>NC_044984.1:106950823-107550823 GCF_008728515.1 Papio anubis
TCAATCAATATGTGTGAATGAATGAATGAGCAAGTGAGTGAATAAATGATTCCCTGGGATATTTCTCTCTTGAGAAAAATCAGGTTATTGGAATACTGCCATTTCCTATCTGTGGAAATACAGAGATTGGTATGATGGCTTGGGGTAAAGGTGTGGAAGAATGCTGGGGGTGGCTCCAGATAGAAATATCTTATTCTGGCCGGGCGCGGTGGCTCAAGCCTGTAATCCCAGCACTTTGGGAGGCCGAGATGGGCGGATCACGAGGTCAGGAGATCGAGACCATCCTGGCTAACACGGTGAAACCCCGTCTCTACTAAAAATACAAAAAACTAGCCGGGCGAGGTGGCAGGCGCCTGTAGTCCCAGCTACTCGGGAGGCTGAGGCAGGAGAATGGCGTGAACGCGGGAGGCGGAGCTTGCAGTGAGCTGAGATCCGGCCACTGTACTCCAGCCTGGGCGGCAGAGCAAGACTCCGTCTCAAAAAAAAAAAAAAAAAAAAAAGAATTTGGGTACAAATGGTTTATTTGGCAGGTGATCTCAGAAAACACAGGTCAGGGAGTTGGGAGGTGAGACAGGGAGGGGAAGAAAGTCAACAGATTTTGTTCTGCAAAAAATATAACTACCATTTGATCCAGCAATCCCACTATTGGATTTCAATCCAAAGGAAAAGAAATCATTAAAGAAAAAAGATACCTACACTTGTATGTTTATCACAGCACTATTCACAAAAGCTAAGTGTCTATCAACAGATGAATGGATAAAGAAAACATGGTATATATACCATGGAATACTACTCAGTCATGCAAAGAATGAAAGCATGCCTTTTGCAGCAATGTGGATGGAACTGGAGGCCATTATCTTAAGTGAAATCACTCAGAAATAGAAAGTCAAATACTGCATGTTCTCACTTTTAAGTGGGAGCTAAATAATGTGCACTCGTGGGCGTAGAGAGTGGAATAATAAACACCGGAGACTTGGAAGGGTGGGAGTGTGCAAGGGAGCTGAAGTATGAGAGATTATCTAATGGTACAATGTACACTATTCGGATGATGGTTGCACTACAAGCCCAGGCTTCACTAGGAAATATCTCCATGTAGCAAAACTGCATGCGTACCTTCTAAATCTATAAATAAAATGAAGGATATTGTTCAGATTGAGCCTGTTTGCACTGTGGGTGATTGGAGTTCAGTCCTGCTGGGGAACGCTGGGAGAGGGTGCAGAACACAAGCTACAGAGTTAACCTACCTGAGGGGAGTTTGTCCTTCAGCACTCACCTCTTGTGGACTGGGTTGCTCCTGATGGCATGAATGCCCTGTCACTTCTGATCTACCCTGCAAATGGGCCAAAAAAACCACCTGGGGCAGGCAGTCACAGGTGCATGCCATTTGATGAGTACATAGAAGATATGGTGCAACACCCTCCATCTCTGCTACAGTGAGAAACATTTATTGAGCACCTACTATATGCCAGGTACTTTCATATGTTAGCTCATTCTTTTGATCTCTTGAACTCCACCAAAGATCCTCAAATAACCATCTTTAACAGCTTTGCTCAGTCCTTACTCATCCTCATCTTTAGCTGCCATGTAGATGAGGTCAATATCCACAAGAAACTCACCTGCGTGGGGAAGAAACTCGCTTTCCAGTACAGTACATAGCTATATAATAAAAGCAGTGTTATCCTGAATAGCTGCAGCTCATTTCATGGAAGGAAACTGAAAATAAAGTCAACACAGAGAAAAGCAGAGTCATGCCCTGGGGAGAGACCAAGCTTTGATCACATCATTTGAGTGCCTGGATGCAGCTGTACCTGAAGCAAAAGACTCCCAGGCATTATGTCAAGGACAATAAATTTTCGTTTGCTTTTTTTAAACTTTAAAAGTTGAGTATTGTTCAGCTATAAGCTGGAGAGTTCTGACTGATAGTCAAACAGATACAGTGAAAGTTGTGTAAATAAATAAACTTTATGAATGAGATCCAGAGTTTGAAATGATAGTTACTAGACCAAACCACAAGGCAACATTGATTTTAATATCACACCGTATACCACCCT
Organism: Papio anubis; assembly: GCF_008728515.1. Classification (NCBI taxonomy): domain Eukaryota; kingdom Metazoa; phylum Chordata; class Mammalia; order Primates; family Cercopithecidae; genus Papio; species Papio anubis. The sequence goes on from NC_044984.1 coordinate 106,952,875, forward strand.
GGATTTTTCCCCCTACAACAAAGGGTCATGTTGTCCAACATCATTATGTATGAGTTTTTGCTTTGTTTGGAGTTAGCACACTTGGTCTCGTTAAATGTCTGCCGGTTTCTTTGGTTGTGTCCTTATCTATGTGGCTTTTTTCTGATTCTCTGGGGTATAAATCATCCAGGCACGTTATGTATCTTCTCAGTTTATTGCCAGGAAAATTTGTTGTTCTCTGAAATGTGTGCTTGAACCACTGGAGCAGAGCACTTACCACTGTGTTTTAAGATTATCACAAGAAAAAAAATTCTGCAAGCAGTGCTTGAACTAAATTAGGATCTTGCTTTTAGAGAGGCAGGTGTAGGGTGTTTCAAAGCAAAGTGAGCTCTCCTTTGCCAATTTCATCTTTCTACTCCATCTGGAGCTTGAATTTCCATCCTTGGTGGTAAATCACATCTGCTTTGGATTTCATAGGATGTCTCTTAAGTATCTTCACAGAATTGTTCAAAGATTGCAATCGCTTCTAGTAGATCTGATTCATAAGTTCGTGGGTGCAGCAGCTGCTCTCTGAATCAATTTGTCAATGTGAGTGGCGTTTTGAATGGGGGCAGAGATGGGAGCGGACAGCCGGTAGACAGCCATAGGAGGCGGTTTTATAGAAGAGTGGTAAGCCACAAGGGTACCATCCCACGTTAAAATCCCAGCTCTGCCACTAGCTATGGGACTCTGGTTGATTTTCATATTGTTTTGAGCTTCAGTTTTCTCATCTGTAAAATGAGGTTAATAACAGTATCTGCCTCATAGATTGCACTGGATTAAATCTGAGAAGAAACGTACACCATTTAGTCTGGTGGCAGAGTTGCAGGTGCCATGTGCTATGGGCACATAGTAAATGTTCATTAAATGGTAGCTATTTGTATGCACCAGGATGCTTTTGATGTGACCAAAAGAAAAAGTATCCTGATTTAATTGGTTTAAACGAGAAAGAAAAAGTTATTATCGTATGTAACAGTGACTCCAGGATTAATTCAGTGCTTTGACAACTTCACCAAGACCAACGTTCTCCTTATATTTCTCCTTTGTCATCTTAATGTCAGTAAGTAGCCCTAATGGTGATAAGATAGCTCTCTCAGTTCTAGATGTTATTTTCAGATGTAATATAATGTCCATCCATGGAAGAGGCTCCATTTTCGTTTGTGTGCCTCTTTTTAAGAGCAAAAATACCTTTCTCTAAAGACCCTGGCAAACGTCCACTCACATATCACAGGCTGTGGGTCATCAGGGACCCTGAAAAGTGCAGTAGTTGGAGGCTTTCAGCCGCTCACACTTCTCCCAGCCACCTCTCATGACCAGTACATCACCAAACAGGTTTGGGGAGCCTCCCTTTTCTCAGTCTCAAAATGATTATGTGCACAGTGAGGTTGGACAGTTTCCTGTCTACTAGCTGTGTGACTTTGGAAAAGTGGTGTCCCCTCTCTGAGCCTCCATTTTTCCATCCCTAATGTTAATTCCACTTTTCAATACTCACTGTTTGCTGATTGTTTGCCAGATGACACTTGAGGGGCTTGGGACTCAACAGTGAACAAAACACACAGTCCCTGTCCTCGTGTTGCTGATGCCTGGTGAGAGTCCCCAACTTACAGGGTTGGTTTGATGACCGATGTGGAGATGACCTTGTAAATGGGCTGGTCCTAACTGCATGGTCTCTTTCACTAACACTGGAGGGTATGCATCCCACAGTTTTTGGACTGCGTTAATCTTAAAGGCGATGGGGGTACTCTGAAGTGTGAATTTAGCCACAGATTAGCTTAGGTTTATTTTTCCAGAGCACAGAACAGCTAAGAATCAAAGGAGGCGAGCTGTATCACACTTGCACAAACCAGTTTTTCTTTTCTGGATTGAAGACCCACATTTTATGCTTAATGGACCAAAGTGATATTTCCCTTGGCCTGTCTTTTTTGGAGATATCTTTAAAAAAATCTGTCCCATCTTTATCAATATCATGACGATTACAACCCCACCTCAAGCCATTTGTTGGCTAAGAATTTGAGTTCTGGAGCCAGATTATACATTTGAACCCTTGCTCTGCTACTTACTGGCCATGTGACCCTGACCTAGTCTCTCTATGCCTCAGTTTTATAATCTGTACAATGGGAGAATAAAGGTAACTACTTCCTAGGATGGTTATATTTAGGGGTATATTTAGTTATCTTTTAGTGAATATCTACTGTGTGATAGGTGTGTTATTCTTGGTGCTGGAGACAGCAGTGAATAAAACAGAGAGATGTTCTAATGGGGGTAATAGGCAATAAATGAGTAAATTTCATGCTGCAATCAACAGAATAAGCCATGAAGAAAAATAAACCAGGGTAGTGGGGCTAGAGAGGGTGGGTGTGTGTGTGTGTGTGTGTGTGTGTGTGTGTTGCTTTAGGTTTGACGGTCAGGAATGGCCTCTCTAGGGATGTTCCTTTGAGCAAAGATGTGGAGACAGTGAGTCATATGGATATACAAAGGAGGGAAGAGGAGGGAAAAGCTCTTCCAGGCAGAGGGAACTGTAGGTGCAAAGGCCCTGAGGCAGCAAACAGTTTGAGGAATAGCAAGGAGGGTGGTGGGTGCAGCTGCAACAGAATAAATGGGAAAAAGCTTAAGTGAGTGAATCAAAGTCAAATGCTTTGAAAAGTGCCTGGCATGTAGTAAATGCTTGATACATGTTAGTTGTTATCATTCCTGTTATTATTCTTGCTATTAGTCTTAGAATATTAGACTCATTTTGAGGAGGCAATTCAGACTATGTTTTTTCCTGACATTATAAAATATATTAAAAAATCAATTTGGTTTTCTTCTATGTTGAAAGGAATATGTCTATAATCATTGTAGATCATCTGGAAAATACAGTTGAGGAGACAGATGGAGACAATCACTGTTAATGTTTTAGTGTATTTCCCACTGGTATTTTTATATGCTTAGTTTTTAATTTATCACAACTGTGATCACTACATATACTATATACAATTCTATATTCCATTTTTTTACTTGACCTGATAACATAAATATTTCCCATAAAGGTGTAATACATAATTTGTTATGGTTGAATAATGTTCCACTGAGTGGAATGTACTTATTTCCCAGTTAACAGGCATTTAGTTTGCTTTTCATTTTTCTCAGTATACATACTGTGCAAAATGCTTTTGTTTTCCTTTGACTTAGGGTTGTTTCTGTAGGTGACATTCTCAGAGATAAAATTACTGATTAGGCCAGGTGTGGTGGCTCACTCTCCGGGAATCCCAGCACTTTGGGAGGCTGAGGTGGGAGGATCGCTGAGCCCAGGAGTTTGAGACCAGCCTAGGCAACATAGTGAAACCCCATCTCTACAAAAAAAAAAAAAAAAAAAAAAATAGCTGGGTGTTGTGGCACATGTCTGTAATCCCAGCTACTCAAAAGGCTGAGGTGGGAGGATCACCTGAGCCTGGGAGTTTGAGGCTGCAGTGAGCTGTGATTATGCTACTGTACTCTAGCCTGGGTGACAGAGCAAGACATTGTCTCAAAAAACAAAACAAACAAACAAAAAATTACTGATTTAAAATTCTTGGTGGTTGGTTTTTCCTTTACATGAATTTATTTATTTATTTATTTTGAGACAGAGTCTCACTCTGTCGCCCAGGCTGGAGTGCAGTGGTGCGATCTCGAATCACTGCAACCTCCACCTCCCAGGTTCAAACAATTCTCGTGCCTCAGCCTTCCGAGTAGTTCAGATTACAGGCATGTGCCTCTGCACCTGGCTAATTTTTGTGTTTTTAGTAGAGATGGGGTTTCATCATGTTGGCCGGATTGGTCTCAAACTCCTGGCCTCAAGGCCCACCTCGGCCTTGCAAAGTGCTGAGATTACAGGCGTGGGCCACCATGCCAGGCCCCTTTACACAAATTTAAAACCAATAGTATTTATTTTTGTGGTTCTTTGATGTAGAATACACCAGATCTCTTGGTAGACTTCAGATAGTGCTACATTCCATTTTATTCCCTTTCAGAGTTGGAAAAGTTCATGTCCATTCATCTTGGAGAGTAATGAGATTTTCTATTTTGTGCCCTGGCACATTTTTATTTTGAATTATTTAAAATAACTCTCTATGCAATGCTTTAGTGAGAATTTATGACCATTGGTACTACTGGACTAAGGTGATGGAGGCAGTAAGAATGAAATTTTTTTCCATAGGTCATCAGTTGGGTCAAAGATGGAGCTACTAGCCAGGACTGAGCTCTGAGGTAAGTCCCACCAGCTCTTTGGGCCTCAGTTTCCCCATCTGTATCAAAGATTGCAGGACTTGTGTATTCTTATCATTTGTTATATATCAGGCCCAGTCCTAAGCAATATGTGCATTCACAGATGTAAGTTCTTATAGTAATTGCGTGCTCATACTTTGAGGAATACTGCATTAGACTATAAACTCCATGAAGGCAGACACCTCATTTTGTTTTATTCACCATTTGTATTAGCCTGTTAGGGCTGCCATAATGAAATGCCACAGGCTGGGTCGCTTAAACAATGGCAATTTATTTCTCACAGTTCTGGAGGCTGAAAGTCCAAGATCACGGTGTCAGCAGGGTTGGTTTCTCCTGAGGCCTCTCTCCCTGGCTTGCAGACGGCCGCCTTCTCATTGTGCTCTCACATGGCTTTCCTACGTGTGCACACATCCCTAGTGTCTCTTCCTCTTCTTATAAGGGTCCTACCCTATTGGCCTCATTTTGACTTAACCATTTAAAGACCTTATCTCCAAACACAGTTGCATTCTGAGGTCCTAGGGTTGGGATTTCAACATATGAATTTTGGGAGGTTATAGACAGTCAATGTAGATCCAGCTTTTAGCACCACTGTTATCATCATATATTAAGCAGCAAATGCAGATCCACATCCCCTCAGTTCCTGGATGTAGAACAAATGAGTGAATGAAGTCTGGGAAAACTGACATTTCCAGTTCAGTCCCAGCAGCCAGGGCAATTGCATGCTACATTATCTCATCTCTAATTTTATCCCCGTTCTGCAGGTGTGGACATTGAGGTGTAGATGTGTGAAATGGCTCAATGAAGGTCACATAGCCACTTATGGAGGAAGTGGGACTTGAGTCCGGGCCTCCCTGATGTCAGGGCCAGAATTTCTAACCTCTCTGCTGCACTGAGAAGATTGGCTTGATCATTGCTAAGCTCCCTTAATCCAATTTTAGAATTTTCTACAAATCTTCCTCTCTTCCTTGAACTAAGGCTTCCTTATCAGATTGGGTAAGAAAAAGCCAAGAAGAAATTCTTGCACAATGAGGGATGATTTGGGGTCCAAAAGTGGAATCTTTCTTATCCCCTTTTATATATCCTTTTTTATTCTTGTGTTTTGTTTGTTTGTTTGTTTGTTTTTAACAAAATGTAACTTATGCCAGCTCCATGAAGCAGAAAGTTTTGACTTTTTTTCCCCAGTGCTGAATCCTAGCTCCTAGAATAGTGTCTGACACATGAAGACAATAAATATTTATTGAATGAATTAATAGATATGTATGCACATTTACTTTTTTTTTTTTTTTTTTTTTTTTGAGATAGGGTCTCACTCTGTCACCCAGGCTGGAGTGCAGTGGCAGATCGTAGCTCACTGCAACCTCCGCCTCCTGGGCTCAAGCGATCCTTCCATCTTAGCCTCCTGAGTAGCTGGGACCACAGGTGAGTGACATTACATCTGGCTAATTTTTTAATGTTTTTGTAGAGACAGGGGTCTCACTGTGTGGCCTGGCCTGGTCTGGAACTCCTGACCGCAAGTGATCCTCCCACCTTGGCTTCGCAAAGTGCTGGGATTACAGACATGAGCCATCACTCCTGGCAACATGTAATTTTTAATACAACTGTGTTCATATTATTAATACCATTCAAGGCTGGTGTGGTGGCTCATGCCTGTAATCCGAGCACTTTGGGAGGCTGAGACGGGTAGATCGCTTGAGCTCAGGAGTTCCAGACCAGCCTGGGCAACATGGTGAAACCATGTCTCTACAAAAACAAAATAAAACAAAAATTATCCAGGCGTGGTGGTGCGTGCTTGTAGTCCCTGCTACTCAGGAGGCTGATGCAGGAGGATGGCTTGAGCCCCGGTGGAGGTGGAGGCTGTAGTGATCAGAGATTGCACCATTGCACCCCAGCCTGGACAACAGAGTGAGGCCTCGTTACCAAAAGAACTCCCAAAAAACAAACAAACAAACAAAACAAACAAAGAAATACAAAAATCCCAAACACAAACCAACCCCCCTGCCTACAACCAAACCAAAACCATTCAGCGTTTTAAAAACTTAATTGTATCTTGGTACATTTGCTTGTGAGTTCTATAGATCTGTCTCACTCTTGCTACAGGAGACTTTAAATGCCATGGAATACATGAACTTTCACTTTTTTAATTGTGCTAAACGTAAAGAACATAAAACTTACCATTTCCACCATTTTAAAATACACAATTGAGTAGCATTAAGGACATTCACAATGTTGTTCAACCATTACTACTGTCCATTTCCAGAACCTTTTCATCATTCCAAACAGAAACTCTGTACCTGTTAAGCAATAATTCCCATCCCCATTCTCTTCTCCCTAGCCCCTGGCAAACATGTTTCTATTTTCTACTTCTCTGAAATTGCCTATTCTACATACCTCATGTAAGTGGAATCATACAAGGTTTGTCCTTTTGTGTTTGGCTTCTTTTACATAGCATAATGTTTTACAGGTTCCATATTTTGTAGCACGTTTCAGCATTTCATTCCTTTTTCAAGGCTGAATAATATTTCATTGTATGGCTAGGCCACATTTTGTTTATCCATTTATTCATCTGGTGGAAGAATTGGGGTTGTTTCCCCATTTTGGCTATTGTGAATAGTGCTATGAACATTTATGTACAAATTCCCATTTGAATCTCTGCTTTCAAGTTTTTTGAGTACATACCTAGGAGTGGAATTACTAGATCATGTGGGAATTGTTTTTGAGAAACTGCCAAGTGGAGACCTTAATTTAAAAAAATCTAGAGCCAGGGTGTGGTGACTCACACCTGTAATCCCAGTACTTTGAGAGGCTGAGGTGGGAGGATCACTTGAGGCCAGGAATTCGAGACCAACCTGGGCAACATAGTGAGACTCTGTCCGTACAAAAACATAAAAATATTAGCTGGGTGTGATGGCGTTTACCTATAGTCCCAGTTATTTGGGAGATTGAGGTGGGAGGATTGCTTGTGCCCGGAAACTTGAGGTTGTCATGATTGTGCCACTATACTCCAGCCTGGGTGACAGAGAAAGACCCTGTTTCTCAAAAACAACAAAACTCCAAACCTGTCACTCCCTCCATTTGTGTTAATAACCATGGGACCAGAGTGGATGGGGACTGGACTGGTGGCTGTTGAGTGACCCAGGAGAGAACGGAGACTTTGATCTTGGAGAGTGTCACCACCTGGTGTGGTTCCTGCACAGTTTATTCTCCTCCTCCTTTCTTTCCTCTCCCCCATGCAAAAACTCATTCATTCATTTAATGACTCATTCATTCATTTTCAACAATATTCCCTGATTGCTTTTGTCATGTTTCAGGCACAGTTTAGATGCTGGAATGTTTTGGTGAAAATAAGCAGCCAATACCTCTGCCCTCAAAGAGCAAAACAGTCATGTGTGGCTTAATGATGGAGAGGTGCTCTGAGAAATGCATCCTTAGGTGATTTCGTTCTCATTCAACCGTCATAGAGTATACTTACACCAACCTAGATGGTATAGCCTATTGTACCACTAGGCTGTATAGCGTAGCCTATTGCTCCTAGGCTGCAAATCTGTTCAGCGTGTTACTGTACTGACTACTGTAGGCCACTATAACACAATTGTAAGTATTTGTGTATCTAAACATATCTAAACAGGAAAGACACAATAAAAATGCAGTATAAAAGATCAATACAGGCCGAGGGAGGTGGCTTATGCCTGTAATCCCAGCACTGTGGGAGGCTGAGGCAGGTGGATCACCTGAGGTCAGGAGTTTGACACCAGCCTGGTCAACGGTGAAACCCCATCTCTACTAAAAACACAAAAATTAGCCTGTATTCCCAGCTACTCAAGAGGCTGAGGCATGAGAATTGCTTGAACCCGGGAGGCGGAGATTGCGGTGAGCTGAGATCATGCCACTGCACTCCAGCCTGGGCAACACAGCGAGACTCTATTTAAAAAAAAAAAAAAAAAGAAAGATAAATATAATTGTACACCTGTGTAGAGAGCTTACCAGGAATGGGGCTTGCAGGACTGGAGGGTGCTCTGGGTGAGGGGTGAATCAGTGAGTGAGTGGTGAGTGAAGATAAAGACCTAGGACATTACTGTGCACTACTGTGGACTTTATAAACACTGTCTGCTTAGGCTACACTTAATTTATTTAAAATTTTCTTTCTTCAAAAATAAATTACCTTGCTATAACCTTTTTACTTTATATACTTAAAAAAACCTTTTATTTTAGGTTCAGAGGTACGTGTGAAAGTTTGCTATATAGGCAAACTTGTGTCATAGGGGTTTGTTGTATTAGGTATTAAGCCTAGTACCCAATAGTTATATTTAATCTTTCAAAATTTTGACTCTTGTGAAAACACAAAGACATTGTTAAATCACAAACACATTGTATAACTGTGCAAAATATTTTCTTTCCTTATATCCTTATTCTATAAGCGTTTTTACTTTAAGAACTTTTTATTTTATTTTTACTTTTTTTTTATTATTATACTTTAAGTTCTAGGGTACATGTGCATAACGTGCAGGTTTGTTATATATGTATACTTGTGCCATGTTGGCGTGCTGCACCCATCAACTCGTCAGCACCCATCAACTCGTCATTTACATCAGATATAACTCTCAGTGCAATCCCTCCCCCCTCACCCCTCCCCATGATAGGCCCCGGTGTATGATGTTCCCCTTCCCGAGTCCAAGTGATCTCATTGTTCAGTTCCCACCTATGAGTGAGAACATGCGGTGTTTGGTTTTCTGTTCTTGCGATAGTTTGCTGAGAATGATGGTTTCCAGCTGCATCCATGTCCCTACAAAGGACACAAACTCATCCTTTTTTATGGCTGCATAGTATTCCATGGTGTATATGTGCCACATTTTCTTAATCCAGTCTGTCACTGATGGACATTTGGATTGATTCCAAGTCTTTGCTGTTGTGAATAGTGCCGCAATAAACATACGTGTCCATGTGTCTTTATAGCAGCATGATTTATAATCCTTTGGGTATATACCCAGTAATGGGATGGCTGGGTCATATGGTACTTCTAGTTCTAGATCCTTGAGGAATTGCCATGCTGTTTTCCATAATGGTTGAACTAGTTTACAATCCCACCAACAGTGTGAAAGTGTTCCTATTTCTCCACATCCTCTCCAGCACCTGTTGTTTCCTGACTTTTTAATGATTGCCATTCTAACTGGTGTGAGATGGTATCTCATTGTGGTTTTGATTTGCATTTCTCTGATGGCCAGTGATGATGAGCATTTTTTCATGTGTCTGTTGGCTGTATGAATGTCTTCTTTTGAGAACTGTCTGTTCATATCCTTTGCCCACTTTTTGATGGGGTTGTTTGTTTTTTTCTTGTAAATTTGTTTGAGTTCTTTGTAGGTTCTGGATATTAGCCCTTTGGATTCCCTATTTAATAAATGGTGCTGGGAAAATTGGCTAGCCATAAGTAGAAAGCTGAAACTGGATCCTTTCCTTACTCCTTATACAAAAATTAATTCAAGATGGATTAGAGACTTAAATGTTAGACCTAATACCATAAAAACCCTAGAAGAAAACCTAGGTAATACCATTCAGGACATAGGCATGGGCAAGGACTTCATGTCTAAAACACCAAAAGCAACGGCAACAAAAGCCAAAATTGACAAATGGGATCTAATTAAACTAAAGAGCTTCTGCACAGCAAAAGAAACTACCATCAGAGTGAACAGGCAACCTACAGAATGGGAGAAAATTTTTGCAATCTACTCATCTGACAAAGGGCTAATATCCAGAACCTATAAAGAACTCAAACAAATTATTTTTACTTTTTAAACTTTTTTCTGTTAAAAACAAAAACACAAGCACATACATTAGCCTAGGCCTACACACACAGACATTGTTAAATACACACACACTATATTAGCTGTATTAGTATCGTTACCTTCCACTTTTCCACTGGAAGGTCTTCAGGGGCAAGAACTTGCACGGAACTGTCATCTCCTATGATAACAGTCCTTTCTTCTGGAGTCCCTCCTGAAGGACCTGGCTGAGGCTCTTGAGGAGATGTCACTCTTTTCAGAAACACATCCATAGGGGTTTGCTTGGTTTGTTTCCTTTTGTCATCATAGATGTGCTTGTAAGCAGACACCATGAACATTCCCCTCTATTGATGAAAGCCTTTCAGTATTGAGGTTCATATTGTTTTCAAACTCTTTAAGGAGCTTTTTGAGGTCTGCAGAAACATCTACTAAACCTGTCCCTAGGAATTTTCTTGGGGATTCTTCTTTTCCTTCTTCTGCAGTTTTCTTTTCTCTTGCCTTTTTTTCACTATGCATTTCTGCTCCAGTTCCAACTTCTCATTAGTTAATTCCTCAGGAACCACCTCTAGGAGCTCCTCAGTGTCATCTTCATCCACACCTGGGTTAAAGTTGTCTGCCATCTCAATCACAGCTTTGTCAATTTTTTGCAACCTCCTCATTCTTGGCAATTCCTTTGAAATCATGGACAAATCCGTTGAGTATCTTCTTGCAGATTCCATTTGTATACCCCTTGGTGACACCACCCCAAGCCTCAGCAAGGTTCTTGATGTAGTTATAGACATTGCAATTCTTTCAGAATTCATCAGTGTCTTCCTCAGTTGCAGCGATAGGCTGGGCAAAGGTCCTTCTCAGATAGTAGGCCTCATAAGCTGCTGTATAACTCCTTGATCCATTGGTTAGTTCAAGGTGGTGGTGTTCAAAGGTAGAAACACCACTTTGATATTGAGATGAAGATCACCAATAAAAGGAGTATGTGTGGGAGCATTATCAACACTAAGCAAAATCATGAAAGGCATGTTCTTCTCCTCTATCAGTGTTTCCCCATTTTGCTGGCAGAGCAATTCAGGAGGGCATCTGGGAAGAGGAATGGGTCATCCATGACTTCTTTTTCCTTCTCTACTCCTCTGGCATGTGTGCTTATTGATATGCTTGAAGGTCATGGCTTGAAGGCCAGACCACAGAGGGTTTCATTTTGTAGCCTGCAACATTGTCTCAGAACAAGATGGTTATCCTGTCCTTAAAAGCCTTGAAACCTGGCATTGGCTTGGCCTCCATGGATGAAAGTCCTTTCAGGCATCTGTTTCCAGAATAGGGAAGATTTGCTCTGGTAAGTCATTTTCCTCTACAATCAGCTTATCTAGAGTTTCCAAAAATTCTTCAGCTGCCTTCACATCAGCACTCATAGATGCACCACTCACATTTTCATTATGTAATGAATAATGATTCTTGAATTGTTTAAACCACCCAGCGCTAGCAGTAAACTCAGCATCATAGTCGAGTCCAGCTTTTTCTTTCAGCATCGCAAAACCAACTTTTTGCTTAAGCCGTGATCATCCTGGCGCTGAGAGGGATCCCCTTGTATGTCTTTGTATGTCTGGTCTTCAATCCAGGTCAATAGAAGTTTCTTCATGTCTGATTTGGGGCCATCTCAAATTTTTGTTGTTGTTGTTTTTTTGTTTTTTTGTTTTTTTTTTTGTTTTTTTTTTTTTTTGATACAGAGTCTTGCTCTGTCACCCAGGCTGGAGGGGAGTGGCGCGATCTCAGCTCACTGCAACCTCTGCCTCCTAGGTCCCAGCGATTCTAGTGCCTCAGCCTCGCGACTAGCTGGGAGTACAGGCACGCACCACCATGTTCGGCTAATATTTTTGTATTTTTAGTAGAGACGCAGTTTCGCCATATTGGCCAGGCTGCCCTTGAACTCCTGACCTCAGGCGATCCACCAGCCTCGGCCTCCCAAATTGCTGGGATTACAGGTGTGATACACCATGCCCAGCCCCATTTTTGTTAGTCTTGTTGCCTTCAATGAAGTAGATCCTTAAACAACTCCAGTCACTTTGTTCTTGTTCAAGATCATAGCTGTAGGAATGGGACATGCTTGCCTAGTGAGCAACGACCATCACTTTCAATTTCGTTTTTTCATTTCCAGGTCAGTCACTCTACATGGCCTCTTACTGGCAACAATAGCTGTCGATTTTGTGCACTTAGGGACCATGATGGCAGAACAAGAGCGCAAGAGAAAATGATGCAGCCACGAGTCTTGGTAAACACAGATGTATGAGGCTGCTTCTGGCCTAACATGGCATCCTGCTTTACAGCAAACTTTCTTTCATTATTATGGATTCTAGGGGCACATGTGCAAAGTTGTTTGCCATCTCAACCACAGCTGTGTTGATTTTTGCAACCTCTTCAACCTTGGCAAATCCTTTGACGTCATGGATAAATCTCTTGAGTATCTTCTTGCAGATGCCATTTATATACTCCTTGGTGACATCGCCCCAAGCCTAAGCAAGGTTCTTGATGTAGTTGTAGATGTTGTAATTCTTCCAGAATTTATCATTATCTTCTCAGTGTCTTCCTCAGTTGCACTAATGGATATATTGGGTAATGGTGAGGTTTGGCCCTCCATTGTATCCAGAACCCGAATAGTGAACATTGTACCCAATAGGTAATTTTTCAACACCCAGTCCCCTCCCACTCTTCCCCCTTTTGGAGTCCCCAGTGTCTATTATTCCACTTTCTATGTCCACGTGTATCCATCATTTAGCTCCCACTTATTGGTGATAATATGCGATATTTGATTTTCTGTTTCTGAGTTATTTCCCACAGGATAACGGACTCCAATTCCACCCATGTTACTGCAAAGGACACAATTTCATACTTTTTAATGGCCATATAGTATTCCATGGTGTATATATATATCCACAATTTCTTTATCTAATTATCCATTGATGGACACTTAGGTTGATTCCATGACTTTGCTATTGTGAATGGTGATGTGATAAACATATGAGTGAATGTATCTTTTTTTATACAATAATTTATTTTTGGGGGGATATATATCCAGTAGTAGAATTTCTGGGTTGAATGGTAGCTTATTTTTAGTTCTTTCATAAATCTCCATACTGTTTTCCATAAAGGTTGTACTAATTTACATTCTTACCAGTAGCGTTCCCTTTTCTCTGCATCCATGCCAACATCTATTGACTTTTTAATAATAGCCATTCCGAATGGTGTAAGATGGGATCTCATTGTAGTTTTAATTTGCATTTCTCTGATGATTAGTGATGTTGAGCATTTTTTCATATGATTGTTGGCCACTTGTATGTCTTCTTTTGAGAAATGTTTATGTTCTTTGCCTACTTTTTAATGGGGTTATTTGTTTTTTTCTTGTTAAGTTGAGTTCCTTGTAGATTCTGGATATTAGTCCTTTGTCAGATGCACAAACTTTTCTTTTTATAAGTAGAAGGAACACACTTTAAAATAATGATAAAGTATAGTAAATATATAAATCAGTGACATAGACATTTATTATTATTACAGGTATTATATACTGAACATAATTGCATGTGCTATACTTTCATACAACTGATGGCATAATAAATTTGATTACACCAACGTCACCACAAGCAAATGAGTAATGCATTATGCTATGATCTTATGATGGCTATAATGTCATTAGGTGATAGGAATTTTCCAGCTCCATTATAACCCTATGGGATCACTATTGTAGGTTTATGTGGTCCATCATTGACCTAAACATTATGTGGTATGTGATTGTATTATGATAATTATGAGCAGTCCAAAAAACAAACAAAATGAGTAAATAAATAATACAGAGGCTTTAGAAAGTGAAGATTGCCATGAAAAAATGAAATGGGGAAGTGGGTAGGGAGTGCTGAGATGATGGGTGTTGTGATTTTAAATAGGGGGTCAGAGGAAGCCTCACTGGGAAGGTAACATTTGAGCAAGGACCTGAAGAAGGGAGGGAATTGACTGTGTGGATAAGGGGAAGAGCATTCCAGGCAGAGGGAACAGCCAGTGCAAAGGCCCTGAGGTGGGTGCCTCTCTGCTGTGCTCATGGAACAGTGTAAATGGGGCAGTGTGAGCAAGAGGGAATGTGGGAGGAGATGAGGTTGGTGAGATATGGGGCAGACTGCACAGAGCCTTGTAGACCACTGTCAAGTCTATGAAGTACAGCATCTCTGGAAGACTTTGACAGAGGAAGTGGGATCTGATTTTAAAATCTTATTTTATTTATGTATTTTTAATTCCATTTATTTATTTATTTATTTATTTATTTATTTAGAGATGGAATCTTGCTCTGTCATCCAGGCTGAAGTGTAGTGGTGCAATCTCAGCTCACTGCAACCTCCACTTCTCTGGTTCAAGCAATACTTGTGCCTCAGTCTCCCAAGTAGTTGGGGCTACAGGTGTGCGCCACCACGCCTGGCTAATTTTTGTATTTTTGGTAGAGACGGGGTTTCACCGTGTTGGTCAGGCTGGTCTCGAACTCCTGACCTCAAGTGATCCTGCCCACCTCGGCCTCCCGAAGTGTTGGGATTGCAGGCATGAGCCACAGTGCCTGGCCATCTTATTTTATTTTTAGCAGGACCATTCTGTCTGCTGTGTTGAGGGTAGACTGCAGGGCATTGAGGGCAAAGGCAGGGAAACTCATTAGAAAGCAGTTACAATGATCCGGGTGAGAGAAGACGATGTCTCCTTCCAGGGTGTCAGCTGTGCAGGTGATAAGAGGTGTTGGATACTGGATATATTTTGCAGGTTGAGCCAACAGGATTGCTGATGGATCGTATGGCTTGTTTGTCTGTAAAATGCTCTAATGAAAACAAATGTTTTGCTGTATCTGTAGGAATGGCTGCTAAGTGTTTGATCTATTGGGACAAGATCAGTTTGTTGATAGGTAATGGTTCCTGTTGGACTGGTGCCCAGATTACCAGATTAATTGACCTTCCAGACCAATGGTGCCTCATGGTCCATCTACGTGGGCTTGGAGGAAGGGGGAAAAGATGCTGATATTAACAGTTAACATTGAGAACTCACTTTACACCAGGCACTGTGCTTAGCACTCATATCTCATGTAGTAGATAGATTATCTTTGTTATGTACTTAGCCATTTTTTTAAACAATCACAAATTTACAGAAAAGTTGTGAGTACAGCACCAAAGTTTTTTTTTCCCCACTGAATCACTTGGGAGTAGATTGCTACCTGCTGCCCCATCACCTAGAAACACTTTAGTGTTTATGTCCTACAAACAAAGATATTCTCCTGCTTAGCCACACTACAACCATCCTAACCAAGAAATGAATGAGAATACATCACAACCATCTAGCCCCCAGGAAAGTCCTTCGGAATGAAAGGATCTCACCTAGGATCAGGCATCACATTTACTTGTCATATATCTTTAATCTCCTTCAGTTTGAAATGCTTTCTCAGACTTTCTTTGACTTTCCTAACCTTGACACTTTTGAAGATTATGGGCCAGTTTTCTGTTGAATGTCCCTCAGATTTGATTTATCTAATGTTTTCTGATGATTAAATTCAGGTTGTGCCTCTTTAGCAAGAGTATTACAGAAGGGATGCTGGGTTCTCCTTGCATCTTGTTGGGTGGCACATGATTTTGATCTGTCTCATTACTGATGATATTCAATTTGATCACTTGATTAAAGCAGTGTCTGCCAGGCTTCTACAAGTAAAGTTATCCTTTTCCTTTTTATAATTGATATCTATTTTGTGGGAAATACTTTGAGGCTATGTAAAAATCCCATTCCTCATCTAACTTTATCTTTCTGTCAATCAATCTATCTATCTATCAATTGATCACTGTATGGACTCATTGTTGCCAATTTCATTTCATGGGGTTCTAATTAATTACTATCATTGTCCCTGGTTTGGCCAGTAGGAGCTCTTTCACGCTGACTCCTAGGTCTTTTTGATCTGTCCGCATCATTCTTCGAGTGTCCCTTCGCTTTCTGGTACAGGATACTCCAGTTTCATCTTGCATTTTCCTTGATCCAGCCCTGCAATCAGTCATTTCTCCAAAAAGCCCTGTCTCTTTTTAGTGGTGAATGGTTTTTAGAAGCTAGGATCTGGGTATGAGGTGTACTCATCAACATCGGGGTATTGCTTTTCCCAGGTCCTCTAAGAGACAGAAGTAGGGAAGATATGGATATGAATATATAAACACCCACACATATGCAAATATATGCATATTATATGCATTGATAAACAAATATATGCATATTATGCATCTATGCATTGATATATACATCAGTAAATATATGGATATGCATAATCATCTATATATATCAATCTACACTAGTCTATGTATTGAAAACCATAGAACTCTAATTCTAATTCAATGCCACAGGGTTTATTCTAGTTTTCTCCCTTTCTATATTTGTAACTCCCTTATCTAATATTGACTAAAGTGACACACATTATTCTTACTCTAGTTGCTTATTTGATTAATCTTCCTATATATGAACAGTCTGCTTTCTTGGCCACACCCCCTTCCCCATACCAATTCCCTTCTCATCCTACTCCTGACCTCTCCCCGTCTCCTGTCTTGCTCTGTACCACCTAATGGCTGCCAAAGGGAAGCGAAAAGGAAGAGCTATAAAAACTACTTTTTGGTTGGGTGAGGTGGTTTACCTCTGTAATTCCAACACGTTGCGAGGCTGAGGCAGGAGGGTCACATGAGGCCAGCAGTTTGAGGCTATACTGAGCTACGATTTCACAATTGCACTCCAGCCTGGGTGACAAAGTGGGAACCTGTCTTCAAAACAAACAAACAAAAATCCCAAAACTATTTTTTTTAATCCTATTTTATAGATGGAAAAACTGAGGTCCATGAAAGATTAAGCAACATGCCCACAGCTAGTGTGCAGTGGAGGAGGGGTTCAAATCTAGGAAGTCTAGGTCCAGCCCTTGCTCTTAATTAACCCTTAGGCCACACTGATCTATGCACAGTGTGATGAATAGATTCTCGTGGGATCTGACAGCTGGGCAGTGGAGCCCCGGGAGAATAGACAAGCTCTGGTCATCTACCATTTGGCTTGGTACCATCTTTAGAACAGGGAAAGGAGTCTGCCTTCATTCCATCACTGGCTCACTTCTGGCCTCATAGAGGCTTAGTTTCCTCAACTGAAAAATAGAGATAATTATACTGCCTACCTCAGAGCGTTCGTGTGAAGAGGCAATGTGATTACATATGGAATGCTTCATCCAAATACATTCTCGGGTCCCTGAGCCTCAGACTCCTGCTGTGCGTACTCCTGTGGAATACAGAATGGTGACTGGGAGCAGGATGAGACCTTTGGTGCCTCATTTAGCTTTTTGATGCCTCAGTTTCCTCAAGTGCAAAATAGAATTGTGGGATTTAAAGTCAGACAGACCTAAGTTCAAATCTTGGATCTACTACTCACTTGATAGATGGCCTTGAGCAAGCCAGAGCCACTCCCTAAGCCTTAGTTTTTCCATCTGACAAGGGGGATAACTACAGCCCCTGCTTTCTTAGGCGGGTGTGTAGATTCTGTGGAGGAAACGTGTGTAGAGGACCCAGCAGATAACTGGCCCATGGAAAGTGGTTGGTAAATGTGCACCTGGGATTCTTGTTTAGGTTTTAGGAAATAGTGTGTTTTATTTAAAAGGCAAAAATAGCAAGTAGAAACACTGTTCGGTCTATACATATGGAAGGGATCTTCCTGGAAGGAAACAGTTGTCCGCTCATTTTACAGATGAGGCAACTGAACCTCAGAAAGAGTAAGAGGCTGTTGATAGGAAGCAGCTGTGGGGTTCAGAGTTTTGTCTCTTGTTCAGTCTTCAGGATGTTCCCTTAAGAGTGGATGTGCTACCTTCTGTGAGGAATTAAGGAAGTGATTTTGGAAGCAATTCCGCTGCTTAAAATGAAAACACTTTGTTTCTGTGGTAGCATTGAACAAACTCCCCCCAGCCACCACCCACCCCCTAAATAAAAGGACCTAGTGTATTTTGGGTTGGTGGTCATCTGCAGCTGCACCCGAGGTGCAACTGTACACCTGAGGCGTTTGAACATCAAAGCAGGGATCATCCTCTCCTCTCTATACAATGGGGACAAAATTGCTTTCTTCTGACTGAGACATAATTGCGTCAGAATCTCAGTAGGGAGGAGGGAGGACAAAATGCTGAAAGTCATTCTGTACCTCTGCAAAGTTATTTACTTTACACTCATTAAGCAGAGCAGCTTTGCTTTCTCTGGGTTTTGATTAACTTTTCTGGTTTGGTCTACCATGTATTGAGTGCTTACTGCGTGAGTGACTCTGTATGAAGCTCTTTATCTGCTGTAAGGGAGTGTTTCCCTGGTGTGTCTCCCATTTGACTCACTTCAGATTAATCACTTCTCCAACACAATGCTGGACAAAGAAGTTTTGGCATGAGATATCTTTATGTATCCATCCATCTATCAGTCCATCCATCCATCCATCCATCCATCCATCAATCCATCCATCCTGTGAGGAAAGTATTGTTATTTCCTTTTATAGATCAGGAACCCAAAGCTCAGAGAGGTTGTGACGTGCCTAAGGTCACACAATGAGAGGCAGTGCTGGCTTTTGCTGTATGCAAAATGGGAGCTCATTCCTCTCCCATGGTCTATGGCAGAGGTCAGCAGGCATTTCTCAGAAGGGGCCAGATAGTAATTATTTTAGGTTTTGCAAGCTATATGGTTTCTCTCTCAACTGCTGAACTCTGAGTTCAGTACCAAAGCATTGTAGCAGGAAAGCAGCCATAGACAATATGCAACTGAATGGGTGTGGTTGTATTCCAATAAAACTTTGTTTACAAAAAAACAGGTAGCAGGCCAGTTGACCCATGGGTCATAGTTGGCCAACTCCTGCTTTATGGTCCTGTTAATCATGGTGACCCATTTTTCCCAAACCCCTAGCTATAGGGGTGGATGCATGACCAGGCTGGGGCAATCAGAGGAGACTTCTCTGGGATTGAAAAATTTATGGTGAAGAAGTATCCTTTCCACTGGGTTTCTAAGCTAGAAGAATATGAGCATGGAGCTGGTGGTGCCTATCATGTAGAGTGAAGCCAAGCGGAGATGAGGATGGCTAAGTGATTGATGTGTGTGTGTGTGTGTGTGTGTGTGTGTGTGAGAGAGAGAGAGAGAGAGAGAGAAAGAGAGAAACAGAGAGAGAGAAAGAGAAAGAAAGAATTAGTTAAGCTTCTGGATTAAGCCAAGCCTGATCTGAGTCAAACATATACCCTTAGATTCTCCAATAATGTGAGCCCATAAATTCTTTGTTTCAGTGGTGGGGACAGGATCTCACTTTGTTGCCCAGGTTGGAGTACAGTGGGGCAATCTTGGCTCACTGCAGCCTTGACCTTCTGGGCTCAAGTGATCCTCCCACCTCAGTCTCCTGAGTAGCTGGGACTACAGGTGTGTGTTACCATGCCTGACTAATTTACATATATGTATTTTGTAGAGATGGGCTTTTGCCATGTTGCCCAGGTTGGTCTTGAACTCCTGGACTCAAGCAATCCTTCCACCTTGGCCTCCCCTTAGCTGGGACCATAGGCACGCACCACCATGCCCAGATAATTTACTTATTATTATTTTTTTTTTATAGAGACGGGGTCTCACTATGTTGTTCTGGCTGATATTGAACTCCTGGGCTCAAGTGATTTTCCTGCCTTGGCCTACCAAAGTGCTGGGATTACAGGTATGAGTCACTGTGCCTGGCCCCATAAATTCTTATTTATTTATTTATTTGCTAAAATGGGTTTGAATTGGGTTTCTGTCATTCAAAACCAGGAGTCCAGACCAATACACCCCCAGCGCGTTGGCCTCATTGTCTCCTGCTACTGTCTCATTTTTACCATATGATGAAAAATGCTCACCTCAAAGCTACAGAATCACATCTTTCCAGCATATAAATCAAGAGAAAGAGGTTGTCTTCCTCACTAGTTTTACTAGAACATCCCAAAGAAGACGGCTAAGCTTGGGTCACATGTCTATTCCTAAAAGCTCACGTTGTTCAGAAGGATGGAAGACTCTGGTTGACTCATTGACTGGGTCTGGATCAAAGGCCCACTCTATGGTTGAGAGTGGGATGGGGAAAGAAGTGTGGGTGGCATGTTCTGAGAAGCTCAAGCCAACAGTTCCCAAGGGGAACAGTTTTTGAGCTGAGTCTTGAAGAATATGTAGGTAAAAGGTCAAAATATTTCAGGACAAGGGAATAGCATGTGCAAAGGCTTAGAGAGGGGTACAGGGGAAATGCTGGGAGTTCATGTGGCTTAAGCGTGGAGTACATGTGGAGAGGCTGGAGGCAAGAAAGGGTGAAGGTCAGACCAGGAAGGAAGAAGGCAGAAGGCTTTATGAGCCATGGTGAGGAGTTAGGATTATGTCCTGAAGGCAATGGGGATATATGTGGGGGATTTAAGCGGGAGGTAAACCATCAGGTTCTCTCTCCAGAAAGTAGCTTTTGGTCGAAGGTTGGAGAATGGGCAGGACTGGATGGCAGGGAGACCAGTAAGGAATATTTGTAGTTATCTAGACAGATGGAAGTAAATGTGGGGTGTGAAACATATCTTCTGGATGTAATAGTTGAAAACAAATCTCCTATATATAGTTTACTAGAGGCCTGGAAGAGGTAAATGGGAAGTGCTGCTGGATTGGCCCCCTGGGGAGTTTGGTTCCAGTGAATTGTCCTTGTCTTCATTATAAGGGAGAGAAAGAGAGGGGCAGAGACATAGGGCTGTGGAGGGCAACTTCAAGTTTTGAATGGAAGGTAGCAAGAGAGGTCACTCCCTGGTATCTGTTGGAGATGATTTTTGTGTTTTGCATCACATCCCCTCTGCGCAACCTGATTTCAGCACTGAGAGGATGGACAGCACCACGACCCCATGTCTTCTGATGCACAGCGCACCGACTGCACACGGCCTCTTACGTTTTTCTGTTTCAGAGGTCTCTTCTGTATCGCAGGAGGCTCCTCAGTCTGTGGCTGGAAGAGCTGGGGAGTTAACACTCTCAGAAGTCTCTCTCATTCCATGGTGGGGGTTGGGAGAGATAAGAATTCGTGGATAAATACCCCAGGTTGTCCTTCAGAGGGACATTGTGAGGCACACACATTACACATGGTCCATTGGAGGCTCCCCAGCAAGGTTAAGCCATAGTTGCCCACAGAGGTAACCAGCTCACTAACACATCTTTAATGGATTTTCTTTCCTTTTCATCTCACTCTCCTATTGCCTCACCCCTGTACCCAGGATCACCTCCCAAATAAATGATCTGTACCCAAGTCCATATCTCAGGCTTTGCTTTTGAGGGAGTCTAGATCAAGATGGTCTCCAACTTAGAATCCAGGAACAAATGCCTCTGCTCATGTGAAACAGAGCTATGACTCCCTAGGACTTGTAAACACAGGGAATGTCAGCAACAAAAGGGGACTTAGAAACAATCCAACCCTATCTCATTATTGAACTTCGTGTGTCAGAAGGGCCGTATTGTCCTACTGACTTTCAGGACTCAGACTATCTAGGCTCGAATGCTGGCTGTTCTACTTACTAGAAATCGACTAATCACTTAACCTCTTTATGCCTCAGTTTCCTCATCTGTAAAGTAGAGATAATAATTGTCCTTATCTTAGAGGTTAAATTTTGTGAAGATTAAATAAGTAAATCTAGGTAAAGGGCTGAGAACAGTGCCTGGCACAAGGTCAGGTATGCTATACATTTTAATTGTTGTTATTATTTAATTGCTGCTGTTTGTTTGAATTTGAATGTTTGCTTGATTTCGGCTATTTTCAGGCTTTTCTCAAATTTCTTTTATCCTTTCTTCCCCAATCTCAGGCTCTCCTGTCAGAGTTTTGGTCTATCTCCTTAATTGCATAGGAGATTAGACTTATTTTAGGAAAACCAGTTGTGAATTCATTTGATGAAAAGGAAGCATTGTCTTGTGATGTGAATGACCTCCCATAACTGTTTCATAAACTCAGATTTTAGAAACATCAGATTTCCTGAAAGTTACTTTGCCACTGCAAAGCCTTCCTGAGCCACATGCAGCCTTTGTAGCAGGCACGGTTATTTCAAAGGCACAAAGCCACTGGTTGATCAGGTGAATCTAAGTGAACTTAGGGTGAAAAGCATGAAGTTCAAGACTAGCAGGTCAACTCCCTTGCTACTTACTCGACGCATGCATTGATGTATCAGACAACTCCAACTGCTTGCCTTTACCTGAGCTGGGAGTCAGTTTCTGTAGATTCAGCCGTGGCTGCAGCCACAATGTAGGTCACTGATGGGAAATTATCTTGCTGCTGTTTCAGACAGAAATGGAACTTAATAGCTGATGTCTTTTTTCCTCTGCTGTGTGGTGCCAGGGGCATTTTAGTGGTTCAGGGAAGGTAGGGGATATGTCTAAAAGCCTTGCCTTTTAGGGTCCTATTTCATCCATCAGATGTGACTACATTCTGGATTTTCTTCCCTGGCCAGTCTTTGGTCCTCATTGCCATCAATTCTCCTTGCCTTTGGAACCAGCCTGTGCCTCCCAGCTCTGACACTTACAGCTGCTGTGGGCTTCACCTGCAGCTTCTCATGTTTAACTGCTACAATCCAGCTGGGCAGTTGATGATGTGAAAATAGGACTGCTTTAGTTCCCCCCTTCACACTTGGAACTTGGGGAAATAAGCGGCAGGAAGACTTCTTTTTTCAGCTGCAAGTTTTTTTCTGGTCAAAGCAAACTGAATTAAAAAGCAGTAGTTGAAGTGGCAAAGATGCATGAATCAGAGAGCTTGGTGGGGAAGAGATGTCTGCCCCTGCGAAGTAGGTTCTTAAAGGTAAAATGGGGAAAGGGAAGGGTCTCTCAGTGCTCCTCCCAGCACATCTACTTTGCTCCAAAGCAAAAGTCCTGAGAAATTGGGTAAACCACATTTCTGGAGCCCAATTCTTAATGTCATTGTTACCATATGTTCAAATGGGTTTTATTTTCATCATGACTGATTTCCAGTCAGCAGGGACTTAGATTTAATTCATTCTCCTTCACCATTTAGAATCACTGATCTGATCCTGTGTACCTATAACATTTCAATGGCTTCCAAGGCTCTTAAGATAAAGACCTGAAGTCTCACCATGGGGACCTTACTTCGCCTCTGCAGCCTCATCTCAAGCCACTCTCTGGTTCTCTGCTCCAGCCACAAAGGCTTTTTCCAAGTTCCTTAAAAGCAGAGTGCCTCACCTCTTCTGCTGCAGGACCTGTGCACATGTTATTTTTCTCTGCTTCATCTCTCTTCCTTTCTAGGCAATCTCATTCAGTCTTAAGGTTTTAAATGCTATGGATGTGCAGGCAACTCCCAGATACATATCTCTAGCCCCAACCTCTACCCTGCAGTAGTATATATACCTAGGAATTGTGTATATACTCACATCTTCACTTGAATGTTCATTAGGAAGCTCAACTAATATGTCAAAAGTAGCTTTTAATTCTTCCTCCCACCCTGGACCCTTTTTTCTCCAAGTGTTCATCTTGGCAAATGGTACAACTCTCCACCTAATTGCTCAGGCAGAAAATGCAGGAGTAATTTGTGATTTTTTTTCTCTATAAGTCAGAGTCCCAGTGGGAAACATGGCACACTGAAATCAGGATAATTTAAGGACAAGTTATTTATAAAGGGACTGATTAAAAAGATGTGAATGAAGAGAACACCTAGGGACAGTGCAGGGACCCAGGACTAGAAGCAAAAGAGCTGTTACCATTCCTGGGCAGAGATGAATGGAGAGAGAGAGAGAAAGAGAGAGAGAGAGAGAGAGGGGGAGAGAATATGAATACTGGAACACAGAAGGAGAGAATTGTTTAGAGCAGGTCACCTTGGAGGATCAGAGTTCAGGGGACACAGTCATCCTGAGGCAACTTTGCAAAGAAGGACTTGGGGACAAATATCTTGACTTCATTCTCCTGCTTCATCTGATCTCTTGCTCCCCATTGGAACAGTGGATGGCCTGAGAAGGAACTAATAAAATGTTGTTGAATGAACGGATGGCAAGTTCTCCCCTTCTGTCTTTACCTAGTTAAGCCCACTATGTTCTTCAGACCTCAGATCAAATGTCTCTTCCTCCAGGAAGTCTTCTCTGACTTCCCTAGACGAGACCACCCCCCTATTATACACTTCCATGGCTTCATTCATAGCCCCATTGCATATTATAATTATGCATTTGTGTGATTATTTAATTGATTTATCTCTTTGTGGCCCAGTTTTAAGATCCATGGTGGCAGGGATCATATTTATCTTACTAACCATTCATCCCCTGCACCCAGCACAATGCCTGTCCTACAGGTGGCCCCCCAAAATGTTTATGAAATAAATCAAATTTCTCTAAGATTGTTCATTTTGAACAGGTAGATAATGATCTATAAGGAGCTCTTAGAGTGACCAGTAATGCTTTGGGAAAAGTCATCAATCCTCCAATTTTTCTCTGTAAACTGAGTTTCCCTCTGGTTCATTTTAAAAAGTAAATGGCATCAATGATAGACTGGGTAAATAAAATATGGCACATATACACCATAGAATACCATGCAGCCTTAAAAAAGAATGAGTTCATGTCCTTTGCAGGGATGTGGATGAAGCTGGAAGCCATCATCCTCAGCAAACTAACACAGGAACAGAGAATCAAACACCACATATTCTCACTCATAAGTGGGAGTTGAACAATGAGAACACATGGACACAGGGAGGGGAACATCACATACTGGGGCCTGTCGGGTGGTGGAGGCAAGGGGAGGGAGAGAATTAGGACAAATACCTAATGCATGTGGGGCTTAAAACCTAGATGATGGGTTAATAGGTGCAACAAGCCGCCATGGCACATGTATACCTATGGAACAAACCTACACGTTCAGCATGTGTATCCCAGACTTAAAAAAAAAAAAAGTAAGTGGACAGAGAATGAATTAGCTGTGCAGCATCCTCAGTGCTGCCCTGATTCCACATCCTCAGAACTCCTCATGGCTTTTATTTTCTTAGGTTCAGAATAGACTACCAACATGGATTTATATGCAGACATTTGTCTCCCCTACAGCTTCATGAGCAATGAAAATGAATAAGACTCCTCCTCTTTCTTCTACTTCACATCCCATCTAAATCCACCAAAGAGAGCAATACATCAATGATAACTAGAGTTGCTGGGTAAGGTTAAGTAGGTTGCTCACTGCTGAAGGGTAAGAGGTAATTGGGAGTGAAGTCCAGCCCAAACTCAGTTTACCACAGGGGGCGGGGCTGGAGGAAGAGCTCCTTTTCTTAATTCGTACAAAGGGCCGTATGAACTAGCAGCGGTCCTGAAAATGACATTTAGGAGTAAAGCTGGCTTGTAATAGATACCTCAATATCCTAATTTGATCATTCCATGTTGTATACTTGTATCAAAACATCACATATACTCCATAAATATATACAATGATCATATGCCCATAATAATTAATTTAAAAATAATAAAGCTGACTTGAGTTCAAAGAAATGTTGGCCAAAAAGCCTGATCAGTACACTGTCACCTGCTCATTGTGGCCATGAATGCTTAAAAGTTTCCCTGTGATTATTTTATTTAATTATAAAGATAATACACATTTTCATAAATAAACCCACATCACAAGGAAATAGAGTAAAAAGTGCAAGAATTCTCTCACCCTCTCACAATCCACAAAGCCAACCACTATTAAAAGTTTTCTTGGCCTACTCTCAGATTTTTAAAATGTTTTTAGAAACGTATTTTCTAGAGTGTATACACATGTGATCAACATTCATGATTTAAATAAATGAGATCATACTGTATAGACTGTTTAGCTATTTGTTTTCTTTGCTAATATATCTTGTACATTTTTCTTGTAGAACTTAAGGGTCTACTCATTCTTTCTTTTTCATGGCCATAATATTCTATTGTATGGCTATAGCATAATTTTTTTAAATGTGAATGAAAATGACTACAACAGCAATTGATACTTCTTCTTTGCCAGATATTATAGCATAATTTTTAAAATCAGTCTCCAATTGATGGATATGTGGATTTTTTCCAATGTTTTCTTACTATAAACAATGTTATAGGGACCATATTTGATATATGTTTTTCAGTATATGCACAACTATTTCTGTAGAATTTATTTTCAGAAATGGTATTGATGGATTAAAGAACGTGTGTATTTAAAATGTTAGATATTGCCAAAAACCTTCTTAAGACGTGATATCCATTTACTCATCCACTTGTAGGAAGCCAAAAGCTTTCAGCTCTTTGCTTCTTTTTTTTCCTTTGAGATGGAGTCTCATCTTGTTGCCCAGGCTGGAATACAGTGGTGCAATCTCAGCTCACTGCAACCTCTGTTTCCTGGGTTCAAGTGATTCTCGTGCCTCTGCCTCCTGAGTTGCTGGGATCATAGGTGTGCACCACCATGCTCAGCTAATTTCTGTATTTTTATTAGGATGGGATTTCAACATGTTGGCCAGGCTGGTCTCGAACTCCTGACCTCAGGAGTTCTGCCTTGGAGCTCTTTTCTACTGAGCTCTTGAATAGCACACAGAATAAGAGGGTATATATATTAGTTAACTATTACCAGTTAGCTATTACTATGTGGCAGACCACCCAAAATTTAGTGGCTTAAGACAACAACCATTTATTTAGTTCATGATTTTGTGAGTTGCAGATTTAAGCTGGATTGAAAAATGGGTGGTCCTTTAGGTCTGGGCTTGGCTTACTGGTCTTGGCTGGGTCTCATCTGTCTTAGTCAGCTGGGGGCTAGGTGATATAGGATGATTTTGGCTGGGATGAGTTATATCTGCTTCACCTAGTGTTTAACCCTCTATTTCAAGCTTATTCTCAGTGACAGTTCTCAAGAGAGCACAAAAGCACACGAAGTCTCTTGAGGCACAGGTTTGGGGTTGTACACCACTACTTTCATGACACTTCAGTGGCCAAAACAAGACACGAGGCCAGCCCAGATTTAAGGGGTGGGAAAGCAAACCTCACCTGTTGATGTGGGAATCTGCAAAATCATGTTGCGAAGGGCATGCCTATTGGGAGAACATTAACTAGGACCACGAATGCAATTAATCAACTACAGGGGGGAGATGCCCAAGTTTAGTTGTTAAAAAAAAATCTTGGCATTAAGAAATTGTTCAGATTTCTGAGCCACCAGGAGTGAGCCATTTACTTTAATCATTAGATTAAAAAGGTAGTGGGCGATTGTGTCTGACTTTGAAAAATGAATATGAAAGCACATGGCAGGGGCCAGTTCCTACTCTGGCCTCTTCATATTAGTTAGATACAGATTTGTCTGTTATCAAGAGGCCTAAAATGAGATAAAAGTTTATTTCTTTCTCAGTGAGAGTCTCAGAAAGCAGTCCAGGATTAATGTGGTAATTTCCCAATCACTACGGTCCCAAGCACCTTCTACTTGGTTGCTTTGCCATCCTCAGCTCGTGGCTATCATTTCATGGTCTAAAATGGCTATTCCAATTCTTGCCATCACATCTACATTCCAGGAAGAAAGAGGGAAGGGGAAATGGAGGCATACCTCTTCCCTTTAAAGCAACTGCCCCAGAAATTGCACACATTACTTCTGTTGACATCTCATCGGTCAGAAATTCTCATGGCTACAGCTAGCTACAGCTAGTTTGGGTGGCTATGTGCCCAGGTAAAATTCAAGGAATTTATTACTAAAGGAAGAAGGGAAGAATGGATATTGAGGGGCAAGGTGTATATTCCCTATTGCAATTTTCCCAGGCAGACCAGAGCTTTATGAATAATTGCCAGTCAATGAGCTAAAGACCAGACCTGCAGCATGGGAATTAGAGGCACTATTCAGCTTACAAATTACAGAGTAGCACAGAGTACATGAGTAGTCTCTGGAGGCCAACAGACTTGGGCTTTCATTAGTCAGGGTTCTCCAGAAAAACAGAACCAATATGATCTCTCTCTCTCTCTCTCTCTATCCACACACACACACACACACACACCCCAACAGGATATATATATACATACACACACACACATATATATGTATGTATGTATATCCAAAATTTAGTGGCTTAAGACAACAACTATTTATTTAGCTAATTATTTTTTGACTTGCCTAAAATTTAGTGACCTAAGACAAATCATATATGAGAGAGACTGAGATTGAGATTTTAATGAACTGGCTCATACAACTGTAGGGGTTGGCAAGTCTCAAATCTCCTGGGCAGGTAAGGCAGGCAGGCAGGTTGGAAATTCAGGCAAGAGTTGATGTGGCAGTCTTGAGTCTGAAGGCTGGAAACTCAGGCCAGATTTCTACCTTGCAGTCTGGAGGAAGAATTTCTTCTTCTTTGGGGGTCCTCCATCTTTGCTCTTAAGGCCTTTGACTGATTAGATGGGGCTCACTCACATTACAGATGGTAGTCTGCTTTACCTTAAGTCTTCTGATTTAAATGTTGATCACATCTAAAATGAATGGTTCCACAGCAACACCTACACTGGTGTTTGACCAAACAACGGGGCACCATGGCCTAGCCATCACAGGCTTTGATACCAGTTTTGCTGGTGACTCACTCTGTGGTTCGCTGAGCTGTGTCATTTCACAGGGTTATGATGAGACGACATGACACACCATGGAAAGGACTCAGCACAGCACTTGGCTCATGGCACACAGCTGCAGGTGCCTTGGTGCTATCCCTATGGTCTCCTAGCACTCACCTCTGCACACTGAAGGCTGTCCTCCCTGTGGGCTTCAGTCTGATCCTGGGGGCATCCTCACTTGTCCTTAGGATATGCTGGAAGTGCCACATGGTTAATGTCTCTGGAAGCAGCTGTCAGACAGATTAGATCTAGGGTGACCAGCCCTCCTGGTGTGCCCAGGACTGTCCCATTTTAGGGCTGAAAGTCTTGCTTCCAAAGATATCTTGCAGTCCTAGGGCTCCTAGCACAGATGCATGGTCTACTTTGGCTCCCAGAGTCCCTACGGTTGCCTGTGCATCAGGTCAGCCAGAAGTGTCAAGGCATCCAGACCCCAAGTCAACCCTCAATACTGATGGGCAGTTAATAACCAACTTACCTTCTCCCTGCTTGTGATTTCTTTGAGGTGTGTCCTACACCAGGTCCTTGAGTTTCCCAGCAAGAGTTCCGAAGGCACCCACAGCTCATTATGCCCACCATTTCCTGGCTTTCTTCCCTCTCTGTCTCATTTCCCATCCTCTCCAGGTGCTTCCTGGAGACCCCTTCCAAATAAACCCCTCATATTCTTCTGGAAGAACCAATCTCAGGCAATACAATTAAATAATTATTATCACCAAACACTTTTTTGTTCTCTCCTCTGAGCCTCACAGTAATGCTGTGAGGGAGGTAGGCCATGGATTATCTTTCTTGTTAGGAGTATCATCATTTCCCTTTTTACTTTACATTTACCTATTTATTTTATTTTTTAGAGGCAGGGTCTTGATCTGTTGCCTAGGCTAGAGTACAGTGGCATGAATATGGTTCACTGTAACCTCAAACTCCTAAGCTCAAGTGATCCTCCTGCCTCAGCCTCTAGAGTAGCTGGAACTACAGGTGCATACCACCATCCCTGGCTAATTTTTAAAATTTTTGTAGAGATGGGTTCTTTTTTTTTTTTTTTTTGAGACAGAGTCTCGCTCTGTCGCCCAGGCCATACTACAGTGGCGCCATCTTGGCTCACTGCAAGCTCCACCTTCCGGGTTCACATCATTCTCCTGCCTCAGCCTCCTGAGTAGCTGGGACTAGAGGTGCCCGCCACCATGCCCAGCTGATTTTTTGTGTTTTTAGTAGAGATGGGGTTTCACCGTGTTAGCCAGAATGGTCTCGATCTCCTAACCTCGTGATCCGCCCACCTCGGCCTCCCAAAGTGCTGGGATTACAGGCTTGAGCCACCGCGCCCGGCGAGATGGTTCTTTTTTAAAAACTAAAGAAAAAAAGAAATCTGTGGGTACACAGTAGGTGTATATATTTATGGGGTACATGAGATGTTTGGATGCAGACATGCGACGTGAAATAAACATATCATGGAGAACGGGATCTTCATCCCTGCAAGCATTTATCCTTTGAGTTACAAACAATCCAATTACACTCTTTAAATTATTTTAAAATGTACAATTAAGTTACTATTGACTATAGTCACCCTCTTGTGCTATCAAATCATAGGGTCTTACTCATTCTTTTATTTTTTTGTACCCATTAACCATCCTTACTTCCCTCCACACAGCCCCCCACTACCCTTCCCAGCCTCTGGTAACAATCCGTGTACTCTCTATCTCCATGAGTTTAATTGTTTTGACTGTTAGATCCCACAAATAAGTGAGAACATGCAATATCGAGATGGATGCTTGTAATGTTGTCCAGGCTGGTCTTAAACTCCTGGTTTCAAGCGATCCTCCCACCTCAGCCTTCCAAAGTGCTAGAATTACAGGTGTGAGGCAGAGCACCCAGCCTATTTTTTAATTTTTTGAGACAGGGTCTCTGTTTATCGCCCAAGCTGGAGTGCAGTGGCGTGATCAAAGCTCACTGCAGCCTCAAACTCCTGGGCACAAGTGACCCTCCTGCCTCAAACTCCTGAGTAGCTCAGATTACAAGTGTGTGCCACCACACCAGGCTAATTTTTCAATTTTTTGTAGAGATGGGGTCTTGCTGTGTTGCCCAGGCTGGTATTTTCATATAGCAATTGAGAAAATGAAGGCTCAGAGACTCAGAGCAGCAAGAGGCCACCTAACAACTGAGGAGGGACAAAGAGGAGCCTCTGAGATGCGTGCTAAGCCTTCTAGCTTCTTGTGCCACCCCCACCCCTATGACCTCTTGCACAGTTAGTGGATTTTGCTGCAGTGGGCATCACATGGCACACATAGATATCTGATAATGCTGGATCTCTCTTGTTGGATTTTCAACAGCTCTGAGTGGAGGCAGTTTGGGCTCTGCCACCTTATAACTTTATTTTTACCTAAAGGGACCCCTGACACAGAGGAGAGAGGGATTGTTTTGAGTCTTCAAGCCTCCCAGGCTACCTCCTACCCAGCATCCAGAGGTAGATAGTGTATAGATTTGTAATCTGTGACCCTGTTCCAGAAATCCATCAAGATGTCAGGATAAGAGTGTTTTCATCTCACACGCCTGTGGATCAGATATCCGAGTTTTTATTTCAGAAGCCCCTGCAGCAGAGGCACAAAAGCAGCAGGATAATCCCTTATCTGACGGGCAATAGAAAGTTATAAGCAGGGGTTTATTTGGGAAAGAAAAAAAAAAACAATCCACATTCTCTCTCAGGGGCTTTACTCCCTTGGTTTATTTTAAACATCACAAGAGAAAGTCAGGACTGGCTTTTCAGTTTGTCACAGCAGCTGTAGACTAAAGGATTCTGAGTAATAAGGTCCCTGGGGCAGTTCCAAATCTGTAAAACAGTAGCCATCTCTCCCCGATCCAAACGGACGGCCTTTGCAGAAGCGTTTTAACCAAATCCCTCTTTCTTTCATCTCTGTCAAAGCGTAAACCAGGCAGGTTTCATGTGTCCAAAGTTTTAGTATTTGATACAAGAACTTGCTACTTCCCTGTTAAAGGAAAGAGTTTTTTGTTGTTGTTCTTGTTTTGTATTTCTCTGATGACTTATCTCTAGTATTTTCTCAGGAGGCATCATGGTTTTTCTGATACTGTGAACACTCTTTCACATTTCTTGGAGGTTCACAAAGGACCAAAAATGCTAGAACAAGTGCTAGAGGCTGACTTGCCACCCTCGGAAGGTATTTGTGGTGGCTGTAGACTTTACTCAGGTCCAGGAATCCAGCATTAATGGAACCATTAACTGGGTGCCAGGAACGGTGCTTTCTCTGTCAAGACAACCATATAAAATAGAGAGATGATTCTCCCCATTTGGCAGGTGAGAAAACTGAGGCTCAAGAAGCTTAAATAACCTGCTCAAGGTCCTCCTTCTGATAGAAAGCAAAGCCTGAGTTTGAACACAAGTGGGTTTGATTCAAAAGCCCATTCTTTTTGCTTTGCTTTATTACTCCAAAGAGGGCAAAGTTTAGGTTGGGAAGGTTTTTTGAGGGATCCTTGACCCCTGGGAGGCCTTGCTTTATGACTCTGGATGTATCTGAAGGGCTGAAATGGTGCAGGTATATGTTGCTGTCCGTGCAAAATTGCATTCTTGAAAATCAGATATTTTCAGGGTCATATGAGCCAGTTCTGGTGGTTCTATCAGTGAGGGTCGTATCAGGAAAATAGAAATGATGCTGAGTTTTTAAAACAGAGAGATGTAAATGCAGGAATTGGTTAAACAGGGGATGATGATGAAATCAGAGATCCAGCCGTGGCAGAAAGCTGTCACCACCCGAGGCTGGTGGGACAGAGAAAGGAAGGTAGAGTTCAGGAGCTGAGATCTGGTGGAAGCTGGAGCCCGGGCAGGCCTGCACAGCAGGGGCTGGAGTCGCAGAGGAGATGCAACTCCTGTGAGGATGTCTGCCTGTGGCCCAGACGGGGAAGAGATATCCTGGCTTCTCCCTTCCTTGTGTCCTCTGATCTCTATGTGGGCCTCCTGTTGGCAGAATGGACCTGAAGCCAGTTAGCAAAGGAGCCCTGGCAACACAGCGGAGGGGGCCGGGATGTCCTCTGAGGGCAGACAAGGGTCCCAGGCTGGGACAGATGTCAACAGGATGCATACCATGCATCAAATTTCCTTCCCCACTGTCTTGCCTTACAATGTCACCCAGGCTGTGTGCTCATTTCTGAGGTTCCCTACCAGCCACCAACACTTGGGTGCAAGGGCTCTCGGCCGAATTTGCTCATCAAAGCTGCCTTGGGCTTCTCACGAAGCCTCTTCCCTGCTTCTCTCCCCAGCAGGGTTAAACTCACAAAGAAAACTGCAATCTTGGTGTGACTTTACTTGATTTCAAAATTGGATTCTGGCCCCAGATAATTACTTTAGATGCCCTCCTTTAGATTTAGATTAGGCCCTCCTTTAAAATGCCACTTCATTCCCTTTTGTCGGCTCCCAGGAGTTCTTCGGAGGAAACCTGAAGAGGTGGGAGGAAACTGTGCAGGGAAAGGGCCCTTTTGCTGAGAGTAGTAAATTATTCAGGTGCTCTAATGGCTTGGAGAACGCCAGGCCTGTCTCCCTCTTAGAGCACACTGTAGGCAGCGTTAATGACAGCTGGAAAAACGCCTTGCTCTGTGCATATGCGGAGAGTCATCCTGGCATTGCTGTGAGCTCTTCTTGGAGGCTGGGCTGGACAGAAAGAGAAGCAGCCGGAAATTAAATGACAATATTAGAGAGGAAGGTTGAGGAAGAACGAGGGGCAAGGTAGCTTTTCTGCCTTGCTAACGATAGAACGCACTCTGGCTAGCATGTGTTTTTTGGATTTCTCCTGTGTGAGGTTCTCCGGTGCAGTAATTACCGCTGGCGGCAGTGTGATGTTTTTTGTTTTAGTTTTTGATAGAATTTCTTTATGGATCTGTAAAAATATAGTTCTTGCTGGTGAAAAGCCCAGGAAGTTGAGTAACTAGAAAAAGAATTACATCCAGCAAAGGAACCCCATGGTTTTTGGAGGCTGACCTATCAAAGCTCTCTTGTGGAACAAGCCTTGCTTACAAGTGCGGGGGAACAGGACCCAGCTCCCATCAAGGGTAACAGTGAAAACAAAAATAAAACAAGTACCATGGGACCCAGTGTCAAGAGCATGAGCTTTCACAGCACGTAGGTGTGGAGCCTGTCATTCTCCCTCCCACCCTCCTTCCTTTCTTTCTTTTTCTCTCTCTCTTTCTTTTCTTTTCTTTTTTTCTTTCCTCTTTCCTCTCCTTCCTTCCTTCCTCCCTCCCTCCCTTCCTTTGTCTCCTTCCTTCCTCCCTCCCTCCCTCCCTCCCTCCCTCCCTCCCTCCCTCCCTCTCTCTCTCTCTCTCTCTCTCTCTCTTTCTTTCTTTCTTTCTTTCTTTCTTTCTTTCTTTCTTTCTTTCTATGTTTTTTAGAGTTAGGGTCTTGCTCTGTCACTCAAGCTGGTCTTGAATTCCTGGCCTCAAATGATCCACCTGCCTCGGCCTCCCAAAGTGTTGGGATTACAGGTGTGAGCCACCCCACCCTATAAGCCTGTAATTTTCTATATGGATGACCTCAAATAGGTTGTTTGACAACCTAAGCCTCAGTTTCCTCTTTTGTAAAGTCGGAACAAAATGAATCCCCACCTCACAGAGTCCTGGCTTTAAAAATATATGATGCTTGCAAGGCACACAGCCCAGAGCCTGGCACACAGCAAAGCAGCTAGCCTCAGCAGCCATTATCCTTGTGATTAATTCAACAAACCCTAGAATGACTTTTTCTCTCCAGGTGACAAAGTCTGTACTTGGGCTTTTCTTAATCCAGAACCTAGAACCAGAGATTAGAAATACAAGGGCAGGCCAGGCGTGGTGGTTCACGCCTGTAATCCCAGCACTTTGGGAGGTCAAGGTGGGTGGATCACTTGAGGCCAGGAGTTCAAGACTAGCCTGGCCAACATGGTGAAACCCTGTCTCCACTATTAATAAAAATATGAAAATTAGCCAGGCGTGGTGGTGGATGCCTGTAGTCCCAGCTACTCGGGAGGCTGAGGCAGGAGAATCACTTAAACCTGGAAGGTGGAGGTTGCAGTGAGCTGAGATTGCACCACTGCACTCCAGCCTGGGCAACAAAGCAAGATCCTGTCTTTAAAAAAAAAAAAAAAAAGAAAGAAGGAAACACAAGGGCAGTTATGAGGACAAGAGGAAAGGATATTTGAAACTTGATCGACCTTGAATATCTAGGGTCTTTGTTTAGTCTGTGTTTAAAAGCAGAGATAACAAAATAAATGCAGTCATCATCGACAACACCAAGAAAATCAATGCCATGGAGGGTTTTCTATCAGGAAAAATACATTTATTTATTCCTGCTTGGACTCATCTCCTGTTAAAATCTGTAAGGGTCTGAAAGTAGCCAGTTGTTTTTGCCTGTTTTGCAGAACAGGCTGGAAGTAGGGAAGAAACCCGACATAGGATTTAACAGCCTTTCAACAAATAATATTGGGTGCTGACTCCATGTCAGGCGTGGTGCTCAGAGGAGATGGGGACGGGACACAGCGTCATCATAGCATTGTCATGTGTCTTGCTATATAACTCACAGTCTACTGGGGAGGCAGACCAGAAAACTAAGAATTGCTATTCTGCCTGACAGATTAGATAGAGCCCTGAAGCCTGTGAGAAGGAGTCTGTGTTCTGGGTGCTCTAATATTTTTCTTCTGTTTCTCTTTGTCCTATCTTTGGGCTACCAGCCACTCCACTTCCATTTTTCTCTTTTGCAAACATCAGAATGCCAACTTCATTTCCATGGACCAGCCTGCCCCCGACGGCAGGCTGGAACACACTCGCCCTGTGTGTTTGTTCTCTCCTGGAAGACAGAGTTTGTGGGAAGCCACGTGAAGGTGAGAGGATCTCTGGAGTTCCTTTACTTACCACACTTTTTTTTTTTTTTTTTTTTGAGATGGAGTCTCACTCTGTTGCCTAGGCTGGAGTGCAGTGGCACAATCTTGGCTCACTGCAACCTCCACCTCTTGGGTTCAAGTGATTCTTATGTGTCAGCCTCCCAAGTAGCTGAGACTACAGGTGCGTGCCACCAGGCCTGGCTAATTTTTTATATTTTTAGTAGAGATGGGGTTTCACCATGTTAGTCAGGATGGTCTCAATCTCCTGACCTCATGATCCTCCTGCCTCGGCCTCCCAAAGTGCTGGGATTACAGGCGTGAGCCACCGCGCTTGGCCTTTTTTTCTGAGATGGAGTCTCACTCACTCTGTCCCCCAGTCCAGAGTGCAGTGGTGCAATCTTGGCTCACTGCAACCTCCACCTCCCGGATTTAAGCAGTTCTCCTGCCTCAGCCTCCTGAGTAGTTGGGATTACAGGCATGGACCACCACGCCTGGCTAATTTTCATATTTTTAGTAGAGATGGGGTTTCACCATGTGGCTAGGCTGGTCTCGAACTCCTAACCTCAAGTGATCCTCCCATCTTGGCCTCCCAAAGTGCTAGGATTACAGGCATGAGCCACCATGCCCAGCCTATTTACCACACTTTTAATGAGGCCGTGCCAGGGGTTTGTCATACAAGGGTGAGGGCAAAACTCATGGTCTGCTCTCAGGAAGCTCACAGGCTAGTGGGGGTGGAGAGGTGGACAAAACCCATGGGAACAAACAAATAAGTAATGATGAATGTGCTGAGTGTCTTGAAGGAAAGAGGAAGAGGGTTTGACACAGATTGACAGTGAGTGGCCGGCTTTGGACAGGGCTGTCAGGGAAACCTGAGATGGGACATTTTAGCCGAGATGTGCAGGACAATGGGTAACCGGGCTTGGGAAGAGCAGAGGAAAGGATGTTCTAGGCAGGGACACAGCATGTGCAAAGACCTAGGTGGGAAATCAAGGAATGAAGGGAGAAAAGGCCGTGGGGCCGCAGTGATGTGAACGAGGGGTGAGTGGTATGTGCTGAGTCTGGAGTGGTGAGCAGGGCTGGATTGTGTAAGACCTCAAGGCTGCAGGAAGAAGTTGGGATTTAATTTTTAATTGGAGAGTCTTATGTGGTTGAATAATATAACTAGCTTTGGGTCCTGAAAGATCACTATGATTACAGGGTGGAAAATTTCCTCCTACGGCATTTAGGTGATTGTAAAAAGTGCTCCTTTGCTATAAATAGCAGTGGCAGCTGCGACTCACTCATTCGCTCTGTTGACATTCATTGAGCACTTGCCATGTGCCAGGCACTGAGTGTGTTCTAACCATCCTCGGAATTAGGTATATCATTACCACTCCCATTTAATAGATGAGGAAACCAAGGCCCAGAGAGGTCAGGTCACCTGCCCAAGGTCACACAGCTTGAAAGCAGTAGACCTGGCATTGAACCCAGGCAGTCTGGCCCCAGCATCTCTGTACTACCATTCCCATCCCACCACCTCTCTAGTTACTCCACCGGCCCTGCCTGTTCCTATCTCCTCCCTCCTCTACCCCACAGGACTTCATTTAAATAGTTTCTTCTGATTACCCAAAGAAGACATTAACCTTGTTAAGACTCAGACAGCAGACTCGGGACATGCATAGTCCTCCTTTTTCTCTTGATCACTTTTACCTCTCACCCACAACATTCACCTCTCTCCCTGGTTCAGTCAGCTCCCTGCACCATCACTTTTAACGCTGATAGCTTCCAATTTTGCTTCCTTCTCCTCCTCCTTCTCTTCTTTCTCCTTTTCTTTCTCTTCCCCTCCCTCCTCTTCTCCCTTTTCTTCCTCCCCCTCTTTCTTCTTCTCCATTCCCTCTTCCTTGCTTTCTCTTCTTACATTGCTCCCAATGGAGCAATTTGGTTCCAAGGTTTGACAGGAAGTGCCTGTCCCTATGAAGGAGGGGAGAAAGAGGCTCTGCTGGATTCCTCTTTGCCTGCTCTGGCCCACTGCATCCCTAACTGAGTATCCTCCCTCACAAAAGCCTTCCTGCTCTGGGACTGTGCATCTTGGTAAACAACACCTCCACCTCCCCATTGGCCAAGCCAGAAACCCTTGTGTGATCCTTGCTGCCACCCATCTGCTGCCCGCTTCTCACTTCCAATCATCTGCCTTCTGAAGAGCTCCTCCCTTTCCAGGCCTGACTGCCCTTGGTGGCCTTCCCCCTGCATCTCTGCTTCAGACGTGCCCCTGCAGGTCTGCAACCCATTCTCACCCAGCAGCCAAGAAACTGAAACACACATATCAGATTGCTGTTAATATTACTCTCCTGCCTAAACCTCTTAGTGGCTTCTAATGGACTCTTCTGTTCACTCTTCTGGACAGAAGCCTGGGACTCTACACTGAGAGGTTTAGGCAGGAGAGTAATATGAGACTCTGGCTGTGTTTCTACGCTAAGCCACCACCATCTCTTCCCAAATGCTTCAATAACCTCCTAACTGCCCTTTGCATCTCATTGTCTACATTACAGATAGTAATGTCCACATTATAGGAATTATGTTAATTTTCACTTTAGTGAATAATGACTTTTTTTTTGGGGGGGGCGCTTAAAGTGAAATATATTAATCACAAGATATTTAAGCAGTTCAGAAAGATCCAAAGAATGAGATAAAAATGAAATCCTCTGACATTCCACCAATCTAGCAACAACCAAAGCTGACATTAGGCAAGCAGATAAAAGTGACCTTTTTATTTTATTTTATTTTATTTATTATTATTATTATTGTTATTATACTTTAAGTTCTAGGATACATGTGCATAATGTGCAGGTTTGTTACATATGTGTACTTGTGCCATGTTGGTGTGCTGCACTCATCAACTCGTCCTTTACATCAGGTATAACTCCCAGTGCAATCCTTCCCGACTGCCCCCTCCCCATAATAGGCCCCGGTGTGTGATGTTCCCCTTCCCGAGTCCAAGTGATCTCATTGTTCAGTTCCCACCTATGAGTGAGAACATGTGGTGTTTGGTTTTCTGTTCTTGCAACAGTTTGCTGAGAATGATGGTTTCCAGCTGCATCCATGTCCCTACAAAGGACACAAACTCATCCTTTTTTATGGCTGCATAGTATTCCATGGTGTATATGTGCCACATTTTCTTAATCCAGTCTGTCACTGATGGACATTTGGATTGAGTCCAAGTCTTTGCTATTGTGAATAGTGCCGCAATGAACATACGTGTGCATGTGTCTTTATAGCAGCATGATTTATAATCCTTTGGGTATATACCCAGTAATGGGATGGCTGGGTCGTATGATACTTCTAGTTCTAGATCCTTGAGGAATCGCCATACTGCTTTCCATAATGGTTGAACGAGTTTATGATCCCACCAACAGTGTAAAAGTGTTCCTATTTCTCCACATCCTCTCCAGCACCTGTTGTTTCCTGACTTTTTAATGATTGCCATTCTAACTGGTGTGAGATGGTATCTCATTGCGGTTTTGATTTGCATTTCTCTGATGGCCAGTGATGATGAGCATTTTTTCATGTGTCTGTTGGCTGTATGCATGTCTTCTTTTGAGAAATGTCTGTTCATATCCCTTGCCCACTTTTTGATGGGGTTGTTTGTTTTTTTCTTGTAAATTTGTTTGAGTTCTTTGTAGGTTCTGGATATTAGCCCTTTGTCAGATGAGTAGATTGCAAAAATTTTCTCCCATTCTGTAGGTTGCCTGTTCACTCTGGTGGTAGTTTCTTTTGCTGTGCAGAAGCTCCTTAGTTTAATTAAATCCCGTTTGTCAATTTTGGCTTTTGTTGCCATTGCTTTTGGTGTTTTAGACATGAAGTCCTTGCCCAGGGCTATGTCCTGAATGGTATTACCTAGGTTTTCTTCTAGGGTTTTTATGGTATTAGGTCTAACATTTAAGTCTCTAATCCATCTTAAATTAATTTTCGTATAAGGAGTAAGGAAACGATCCAAAGAACAAAGCTGGAGGCATCATGCTACCTGACTTCAAACTATACTATAAGGCTACAGTAACCAAATCAGCGTGGTACTGGTACCAAAACAGAGATATAGACCAATGGAACAGAACAGAGTCCTCAGAAATAATACCACACATCTACAGCCATCTGATCTTTGACAAACCTGAGAAAAACAAGAAATGGGGGAAAGGATTCCCTATTTAATAAATGGTGCTGGGAAAATTGGCTAGCCATAAGTAGAAAGCTGAAACTGGATCCTTTCCTTACTCCTTATATGAAAAGTGACCTTTTAAATACACAAATCTGTAGGTGCTTCTCTCTCAATTAGAACTTTTAAAGAATAGCTTCCCTTTGCTGCCAGGATAAATACCGACATTTTTAAACACAGGTTGCAAGGCTTTAGAAACTCTAAACCTTGACATCTTGCCACACTTTCTCTCTCATTCTTTTTGCCCCTTGGCTCCACAAATGGTGTTTGGATTAGTGAGGACAAGACCAGCTGCTGCAACAAATAAGCCTGTAAGTTTCAGTGACTTAACACATTAGTTTCTTTTTCTTGTTCAGGTGAATGTAGGTTGTATTAGTCAAGGTTCTTCAGAGAAACAGAACTGATAGTGTATATATACATACATAAGAGGGGATTTATTATGGGAACTGGTTTGCTTGATTATAGAGGCCAAGAAGTTCTGTGATATGCTGTGTGCAACCTGGAGAACCAGGGAAGCCGGGTTGAAGACTGAAGAGCTGAGAACCCAGAGGTCTGATGTTTGAGGGCAGGAGAAGATAAATGTTCCAGCTCCAGAACAGAGTGAATTTGTCTTTTTTCTTCCTTTTTAAATTTTTTTTTCTATTCTTGGATGATGCCTACCTACATTGGTGAGGGTGACCTTCTTTACTCAGTCTACCAATTCAAATGCTAATCTTTTCTAACAATATTCTCACCACATGCCCAGAAATAATGTTTTTACCAGCTATCTGGGTATCCCTTAATCCAGTCAAGTTAACACATAAAATTAATTATTCTATACATGCACCTGGTCCATGGGTATCTTTCTTTCTCGGAGGGGATTCAGGGTCCCAGGCTCCTCCTCTCTTATGGCTCTGCCATCCGTTAGAACCTTGGAGAGCCTCATCCAGCCAGCAGCAGAGAGATGGGGGAGCCACACTTTGACCCAGAAGTGACACCATCACTTCCACACATATGCATTGGCAAGAACTGGTCCCAGGGACATACCTTCCCAGGAACAATGGAATGCTTTAGAAGGAGGAGCACAGATTTTGGTGGGCAGTTAACTGCCTCTGCTGTGTGCTCTTTCTGCCCAAGGATTCTCATACATGCTGTATCACCTGCTTGAAATGCTGGTCTCCCACTCCTTACCTGACTAGCTCCTATTTATCATTCAGGTCTTATCTTAAACCTTATTTCTTCTAGGTAGGTTTAGATCCCATAGAAACTTGCAAATCTCTTTGGTAGCTTTGCATGTGTGCAATTAAATTTTTGACAGGATTATTTATTTCTATCTTGCTAGTCTGTAATCACCACAAAGTGTGTCTTATCTGTCTTATTTAGTTCTGTATCTTCAGAGCATGCTCAGGATATAGTAGGTGCTCAATAAATATTTGTCGACTTGGTGGTGGGGTCGGGGGGCAGGTACTGGCTGAACTAGGATCCGAGGTTTGGGAGGATATTTAATGACCTTGATCATTAAGAAACATTTTGTGACAGGTTGAAGATTTTAAAAAGACTATGAGTGTTCTTGACTGTGATCTTGTTATTGGAAACATCTATCCTTCTACTCTGTTTCTTGTCACAAACCCCACAGCCACATAATACACTGAGTGAGTGAGTCAGGCTAGGTAGGGGTTCTACCCAACAGATGGCTCATAGTTTAGGAAAGAAGTTGATACTGACTTAGTTTGGATCCCCCTAAAGATGACCCTGAGACAAGGACTAAGGTGCAGGGAGTTTATCTGGCAGATAAAGGAAGAGGAATGAGGGACAGGAAGAGTGAACTGGGGATACCAGAAAACCAGTAAATGTGTTCAATAGAGGGTTACTGCTATGTGCAACTGGGGCTCCATCCTGCTGGGGGCCCTCCGAGTGACTGTGTAGGATATGTGTCAGAATTGTCTCACTGTAGGGTGGGAAAGATGGGGCAATTATTTCACTGATTCCCACCCCTCTTTGGCTGATGACTGCCCTGGGGATGTTAAATCTTCAGCTCTTCAGGGTTGGACCTGATCTTGCCACACTGGAGAAAGCTCCCAGGCAGAGAGAGTGGGCACTTAAGGAGAGAACTGGTCAACCTGCATGGTGGGCCCAGGAGAGAGGGGCAGGATATTGACAGTGTCTGCTTTAATTTCTTTGTTACATATTGAGCTGTTTAAAAGGCTCTTTCTTTTCTGATTATAAAATTATTATTCTCATGTAAATTATAAAAATGATTTTCTGATGATAAAATACATATATGATTATATGTTTATCTATACATATAGATATATAGGCATCTATCTATATCTATCCATATATATAGGTATTGATATGATCATAGTTGAATAGATATTTCAATTAGACTGATTCCTAAGAGTAGAATTGTGTCAAATGTGTATGTGTTAACATTTTGATAGACATTCCAAATTGTGCTCCTAAAACATCGTACCAATTTAGAATCCTGCCAAAAACATATGAGAATATCTATTTTTATTGTTTTGTTTTTGTTTTTCTGAGACACAGAAAAAAAGGGTCTCACTCTGTCACCCATGCTGGAGTGCAGTGGTGCAATCTCAGCTCACTGCAACCTCTGCCTCCCGGATTCAAGTGATTCTCCTGCCTCAGCCTCCTGAGTAGCTGAGATTATAGGCATATGCTCCCACGCAGAGCCAATTTTTTTTTTTTTTTTTTTTTTTTTTTTTTTTTTTTTTTTTAGTAGAGACAGGGTTTTGCCATGTTGACCAGGCTGGTCTCACATTCCTGACCTCAAGTGATCCACCCATCTCGGCGTCCAAAGGTACTGGAATTACAGGCATGAGGCACTGCGCCTGGCTGAGAATATCTATTTTTAATTATTCTCGTTAATTCTGCAAAAGATCAATCTGTTGCTAATGTGATGAAACATTAATTTAAATATAAATTCATTTAACTATTAGGGATGCTGAGTATCTATCCTTAAATTGGTTAGTTCTTTTTCTACTTTCTATTGCTGTGTTCATTTTTTGTTTTTTTTTCTAGGGGTGTCTCAGTCCATTCAGGCTGCTACAACAAAAATATTTTAGACTGGGTAATTTACAAATAGTAGAAATTTATTGCTCACAGGTCTGTAGGCTGGAAAATCTAAGATCAAGGTGCCAGCAGATTCAATGTCTGGTAAGGGTTTGCTTCTTCATAGATGGTTTCTTCTCTACGTCCTCACCTGGTGGAAGGGACAAACAGGCCCCCTCAAACCCCTTTTCTTTCTTTCTGCTCTGTCACCCAGGCTGTAGTGAAGTGGCATGATCACGGCCCAGGCTCATGCAATCTTCTAGCCTCAGCCTCGCTCACTACCTTCAGTAGTTGGGACTACAGGTGCACGCCGCCATGCCTGGTTAATTCTTTAATTTTTTGTAGAAATGGGCTCTCACTATGTTGCCCAG
Organism: Papio anubis; assembly: GCF_008728515.1. Lineage (NCBI taxonomy): Eukaryota > Metazoa > Chordata > Mammalia > Primates > Cercopithecidae > Papio > Papio anubis. The sequence continues at coordinate 106,995,948 of NC_044984.1, forward strand.
GCTGGTCTCAAACTCCTGGGCTCAGGGGATCTTCCTGCCTCAGCCTCCCCAAGTGCTGGGATTACAGGCATGAACCATTGCACCTGGCTCAAACAAACCTCTTTTATAAGGGCACTAATCACATTCATGAGAGCTCTGCCCTCATGACCTAATTATCCCTGAAGACCCCACCTTTTAATACTAATACATTGCAACATGTAAATTTGGGGGGGGAAACCTATATTCAACCATAGCAGTGGGAGGGATAATTGTACTTAGTAAGTCTCAGCCACCGTGGCTGCTGTTGCTGCTGTCCTATTTTCTCACTGCTGGGAAGAAAGGAAGGTGACAGATGGGAGATCCTGCCTCCAGCCTCACAGACCTGCAATGATGATGAAATCATACTTTTTCTGCACATGTTATTATTCAAAGAGTCACTACCTGATTCACTGCCAGAAATCAGTGACCTTTGAAAGGGTCCTCTAGTCCTGGGTGTTTCCCAGGACACATCTAGAACATGTCCATCAGTTTTTCCTAGCCTTTGGACCAGCTGCAGACCCTCAAGGCATGGTTGTTCTCTGGGACACAGTTGTCCATACCAGCAGCCACAGTGGCTTATCTTGTCTATGCCAGCAGCCACAGTGGCTTATCTTGGACCTCTCTTTCTTTCATGCTGGAGGATTTCTTCAAATGTCTGATGATTTCTGGTTACCTCTCCATACTTAGAATAAGAGTTTGGAATCTGAGCTGTGATCAACTGGCAGATTTTGCGTTGGGTATTTGAATGGGGAGTCAGCTGCCTCCAAATGCAGAGCATGGAGGAGTTTCTCAAAGGCCGTTATTTTCTCCAGGGAAGAAACCACCAATCTCTTGTTCATGTTCTGAGAGCAGAGGTGGAAGAGTGTGTGGGTAGGGAAATCAGACTTCCAATGACTCCCTCTTTCTCCAGAACTATGTCTTATTCCTTAATATCTCTGCTCTCATGGATTTGAGTTGTTCTGGGGTTTTATGGGAACACCTAGCTCTTATATTTCCTAATTCATTCCCTCTGTGATGACTGTAACTGCCCTTTTCCGATTGCTGTACCAATTTCTTCCTTCTACTTTCATCTTCCAGAACTTGGTTGAAATCTGCTCAGGTAATGGATTTTTCCCCCTTCTCTATCACATGTGTGGCAGATTGTAAAAAATGATCCAAATGATCCCCCGCCCCTGCACCCATTCCCTTGCAATGCCTTACACCGCAGCCAAGACTGAAGTCTATTTATTCATTTATTTATTCAGTCAGGGTCATCCGTGTGGTTTGCTTTGGCCAATGGGACATTATCACATAAGATGCATGTGGGGGCTTGAAAAGTGCTCGTACATCAGGGCTTCACCTCTCTTATTGCTCTTGGAAAGGTGCCACCATGTGAATTAGCCTGGGCTCGCCTGCTGGAGGATGAGAGGCACATGGCACAGTCTTCCCTGCCACCTGACATTCAGTCAACTTCCAGATATACAAGTAAGGCCATCCAGGACCAGCCAACCGCCAGCCAATTCCCCAGCCTACTGCAGATGTATGACAGGGCCCAACTGAGATCATTCAGTGGCTTCTACAGAATCAAGGGCTAAATTAATGGTGGTTGTTTTAAGTCACTAAGTTTCGGGGATTTACTATGCAGCAATAGATCACTGGTATGCCATGGTTCTATAACTTTTCAGTTTTCTGACTGAATTATAAAGGAATGGCTGGGTGCAGTGGCTCACTCCTGTAATCCTAGTGCTTTGGGAGGCTGATGTGGGAGGATTGCTTGAGCCCAGAAGTTCGTGACACCGTCTCTGCCAAAATAAAAAGTAAAAAATTAACTAGGCATGGTGGCACACACATGTAGTCCCAGCTACTAGGGAGGCTGAAGTGGGAGGATGGCACGAGCCCAGAAGTTCGTGACACTGTCTCTGCCAAAATAAAAAGTAAAAAATTAACTAGGCATGGTGGCATGCACATGTAGTCCCAGCTACTAGGGAGGCTGAAGTGGGAGGATGGCTTGAGCCCAGGAGTTCGGGGGTGCAGCGAACCACAATTACACCACTGCACCACTCCATCCAGAATGACAGAGTGAGACCCCATTTTTAAAAAGCATTTGACTGCAAGTAAAAGAAAAACCTAACAGTGGTTGAAGCAAATAGGGTTTACTATTTAAAAAATCTGCAGTTGCTTTTTAAGAAATCTAGACAGGCAGTTGCTGGTACTGGTTCAGCTTTTCAGTGGGGTATATCAAGGACCCAGGCTCTTTTTATCTCTTCTCTAGCCTCTTCAGCATGCCTATATTTACCTTCTTGCTTGTCCCTTAGTGTTGCCAAGATGATCCCCACAACTCTGGGATGCATGTCCACTTCAAAGGAGGAAGGAGGAAAGGGGCTGTACTGGCCAGTCTGGAAGTCAAAGACTTTCCCAAAGGCCCTTATTGGCCAGATCTGAATCACATGGTTATCCCTGCTGCAAAGGAGGCTGGGAACATGAGAATCTGACTTAGGTGGTCAGGGAGAAGGAGATTTGGGATGACTGTTGGACCAGCCAGCGAGTACTGTCTGCCATATGTGCTATCACTGAAGCGGGGAAAGGAATGAGCATGTGTAATTGATTTTCCATCCTCCACCCAAACCTGATGACCTGTATCCATTCCCTGCTCCTGCTGCCAGATTGTTGATGCCATTGCTTCTGAAAGAAACATGTGGGGTTGTTCTTTGCTTGAAGCCAACCTCTTCACCTCTGAGTGACACTAGGTGACCTCATAACTCTTTCATGCATTGGTATCTGGGCCAACGTCCCTTAGACCAGAGTTAGCAAGAAGTTCCTCCTTTCCCTGGTCCACCCCATTTCTTTGCCCATCCAAAACTTTTTAGGATAATTCAGAGTAGGAATATCTACTCCCTTTATATAAACATTCCAGCTTCAACAATCATGCTGTGGTCTACCCCCAAGGCCCAAAAGGACAGCTCACAAAATAGTTTAGCATTCCCCAAAGTCTTATTCAGTGTCATTTCTGATCACCTTGATATAAAATATTTAGCAGGATGTAAATGTATAGTTATACCCTGAAATCATTTGCATTGAAAATATTATGACCTTAACGTGTTGTTGAAAGAACACAAAATCCTTTCTAGAACTGAAGGACAGACACTTCCACTTATAGATAGGACATTTTTGAATTGAGGTCTATGCACCATTAGTCCATGGAATTTTAGAGGAATAGTATTTCCAAGTATTTTGTACCCCAGGATTATGTCAAAATGTTGTGTATAAAGGCAAGTATGCATTCTTTTGGGGAGAAGGTTTTCATTAGAGATGCTGTGATCTAGGAGTGAGAGCTAGCAGTCACTGATTTAGAGGAACTCCCAGAGATTGGGAGGATCAGAAGTGGTTTGGAATCTAAATCATAGCTGTGAACCTCAAGGATTGTGGTTTTTAATGATCATCCATTTTTCAAAGAATATTCCATCATATTCTTGTTCTTTAGTGTCCATATCTGTATAATAAGGCTGGTGAACACACATACCTGCTAAAGCCCACAGGTCTATAAGGATATCCTCTGCGTAAAAAAATGAATCTGGAAAAGAACCAATGGGAACAAGCTTTTACTTAGTAGAGGGTTGGTGCTATGTACAGGATTTTATCTGTATGGACTCATTTGATCAGTCCTTCACTGAGGTAGGTTTTATAATTCGCATTTGATCAATGAAGAAACTCTAGCTTTCATTAGGAGGGATGTCAAAGAATTTCCAGCCATTCTTTAAAATCAGCACAATTCCTATAAAAAACCCATCTCTCCATCTTTTCTTAGTGGAATGCCTTGAATACAAGAACTACTCAATACGTGTTTGTTAAATAAAAATTTATAAGTGGAGGAGCTGAGTCCCAGAGAGGGGATGTATCTTATTCAAGTCCTCCCTGCTAGTAAGTGGTTGCACACTTACTAAGGAAGACTAAAATTTAGATTTTTTAACACTGTGACTGATTTGCTATCATCCACTCCACATACTTTTATTTTTCTCATGCAATTTGAGTAATATAAATAATTTTGTGAGAGCAAATAAACAATGTGTCTGAATTTGCTTTATTTGACTCAGATGAGAAGTTGCAAACTCAGATGTCTACAGAGGCCTGATAGGTAATCTAAATGACTGAAGTGATCCATGTGTAAGAAGGTAAATGGCAATCAAAACTTGACCGTTGAATTGGGAGACAATAGGGAGTGGTGAGGACTATGGTGAACAGGAGAGCCCATGCCCTATTACTTAGCTGCAACTTGAGGTTCCCAAGTGGCTCCATGTGCCCAGAGAACTGCCGTATCTTCAGATTTTTCAAGGGAAACTGAGAATCCAAATTGTGGAGTAAAATCTCCCTATTTATAAGTACTGTATGGGTAATGAATTGCAATTTAAAGCACTGTGCAGACCGTATATATTCAAAGCTAAATAAAACATTTGTGGGCCAAATTCCCCAACCCAGGCTGCTGATTTGTAAGCTCTGATTTGGAGTTTGGGCTTTTCATAGGGACATTTGATATTGGATTATTTCTAATTGTAAGCTGGAAACTTGCATTAATTTGAGTCAGACAATTCTTCAATGATTTTCTGCAATTTGAAATAAGTCAGGACACAGATAAGAAAACAAGCGATGCTTGAACACAGGTGCAGACAATACAACAGGGAGGTCTGTCCACCTCTGCTGAAGGCGGATTTTTTTCCCCTGGGCCATTCAAAGGCACTGCGGGACAGGAAGAGGGCAGGAGTAGGGAGAAGAGGGAGAGAACTGATCACTTGTATTGCTGAAAATAAACATCTCGACAACAGATCTGTAAAAGCAAATAAGGTAATAAAACCTTAAGCTCAAAAGTTGGGTTTTTTGGGGATAAGGTTATGCTCTGTGAATATTACACTATGGAGAAGCCCAGATCTGAAATCGTGGGTTCCATGCACTTTGTAAAAGAGGAGACGGATGCTTTTCTGAAAAGTGAGGAGGGGATATTTTCCTTTAGAATATTTTAGTTTTCTTCCAAAAATGTAAGAAGTACTAACAACACAGGGATTGTCCCATTTAATGTTATAAACGATCGTTCTTCTTATTGTTTTTCTTTCCATTTAAGTAACAAATACTGTTTGTAGAAAAGTTGGAAAATATGGTTAAGCATAAAAATAAAATGTAAAACATCATAATCTTACTTCCAAGAAGCAATCATTTAAAAAATCCATTTGAAATATATCCTTCCAATTTTCTTCTGTGCATGTTAGTGGCCATTGTGAGCTTTGGGAAACTTTAGGTGCTATCTGGTTACCTTGGTAAACCAAGGGGCTCAACCACCCCTTTTCTCCCAAGGTTCTCCATGGAAAGAAGCGGACACGAAACAATGGGGGAAGAAAGTGCCATGTTACAGTTAGCTGGGCTTGTGCTGAAACCCCAGTGTGGCTCTTTTTGGTAAGCTGGGGCACAAGGCTTATTACCAAGATGTATTAAGGGATCTTTGTCCTTCCCCAAGTCCAGTCTGAATCCTGGAGTCTTATATCCCTCTGACCACATGGGACAGGTGACTGAAGAGATGAGAATCCACCAATGAAAGAGCATGATGTAAGAAGAACACGCTTGTTAGAACATAGCTTCCCCACTCACTGGTAAACACAGACAATCAATGTCCATTGGAATTGGACCCAACGAGATCAGCGTTCCTGCCTCTTGGGGAGGAGTGGGGTTAAGGAAGGGAAGAGAGAAGAGCAAATGGATTTCCACTTGCTGTATGTATACAAATATTTCTTTTTACAAGATGGGATCACATTAGGCTTATTGCACAATCGTTGTCTTTTTCACTCAACAATGCCTCATGATAGTCTTCATTCCATAAGCATGAGGGGATACTTGAAGGGGCGGGAAAGGAGAGGGTAATTGTACTTACCCTATATAAATCTATACATTCTGACAAAATGGGCTCATGTAGTTCACATTGTATCCCTTGCTCCCCCCTCTCCACTGAAATATCATGACCATCTTTCAGTGTAAAAAAAAGCCCAGAGATCTCTTGGGGGAGGACTGAAAGGAGAAGTGGGGGAGGAATAAGGCCATTTACCGCATTTACATGTGCACACCTATAAAATGAGATCCTACTGAGCATATGGTGCCATAACTTGCTTTTATTTTTACTTAAAAATATTATGAACATTTTTCTGTGTCCAGAAGTACAGTACCCTTTTGGTGAACACTGCATCCCTTAGTGCCATTATTTTTTACAGCTCTATTATTTTCTAACATCTTTAATTTCTTATGAATCCTGTCTCAATTGGACACTATGTACCTTTAGCCAAATTATTTACCTTCCCTTAGCCTTAGCATCTGTAAAATGAGAATAACTCTACTTGCCTTAAACAGCTATTTTGAGAATATCTCATTCAATGAGATAAGGCCTGGGAGCTAAAAGTAGTGATAGGACAGATTTAATTTTTGTCTGCCTCCTGAGTTCCAGATATCCCACTTTAAGTGCAATATGTCGTTGAGTTCTCAAAATGATTTTAATTGCTGGACACCATCATTCCATTTTACAGATGAGAAATTGAGGTTCAGCGAGGGCAAGGTACACTGTCCAATAGAAATAGAATGTGACAGATGATTGGATTTTTAAAAAATGTGTTATATATACACAGTGGAATACTACTCAGCCATAAAAAGAAATGAAATTCTGTTATTTAAAGTGAAACGGATGGAATTGGAGGGTACTATGTTAAGTGAAATAAGCCAGGAACAGAAAATTAAACACCACACATTCTCATTCATATGTAGAATCTTAAAGTTGATCTCAAAGAAGTGAAAAGTACAACAGTGGCTATTAGAGGCTGGGAAGGGTAGGGGAAAGATGGAGATAGGGAGAGATTTGTTAAAGAATATAAAATTACAGCCAGATAGAAGGAATAATTTCTAGTGTTCTATAACACTACAAGGATGATTATAGTTGATAATAATATAGAGTTTCAAATGGCTAAAAGGAGGATATTGAATGTTCCCAACACAAAAGATAAATCTTTGAAATAATGAATATGCTAATGACCTTGAGCTGATCACTATATATTATATGTGTCAAATCAGCACTATACATCCCATAAATACATACAATTATTATGTGTCAATTAGAATAAAAGAAATTGAATGTGAGTCAGTTCTGACCAGCCAAATTTCAGGTGCTCAACAGTCACTTGTGACCAGTGGCTACCATATTGGACAGTGCAAGATTAAGAGACTCGCTTAAGATCATGCACTGAGAAAGTGACAGAGCCTGGGGGCGAATGCCAATTTGTCTGATTTCAAAGCCACTTTCTATACCACAGTAGTGTCCACTGAATGGGTAGAGAAAATGCTGGATGAATCTGCATTGGGAGGGAATGGGAAGGTCAGTGATGTTCCCAGGTCATCCTTGAATTTGTCCTTTTAGCTACATCCTCTTTGCCATAGTTTTTCTTTTGCCCCATTTCTTCAGTCTGGGCTACTGTGCTATCATTAGCCATAGCCTTTGGTGATTGAGTGCATCTTGTGGAGCATGAAGACACATTGATATCCTGAGCATGAACACCATGCAGGTCTTGCCATACCTCCTCTTGCCCCTGATGCTGACGAGAATCATTTGGGTTGACTAGCAGAGAGCACATAGGAAAACACAAATGAATACAAAAAGTTTGGAAATGACAAGACCCAGAAAGGTCTTGGTGCCATTCTGTTGGGTTTCTATTCATGAGTCTAATGCAAGACTTCCCTTAGCTCATTCAGAAAAAATAGAGCAGCGTGGTTTTTGACTCTTGCTCAGATTTTTTAAATTAATGTTGACACCATACTGTTCAGGGATCAGCTTTTGAATCTGTCATTGACATTTCCTTCAGCAATTTATTGGTTTGTACTGTCTACAGATGTACTGTGACCCATTGGATGCTATTTACTTTGGCTTATATTGGTTTTGACATCAGAAGCAGAGAGTTTGTGCATGACACAGCTGTCACTCTGGCTGGTGACATGGGGTCACCTTTGACTCAGACTTCTTTTGGGTCCTGCTCATCCCACCTGTCATAAAGCTCAACTTCTCCATTTTTGGAGTAATCTTTGGAACCTTTCTTTCTGATGCCATTGCTTACCTCTTCATCTAACATCTCAACCTTGCACTTGGGATAAGTCTGCCTTTCTTGGTCTACAAGGCCTACATGATTTGTTTTTTCCCACCTGTCTGATTTCAACTGCTTGCCCTCTCCTCTTCACTGTCTTTGCTCCTGCCACATGGCCCATCTGTTCTCTTTTCAAGGCCCTTTTGTTTATTGTGTTTTCTGTCTCGAATGCTCTCCCTCTGGATCTTTGCATGGCTGGCTCCTTCTGAGCTTCTGGATCTTGACCCAAGCCAAACTTTCCTTCCCTGATTACCTTTTCTAGGGATGCCCCCTGCTCCTTGCCATCCCATTATCTAGGTTTATTTTTTTCAAAATGCTTACTGCCACCTAAAATCATTGTCCCTACTTATTGACTTGTTTATTTGCCATTTATCTGTCTCTTGTTAGAACATAAGCTCCAGGAGAGCAAAGCCTATTCCCTCTTGTTCTCCATTGTGCCCCTGGCACCTAGGATGGTGCCTTGCACTAATGTTCAGCAGTTAGGATTTGCCCTATAAATATTTGCTGATTGAAGTCCAGGAGCCCTGCAATGGCTTTCTAACTGGTATCTAATTTGCTCTGCACACTCTTATAGGAAAACTCCTCTTGAAGCTGAAAGTGTTTCATCAGCCGGTCAATAAGATTTTGTTAGCAGCTCAGCCCTCTCAGTGCTGCTGCTGCCTGGTTCATACCTAAGTGGCCCTCCTTTGCCTGCGGTGCTCTTCCATGGCTCTCTGTCATCTTCCTTCGCAACACCGCCCCAACTCTCATCTCCAACCTGACCCATTATTGCTGGGCATTGTTTTGAGAATTTGGTGGAATTTGGTGGGAGGATGCAGGGAGTGTCTGAATCCCGCGTGGCCCAGCCACTCCACCTCTTAGCTGAGGTTTTAGGCACATGATGGGCAGTGACAAATGGGAAAGCAGAGGTCTTCTTAGTGATTAGCCGGAAAGTGCCGCATACCTGTACAGGTCTCTGGGGCAAGTGACTTAGTCTTAAGGCCCAAGTGGGACCTCTTATTTCTTCCAAGTGATACTCTTACCACTGGCTGGCCACCAAGCTGAGATGATCATGCAGCAGCAGCAGCATAAGAAAGGACCAGATGGGGGTGGGGAAAGAGAGAGAGAGAGAGAGAGAGAGACAGAGAGAGAGAGAGAGACAAAGACACACAAACACACACACACACACACAGAGAGAGAGAGAGAGAGAGAGAGAGAGAGAGAGAGGAGATGCTGTTTACTTGAAATAGCCTCTTCTTCCATGAATCTCTGTTAGATAATTACTTTAGATTTAAGACAAGCTACTTGATCTTTCTCATCATCGATGGCCTTACTGGTAAACACTGGTAAAACAGGAGATAATGCCAACCCACAGGGCTCTAGTTAAATGTGTGAGTGACAATTAAGTGAGGAAAAGTCTCTAAAATACCTAGCACCATTGTGAAATTCTGAAGTCACTCCATCTATGCTGTTCACTTCTGCTGAGTTCTCATCCCTTCTATCTGTTTGCTGGAAATTTTATATACAGCATTTAGGGAAGGAAATCTATACAGAGTTTTTACATAAAATACAGGAATCCTAGTTGCATTTGAATTTCAGATAAGCAATGAATAATTTTTAGCATAAGTATGTCCCAAATACTGTATGGGATATACTTACATACACAATTATTCATTGTTTACTTGAAATTCAAATTTAACTGGGCTTTCTGTGTTTTTATTTTCTAAATTTTGGCAACCCTAATCCATAGACAAGGATTAGGGATGTATAGACTTAAGATAACTGGTATTGCTTCTGGTGTATATCCTAACCAAAATCCACAGGATGGGGTGGCTCACCAAACATGCTTTCATTTTGGAACTTCATTTGGAAAAGTTAACAGTTTTGAAGGAGGAAAAAAAGAAATTTGTTTATTCCAGAGTAAACACATTTAAAAAAATATTTTTTAAAAGATTGGGAGTATTGCCTATCTAAAATAATATAGGCCAGTCTCAGAGGTTGATCAATAAAGGAGGAAGTGCTATAGCTCACTGGGAAATCGATTTTGAGTGAAAGGAACAAATGGATCTTAAGCCAAGCCTGATTCCTACCTCTGGGTACCAGCCTGACTTTGTTGCTTGCTTGGCTATGTCTTTGATATTTATGCCATCATTTTATTTCCACATAATCTTGGGAGGCAGGTAGGGGTATCCCCATTATATGGAGTCCAGGAGATTAAGAGGTTAAGAGATTGACCCAAAGATGGCCAGTAGTTGCCCACATTCATAGGAGATTTGTTGTGCACATGGAAAGTGCTAACATATTGCATCCAGGTAGTACTTCTCACGCATTACATCTCTATCCCAGGAGACCTGGAGTAGGTTTTTTTTTTTTTTTTTTTTTTGCTATTAATTATCATTTATTATTATTTTTATTTCAGTAGTTTTGAGGGTACAGGTGGTTTTTGGTTACATGGATAAGTTCTTTAGTGGTGATTTCTAAGATTTTGGTGCACCCATCATCTGAGCAGTGTATACTGAACCCAATATGTAGTCTTTTATCCCTCACTCCCTCCCAGACTTCTCCTTGAGGCCCCAAAGTTCATGATACCATTCTTATGACTTTGCATCCTCATAGTTTAGCTCCCACTTATAAGTGAGAACATACTATATTTGGTTTTCCATTCCTGAGTTACCTGACTTAGAATAATGGCCTCCAGCTCCATCCAAGTTGCAGCACAAGACATTATTTTGTTCCTTTTTATGGCTGAGTAATATTCCATGGTGTATATAGGCCACATTTTCTTTATCCACTTGTTGGTTGATGGACACTTAGGTTGGTTCCATATCTTTGCAATTGCAAATTGTGCTGCTGTAAACGTGAGTGTATGTGTGTTTTTCACATAATGACTTCTTTTCCTTTGGGTAGATACTCAGTAGTGAGATTGCTGGTTAGTTCTTCAAGATCTGCTTTTAGTTCTTCAAGAAATCTCTATACTGTTTCCCAGGAGACCTGAACTATTATCATTCCTTTTAACAGATGTACAAGTGGAGGTTCAGGGAGGCCATACATTAGTAAGAATTTTGGTGAAGATGGGACCTCTGGTGGGCCTGACTCTGAAGCTCAGACTCTTCATTGCTAGGTTGTGTGGCCTTCTCATTCCAACTCTTCTGACTCCAAGAACAGTATTCCTTTTGATGCGAATACAGAGAAGAGAGACAACTCAGAATGAAGGGCTCAGATAGGACTCCAGGAGAAGAGGATTCCCCCATCAAAAAGATGTGCAGCTCTAGATAACTAGGTTATTTTTCATTTTAAATAGTGAGGCAATTTTTTCCTTCAAAACAAAATCTGTTCTCTTTTTGCTCTCCACTGTATCTCTCTCCTACTCTACCTCTTTCAGTATCCAAATACTTTCCTAGGAGATTGGTAGGACTGGATCAGAAGGCTTCAGCATTTTATGTCATACCCTTTGGTCTTGTTTTTTTTTTTTTACAGTAAACATGCTTATTCTTTATAATATTAATAGTAACAATGATACTATTTAAGATTTTTAAAAAGCATACATGAGGGCACCTACGAAAAATCTATAAGTAATATCATACTTAATAACTGACTACCAAAAGCTTTTCCTCTAATATGGGAGCAAGCAAGATTATTCCCCTTTGCCACTTCTGGTCAGAATTTGAGGTCCTAGCCATGGCAACAAGGCAAAGAAAAAGGCACACAGTTCAGAAAGGAAGAAATAAAACTGTATTTTCAGGCAACATGATCATGTATGTAGAAATTCCTAAGGAATCGATTAGAAAAATGACTAGGATTCATAAGAGAATTTAGCAAGGTTGCAGGATGCAATGGTAATATAAAAAATTTAATTTTACTACTATATACTAGGAATAAGTATTGCAAAATGAAAATTTAAAACAACACTATCGGCCGGGCGCGGTGGCTCACGCCTGTAATCCCAGCACTTTGGGAGGCCGAGACGGGCGGATCATGAGGTCAGGAGATCGAGACCATCCTGGCTAACACGGTGAAACCCCGTCTCTACTAAAAAAATACAAAAAAATTAGCTGGGCGAGGTGGCGGGCGCCTGTAGTCCCAGCTACTCGGGAGGCTGAGGCAGGAGAATGGCAGGAACCCGGGAGGCGGAGCTTGCAGTGAGCTGAGATCCGGCCACGGCACTCCAGCCTGGGCGACAGAGCGAGACTCCGTCTCAAAAAAACAACAACAACAAAAAAACAAAAACAAACAAACAAACAAACAAAAAAAACAAAACGAAAATTTAAAACAACACTATCTATGATAGTACCAAGAACACGAAAAGCTTAGAAACAGATGTAAAATGCTGTAAAGATCTTTACACTGAAAACTAAACCATTGCTGAGAGAAATGAAGGAAAATCTAAATAAATGCAGAGATATTCCATATTATGGGTGGGAAGACTCAATATTATCAAGATGTCAAGTCTTCCCAAATTGATTTATAGGCTTAATAATCTTCACTCAAAATCCAAACAGGGCCAGGCACGATGACTCACGCCTGAATCCCATCACTTTGGGAGGCTGAGGCAGGCAGATCACTCGAGGTCAGTAGTTGGCGACCAGCCTGGCCATATTGGTGAAACCCTGTCTCTACTAAAAATCCAAAAATTAGCCAGGCGTGGTGGCATATGCCTGTAATCCTGGCTGCTCAGGAGGCTGAGGCATGAGAATCGCTTGAATCCAGAAGGCAGAGGTTGCAGTGAACTGAGATCCTGGCCCTGCACTCCAGCCTGGGTGACAAGAGCGAAACTCTATTTCAAAAACAGACTTTTTTTTTTTTTTTTTAAAGAAATTGACAAACAAATTCTAAAAGTTATATGGAAGTGAGAAGGACCCAGAATAGCCAAAATTGTTTTGAAAAAAAAAAAAAGTTGGAGGATTCATACCACTTGATTTCAAGACTCATTAAAGAGCTACAGTAGTCAATATAAAATGTCATTGGCAAAAGGAGAGAAAGATAGTTAAATGAAATAAGATAGTTGAGAAATAGACCCACACATATTTGGTCAATTTTTAACAAAGGCACCAAGACAGTCCAATGAAGAAATAATAGTCTTTTCAACAAATTGTGCTAGGACAATTGGATACCCATGTGGAAATAAATGAACTTCAACCCATGTATTAATACACACCATATACAAGTATTAGCTCAAAATGGATCAGAGACCTATATGTAAAATCTAAAGCTCTATAACTACCAATAAAAAAAAGGAGAAAAATCTTTGTGACCTTGAGTTAGACAAAGATTTCTTAGCTAAGACAAAAAAGCATAAACCATAAAATAATGATAAATTTGACTTCATAAAAATGTAGAACTTCTATACTTTGAAAGACACTGTTAAGAAAATGATGACAAGCCACAGACTGAAAGACTATATTTGTAAAACACATAGCTTATATGGGACATATATTCCCACTGGGATGGCTTTTGAAAACAGATAATTAATATCCAATGTTGGTAAGGATATGAAGCCACTGGAATTCTCATACATTACTGTAGGGGATGGTGTAGCCACTGCAGAAAATGGTAGGATAGTCTTCTTCTCCTTCTTCTCCTCCTTCTCCTTCCCCTTTCCCTTCACTCTCCTCCTCCTCCTCTTCCTCCTCCTCCTCCCTCTCCTCCTCCTCCGCTGCTGCTGCTTCTTCTTCTTCTTCTTCTTCTTCTTCTTCTTCTTCTTCTTCTTCTTCTTCTTCTTTCTTCTTCTTCTTCTTCTTCCTCCTCCTCCTCCTCCTCCTCCTCCTCCTCCTCCTCCTCCTCCTCTTCTTCTTCTTCTTCTTCTTCTTCTTCTTCTTCTTCTTCTTCTTCTTCTTCTTCTTCTTCTTCTTCTTCTTCTTCTTCTTCTTCTTCTTCTCTTCTTCCTCTTCTTCCTCTTCCTCTCCTCCTCCTCCTCCTCCTCCTCCTTCTCCATCTTCGACTTCGTCTTGCTCCGTTGCCCAGGATGCAGTGGTATGATTATAGCTCACTGCAACCTTGACCTCCTGGGCTCAAGTGATCCTCCTACCTCAGCCAACCAGGTAGCTGGGACTACGGGCATGTGTCACCACACCTGGCTAATTTTTGTATTTCTTCTAGAGATGGAGTTTCACCATGTTGCCCAGGCTGGTGTCAAACTCCTAGGCTCTAGCAATCCTCCTGTCTTGGTCTCCCAAAGTGCTGGGGTTACAGGCATGAGCCACTGCGCCCAGCCTGAATAGTGTCTTTAAAGGTAAAAAGTATAGTTACTATATGACCCAGCAGTCACACAACTAAATTATTTATCTAAGACAAAGGAACACATGACCAGATCTCTTTGGAAATGTCTAGAGAAGCTTTATTCATAATTCCTCAAACCTGGAGACAACCACAGACGTCTGTCAACAGATGAATGGATACATAAATTGGGAGATATTCATCCACAGGAATGCTACTGAGTAATAAAAAGAAATAAACCAATGATGCACATGACCACATGGGCAAATCTCAAAAACATTATGTTGAGCAAAAGTAGCCAGACAGAAAAGAGTACAATTCCATTTATATGAAACTGTAGAAAAAGCAAAACTGATCTGCAGTGATAGAAAGCAGACAAGTGGTTGCCTGGGGGTGGGTTTGATGACAAAGAAACAGTAAAGAACTTGTGGGGATGATGGAAACATGTTCTCTTTCTTGATTAGGGTGGTGGTTTCACTTGTCAAAACTCATCAAACTGTACACTTAAAATCTGTTCGTTTTATTGTATGCAAATTATACCTCGATAAGGTTGATATAAAAGTAAAAAATAAAAAGTCAAACATGCATGAAAGAAAGTCTACATACACTTCTAGGAGCTGGTGGGGTTTCTGGCTTTTTCCTTAAGAATGCTAGAAATTAATTTAACAATTATTTTTACTTTCATATCTTATCCATTTCATGACCGTTAATGCCTAGCAATATGCCTGGCACAGAAGAAGAGTTCAATAAATGTTTGTTGAATGACTGTTAGCCCTGCTGAGTTTTTTTTTTTTTTTTTTTTTTTTTTTTACATTTCCAAGGAGAACAAGTCACTGACTTAAAGGAATAAATCTTTAATGAATTCTTTTTTTTTTTTCTTTTGAGACAGACTTTCACTCTTGTTGCCTAGGCTGGAGTGCAATGGTACGATCTTGGCTCCCTGCAACCTCTGCCTCTCGGGTTCAAGTGATTCTCCTGCCTCAGCCTCCCAAGTAGCTGGGATTACAGGCATGTGCAACCACTCCCAGCTAATTTCGTGTTTTTAGGAGAGATAGGGTTTCACCATGTTGGTCAGGCTGTTCTCAAACTCCTGGCCTCAAGTGATCCACCCGCCTCTGATTCCCAAAGTGAATTCTTAATATAATGATTTTTAAGATATTATAGATTGGTGAGAGAGGAGAGTTTTTGTCAGACCATCTTTACTAGCCATACAGCCACCCACTGTATCTTCGCTCCTAAGTCAGAAACTCCTCCAATTCTCATGTAAGCTTCTCAAAAATGGGGAAATCTATTTTTGCAACCTTCACTTCCACTCCCTTCAACCTTCTGTCATCCACTGCTGTTGGTTTCTGCCCCTAACCCTCTATGGGAACTGCATTCTCTGAGTCTACACCTGGTCTGCTAATTGCCAAGTTTGTTGGACATTTTCCACATGCCCTTTTGCTGGACTTTACTGTTGCATTTGACATGATTGATCACCCCTTTTCTCTACACTTGCTTCTTTGGATTTTGTTTCAGGAAATTCTCTTGAATTCCTTGGCGTTTCAAATCTTTGTCTCATCCTTCGCCTACCTCTTAAAAATTGAGGTTCTCCAAAATAACATCCCAAAGATATTCTCTGACGTTGTTACTCTTTATACCTCTTCAGACAATCTTATCCATTCTCATGCTCCAACCATGTTCTCTAGGCTGATGATCCCTTCATCTCCATCCCCAGCACAGCCGTCTCTCCCAAACTTCAGGATCTTAAGTCTATCTGCCTGCTAGACTTCTCCACTTGGGTGTCCCCAGATACCTCAAACTCAGCATGGCCCCACCCTGAACTCATGATCTTCCTCCCAGACCTATTCTTCTTTCTCCCTATTGTAGTCGATGACTTCATCATTCATTCAGTCTCTCAAGCTATATACACTTGGATACAAACTTTCCTTTCTGTCTTTTAAAAATTGATTCTCAAGTTTATTTCAACCATCAAAGCCAGAGAGGGCAGGAAGAGATGGAGTCGAGAGTATAGGTAGAAAGGTGAGTTTTGAACAGAAAAACAGGTCACTGTACTCTTTAGATGTAAGGAAAAGGTGTAATGATGGATGGGGGTGTGACTCTGGTACAATGTGGGAAGTTGAAAAAGTTCAAACCTGATGGCTAAAATTTCTCAGAGAGAAGATGTTACGCTTATTATCTTATATCCACAGGACAACCATAAGAGACAGGGAATAAGGTTTCTGGGGTCTCAGTGAACAGAATCAGGGCTAAGGTAGCTATGAGAAGGTGGGTGATGGTTTCACCTAAGGTCAAGTCTGAAGCTATCCTATGACAGAAGGCACTGCCTTGAGATTTAGTGAGTTCTGTGTGGCTGGAGGTATTTCCGCAGAGCGTGGGATGACGTTTGCCAAAAACAGAGTGGGTTATTTCAGTCTTATATTGGGGAGTGATAGAGAGGGTAAGATGTTATGGTTTAGCTCTGTGAGTTCTAATGTCTATTCCAATTCCAAGCACTAACTGGTCTGTGGTTCAAGGCCTTGAGACAAAGAGACAGTAATGAAACACAACAAAGAAGAGATGTGGTGTGTCAGAAGCAAGGAAAACCGAGATGCAGGCACCAATCTTCACATTTTCTATGTTGACAGTGTCCAACCAGAAACTTACAGCAGGGCCCACATTCCTGCAATTATGATTTCAAATAATTTGAGCTATGACTTCATTAGCTGCAAAATGTACTGTATGCTATTAATCAGAAATAAGCTTTCCTTCCCCATCACCTCCATTTTTGGGATTAAGAGCAAAGCAGAAGGAGTTAGGGGATTCCACTTGGGATAAGTACTAGATGGTTTTAGCAAGCACGGTCACCGCCTGTATAACAACTAAGCTGCCTGTATGCCTGGAAAAGTTTGGAGGACAAAAGTTGCCATCAGATGCAGATGAGTTGGCTCAGTTTCAGGGTTATTTTGTATTTGTTTCCCTTTCCACTTTATAGACAGAAACTACACGAAGACTCTCTTAGGTTTTAGAATATTCCAGGAAACTAACATCATCGCCTCTTCCCACTCCCCACTTCTTGGCCCAAACTTCCCCTTCTGGTCCTATGTCAAGGCTGAAGAAAATAGCCAGATGTTGAGACTTGCAACAAATTCTCTTTGAGTTAACTACGGTCAGAGTCCAGTATTAGGAGCTGGGATGAGAGATCTGCCCAGGAGCTCAGGAGTTATTCACAAAGCACTTTTGCCTGGATGGTCTAGTTTGATCATCACTAGGGAAACTGAGGCAGGTACAATGGCCTGCCTTGTAGATGAAGACATTGATGCTCAGGGAGATTAAGCGGCTTGCCCAAGCCCACATGGGTGCTAGGGAACAGGTCTCCAGCCTTCACGCTCTTTCCCCTGTGCCGTGCAGCCATAGACTAGACTAAAGGAATGGCTGTAACTGAGGAGTAAAGAAGAATGACTGAAGAGAAGAGGGAAGAGCTGGACCAAGGGTCTGGGCCCCACTTATAGGAGCCTTTGCTAAACTCTTTGCAAGGAGCCCCCAAAAAACGTTCTACCGGTCAAGCGTGACACATGCCATCACTGGAGATTTGGAGTTCTTCTTAGCATATTGAAGGACCTGACATGTCAAACTGATAATAAAGAAACTGGTCAAACTTTCGTATTAGGTTAATTCAACAGTGATGGCTTAGTACGGTGTGGTAGACTGAATCACTGCCTTAATTCTACCTCTTTCCCTGTACCATTCCCTTTCCCATCTAGTTTTGCAGGACTTGTCCACTCTGACGCTAGCCTGGGCCACGTGACTTGCTCTAGCCAACAGAATGATGAGGAAGCAAGGATGTGCCAGTTCTGAGCCTGTTTTCAAGAGGACTTGTGTGTTTCCACATGTTCTTTTGCACCTTTGCCATTGCCTTCAGGACGTGCTTGGGGTAGTTGTTGGTCCAAGAAAGATGAGAGACAGGTGGAGTTGAGTCTGACCTGGATCAGCCAACTCCCAGTGGAACCAGATGTGTGAAAAATAAACTTATTATTTGTTGGTTTGTTATGCAGCATTATTGTGGCTATAGATAAATGATACACAGGATGCAATAATGAAAAGATTTTATTTATTCCCCACCATTCTTCCAGCTGAGCATTGTAAAATAGTCTTTCCCATCCTTAGTCAGATTCTCCAACTTTTGGGCTAATTTAAATTACTAAAAGTCCATTCTAGTATAAAACTGCAGTACTAAAGCCATTCTCATAAAGTTAACACAAATTTTGGACAGAAATATAGTCATAATTAAGTATTAATCAGGCTGCACTTTGACTCACTTCCTTGTAACGGAGAGTAACATAGCACTAGATAAGGCTTTTATTTAAGAATTGCTTAAGCAGATCCTGAATTCCAGTGGAAATGCTGACACCAATCAGCTTAGAAACTGCCACAGAGGAGCTGAATCAGCATGGGAATACAGTTTCTTTATCTCCCTGTCCCATGACTTCACCCTGCATTCTTGGACCAATCCATGATCTCCACATCTCTGCCCACCCCAAAACCTTTAAAAACCCTAGCCCCAAATTCCTTGGGGAGAATGATTTGAGGTTTCCTCCTGTGTCCTCATTCAGCTGCCCTACTACTAAACCTCCTTCTCTGCTGCAACCTGGTGTCTTGGCATATTGACTTGCCATGTGCTTTGGGCAATGAACCTATTATGATTACAATCTCAAATTGAATTTAAATCTCATCTTCTTCTCCTCCAAGATCAGACTTGAGCTACAGCTTCAACTGTTTGGAGTCGAAGGTTAAGGCATACAGTATGCAGTGAGACACCCCCTCTTCACTCCATTTCCTCCTGTCTTTTTTTTTTTTAATTTTATTTATTTATGTATTTATGTATTTATTTATTTTTATACTTTAAGTTCTAGGGTACATGTGCATAACGTGCAGGTTTGTTATATATGTATACTTGTGCCATCTTGGTGTGCTGCACTCATCAACTTGTCAGCACCCATCAACTCGTCCTTTACATCAGGTATAACTCCCAATGCAATCCCTTCCCCCTCCCATAATAGGCCCCAGTGTGTGATGTTCCCCTTCCCGAGTCCAAGTGATCTCACTGTTCAGTTCCCACCTATGAGTGAGAACATGCGGTGTTTGGTTTTCTGTTCTTGCGATAGTTTGCTGAGAATGATGGTTTCCAGCTGCATCCATGTCCCTACAAAGGACACAAACTCATCCTTTTTTATGGCTGCATAGTATTCCATGGTGTATATGTGCCACATTTTCTTAATCCAGTCTGTCACTGATGGACATTTGGATTGATTCCAAGTCTTTGCTATTGTTAATAGTGCTGCAATGAACATACATGTTCATGTGTCTTTATAGCTGCATGATTTATAATCCTTTGGGTATATACCCAGTAATGGGATGGCTGGGTCATATGGTACTTCTAGTTCTAGATCCTTGAGGAATCGCCATACTGTTTTCCATAATGGTTGAACTAGTTTACGATCCCACCAACAGTGTGAAAGTGTTCCTATTTCTCCACATCCTCTCCAGCACCTGTTGTTTCCTGACTTTTTAATGATTGCCATTCTAACTGGTGTGAGATGGTATCTCATTGTGGTTTTGATTTGCATTTCTCTGATGGCCAGTGATGATGAGCATTTTTTCATGTGTCTGTTGGCTGTATGCATGTCTTCTTTTGAGAAATGTCTGTTCATATCCCTTGCCCACTTTTTGATGGGGTTGTTTGTTTTTTTCTTGTAAATTTGTTTGAGTTCTTTGTAGGTTCTGGATATTAGCCCTTTGTCAGATGAGTAGATTGCAAAAATTTTCTCCCATTCTGTAGATTGTCTGTTCACTCTGATGGTAGTTTCTTTTGCTGTGCAGAAGCTCCTTAGTTTAATTAGATCCCATTTGTCAATTTTGGCTTTTGTTGCCATTGCTTTTGGTGTTTTAGACATGAAGTCCTTGCCCATGCCTATGTCCTGAATGGTATTACCTAAGTTTTCTTCTAGGGTTTTTATGGTATTAGGTCTAACATTTAAGTCTCTAATCCATCTTGAATTAATTTTCATATAAGGAGTAAGGAAAGGATCCAGTTTCAGCTTTCTACTTATGGCTAGCCAATTCTCCCAGCACCATTTATTAAATAGGGAATCCTTTCCCCATTTCTTGTTTTTGTCAGGTTTGTCAAAGATCAGATGGCTGTAGATGTGTGGTATTATTTCTGAGGACTCTGTTCTGTTCCATTGGTCTATATCTCTGTTTTGGTACCAGTACCATGCTGTTTTGGTTACTGTAGCCTTGTAGTGTAGTTTGAAGTCAGGTAGTGTGATGCCTCCAGCTTTGTTCTTTTGACTTAGGATTTTCTTGGCAATGCGGGCTCTTTTTTGGTTCCATATGAACTTTAAAGCAGTTTTTTCCAATTCTGTGAAGAAACTCATTGGTAGCTTGATAGGGATGGCATTAAATCTATAAATTACCTTGGGCAGTATGGCCATTTTCACGATATTGGTTCTTCTTATCCATGAGCATGGTATGTTCTTCCATTTGTTTGTGTCCTCTTATTTCACTGAGCAGTGGTTTGTAGTTCTCCTTGAAGAGGTCCTTTACATCCCTTGTAAGTTGGATTCCTAGGTATTTTATTCTCTTTGAAGCAATTGTGAATGGAAGTTCATTCATGATTTGGCTCTCTGTTTGTCTGTTACTGGTGTATAAGAATGCTTGTGATTTTTGCACATTGATTTTGTATCCTGAGACTCTGCTGAAGTTGCTTATCAGCTTAAAGAGATTTTGGGCTGAGACAATGGGGTTTTCTCAATATACAATCATGTCATCTGCAAACAGGGACAATTTGACTTCTTCTTTTCCTAACTGAATACCCTTTCTTTCTTTCTCTTGCCTGATTGCCCTAGCCAGAACTTCCAACACTATGTTGAATAGGAGTGGTGAGAGAGGGCATCCCTGTCTTGTGCCAGTTTTCAAAGGGAATGCTTCCAGTTTTTGCCCATTCAGTATGATATTGGCTGTGGGTTTGTCATAAATAGCTCTTATTATTTTGAGATACGTTCCACCAATACTGAATTTATTGAGAGTTTTTAGCATGGGGGCTGTTGAATTTTGTCAAAGGCCTTTTCTGCGTTTATTGAGATAATCATGTGGTTTTTGTCTTTGGTTCTGTTTATATGCTGGATTACGTTTATTGATTTCATATGTTGAACCAGCCTTGCATCCCAGGGATGAAGCCCACTTGATCATGGTGGATAAGCTTTTTGATGTGCTGCTGGATTCAGTTTGCCAGTATTTTATTGAGGATTTTTGCATCGATGTTCATCAGGGATATTGGTCTAAAATTCTATTTTTTTTGTTGTGTCTCTGCCAGGCTTTGGTATCAGGATGATATTAGCCTCATAAAATGAGTTAGGGAGGATTCCCTCTTTTTCTATTGATTGGAGTAGTTTCAGAAGGAATGGTACCAGCTCCTCCTTGTACCTGTGGTAGAATTCAGCTGTGAATCCATCTGGTCCTGGACTTTTTTTGGTTGGTAGGCTATGAATTATTGCCTCAATTTCAGAGCCTGCTATTGGTCTATTCAGGGATTCAACTTCTTCCTGGTTTAGTCTTGGGAGACTGTAAGCGTCCAGGAAATTATCCATTTCTTCTAGATTTTCTAGTTTATTTGCATAGAGGTGTTTATAGTATTCTCTGATGGTAGTTTGTATTTCTGTGGGGTCGGTAGTGATATCCCCTTTATCATTTTTTATTGCATCTATTTGATTCTTCTCTCTTTTCTTCTTTATTAGTCTTGCTAGTGGTCTATCAATTTTGTTGATCTTTTCAAAAAACTAACTCCTGGATTCATTGATTTTTTGGAGGGTTTTTTGTGTCTCTATCTCCTTCAGTTCTGCTCTGATCTTAGTTATTTCTTGCTTTCTGCTAGCTTTTGAATGTGTTTGCTTCCTGCCGTCTTTTCTCTTCTTCTTCTTTTTTTTTTGAGACTGAGTTTCACTCTCTTGCCCAGGCTGGAGTGCAGTGGCATGATCTCAGCTCACTGCAACCTCCACCTCCCGGGTTCAAGCAATTCTCGTGCCTCAACCTCCCAAGTAGCTGGGACTACAGGCATGAACCACCACACCTGGCTAATTTTTGTATTTTTAGTAGAGATGGGGTTTCACCATGTTGGGCAGGCTGATCTTGAACTCCTGACTTCAGGTGATCCACCCACCTCAGCCTCCCAAAATGCTGGGATTACAGGCATGAGCCACCATGCTCGGCACTCCCATCTTTTCAAGGCCCAGCTCTATGGTGTTGGGTGATGGAGAGACAGAGGGAAGGTGTTCCTTTGCTCAAAGGTTCAGTTGTGTGCTGATGACCACAGCTGATAGTGTGGTCTCTAAGTAGGTGGTGTGAGTGGCTTCCTTGAGGGTGGGGTTCCACTTCTCCCTGGACCCATATATCTAAGAAACTGGGAAAGCAATGGGGCTACCATCATCCCTTTCTTCCCGGAGATCCTACCCCAAGGTGCCTTCCAGTCTTGCTGGTGTGGGATGCTCACCTCCTGCGATCCTGGACCAGCAGGAAGAGACCCAGTACACATCCTGTTATTATGCTTTGTTTTGACCAACATTTCAAAAATTTATTTGGCTATGAAACTCTTTAATATTCTGACTTTGGGAGAGTATACTACTAATGGATTCCTGGGGAGCTTGGGCATAGTGGAGATTTAATAACCTACTCATTATATTCAATAGATAGTTGCACAAATTTTGCAATAATTATATCTTTTAAATGGATCATGCTAACAATCTGGAGATTAAGAACCATAAAAATGAGACTGGTAGAATTGAATGCAATAGGGACCCAAAGTAACAGCACTTTAAATTAGGTAGTTTGTTTCTGTCTCAAATAAAAGTTCAATCTGGTATGGAGGCTCTATTTGGTGAAACTATCTTTTCATTTCTGTTATCTTACCATGGGAGTTCTTCTTGATCTCAGGGTCCAACGTGGCTCACCACCATGTCCATATGCCAGCCAGTTAAAAGGGAGAAAAAGGAAAAGATAGGGATCTGCTCCTTCTCTTTAAGGCCATGACTTAGAGGTTGCATGTGTCCCTTGTGCTAGCATCCCATTGGCTGGAATCAGTCACCTAGTCATACTTAGCTGCAAGGGAGTCTGGGAAATGTAGTCTTTATCACAGACTGCCTTGTGTCCAGCTATAAATTCATTTTTATGGAACAAAGAGGAGAACATATTGGGAAACAGACAACTAGAAATTCCTGCCACCTACCCAGAGAGAGTAACTCTACTCCTTAAAAGGTATTCTAAAGAAATTCAAAAGAAGGAAAAATAATTTGTGCAAGGATGTTTATAGTTCAAAGGTACAATAAACACTATTCTTAATTTAATAAAGTTTTGTTTGTGTCCACTGCAGTGATAATTATGAAGGTGATTTAGACCCATGGAAAATTGTATGGAAAAAAGTAGAATACAATTTCATGCACGAGGAAATTAAGATCCTTTAAAAAATTATGTGTGCTCATGGATAAAGAAGAGGCTTAGACAACTTGATTTGAAGATGCACTTTCTTTTCACATTTTTTAAAATTGAAATTCAGATTGGGTCTTACATCTCAGGCTTATATTTTGAGAGGTAATATTTCTTCCTTAACTGCTGTTTTAAAATCTAAGTGTATCAACAGCATGTTAGAATTTAAAGAGGTGACTGTGTGCATCCATCCATCCACCCCTCCATTCATCCACCCATCTGTTCTCTTGTTCAATTATTCAATGACTATGACTTGAGACTCTATTAGGTGCTGGGAATATGATGGATGTGGTTCCTGATTTCATGGAGCTTCTAGTTTGTTGGGAGAAACAGACCCAAACAAATAAATTTATGAATTTCCTGACAGTTGCATAGTGCTATGAAAGAAAAGTATAGGATAAAATGACAAATAATACCATGGAGACTAGAGCAGACACTTTTGGTGCCTCTCCCATATCCCCTTGGCAGTAACCATTTTATTATGTGCTGACGGCATGCAACTAACTGTAAAGAACTTTATCTTGATTGTCACATTTGATTCAGGCAAAATTTCTATGGAGTCAATGTCCCCAGAAGGGCCCTCAACCAATGACAGATGAGAGGAGTGTAAATACCCCAGCTTCCCCACCCTTCAGGTGGGATAGCCCTGAGACATGTTTTTACCATGCCCCAGAATTCCTCAGTGCAACGAAGTCCCAGTTGCCCACAAAGGATGGGTTCAGGGATGCACTCTTCGATGTCTTCCTTCTCTTCCCTTCTCCTTTTCTCTCTCCCCTACTGATGCTTACTGGGATCACTTTCCAAACAAACTGCTTGAACTTACATTTCATTCTCCTGCTCTGCTTCCGGAGAAACCCTGTCCAAAGTCAGGCACTTCAACAAATGAGAATGGCTTTAGGAAGCGGTTTTTACACAGAGCTTTGAATAACGCATAGAGGTTTAGCTAGGTGAAGATGGTGGATGAGTGGTCCTGACAGAGTGTCTCACTCAAGATTCTTGTTTGCAAGTAACAGAAAAGAAATCTGTTTTTTTTTCCTTAAGCCAGGGATGGGAGAACTGAATGACCCCAAATAATAACTTTGAAATGCTCAATTTTATATAGAGAGATAGGGTTTGGAGTCTAGAAGATGTCCTCTCATACTGACATTTGAGCAGAAACAGACTTAAACTTACTCCTGCACAGATGTAGAGACCTTCTAGTGAGCACACAATTTATGGAGGACAAGCATGTAGTCGACAAGTCCCTTGATTTGGGGAAGCTGCAACAGCTGCCTTCTCCAGGGAAGCCAGAGGATCCCAACAGGCCATGACCTACATCGCTTATACTCTGCAAGGGCTTTGTACCCAAGGGGCGGTGGAGAGGGCAGGAGTTTTTACACAGTGCTTCTTGCCACACGGAGGGTTTCTTTGAGCTTTCTTAGAATGGGGCCATATAGGAGGTAAGATGCAAATGCTCAGAGTTGTGAGATGCTTGAAGAGAGTCTTTTGATGCTAAAAAATATATTTTGAAAATGAGCTTACCTGGCTTGAATCCCATATTTGTCATTCATTAGCTGTGTGGCCCTAGGTAAGTTAATTAGCCTCTCCAAACAGCTTTATCTTCCTCCTGTCCCTTCTCCTCCTTGACCATCACTACCAACATCATTACCTAAACATTGACTATGATAATTGGTTTAGATACATTCTGCCATTGACTTCTCACACCAACCCCTTTAGTTAGGTAGTTTTACCCTCACTTTACAGGTGAGGAAACTGGGGCCTAGGAAGATTGCCTCACTTCTTCAAGATCACCCAATAAGCTGCAGGGTTGGGATTTAAACCCAGATCTGTCTGACTTCAAAACCTATGGTCTTAACCACAGATAGAGGGATTGTCAGGATAAATGAGAATATGTAGATACAAGTATATTGCCTATCTCTGTGCCTGCCATGTAATTGGCATTTATGTAGCAATTGTGATATTCACTTTGTTTACATCATTGGGTATTTGCCATCCCAGAATGTGACTAGGCCTTTGGGGACATTTGCAGAGCAGGGAGATATTTTATATTTCTCAAGAAGTATAGCTAATCCTAACTTCATTTACTTTTCTCTTTAGGGACAGTCAAGGTGTAATTGTGCCAGGCCCATTGCCTGATGTGCAGCAAGGCAATATGCCAAGATGCTGGGTTGCAGCAGGGAAAGTCTTAGTTGTAAGGCTGCCAAATGAGGAGATAGGAGGAAAGCTCCAAACCAACTCCATGAAGAATTTGGGTCTAGAATTTTAAGGAGTTTGGATGGGTAGCGGGTCAAGATGTTGATTGGTCAAAGAGTACAGGCTGAAGTCATGGGATGGGAAGCTGAAGAAACCGCATTCTCATGGTGACTTGGTTCCTTGGTGGGGTCTTCAGACTAGTTGGCTTCAACTGTTCTGAAAACATCTCAAACAGAAAGTCTTGGGCTCCTAACATCTATAGGAACAATAGACTTTAGACTTTGTCTTAAGTCTCGCATGTAATTCTCATTAACCCTGTGGAGATGGTGTTAACAGTGCAGTCTTCCAGGACCAGGAAGGGAAATGGGGCACATAACCTCTCTGGGCTGTCCAGGTAGATGGCTGCATCTCCAAGCCTGTTGGGAGGAGAGATGGGGCCAGCCCTGGAATTGGCTTCAGAGGCAGTGGCTGGTCATTAATGAGATGCCAAAATGGGGGAGTACAAGGGATCAAGCAGCAAGTGTTTGTGGAGAGTCCACCATGTGCTCAGCACAGTGTTAGGACCAGCATGTGGGAGGAGGTGGTGGGGAGCAAAGCAGTGGGGTTGTGGGTCCATTTGCTCCTCCAGAGGGACACTGAGTGACATCAGTGCCTCTGTAGTGATGAGCAGAGTCACCACCTCTGTGCCCAGGAGGCAGCCTGGTTCGTGCCTGAAAGCGTTTGTTGGTGGATGAATGTCTATGTGTCTGATCGCCATGACCTCAGTGAATTATCCAGCAGCCCAGGGGATCGGAGCCTCCTGCGAAAATAGAAGTACCTAAAGGTACCAGGAGAAAGGGATGGCTGGAAAGCCCCACAGGCAAATTCTCTTTTCCTTTGTTCTTTGTTTTCTTTCCCTGCCAGATCTGGATCCTATAAAGAATGCTATAGATAGGAAAATAAATAAAAACTCTATCACTGATTTGATTTTTACTCTCATTTATTGGAGTTCAGGCATACAGGACACAGAGAAGTGAAATAAACAACTATTATATAAGGTTTCTGTCAAAAAAATTCTTTAATTTTATGGCAATACAGCCACCAAAACCCTAAAACTCTTACTCTGTTAAAATGCATCTCCCTTTGATGGGTGTGTATGGCAAAGGTGACAAGTGATTTTATTTTGATTTTTAAGAACAGACCTACTAGAACATCTACCATAGTAGGTGTTTAAAAAGTGAGCTGTTTAGGTATATGACCACTCTTAGTTCCAGTAAATACTTTTAATAATAAAAATAGCTATTAAAAAATATTTACTCTTGGCTGGGAGAAGTGGCTCACGCCTTTCATCCCAGAATTTTGAAAGGCCAATGTGGGAGGATTGCTTGAGGCCAGGAGTTTGAGACCAGACTGGGTAACAAAGTGAGACCCTGTCTCTATAAAAAAATAAAAAATTAGCCAGGGTTAGTGATATGTGTCTGTAGTTCCAGCTACTCAGGAGGCTGAGGTGTGAGGATCACTTGAGCCTGGGAGTTCAAGGTTGAAGTGAGCCATGCTCACACCACTCACTCCAGCCTGGGTGACAGAGTGAAGCCCTGTCTCCAAAAAATGAATAAATAAATAAATAACGAATTACTCTTGTGTCAGGTGCTGTGCACACTATGCATTGTTTGTTTATTCCACAAATGTTTATTAAGCACCTACTATGTGCCAGGCACTGTGCTATATACTGGTGATTTGAATGTGGGATCTGGGACATCTGAAAAAATGCTGTTTAAACCAAGCTTGTAGGTTGCAGGTGGGTCATTCCAACCAAACAACCAGGGATAGTAGAGAATCTTCCCAGTAGACAACACAGCAAGCAGGAAGGTTCATTTAATCCTCACAATAACACAGTGGGAGGCTGATTATCCCCCCACTTTACAGAGGAGGAAACTGAGACTCAGACATGTTTAGTTGTTTGCCCAAGGCCACAAACCAGCCCAAAGCCAGAGCCTCCTCCTTTCGTAGCTTCCCCAGGCCCTGTGTTCATGGCTGGTTGCCTTTCTTGACCATGGTTTTAGCACTGAAAGTCCCACATCCCAGAATCCCGTTCTTCCTGGGCAAACTGGGACTGTTGATTTTCTTAGGTTGGAATGTTTGGCTCAGATTAAGCCAAGGAGGGTAGGAGGGGCGGTTTAAAGCTTGCAGGAGGAGAGAAGTCAGGAAGCTGCTCCTTGTACCCCATAAAGTCCCCAGGCAGCCATTCCATGATCCCAGGCCACAGCACTCTGGCCTCTGCTAGTTCCCTTTCAGGCCCAATCATATTTGTAGTGTTGTGACATGTCCTTAAGGTCCCAGAGGCTAAAAGCAAGAGCTTCCCTAGTGTGCATAGTCTCCACTTGTACCTAACAAATGAGATAGTTTTGCCTGGAGCTTAAGATGCAGAAGAGAAAACAAAGCGAATCCAGGTACAGTCAGCGGAAAATATGTAAAGAAGTCATTATAAATTACATATTATGTCTCCACAGTGGGCTGCCTGATGATTCAAAAATGTTTCTTAAAAATCTTTCCCTTCCCTTTCTATTCTGTTTCTGTGTATTTTTTATTACCCTTTCTTTTTGCCTTTCTCCCTTCCTTTTATCTTGAACATGAGTCTCTTATGTAACACAGCACCTAGCACATAGTAGGTGCTTAATAAATATTTGTTGAATGAATAAGTGAATGAAACAATTCTGTAGGCACTTCAGAGATGCAATACATTAGCTTAGAATATTTTCTCAAGTTCAGAAGAACTCCAAGCAGGCAGCAACAACTATTCTTTCTTTGATCAAGAACAGCGTTTGGGAGAATTCAGATTAATTTTAAAGTAGCCAGATCCTCCTACCACAACATTTCTTTCTTGATGAGGTCTGTGCACACCCTGCATCTGAATCACTCAAGGTGCTTGTTAAATACTTACAGTTCTTAGGCTCATTCCTGGACCTATTGGGTCAGAACTGGGACAGGGGCAGGAATTTGCATTTCTAATAAGCTCCCAGAGTGTTTCTTATGCATACCCAAATTGCCCTGTATAAGCATAGTTTGTTCACTTTGATCATTTGTGCTGCAATCCTGGGCCTCCCTCCTCCTTTCTGCTAAGTTTATTTGTTTCTTCCTTAAAGCCTTGAGAAGAAAAAAAAGGAGCACACCTCTTTGGGGACAACTTTCAGTTGAAAAGTATTGAGAAAAAGTTGAAATGATAGCAATGCAATATAATTTTCTCATTCTTCCTCTGTTCTTGCAGTGTGTTGCATTACTTGGCATAGAAGTTTTTTTAGGGGGTATAAGATAATGAAATTTACTCAAGCACTTCAGAAATGAGTGGCCTGTTTTATACTTCAATTAAAGCTTTCCTTTCCATGTGGTTGCAATGGCCATGAATTTGCCTCACTGGACTTCAGGTTGTTAACCAGTGATAAATGACTACTTTTCTGGGCATCTCATTGGGCGGGCTCTATTATCCAGTGCAGGTAGGAGTGATAATCCATACTGCTTGCTGGGGAGAATGCTGCATCTGTCCACTTTTTGCTGTAATCTCTCTTTCCTCGTTCTCTGTACATTTTTTTTTTTTTCTAAGACAGAGTTTTGCTCTTATTGCCCAGGCTGGAGTACAATGGCGCGATTTCAGCTCACCGCAACCTCTGCCTCCTGGATTCAACCAATTCTCCTACCTCAGCCTCCTGAATAGCTGGGATTACAGGCATGCACCTCCACGCCTGGCTAATTTTGTATTTTTAGTAGAGATGGGGTTTCTCCATGTTGGCCAGGCTGGTCTCGAACTCCTGACCTCAGGTGATCTGCCCGCCTCAGCATCCCAAAGTGCTGGGATTGCAGGCGTGAGACACCATGCCCGGCCTGTGTACATTTTAGTTCTTAGGTTAATTTTGGTCTGTCCTCTGAATGCTGTATTTAATTGGAGTTAAAGAAAACACACACACACACACACACACACAAACACACACACACATGCACACACGCAGGCATGCACGCACACAATCCACCCAGACCAACATTTTCTATTCTTAATTATTCATAACTAAGATTTATTAGAAAAGGTTGATTTGGATGAATTGATGTGTTGTAGATCTAGACTCTGTTATGAACATAGGAAACTGTCCCTTTGTAGGTCAAAAAAATGGTCAAATGTTGGCAATTTCTTATGTTTCAATCTAATAGAAACCACATAAATTATCCAGATATCTATTTTTAAATTGTTATTTTAAATATACAAAATATTCAGACATACAAAAAGGTATAAAGAATAACATAATGAACACCCATGTACTCACCATCCAGTTTAAGAACTAAGATGCTACTGAAGCAATCACAGCCCTGCCCCAAATCACATGTCCCTCATGCCCCCACCAGAGGTAGCCTGCATTCTGAATTTGATGCTTATCAGTCCCCTACTTGTGTGTGTGTGTGTGTGTGTGTGTGTATTTTTTTTGCTTTTTGTTTTGTTTTGTTTTTGAGACAAAGTCTCGCTCTGTTGCCCTGACTGGAGTGCAGTGGTGTGATCATGGCTCACTGCAGCCTCAAACTCCTGGGCTCATGTGATCCTCCCATCTCAGCCTCCTGAGTAGCTGGGACTGTGTACCACCACACCCAGCTCACTTTTTCTTCTTCTTCTTTCTTCTTTCTCCTTACTTTTTTGTAGAGAAAGGGTTTCACCATGTTGCCCAGGCTGGTCTCGAACTCCTGAGCTCAAGGGATCCTCATGCCTTGGCCTCTCAAAGTGCTGGGATTATAGGCATGAGCCACCCTGCCTGGCATGTATTTGTGTATATATATTTTGTGTGTGTGTGTGTGTGTGTGTATATATAACCTACTGTGTATAGCCTATTGTATTGTCTTGAACATTCCTTTATTTAAATGATAAAGTATACTTATCCCTCTGCAACTAGCTTTTTTCACTCAATATCATGGTCGAGACTCATTCATGTTGATCTGTGTCCCTCTAGTTCAATGTTATTTTCAAAAACCAAGTAGCTGAAAGGATTTGTAGTAAAATCAACAGTGCATAGAAAAGAGAGCACATTTCTTTTTTACAATCTTTTCCCCAACCATCAAGCCAAGCTTGTTTCAGTCCATATTTTTGGAAAATATTTGTATTGAGAGAGATTACACAAGATTTGCAGGAAAAAAAAAAGCAGCCTAACAATAAACAATGGAGCTGTGTTGCTGTTTTGAGACTCATGCTTTTGCCAGAGTAAGATAATTTCTTGGTACAAAGTCAGAAAAGAGTCCCACCAGCTGGCAGTGTCTGGCATATGGTGGATGTTCAATAAATATTTGTTCCGTGAATAAATTAAAGGGGGAGAGGCACCTAGTTTGAAAGGACTCAAGGGATGGTGTAAGTTAGGTGTGAGCTAAAATCAGTTTTGTTCTTTGTTTCGAATTAGCTATTGTTACAGGAGGGGAAGGAGGCTTGGATGAGAAATGAGAGAATTGAATTCATGAGACAAGGCAGCTGGCTTCAGGGGCTGAGACATGGGTTCAGATTCTAGCATTTATTAGGCGACCATCGCCAAGTTGCCTAATCTCACGGTGTGCCTCAGTTTCCCCATCTGTAAAATGGGTGTAATAAGAGGGTCTCCCTTCATGGGATAACATGAAGCCTATGGGTGGTTGGTACATGAAGTGTTTGGCACAGGTTCTGGTCTCTAGTAAGTGCTCAGAAAATGTCATTAAGATTCTGTCCCAGTGTGTCTATCCCATGGGATTCAGAAGGCTGGACAGGACACGAGCAGCCTCCTAGGTATTGCAGACCCCTGGGAACAGCCATCCTTTAGGAAGGTGCCTGTATCTGGAAGTTGGATCATATAGTCACAGCAGTGCGTCTTGAGGCAGGGCTTTAAATGTCAAAGAAAATGGTTTAGGATGTGATTCATGAGACGAGGAGCTGATACACACAGGAAGATGTCAGAAGACGTACAGGTTACTGTGAAGGACTCAGGGTGCATGCAGGAGCCAGGGTTCGCTCTAATCAAACAGAATCAGCTTGCACAGTCATCAGCATTAGTATGCCTATGCGAGAACAGAAGGGGCAAAGCCTTGTTTGCGTTTTGGGTCTAGGTCTCTGGGTTGTGCAGGACTGAAGGGAGAGCTATATTTGCATACTGCTGAATAAGAGGCATTTGATTGAGTTGCTTGTGAGAAAGTATAAAAGCCCAATTATGTTATTTTCAAGTACAGGATTTTCTCTTTCCATCTTTCCTGGGCAGTAAAAGGAGCTTTAAATTAATTCAGGGTAGATTCATAGGTTTTTTCTCATAGGGCACTTGGATTGATTGGAATCAATGGAGTGATCGTTGAGGGTTTAAGGCCACACTCAGGCTCTGCAGGAAAAGTGCTACAGTTGATTAGCAATGTCTGCCATAAGGAAAGGCTAGTAATGGAATGCATGCTGCATATCAACCATCCACATATTCATTTAAAGTATAGCAGGTCTATTTTTGCTTCTATACTTTGCTCACGTTTCTTTCTCTTTTTCTAAAATTACTTCCCTTTTCTTCTCTGCTGATCCAAATCCTTTTCCTGCATCTCCATCCAATTTAAGTTCCACCTCTTCCAGGAAGCCTTCTCTGATATATCTAATCCACACCGATTTCCCCTTACTCACAATTCTTAGTGTTTGTACTATGTAATGAATATTTTTTCTTTCTTTTTTTTTTAATTATACTTCAAGTTCTAGGGTACATGTGCATAACGTGCAGGTTTGTTACATATGTATACTTGTGCTGAACAATGTAATGAATATTCATATTAACACAGTTTTTCCAAATCTCCATATGCTTTTACCACATGGATCTTCTGTCGGAATTTCAAGCATATGAGATAGGAGGTCAACACAAGATACAGGTCATAAAGACCTTGCTGATAAAACTGCATGCGGTAAAGAAGCCGGCCCAACCCACCAAAACCTGCCTTAGTAACTTTGAACCAGCTCTTCCCTCTACCTACACCTTTCTCCAGGTGTTCACTTGCCTAGCTCCTTCTCATCATTAGCTCTCTACTGAAATGCCACTTCCTTGATAAGCACTCCCTAAAACCACTCCCTGTAACCCCCAGACCCTCTCTCTGTCCTATCACATTGTTCTATTTTCCTCAAGGTACTTACTGCTGCTTGACAACTTCTTATTGATTTGTTTGCTTATTTATGTATTGCCTTTTCCTCTACCCCTCTCCACTCAAATGTAAGCACCGTAAGAGCTGGGACTCTGTTTTCTTCCTTATGATATTCCTAGCACCTACACCAGTGCCTAGCATTTAGAAGGTAACCAAATAATAGTTGAATCAATGAAAGTGCTAGGACATTATTTGCATTATGTCAAGACTTTAATTTGTATGTAACGATTAAACTTTTCTTGGCTGTAGATTTTTCTCTTCCCAACTACATGGTGCGCTCACAGCGAGCAGGGACCAGTCATACACCCCTTGGCATTCCAGAGCAGCTGTCATGGTGTTACTGGAAAGGGGTCCCAATCCGGACCCCAAGAGAGGGTTCTTGGATCTCTCCCAAGAAAGAATTCAGAGTAAGCCCATACAATAAAGTGAAAGCAAGTTTACTAAGAAAGTAATGGAATAACAGAACAGCCCTGAGGGTTGCTGGTTGCCCATTTTTATGGTTATTTCTTGGTTATGTGCTAAACAAGGGGTGGATTATTCATGAGTTTTTCAGGAAAGGGGTGGGCAATTCCCAGAACTGAGGGTTCCTCCCATTTTCAGACCATGTAGGATAATTTCCTGATATTGCCACGGCATTTGTGAACTGTTATGGCACTGGTGGGAGTGTCTCTTAGCATGCTAATGCATTATAATTAGTGTATAATGAACAGTGAGGATGACCAGAGGTTATTTTTGTTGCCATCTTGGTTTTGGTAGGTTTTGGCCGGCTTCTTTACTGCATGCAGTTTTATCAGCAAGGTCTTTATGACCTATATCTTGTGCCGACCTCCTATCTCATCTTGTGACTTAGAATGCCTAACCTCCTGGGAATGCAGCCCAGTAGGTCTCAGCCGTATGTCACCCATCTTCTACACAAGATGGAGTCACTCTGGTTTGAATGCCTCTGACAATGGGGTACTCACTAAATATTATTGAACGACTGAATGAAGGAGCAGAACAGTATGTGCAGTGAGCATCCATTTGTATGAGTTAGTGTACTGGTTTGCCTGCTTTAACAGTGGCATTCAGAAAGATATAAATTCATTTCTTTCTCTCTCATGTAGTAGTCTCTAGATACAGGAGGATGGATGCCTCTGCTGTCTTCACGTATTGCTTCTGTCTCTGGGTTGAAGGCATTGGCTCTAGTTCTGGCTTTCTAGCCAGCAACACAAACATTCTGTTAAAGGCACAAGTTGGAAGGGCACCCCTCACTTTCACCTGTGTCTCATTGGCCACACCAAGTCACATGCCCACACCTAGCTGCAGTGGAGGCTGGGAAAGGTAGTCTCTGGCTAGGCAGCCATGTTTCCAGCTAAAACTTTGGATTATTATTGAATAGGGGAGGAAAGATGTTGGGGGACAATTAGCGGTCTCTGCCCATAACAGTTCCATTTGATGAAAATTTATTATTTTTTCCTGTGCTAAGCATGACACTGGACACTCTGGTGAGCACAGGTACACATTGGGCATATTCCCTGTCCTGCAGAAATCTATAGCCTAGTGGACAAGACAAGCAAGTAACTCTAATTCTTGGAGGTTTGCCTGGAATAAGAGTTGATTAAATGAATAATAGTAAACATCAATCACTGTGGACTTACTACACTTGTGTTCTTCGTCCCATTTAACCCTTATGACGGCCTATAACGTAGCCCCATTTTCCAGATGAGGCTCACAGAAGCATTTTAAGATATTTTGGATTTGTGGATGGTATAATCAATTGAAGGGCTAATCTTAATTTGTTTAGTTTTAATTTCTAAATTTATAGACAGTAAAATTCACTCTTTACAGTACACAGTTCTATGAGTTTTGACAAATGCATACTGACATAACCACTACCTCAATCAAGATACAGAACCACCACCCCCATCCCAAATTCTCTCATGCTGCCCATTCTCTCACCCTCAGCCTCTGGCAACCATCGATCTGTTCTTCATTCTTATAGTTCTTCCTTTTCCAGAATGCCATACACATGAAATATTGTAATATATATTAGGTTGGTGCAAAAGTAATTGCAGTTTTTGCCATTACTTTTCATTATATCTATTTTCTGTATTATGTAAAATATATATGTAATATATATCCCTTTGAATCTGGTTTCTTTCATTTAGCATGATGTATTTGAGATACATCAATGTTGTTGTGTATATTAGTAGCTCATTCTTTTTTATTGATCAATAGTATTCCATTGTGGTCTGTTTATTCATTCTCTGGTGGAGGAACACTTTGGTTGTTTCCAGTTTGGGGCAACTGTAAATAAAAAGTTATAAACATTTGTGTACTGATTTTGTGTTAATATAGGTTTTCATTTTTTGGGGAGTAATACCAATGAATAGGATTGCGGGTATGCATGAGAAACATATGTTTAACTTTACCACAAATTGCCAAACTGTTTTCCATGGTGGGTGTACCATTTGTATTTCCCCCAGCAATGGATGAGGGTTCTAGTTGCTCCATGTCCTTGCTAGCTCTTGTCATTGTGTTGTTGCTGATAGTCACTTTAATAGGCATGTAGTACTGCTATCAATTTAGAAAGCATTTTGACCCTGCTTTGAAGCATGGCTTTTCTTCTCTTCTCCAGGCAACATTCGTTCTACATAATTCAGCACCAGCTTAGATTCTCACTATCAAATTGAACCCTTTCCCCTCTGCTATCCACACAGGTAAGGGGAAGGGGGAATTTATTTTTCCTACTAACTGTGCTGGCTGGTGCAGTTCTTAGCTTTCCCAAGGAAGGAAAGACTTGGGAAATAAATTTATTCTAGCCCAGGGCTTGAGAAAGATCTGCCTTCAATTAGCCAGCAGTATATGTTGACCTATTGAAACCAAACCACTATGACTCAGGTTGCATTAAGTTAAAAACATATTTAAATCCGTATTTGGATTATGAAAGCAAATGGAATAAATTAAGGGCTCCATGAATAAGTAACAATCTCACATTTTCTTAAAGGAAAAATGTAGAGAAGGAAAGAAAAATTTTCTTCCCAAGGAATTATGTCTAACGTCTATAACAATGATTCCCAGATGGGGGTTGGGGTGGGGGTGGGATGCAAATCAGAGCTGTCAAAATTACTTGTGGTGGGAGTGTTTCATTGCACATGCATATGCACTCTTTCTCCCCAGGAGGATTCTGACTCTTCCATAGGGGAGTGTGGGCCCTATCCTTCAGTTGAGAACTATTGCCATTGTGCATTGCTGAGGGGAGTAGATTATATGTACTGCATGTTGGGGCAGAAAGAAGGTGGGGACTCTTCTCTAACACTGTAATTCAATGTAGGGGTGGCAAAGAGAGCAACAGTATGGTAGTACATGTGACTCTCTCATTCCAACTTCAATCCATTGGTAATGGCTGCCTGTAGCCCTACATAGAGGAAGGTAGCAGCCTCTTCAGACTTAGAAGGAAAGAGAGCAGGAATTGATTGGTGATGTTTGCCATGGATACAAGCCAGATGATATGCACATCTGTGCCATGTATTTGTTGTCCTTGAAATAAGAATCTTCTGAAGATCTTTGGTTTCTTTCTTCTCACAGAATTTATGATTCACCTTAATGTTGGTAAGGCTTCATCTTGGAGATGGTGATAAATTTGTAATGCTCCATCCAGTGGTTCTCACCACCCAGGGGTCATTTGGCAATGTCATTTTTGGTTGTCACAAATGGAGGGGTGCTACTGGGATCTGGCAGGTAGAAGAAAGCTGCTAAATATCCTACAATACACAGGGCATTCCCCTAAAACAAAAAATTGTCATCTTCAAATGCCAGTAGTGCTGAGGTTAAGAAACCTTTGCTCTATATCCTCCAGCATTTCCTAGGATTATCTCCTAAATATATATCTTGGGATCTGACACTAGTAGAGAAATGGGGAAGTCAGACAGGAATGAGAAGGCATTCAGTAAAGGACCCATTATCAAACCATCCACCAGAGACTAATCCTGCAAGGAAACTCTGAGTCAATGTAGAATGCACACCTCAGTTGTCCCATCTGAGAGGTGAGGGAGCTGGGGTATTTATGCAGCAGTTCCCCATGGTCATTACTTCAAGGCTGTTCCCAAATGGCATTTTGAGAGCACCATTTATTCCCCAACAATAGCATGCATTGTGCTATATGTAAGAGCTTGTCTAATGGTCTTCCCCAGTAGACTGAACACTGCATGAGGGCAGGGACCATATGTATCTTGCTTATCATCATAGCTCCAGCATGTAGCAGACATTCAATAAAGTTTTGTAGAACGAATAAATGACTAACAACTTCTCTGGGATAGGTTGATCTACATACAAGAATGGCATGCAATAAATTAGGGCAGTTGACTGATACATTTTGACTATGGGGTAAGAGGTTATAACAGAGAAGATGGGAGAAGTTGACCAATCTGTGTTCTTATGTTTGACTAAGGGATTGCCCACCTTGTCATA
Source organism: Papio anubis (assembly GCF_008728515.1). Lineage (NCBI taxonomy): Eukaryota > Metazoa > Chordata > Mammalia > Primates > Cercopithecidae > Papio > Papio anubis. The sequence continues at coordinate 107,033,576 of NC_044984.1, forward strand.
CTGATAGAAGTCATGTTAGATACTGCTGCAGAACTTTGTATATGCTGAATCTCACCACTACCTTGTTTTTCTATCTTTATTCATTAGTCTTCCTCCTCATGTATCATGTGCTTTCTTTTCTGAGTCGGTTTAACTTTGAGCCTATAGCTTTTTTTTTCTTCCTTCTCCTCATTGCACCAAAAGAGTCTGAAGAAAAAGACAAGTCAGAATTTCTGTCCCCACAACATATTTCAGGGTGATTCTGCACTCAGGTTGTTTTTGGAATCTCTTTGTTATGGCAGAGAAGCAGACTGAAGTTTGAGATTGACAATTGTCTCCTCTCCATGATTGGCAGGGAGGCCCTTGTGTGTGTGTGGGGTGTGTGCACACACACATGTGCTCATGCATCTATGCATGTTTATGTGTGTCTTTGGAGATTCCAGGAGGAACCAATTAAATCCTGCAAAGTTCAGTGTCAGCCTGAAACTTTTCATGTCAGGTAATCAAGCTAGGCATCTGAACATAATGATGGATGGCATGGGGGCCAGTCAATACATCTTAGCCTATCAGATTGCAGCAGGCAGATGATATCTTCCATATGTTGGTGGCTATGTTCTGTAAATATTGGTAGCTCATGCTAAATTAAAAGAACAAGATTTTCCTTCCAGTTTTAATGAAGATTTTTGATAACCAGGAGACAGTAAATTATGGTGTTTGTATCAGTTTGCTATTGCTGTGTAACAAACAGCCTCCGAATCTCAGAGACATGCAACAAATGTTTGGTTCTTGCTCATAAGTTTACAAGTTGGCTGAAGTGATTCTCTTCTATGTGGCTCTTATCCTCTTCCTAGGACTAGCAGGCCACCCAAGCATGTTCTTTTCTTGGTACTGGCAAAATTTAAAGAAAGCAAGCCCAACTGTGCAAGCATATTCCAATCCTATACTTGTGTCATATATGCAGGTATCACATTGAGCAAGTCAGATCACATGGTTGAGCCTGAAGTCAAGAGGTAGGGAAGTACACTTGGTCTTTTGTGGGAGGAACTCAAAGTTACATGGCAAAGGGCATGGTTACAGGAAAGGATGAAGAATTGGGGCAATAGTTAAGTCTATCACAGTGTGTAGAGCTTGGGTTATGGAGTCAGAAAGACCTGGATTTAAACCTTTGCTCCTCCATTTACTGATTATGACTTGACCAAATGACTTAGCCTCTTTGAACTTTGGTTTCTCATCCATCTGACAATGGTTGTAATAATGGTATTCACACTCCAATATTGTTGAGAGAGTTAAATGAAATGATACATATAAGATATTTAGCATAGTTTCTGGCACACAGCAAGTGTTCAATAAATTTCAGCTAAAAACAAAGCTCTAAATAGTAGGATAAACTCCTCCAGGGGTGTGGATATGAACTAGACATCTACTCTTGACTTTAGCCACCATGAAAATTACTCCTTCATTGCCCTTCCTGGAATTTCAGTGACCTGAAGGAGTTGGTGAATCTCCAAATATGCCAGCTTAGGTCACAAAAAATGATCTGAAAGGATCTGAGCCTTGGAAAGGGAAGAATGTTAAACTTTAAATTGATCAGCAGAAAAATATACAACAGCATTCACTAAGGATAGCAATATTTCAGGGAAGCAAACAGATGGAGGGCCAGATTGTGAATGTATCAGACTCCAAGGAATCTATTAGAAAGCATTAATGTACTTGTTATAGTTAAATATTTTAAATTTGTTGGGCTAACAATTATAAGCAAAATAATATCCCTTTATTAAAAAGATAAAGTAGCCTACAGTATTATAGAGCAGTAAGATTAGATAGTGGATTTTTTTTTCTGGTTGTGATCTACCTTCTTTAGAAATTTCAACTCATTGGCAAGAGCTGCTAATCTCAGTAGTGCATACTTATTGGAACTCACCATAGCAATGGTAATTGCATTCAAGATACGGCCACATTAGATGTTGTAATCCCAAGTTACATATGACCCAATGAAATGAAAATGATAAGGCAGCTGGAAAGTGGAGCTTTTAATACTTCTTATCCAGAAGTTTATGTCTCCAATTTTCATGCATTTCCAAGTTCCATTAACAAAAGAAAAAAACCTCTTATTAAGTAGACTTGAAATGGATTTTGAAAATAGCAGCGAAACTCCCTTTCCCCACACTCTTTTGAGATAAATCTATCTGCACCTATGGTAATCTGATGAATGGACTTTATAAAGGTGTATAGAATGTCAGGGCTGAAAGAGGCAGAGAAATTTTCCATCACCCCCGCCCTCATTTACAGAGGAGAAGACTGTTTGCCCTGGAAATGGATTGAAGGCTGATTGGGAGAGCTTTTACTCATTAGGCTTGGATTTTTATGGCAAGCTTTCCTACCTCCCATCATGCCTCAGAGATCACATGAGAATCGGTTATTGGAATTGTTTCCTTTGGAAAGGAATGCATAGCTCTTCAGAGATGGTGTCCTGATCAGGTTCTGTAGGTAGGCATGAGACTAAATGGGCATGGTCCAAATACAAATTCTTATTCAGAAGTAAAGAATTCTGGTTGTTAAAAGGTTATATAAGTAGATGGTTTAATAATGTAAAAAATATGATTTCTGGTATCTGTACATTCTAAGGAATGTTGTAGAACACTCTACTAGTTGCCTAAACTCCATATTCAGTCTACTTCTTCATCAGTAATAGAATCCTATGTTGTTGGTGGGCATCAATATGCCCAGCTGAAAATTTTATTTTCCAACTTCACTTGTGGACATGAGTGGCCAGTGAAATGTAAGTAGAAGTATTGTTGGTGATGCCAGGAAATTTCTTTAAGGGAGGCTGGGCCAAATGGGAGATAGGAACCCTTTGGCCATTTCCTTTTCTTCAGTTCTTCCTTCCTGAAATGTAGATGTTGTGGTTGGGGCTGCAGCAGCTATGTTGTCACCATGAAGCAGTCTTGAAGATGAAAGCCACATGTTAGAGTTGGCAGAGAAGAAGGCTAGAAACAGCCTGGGTTGCTGGTGACTCTGTGGGGCTGCCATAGCAGCCTGGTACTTTCTACCTCTGGACTCACTTTATACAAGATGCAAAATAAGCTTTATCTTGTTTGAGTATTATTTTGGTACTGTTAATGTGCTGCTAAATTGAACCTTAACTGATATCAGTGTCAAGGAGACACATTTATTAGACACCAAGAGAAGAACTATGAGGATCAGTAGGGAAAAGGGGGAGACAGAGGAAAAATAATAACTTTACAATTTGCCAAAATTGTTCATCTATCTCATTTCTCTGATCTGGTCTGATGACGTTGGTATGTATATACAGTTGGCCCTTGAGCAGTGTGGGGATTAGGGGAATGGACAACTCCCTCCCTCTGTATAGTCAAAATTGTATATAACTTTTGGTTCCCTCAAAACTTAACTACTAATAGCCTACTGTTGACCAGAAGCCTTACTGATGACATAGTCAGCTGACACATATTTTGTATGTGATATGTATTATATACTGTAGTCTGACAATAAAGTAATCTAGAGAAAAGAAAATGTAATTAAGAAAACCGTAAGGAAGATAAAATACTTTTCTAGTACTATACTGTATTGATCTATACTGTAAGTTTACATAGTCTGTTTACAAGATGAATCATCTGTCTGAAATGGTGGGCAACTGCAGCTGCAGACCTCAATCTAAGATACATATTCTACAACTCGACTTTTTCTTGTAATGCCATGACCTTTCTCTGCTTCTTGGGAGCACTTCCAACATCGCTAATGGCATTTTGTATGGGTCCCATGGAGTTATTCAAGGTTTATGGTATGGCACCAAACACGATGAAAAATCCACGAGAACCGCTAGAGATCACTTTTTACTGTGATACGCCATTTACTGGAGAGATATACTGTTCACTTGGAGATGATTATTGTCACATGGCGTTTTAGGTAGATACTCTCAACACTTGAGCTCACTGAAATAGCAATAGAAGGTGGCTACAAAAGTATTACAGTCAGTATGGACGACAGTAAATGTTATGCAGTTATGGTTTAATATTGTATCTTTACATTTCTCTCAACTGCCAGTGGTGCCATGTATGCATTGTAAGTATTTGTGTGCAGAAGTTTCAGTAAGTTCTAAATTTGTATAACAGATTTATGTATATTTTATGGTAACAAGTGATAAAATACTCAAGTATCTATGTATATTTTATGCATTCATGACGTACTTAACTTTTTCTGAAATTTTTTTGATTTTTTGATTTTTTGATTTTATTTTGGAGACAGGGTCTACCTAGCTCTGTCATCCAGGCTGTGCAGTGGTGCGATCATGGCTCACTGGAGCCTCAACCTCCCGGGCTCAAGTGATCCGCCTGCCTCAGCCTCCTGAGGAGCTGGGACCACAAGCACATGCCACCATGCCTGGCTAAGTAAAAATAATTTTTTTCGTTTGGTAAAGACAGGGTCTCATTAAGTTGCCTGGGCTGGTCTTGAACTTCTGGGCTCAAGCAATCTTCCTGCCCCAGCCTACCAAAGTGCTGGACTTACAGGCATGAGCCAGTGTGGCTGGTCAATTTTTTAAATATTTTTCGGCAGTTTATCTTCAAGTTTATTCAAATAGTTGCAGATCTCCAAAAATTTTTCCAATATATTTATTGAAAAAAAGTCATATAAATGAAACTGCACAGTTCAAACCCATGTTGTTCAAGAGTCAACTGTATATATATTGCTGTTCCTACTTTACAGATGAGAAAACAGGCTCAGTGATATAAAACGCTTGCTTATAGGTTTATAGTCACCAACCAGGTTATTGTTGTTCATCACTGTGTTCTCAGTGCCTAGCACAGTGCCTGGCACATAGCAAGTAAGCAATACATATGCTTTGATGAGGCTGGGCACGGTGGCTCATGCCTGAAATCCCAGCACTTTGGGAGGCCGAGCTGGGTGGATCTCTTGAGCTCAGGAGTTCAAGACCAGCCTGGCCAATACGGTGAAACCCCATCTCTACTAAAAATACAAAAATTAGCCAGGCATGGTGATGTGCGACTGTAGTCCCAGCTACTTGGGAGGCTGAGGCAGGAGAATCGTCTGAACTGGGAGGTGGAGGTTGCAGTGAGCCAAGATTGTGCCATTGCACTTCAGCCTTGGTGACAGAACAAGACTCTGTCTTAAAAAAAAAAAAATTGGCTCATGCCTGTAATTCCAACACTTTGGGAGGCCGAGGTGAGAAGATCACCTGAGGTTAGGAGTTCAAGACCAGCCTGGCCAACGTGGTGAAACCCCGTCTCCACTAAAAATACAAAAATTAGCCAGGTGTGGTGGCATACGCCTGTAATCCTAGCTACTTGGGAGGCTGAGGCAGGAGAATTGCTTGAACCCGAGAGGCAGAGGTTGCAGTGAACTGAGATTGTGCCACTGCACTCCAGCCTAGGCGACAGAGCAAGACTTTGTCTCAGAAAAAAGAAAAAAAAAAAAGAAAAAAAAAAACGTTTTAATGAATAAATGCATCTTCTGCTTTTGAGGAGGCACTTTCCCCACGACCTCATTGTGCCACCTCCCTGACTTCTTGAGAAAGTGGTGGCGAAGGGGGGAAGAAGGGAGAAAGGAGAGGAGCGTTTGTGATGCCAAGTGTGAAGAAGGCCCCCATCAGCTTTCGTGGAGCCAGAGCCATTGTTGCTTGAGACAGTGTGAATCGTGGTAGACACCAGTTGTTTTGCTCCTTGCATCTTTTCATCTTTGCTCTAGTAACAACTCCTTGATTAGCTGCTTGGGGGTGCTTCAGGTGATGTCAGCTCTGTCCTCTACTTAGGAGTGGGAAATAAATTTAGTGTGACCAATCAGAGGTTTGTGTTCTTATGGCCACAGTGATTGGTTCAGGGATAGACCTGTGATCAAATTGGAGCTACCTGCAATGTGATGACTTTAAAATTATTTTAAAATTTTGATATATTTAGGAAAGACGAACATAGATTTTTTTTTTTTTTTTTGAGGCAGAGTCTTGCTCTGTCGCTCAGGCTGGAGTGCAGTGGCGCGAGCTTGGCTCACTGCAAGCTTCGCCTCCCGGGTTCACGCCATTCTCCTGCCTCAGACTCCCCAGTAGCTGGGACTACAGGCACCCACGACTACGCCTGGCTAATTTTTTGTATATTTAGTAGAGACGGGGTTTCACTGTGTTAGCCAGGATGGTCTCGATCTCCTAAGCTCATGATCCACCCGCCTCAGCCTCCCAAAGTGCTGGGATTGCAGGCGTAAGCCACCGTGCTCAGCCTTTTTTTGGGGGGTAGGGTTGGAGTCTTACTCTGTTTCCCAGGCTGGAGTGCAGTGGCATAGTCTCGGCTCATTGCAACCTCCACCTCCCTGGTTCAAGTGGTTCTCCTGCCTCAGGCTCCTGGGTAGCTGGGATTACAGGTGCGTGCCACCACACTGGCTAATTTTTGTATTTTTAGTAGAGACAAGGTTTTACCATGTTGGCCAGGCTGGTCTTGAACTCCTGACCTCAGGTGATCTGTCTGCTTCAGCCTCCCAAAGTGCTGAGATTACAGGCATGAAGGTGTGATTTCTTACATGCATATATTACGTGGTGGTGAAGTCTGGGCTTTGAGTGTACCCAGCACCCAAATAGTGAATACTGTATTCACCCCCCTCTAATGATTCTTGAAATATACCTTTATTATGAAAATTTGTAAACCAGCAGAAAGCAGAAATAATACTAAAGGGAACCCCCAAACACCCGTCACCCAGATTCAATAATTATAAAAGTTTGGCCACACTTACTTCATTTTTTCCCCTTATTTCTCTTATTCCTAAGATTTCTTAAAGCAAACCCAGATATTTGCCATTTTATCCCAAAGTATTGTAGTTTGCATCTCTAAAATATAAAGGCATTTTCTGGCTGGGTGCAGTGGCTCACGCCTGTAATCCTAGCACTTTGGGAGTCCGAGGCAGGCAGATCACCTGAGGTCAGGAGTTCGAGACGAGCCTGGCCAACATGGTGAAACCCTGTCTCTACTAAATTTACAAAAATTAGCTGAGTGTGGTGGTGCATGCCTGTAATCTCAGCTACTTGGGAGGCTGAGGCAGGAGAATCACTTGAACCTGGGAGGCAGAGTTTGCAGTGAGCCAAGATTGCACCACTGCACTCTAGAAGGGGCAACAGAGCCAGACTCCATCTCCGATAAATAAATAAATAAAATAAAATAAAAAAGAAATGAGAACTGAGCCTTTCTCAGGTAAGGTGACAAATCTAGAAAGAAATCAGTGTTCACCCATTATCTTCACTCTTGGCTCCCTGAGCAGAATTTTAGACCCTAGTATCAAATTAGACAATTTTAATATCGAAGAGACATATTGAACAGGTTTTGTGTTTTATCAATCCCACGTTTTGGGATTACAGGTGGCACATGCCTGTAATCTCAGCTACCTGGGAGGCTGAAGCAGGAGAATTGCTGGAACCTGGGAGATGGAATCTGCAGTGAGCTGAGATTGCGCCACTGCCCTCCAGCCTGGGCAACAGAGCAAGACTCTGTCTCAAAAAAAAAAAATATATATATATATAGGCATTTTCTAACATGACCACTACCATGAGACTTTTGCTGAAACTACAGAATGATAGGTGTTTCTTTCTCATGGAAAGAAACTTAAACTTGGAGGGATAGAACCCTGAAAATACTGGAAGCATTGCATGGAGTCAAAGAATAAAATCAAGTAGTGAAGTCAGTCTAGGGATTAGAAAGAAAAGAATCTTGATGATATACTTTGTGTTCCTAGGTTAAACCTTGCCTGAAGACCACATTAGAAACTTAAATGAAACCACACAGTGTCTATTTTACTTAAGCCAGTTTGAGCAAGGTTCTTTTGTTCATAATCAAAATCTTCACTGATGTAGAAACCACTAACTTTTCTCCTGGGATGACAGTTTTTTCCCCTACAATAGTTTATCTTGAAGCCCAACCTCAGCCCAATAGTCCAATATATAAAAACTCATGAATATGTAAAGTAGACCTACGGAAGAAGAAGAAAACCAAATTACTCCAGAAAGGCACCAGTTTTCTCCTTTACACTGATGTTCAAGGGGGAAAACTTGATGTGGGTTTACATTCAAATGCAAGTAAGATCCTTTCAAGGGTGGGGTGCTGTGTGTGGATTTTTACTCTATTCAAGAAACACAACTTTCCTTCTATGCTGGGAACAAAAGGTGGGGAAGTGGCAAATCATGGAAGCATGACAATTAATCACCAGTTTCCTTCTGTGTTCCCAAGCCATTAGACTTGTGGAAGACCCTGCCCCAGATTTGTGGGGTAGAGTTGGCAGATCCCAGCTTTAATTTCTCTTTCATGATTTCATGTTGAAATCCCTTTTAAGCTTCTATTTTTTTTTCCAATTCATCCTTTGGCAGGAGGAACATAACCCTTATAATCATGGATGGGCATCAGATGAACACATTTTGCATGCAAAAATGTTTTGTGGTGTTTATATAAGCATTTTTCTGGCTGTCATAGCTTTCAATATGAAACCAAAATGTTCTCAGAACCATAAAGACTTAAGACTCAATGCCTTCTAGGTGGTTATTAAGTATTAGACTGTTCCCAGTATTTAACCTTAAAAGAATTTACTACCCACCTTGGATGTGGCAGTGTTACTGACAAAGCCAGTCCCCCAAAAGATGGGATCTTTCCTTGTTTGGTGTCATACACCAAACAAAGCAAATACACAAAACTGAAAGTGCGTGTCAAGCAGTGCTGACTATTCAATGGCTATGGAATTGAGAAGCAGGAGCATGGCTCACAAACCAACTTCTTAACAGGTAAGGGTGAGGGGGTTAAAATACACCATTTCTCTAATGAAGGGTTTGAACACTAAAAGCAAGGGGAGGAATATTCATGTCTTTTCTGGAAGTGGGCAGGGAACTTCCCAGAACCAGAGCGCTGCCTTCCGTTCTGTCTTTTTATGACTTCTTCTGATCATTGTCATAGTGATTGTCAACTGTCATGGTGCTAGAGGGAGTGTCACTTAGCATGGAAATGAGATGATAATGGAGCCTGAGATCTTTTTGAAGTCATTTGGTCAGCAGTTTTGGCTCTAACCAGTCTTAGTTGGTCTGATTACAAAGGGAACTTTTTCTTTTTTTTGAGACAGGATTTTGCTCTGTCACCCAGGCTGGAGTGTGGTGATACAATCATGGCTCACTGCAGCCTTGACCTCCTAGGTTCAGGTTCCCTACCATTTGGTGGCACACACCTGCAGACCCAGCTAAGGGACTGAAATCCTCCTATCTCTGTCACCTAGTTGAGTCTACAGGTATGTGTGTCACCAAACTTGGCTAATTTTTGCATTTTTTTGTAGAGATGGGGTTTCACCATGTTGCACAGGCTGGTCTTAAACTCCTGGGCTCAAGCAATCCACCTGCCTTGGCCTCCCAAAGTGCTGGGATTACAGGTGTGAGCCATTGCACTCGGCATACAAAGGGAATTTTAAAAAATTTTTTATCTCAGGTGTCTTATTTCTTAAGGATAAGCAGAGTTAGGACACGGCAGAAATTCAACTATGTCACATAGGCATCACACTGGGTAATAAGAGGAATCCACTAAGTCATAAGTATTGACTAGTTGCTTTAATAGAGTGGAGGACAGTGAACTGCTAAGCTTGATACATAATTTGTAATCCAGCTAGCTGCAGTTTTACCCATACCACTGGCTTAAAACCACTGGCTTACCCATACCCTTTGGCCTTGCTTTCCATTGTGATTCTGCTACTCACGTCCTACATGGACATGGGCATGTTATTTAGCCTTTCTGTGTGTTATATGTTGAATTATTTCCCCAACCCCGCCAAATTCATAGGCTCAAGTCCTAACCCCTAATACCTCAGAGTGTGACCTTACTTGGAAATAGTGTTGCAGATATAATTCATTACGAAGAGGTTATAGCTGGAGTATGATGGGCCCCTAATCCAATATGACTGGTGTCCTTATAAAAAAGGGAAAAATTGGACATGTACACACACACACACACACGCACACACAGAGAACACCATGTGAACATGAAGGCAGAGATTAGGGTGATACAGCAGAAACTAAGGAATGCCAGTGATTTCTGGCAATCACCAGAAGCCAGCAGGGAAGGATGGAACAGATCCTTTTCTTACAGCTCTCAGAAGGAAGCAACCTGGCCGACACCTTGATCTTGGAATTCTAGCTTCCGATTGTGAGACAATGCATTTCTGTTGTGTAAGCCCCCCAGCCTGTGGTAGGGTGATCCTGCAGCCAGAGGAGACCAATGCACTGGTTGAGGTCAACACGGAGAGGCACCATCAGACTTGCTGTCCAGCTGCAGGGAGTGCACTTGACCGAAGGTCTCCAGCTGTCAGCTCCCTCAGGGGTAGCCTCAGCTGCAGAAAGCCACTTGCCCAACGTCATGCCTTTCTCTGGGAAGTCAGTCTCTGCATCTGAGCCAGGTAGGGGTATGGTATAAAGGCTTGGCCGTGTCAGCTCAATGCAGGAAAACTTCCAGGGACCATATTTGCTCCAGAGCTTCCCATGGGGTTGGCCGAGGCTGTGCAAGGCCAGTGCTTCCAACATCTCTCTCCACCCAGTCCTGCTTCCTCCTTGTTCCTTTTATAAGTGTCGATCCCTAGGAAACAGTTTGCACCCCAAACTCTATTTCAGTGCCTGCTTTTGAAGATCCCCAAGTGGTGACATGGGGCTTTAACTTTCTCATCCACAACCCGTGAAAATACCTGGCCAAGACCTTCACATTTTGTGGGCAGTTAACCAACGTGAATGGAAGCAGGCTCTCTGGCCATTTCCGTCCCTATGCCACTGAAGAAGGAAACAAGAGCCATTGAAAGGGCTTCTGATGCCACGGAGCAAAGAACATCCCAGGAAATGAGGCCAGCCCTGGCCATTGTTCCAGGGCTGGCTTACAGGGCACGCTGGAGGCTCAGATCTCTGCCATTTACCAGCTTTTGTAGGCTGCTACAGCCTCCCTGGTGACTGACTGAACAGAAAGGGGGACACTGCACTGCTATGAAATTCTCTGCAATTTCCTATAAGAAAATAGCTGAGCCGTGTTCCAGAGGGATCCTCTCTAGGAGCTCTGTGTTAGAGTTGGCTGTGTGTTGAGATGCTAAATATTGTGGATAGGAGGAGAATGAAGTGTTTTACAGTATGAAAGGTGGGAAGTTCTAAGTTCTATAGTTCATTTCATTTTATGGTGTGTGCGTGTGTGAATCAGAGAAAGAGAGAGAGGGAGAAAGAGAGGCAGGAGAAAGAGGGAGAGAAGAATAAGTCAATGAATACATGTATAAGTTTCTATTCTCTGTCTTTTTGAAGATTCAATATGTGGTATGTTAGGCAGTCCAAAAGTGACAATCATTTTATATATCCTTCAATGCATGCTAATAAATGCCAATCCACAAAATATATGACCTGTTATGCAGCTTTTGAGCGTCGATAAATGTCCAGCTCTCTATTTCTATTAAATTTAGAGGAAATGCCTGTCTTCTAAAAGCTTAATCACCTGTGAATGCCTTTGGGAGACTTCGTAACAAATGGCAAATCAGAATAAGGTTTCTTAATTTCCTTTATTCCAATCTGCTCTGTTGAAGAGACCCTCAACAGCCTCCTGGGTTTTTCCTGGCCTGTGCAGTTTGTGCCATCTTGCCCTTCCTCTCACTTCTAATTTAGCAGTTTCAGATACTAGTATCATGTCAAACCCATTTGGGGGATTTCTCCCTTGATGGCTTTCTAATTAAATCTTCTACAAAAATGACATTTAATTATGGAGACAGGTGTTTTGTTTTTCTTTTTTGGCCCCAAAGACAGCAAATATTTCAATCAAATTGGTTCAGTCCTCATACATTTTTCTCTCTCTTTCTCTTGCCCAGTGAGATGCCCCGCTTCCCCAAAAAATCCATAAAGAAGCTACGTAATTTGTGTGTTTTCTTGATTCTTTTAACAGGCTTTCAGTGGGCTGGGAAGTCTCGGGCTCATTTCTCAGGTTCCAGCTTCGATCAGATAACTATGTTTGATTAAACATCCTTTTAAACTCATTATCAGCTCAGCAATGACTTCTTTCAAAATGACCTTTCTGGCGATCTAATCGCAAACAAGCGTTTCTGGAAGCACGAACTTTAGAGTTCTCTGATTGGCGTTCTTGGTTCGTGCTGGATCCCGTGGAGGCTCCTCAGAGTGATGCCCAAGGGAAAAGCTGGGTTCTGGGGTGTCAGGCAGCTCTCTATTACCTTGGCTACTTCTGAGAGCTGGACTCAGTTTAGAGACTCCGTTTGGAGGTGGAGGATGGAGACACTCATTTCCAAAGATTTAGAATCTTAGGCTTTGAAGTCCAGCACACTTGGGCTGGCATCCCCACTCTCCATTTGCTAGCCATGTGATCTTTTGGGCCTCTTATTTCTTACCTGTAACATGGGATTAATAATTCCTACCTTCTAGGACTGTAGTGAGAATTTGATGAGTCCATGCATGTGAATGCTCTGGGCACCCTCGTTAATGCAGCCTGGGTTCCCCAAGAAATGGCTTTGTGGGGAGATGAGCATGCAGGATGTTTAATAAAGAGAGCTCTTGGGATCCACCCCAGTGGGAAGGAGATGAAGGGAGCAGAATAATGTAGTGGGAGACATTGAGCTGCAATGGCAGTCCAGTCATTGCTTCAGCTGACCCCACAGAGAGCCCTGGAGCTAGAATGGCCCTCGAGAGGTGTCCTGAGTTGGTTTAAGATGGTTGGGTCTGTATACTCAGCGTCCGTTGAGTACCTGGGAGGTGTGTGGCTTTGGGTAAGGTGGCTCTGCAGTTGACATAGTGTGCTCTTCCATGAAGGTGGAGCTAGAGTGTGTAACTGCAACCATCAAAACCCTCAGTAGATGTTGGCTATTGCTGTCATTAGGAAGATTAAAAGGAAATTGGACTTTGGGAATGTTTTTCTCTTCTGTAAGATGCAGACTACTGTCTGATTTGAATATTGCATTACAGTTATCAATGTAGTCATTCATTTCACAAATATGCCTCAAGCTGCTCCTGCAATGAGCTGGGCACCGTGCTAGGCTCTGAGACACCTCCCCTGGCACTCAAGCGTCTCATGTTTGAGATAAGAACCTCATGCTCTGCAAGTTTCAAGCATGAGCCTGTGCTACAGACACGGAAACAAGCTCCAAATGCACCTGCACAGATTTGCACACACACCCGTACACACACACCTGCACACATATCTGCACATACACAACTGAACACATACTTTCACACACCTGCACAAACACCCACACACATTCCTGTGCATATACACCCATACTGGCACACACATATCTGCACACACATACTCACACCAGCATCATACACACATACAACATTAAGAGTTGGTTGTGAGGTGTGTTAGGCCTTCTTGGAAGCAGACACAGAGTTAGGGGTGCAAGAGGCTTACTGGGGGTTAATGCCTGTGAAAGATAAAGGGGTTGAAGCAGGAGTGTGCAGGGGAAGCCTTCAGCTCATGATGCAGGCTTGAAGTCTTGGCCCACCCAACAGGGAGCTCCCATCAAAAGACAGCAATGAAGAAGCCTCAAATTGGGCAGAAGTGACGAGGTCTTAGTACCCCTGCCATGCCCAGTCATTGGCTGGGGCTACCTGAAAAGAAGGTGGTCTTGGCTCAAATGCTGCAGCAGATCCTGAAGGTTCTCTTTGCAATGGAAGGAAATTCTTTTCTAAAAGAAGATAGAAGCAGCACTTCTCTGCGGCTGCCACATGAGGATTAAAGACAAGCGGATGTGCAAACAAGAACCCAGCACAGAGTGGACACGGCAGATGCAGGGAAGGGTCTGTATGACTTTTCATTCCCTTCTACCTTTTTCTCATGTAGTTTCATAATTTCTAGCAAAGAATAGGAGAGTGTAGAAGGTCATGCAGTTTTAGGTGGCTCTGGTAACAATAATATTATTACTATATTAATCTATTGAACGTTTATTAAGTGCCAACCACTGTACTAAGCAATTCACATCTGTGGTCTCTATACAGCTCTTTGAATTAGATACCTTATTATTCCCGTTATACAAATGAAGAAAACAAGGTCCAAAGGGGGAAGTCACTTGCCCAAATACAGTTATGAGCTGCATAACGATGTTTTGGTCAATGATGGACCTCATATATGATGGTGGTACCATAAAATTGTACTACCATATTTTTAGTGTACCTTTTCTATGCTTAGATAAGTTTAGACACACAAATGCTTACAATTGTGTTACAGTTGCCTACAGTGTTCAGTACAATAACATGCTGTACAGGTTTATAGCCTGAAAGCAATAGGCTCTACCCTATAGCCTAAGTGTGTCGTAGGCTATACCTCTAAGTTTGTGTGAATACACTCTATGATGTTTGCACAATGACCAAATTGCCTAAGAGTACATTTCTCAGAACACATCCCCATCATTACATGACATATGACTGTTCATGGCGAATATCAGTCCAAGTGTTACCGGAAAGGGGTCCTGATCCAGACCCCAAGAGAGGGTTCTTGGACCTTGCTTAAGAAAGAATTAAGGGTGAGTCCATAAAGTGAAAGCAAGTTTATTAAGAAAGTAAAGGAGTAAAGAATGGCTACTCCATAGGTGGAGCAGTAGCTTGGGCTGCTGGACTAAGGATATTTACTTCTTGATCATATGCTAAACAAGGGATGGATTATTCATGAGTTTTCTGGGAAAGGGGTGAGGAATTCCCAGAACTGAGGCTTCCTCTCCTTTTCAGGCCATATAGGGTATCTTCCTGATGTTGCCATGGCATCTATAAACTGTCATGATGCTGGTGGGAGTGTCTTTTAGTATGCTAATCCATTACAATTAGTGTATAATGAACAGTGAGGACGACCAGAGGTCCCTTTTGTCACCATCTTGGTTTTGGTGGGTTTTAGCTGACTTCTTTACTGTATGCTGTTTTATCAGCAAGGACTTCGTGACCTGTATCTTGTGTTGACCTATCTCATCCTGTGACTCAGAATGCTTAACCTCCTGGGAATGCAGCTCAGTAGGTCTCAACCTTATTTTACCCAGCCCCTATTCAAGATGGAGTCACTCTGGTTCAAATACCTCTGACACAAGCTCCCAAACCAAAACTCTTCTCTGACTGCCATTTTCAGTCCTGGGTGTCACAGAGCAGAGATAACAGCCTCAGGAAAATTGCCCAAGAAAGAAACACGATTTGAGAGCACAGTATCGATTATCCTGGCTGACAGCAAAAATGGCCACCGGCCGGATTCGCTGAGAGGTAAACTCTGGGAAGCTGTAAGGCTTGTAAATTCCACTGGGACCCTAAAGCACTTTGCAGAGAAGTCAATAGAAACAAAAGGAAAAGGCATGGAGAGATGTCAGGGACAGAACCTTAGAAACTTAATTTTGAGTGTGTGAGCCTCTAAGAACTCAAATTAGGTCATCTTCTTACCTCCCTAGTTAAACCTAGCAGAAAAAGCCTCCCCAGATAAAAATGGCTAGAAATGCCCCAGGGCAGAGGTTTGGAAACTTGCTGTGCTCTTGCCTGCTGGAGTTAAGATTTCGTCACTGCCATATCAGTGGAGGCTAATTGTTTTTTGAATCTGTGCCTGGCCGAGTCTGGGATGCAGAATGACGCTTTGCACTTGCGCCTGCTAGAGTTAGGCACCAGAATTTAGGATTCACTAGATGCTGGGACAGAGATGGTGTGGAGCAGCCTGGCTTCATGGTGTCCTGACCTTCGTGTTCCCCACCTCCCCACAAGCCTTTCTTCAGTTCTGACCTGCTATTGTCCATTCTGCTCAAATACCTTAAGTGGCTCCTCATTGCTTAGAGGATGAAATGTAGACTGCTTCCTGGGACCCACTGGGATCTATTCCCACCCTACTTTATTACTCATGCTACACGGTTCCCATTTGAGATTGTTCCCATTGTTCCCTGGGAGGACATCCTGAGACATGTTCTCTAAACGTGCCTTGCCCTTTACTTTCTTCTTGACTTTGCATAGGCTGTTCCCTCTGCCTGGAATGCTTTTCCCCCTCTTATAAACCCCTACACATCCTTAAAAGCCCAGCTCAAATTTGTCTTGACTTTGACTCATTTACAGTGCGGTTTCTCAACCTTACCACGTTTTGGACACTTCTCGGTTGTGGGAGCTTTCCTGGACATTGTAAGCTGTTGTGTATCATCCCTGGCCTCTATCCACTAGATTCTAGTAGCACTACCCCCACCAATTGTGACAACTGAAAGTACCTCCAGACATTGCCCAATGTCTCTGAGGGACAAAACTGCCTCTGTTTGAGAACGATTGCTTAGTCAGTGTTTAGCAGCTTCTTCTATGTTTACCTGACACCTTGTCCGGGAAATCTTGTCTCACTGTGTTGTACTTATCTGTTTCCTGACTATCCCCTTACTGGACCAAAAGCCCCTTCAGGCTGGGACTTTGTCTTCTTCAGCATCTTGCATTGGCCTGGCACATAGTAAGTGCTGCATAAATATTTGGTGAACACATGGAGAAATGAGACATGGAGTATGAGCACTGCAGCTGTCTAGAAATGTGCAATTTCATAAAGCCAAGGGCAATTAACAACCCTTGGGATAAGAACAGTGACCACCTCATGGGACTGTGCGTATTAAATGCCTTAAAGATTTAAAGCTGTCAGAATAGGGCTGACACATACTAGATGCTTAATATATGTTAGCTACTCTTGTTATTGTCATTTTTCTCCCTCTGGGGCTCTCTCTTTCAGAAAGGCTTGCAATTTGAGGGTCACAAATGGCAGGCAGACATGGATAGGTAGACATAGTGGGGGAATCTCTCTTGAGGCTCAACGTATGTAAATTTAGGCTACTTAAAAAAAAGTACTCCTGGCTGGGCACAGTGGCTCATACCTGTAACCCCAGCACGTTGAGAGGCCAAGACGGGAGGATCACTTGAGCCCAGGAGTTCAAGACCAGCCTGGGCAATATAATGAGACCCAGTCTCTACAAAAATTACAAAAATTATCTGGGCATGGTGATGCACACTTGAGATCCTAGCTACTCAGGAGGCTGAGGTGGAAGGATGGCTTGAGCTTGGGAGGTGGAGGTTGCAGTGAGCTGAGATTGTGCCACTGCACTCCTGCACATTTAAGACAGGGCTCATAAAAAAAAAAAAAAAAAGCTACTTCTTTATAAAGTGAGTTGTTTATAGATATTATGCTAAGGGATGAATATACAGACATAGTGGATGATATTGAGGACTCTGGACCGGACTGCTTGAGTCCATGGCTCACTTAGCCTCAGTTTCCCCACTTGTAAAATGGGGATAATAATAATATGTACCTCATAGGGTTATTATGAAAGTGGAATGAATTCATGTATATAAAACAACACGTAGTAAGACTCTATGCGTCTATCACCATCATTATTATTATTATTTTTAGATGTATTCTTGAATGATAGCTCCCAAAGGGATCTTCCCCAAAGAGAATGTGGAATATTCCAGGACTGTTTGGATAGCATAGACATGCCATGACTTTCTATTTCAATCCCGGGCAGACATGGCTAGTTGATCCTGCAGTATTTTTCCCCTCTGAGCCATAGACTCCTCCTCCAGGCAGCCACCACTAATCGATTACGGTATGAATGCTGTATGCATCATTATCCTTAGGGATTGCCATTAAGTATAGACCCAGGGTTAAGGATGCGAATAAGAGTTTCCCTGGACCGAATCCAACAGCTGGAGAAAGACAGAGCCTAAATCCAAATAGAGAGCTACTTAAAGTGTGGTCCGTGGACTGGTGCTGGTCCATAAACTGTTGCTGATCTGTGAGGAGCTAAGTACCAAAATTGTTATTAATGTCTTAGTTTCCTGAGGCTGCTTTAACAAGTTACCACGAACTGTGTGGCTTAAAACAACAGAAATGTATTCTTACAGTTCTGAAGTCTGAAATGGAGTGGCAGTGAGGGCCGTGCTCCCTCTGAGACTTTGGATGAAGTCTTTCCTGGTCTCTTCCAGCTTCTGTTGGTTCCCAGCAATCCTTGGCATTGCTTGCCTTGTAGCTTTGCCTCAAATCTCTGCCTCCATCATCACATGGCCTTCTTCCTTGTGTATATCTCTGTGTCTTCATTCCTCTTCTTTTTTAGTTAGTTAATTAATTTTTTTTTTTTAGAGACAGGGTCTCGCTCTGTCACCCAGGCTGGAGTACAGCAGTGTGATCTCAGCTCACTGCAGCCTCAACTTCTAGGCTCAAGTGATCCTCCCACCTCAGCCTCCCGAGTAGCGGGGACTATAGGCATGCACACTCTTTCCTTTTCTTATAAGGACACACATTTTTGGGTTTATGGCCCACCCTGACCCAGTATGTCCTCATCTTAACTAATGACATCTGCAGATACCTTATTTCCAAATAAGGTCACATTCTGAAATCCCTGGTGGACATGCATTTTGCAGGGGGTACTACTTAACCCACTAAGGGAGTAAGCACTTTCTAGACCACATTTTGAGTAACATTTAGATGGTTCTATTCTCTGTCACCTCCACTGCATGGGTGTAGAAGGGGGCGGGAAGGGTCCCCTAGAAGGTGAGTAGTGGTGTTTGTTGTTTGGGGAGCTGCACTACCTCCAGCTCAATCAAAAAGAGCAGATGACTCACCGGATGGTTTTGTGCTGAACAAATTAAACCCGTCCCATCACAGCAGAGCAGTTCAGCCAACTCCATGCTGAACTTGTGCCCATATCATACATTTCATAATCCTAATTGTGGCTTGCATTTCCCTGATGCCTTCCAAACCAAAGTCTCATAACAGATCTGCAAGCCCTGGGAGTTGGGTTTGTTTGCCTAGGTATTTGGTTTTCTCTCTTTTTTCCCCTTATGAATAATTTTCTAATGAAAGCAAAGTAGGGTCGCAGTATGAGGTAAATGCATGCACTAAGGAGAACAGGCCAGAATAAACAGACTTTGCAGGATCTCCAGGTATTCCTTCCCAGGGAGCAGCTTGTAACTGTTAATGAACTTGGATAGGTTTGCTTGAAAGCCAAGAGGCCTCTGAGAGAATGCCCAGGACAGCTTTGAAGATGTGACTGAGGAATTCATTTCTTCTCTGCCAACCCTGCCTCCTCAAGAGGACACCCAGCTTGTAAGTGAAGTGGTAATTCTGTGAGTTCAATGAGAAATCTGTAGGTTACATAATGTTGTTGATGGCAATGGTAGGAATTTGGTCTATTTTTTTTTTTTTTTTAACACCTGCATGAACTCAACTGCTCTCTAAATTTTAGATCAACTTTGTGAAGTGTGTAATTCTATCCTCCATTTTCCAGTGAAGGAAACTGAGGTTCAGGGAGGTGAGGTCATTTGCTTAAAGTCACACGAGGAGCCAGCACCTGAGCTGGGGTTGGAACTCATGCCTGTGGGAACTCATGCCCTTATGCCTGCCCTTAACAGGGAACGTTGCCCAGAATCTGAGAAGGTCATCTGGCCTCCCCTATTTCCACGTGGAATGACAGGTGTCACCTTGAAGAAATTTACAGTTGGATGTTATGTTCTTCCACGAAAGGAGCTGTGGTTTATTTGGTTTTGGATTAGACCTGGGTTCAAATTCTGGCTAAGGCACTTACCAGCTGTCCTGGTCTTGGCCTTATTTATCTGTCCTCTGTTCTTTTCTGATTACAGGGGACACATCCCTGCAGCCCACATATTCCACACTTCTTTGTCACCTGGCTTCCTGCTGGGTTTGTCCAATGGGAAGCAATGGCATTACAGGAGAAGGCAGAAGGAAGGAAAGACCAAGGAATTTCTCCCCCTCCCTCTCTGCCTCTGGAAGGTTTGTTGACTCCCCTAAGTTTCCAGCTTCTACTGGGTGACACTGGCCCCAAGGCTCTAGGAAGCCTACCTTCTCCCTTCATCCCCCAAGCCTTGGGCAGTAACCACTTTCTGCTGTTGCTAGTCTCTGGGTGGCCTCACCCTCCTCGATAGCCTCAGCTCCCTCCTTACCCATGTAACCAATCCCCTGCATTAAATTCTCTCTGTCGTAAATACTTGAAACAGTTTTGGATTTCTTGATTTGATTTTGACAGAGACGCCAGCTAAGTGACTGCTTCTTTTAGACTTGATTTCCCTATCTGTAAAAAGGGGATAATAATAGTACCTTCCACCAAAGGTATTTGTGAGGATCAAATGAGTTAATTTTAGTTAAACTCTTGGCTCAGTTTCTGGCATATAATAAAAAGTTTTCCCAGCTTGGAGACCTTAGGCATGCATTTCCCGCAATAATTTAAGCAGCATAATGAATTCTATAGTTAGCCAGAGAGCTTTATTTTGTTTCACTTTTTTGAAAAGTGTTGGTTCTGGGTATGCATATTAATGAATATCACCAGAAAAATACACTCCAGTGACTAAGCCTGGGAGCTTAGTCTAACAGCTTTTGCCCTTCTCTCTTCCTCCTCTCTTTCACCTCAAGGAGTGGGCAAGCCAGCACCTTTTCTCAGCACCATGCATAGCCAAGTGGATGCAGAGAAAATGCTGAACTTTCAGAATTTCTTGAGGCTCCTGAAAGCCTGTGTGTCATCATGAAACAGAAGCTCATCTTATAAATCTGTCTTTCATAGAAGCTTCAGTTACTGATGCCAAATGTCAACATATCAGATTGTTGGCTAATTTTAGCCTTCTCAATGTCTTGCAGACATGTAATTAACACCACAGTTCAGCAGCCATTCAGGCGCTGAGTTCCATTTTGCATCATTATTTTTGAGACCTTGGCCATTAGTGTTAGGGTTCAAAGTCTGAAAGTGCCATCTACATGTGGGATGTCTCCTGTTCTTCCACACCTCCACTTGTCTGTCACTTTAAAATCAGAATCAAAATGGTCCAAGCTCCCATTTCACGTATTGTAGGATGTCCAGTGCCTTCTTGGGTATATCCGGGAATCTCAGAGGGCTTTTGCACTCCCAGTCACTTCTCGTGTGGAATTCTAGATGGGTCCATGTGGTGTGTGGTGTCTTGCCTCCTGAAGCTGTTGTCTCCTCTTCATCTTACTTTAAACATCGCCCACCCCATGCCTCAGAACATCCCCAGATGTTCTGGCAACTTATGTGTAGCAGGCTTTTACTGAAGGCTTGAAAATGGCTGATCTGGACCACGGCTCAAGACAAAACAGAAAACAAGTTAAAATGGAATAGTCAACGTTGTACATTTCCTTAGCCTCTCCCACCATAGGAATTTGCTCATCAATTGCCTTTCCTCCTGGGCTCCCCTGTGCTGCCATATAGCTGGGGCTTTTCACTTCCTCCAGCTCTCTTATCTCAGCTTCTCTCATTTTGGATTACTCCTTAATCTTGTCTAGTGACCCATCAATCTCCAGACTCCAAATTCACACTAGTTTTGTATAGAGGGTAAAAAATAATTTTGTTTTCTCCCTCCTATTAGAATTCCATGTAGACATGGAGCCGTCTTTGTTTAGAAGACTGCTTTAGTGAGAGTTTGGGGAGAGAGTGAGCTTTCGACCCTCATGTCACAGGTCTCACTCCAAAGCTTCAGTGGAAGGGGATAGAGCTGGGAGGACAAGAGAGGCCTCAGAAAGTTGGAGAGAGAGCTGTGTGAGATCAAGTAGCAAATGTAAAAAGCCATGTCTGCTCATTTCTGCTTGCTAGCCTAATGTCAGAAACCTCTGACTCTGTGATGACATCCAACTCTCTGGAAACATGTGTTGAAGACAAAAGAGGATACATCACACAGCACCCCCCATGTCTTTTGCCTGAGTCACTAGATTCCTTAAAAGATAAGTGACCCTACTCCTTGCCTTTTCCTACACATAAGATTTCATCTTATGGGGTTAGCGATTGTGCCTCTATAATCTATAACCAGATGTACTGTTATATCCAACTTGGATGTGATTTTGCACATACTAAACCTCTACCACCTGTATATAAGCAGTGGGCTAATATACTGTACCAGAGCAGTCTGATAGAGCTCTCTAAAGGACCGTTCCCTGGCTATAGGCTTCCTTAAGTCCACAGCCCTCAGTAAGATTTCTGAATAAAGCTAACTTTAATTCTTTAAAAGCTTGATTTTTTTCTCTAGTTGACACCTGTGAGAGTTGAAAGTCCAAGTGAAATCCCAGTAGAAATTTTGGGATTGGTGATGTTTACAGTGTCCACTTGCAGTTGTTCATGTTACCGTGATATATATCTCTTCTTTGGGCTCCCTGTGGAATATTCAGTTAAAGAGGGCATCATTAAGGCATTCTTGCTGTGGGTAGATTCTTCTGGGAAATTGAAGAGGAAATGTTGTATATGAAGTTCATGTATCTGAAGAAGTCTCTACAGCAGCAGGAACCAGGGTACTGAGAGGGCCATGAGGAAATCAGCTTTTGAGACATGAGGAAATGTAGGGACAAGAATGTTCTGGAATGTGCAGATATTTAGGAGTTGAGCTTTGGGACTTCATTAGGCAGTGAGATTGATGAGAGCTAAGGTCCCAGCAGGAAACAGTTGGCATTCTCAGACTGGGTTATCTGAGGAGAATTTAACTCAGGGCTGTTTTCAAAACAATGAGTAGAGTCCAGGGAAACCAACAAGAAAGAGTGGAGAATCCTGGGGTTGTTGTCAGTGCTGGGGGAGAAAGTCAGGTTTATTGCTGGGTAAATGCTGCACCTGACATCCCAGCATGGTGAGGACCAAAAGATCTTGGGGTGGCACATGGCTTGTGTATTAGCTTCTTATGGCTGCTGTAATAAATTACTACACACTTAGTCACTTGAACTAATACATATGTATTATCGTCTTATAACTGTGAAGGTCAGCAGTCCAGAATGGGCCTCCTAGGGCTAAAATCAAGGTGTTAGCAGGGCTGTGTTCCTCCTGGAAGCTCTAGGAGAGGAGAATTTGCTTCCCTGCCTTTTCCAGCTTCTAGTGGCTGCACATATTCCTCAGCTCCTGGTCCCCCAGCAATCCTATCCCTCCAACCTTTTGCTTCTGCCATCCCATGTCCTACTTCGTCTTCTGTGGTCAAATCTCCCTCTGCCTCTGTCTTATTCAGACACTTGTGATTACACTTAAAGTTGCCTCCAGATAACAGAGAATCATCTCCACATCTTGACCTCTTGCAAACCACATCTTGCAAGGTCTCTTTGACCAGGCAAGGTAACATAGTCACAGGTTCTGGGGATTAGGACGTGGACCTCTTAGGGGTGGGCGGGGAGGAGCAGCAGTATTTTGCCTACCACAGCGTGGAACACTCCAGGCTCCACATTTATTCACCTTGGTTCCCACAGGCAGACCAAACCACATCACCTTTGCTGCAGGAACGACTCTAGCTGTGCCACTGGGTATCATGCATCCCACCTGCAATATTAGTTTCCTATCAGAGAGATGCAGGGGTTTCTCCGTAGAGACTACACTTGGAGAAACCCAGCTCCACACTGTCTGGTGTTGCTCACTCTGCAAGCATGTCTGCTCCCTGGCTACTGTGTAAGCTGCTAACAACAAAGCCAACACACTATTCTCTGTATCCTCCCAGCAGCCTCATGGGGACTCGCACATGGTAGGTGTTCGGTAAATGTGGCTCATCAGTCTGCTTACAGGGCTGTTTTGAGTAGTTGGGCTGGATGAAGTACATCCTGAATAGGAGTTTAGGGTTTGTTTTTTTTTCCCCCCTCAAGGGCAATAGGGAGTCACTGAAGGTGTTAAGTAAGAGCATGACAAGATTTGTGGCAAGAAATGGGAAAAGATTTGATGTTCCAGTAAGAGGAGGCTTTGGGCAAATATGTGGAGACAGGAATTTTGAAAATACAGGTTTGGGGACTGCTAAGATTTCATGGGGTGATGTGGGGAAGATTTTCTTCTGATTTGCCTCCATCAACACTTTTTAATTGTGTGCACACACACTTTCACCCTCAGGCTCTGAGCCTGATTATCTTTGTAACCCCCACAGTGTAGCACTGGCCTGGCACATAGTAGGCGTTAATTAAAATTTTGGTGAGTCATACTGAACTTGGCAAGCCGCTTGACCTTGACTGTTCCAGGCTTCAGTTTTCTTTCTTTCTTTCCTTCTTTTTTTTTCAAGACAGAGTCTTACTCTGTCGCCCAGGCTGGAATGCAGTGGTGCGATCTCAGCTCACTGAAACCTCTGTCTCCTAGGTTCAAGCAATTCTCCTGCCCCAGCCTCCCGAGTAGCTGGGATTACAGGCGCCTGCTACCATGCCTGGCTAATTTTTGTATTTTTAGTAGAGACAGGGTTTCACCATGTGGGCCTGGCTGGTCTCAAACTCCTGACCTCAAGTGATCCACCCGCCTTGGCCTCCCAAAGTACCACCACACCCCGCCAGGCTTCAGTTTTCTATTTGTAAAACAAAAGAGTGAGACTAGAGCCCTCACAACTCTGACTCCGCAGTATTTAAAATCCTGCTTCTTTTCATGGACAGCATTTATCTGGAGACTCATATTTGGGAGGGGAGTTGGGCTGGAAAACTCTGAGGATTTCCACAACTCTGAGACTTTGAGATTTATAGCTGCTTCTAACATTTATCAAGAATTTATGTGTGCCAGAGACTATTCTCAGGCCTTGCAGGGGGTCATCTCATCAAATCTTTGCAAGAATCCTATAAAGAAAGGCACTATTAGCCCCATTCTACAGATGAGGAAACTGACGCTCAGAGAGTCAAGGGGCTTGACAAGGTTGCACAGTCAGGGGAGACAGAGCTGGGATTTGAACACAGTTCCCTGACTCCAGAAACCAGCCTTTACTCTGTGCTCTGATGTTTGGATTCTTCTTCCAGTTTTGTTTTGTTTTGTTTTGTTTTAACCTCTAAACACCTCAAGCGTGTGTATCCCAGGAAGAAAGACATTCTCTTACATTGCCACAGTTCAGTTTTCAAAAGCAGGGAATTTACCATCTCTCCAACGTTATCATCTAATCCACAGCTTATTTTCAAAGTGTTTCAACTGTCCCAGTAATCTTCTCTTTATTCTCTGTCCAAGATCTAATCCAGGATTGTGCATTGTATTGAGTTGTCATGTCTTCTTAACATTTCCTCTGGAGCAATTCTCGGCCTTTCTTTGTTTCTTGACTTTGACATCTTTGAAGCTTCCAGGCCCTCAATGTGAGCTTCCCTGATCCTTCCCTGTGTTTAGATTCAGGTTGTGCATTTTTGGCAGGGACGATGCAGAAATGATCTGAATTCTCCCTGGTGCATTGTATCTGGAGGCACCTGCTATTGGTTTGTCTTATTCCTGGTGAAGTTGATCACTTATGGTTAATAGGTTTTGCCACTGTAAAGATACAGTTTCCCCCTTTGTAATGAATAAGTGATTTGTGGGGAGATACTTCGAGACTAATAAATATATTGCTGTTCATCACACTTTCATTCATTGGTTTTAGCATCCTTTGAGGGTTTTCTAACTCCATCATTCCTTTTGCAGTTCTTAGTTGGCTTAGAGCTTCTCTTCTTCCCACCCTCCATTGATTCATTTTATTCACATTTATGTATATTGACAGGGACTCATGGAGCCATTACAATCCATGCAAGCTGATCTCCCACTGGTTGTTTTTGCCAGGTGAGCTATTGCTTCATCATTTGTTCCCAGTGTGAATTCAGCTCATCTTATCATTTGAAAATCCAAAGGCTTCAACTGCCTGGAAATCTTCAGTTTTAGCTAGAAAGGAGCAAAATCACAGACGTCTGCCCTAAGGAGGAGGGAGAGGAGTGAGTGTTCAGGGAGTCTGACTGGTCACTCCATCCCCATCTAGCTCATCTTCCAGCAACGGCCATCCTCCAGCAATGGGGTGCACCGCAGGGTCAGGGGAGGTGGCCTCCAATTCTGTGGTTTCCTGGTGGTGGTCATTTCTATATGTCAGTCTCTCTCCTTCCTGTTTGTGGTTGTGGAACTGTAGATGCCTCTTTAAGAGGCAGGAGCGTTTATGAGCTTCCCCAGAGAAATCCAGGAAGGTCATTTAAGACTCATCTTGCAGTTTTCTCTTCTTAAAGAGTGAATTCAGACGAAGTTAAGTCCCCTTGCAACCTGTTCTTCCTTGTCATAGTACTATGTGTGTTTAACATCTTTTTTCTTTCCCTCCCTCTCTTCCTCCCCCTTTCCTTTTTATCTTCTTTCATCCCTCCCTCGTTTCCTTTAGCAAATGCTCTTGAACACCTACTATGCATTCATCCACGAACAAGACAAACACAACTTGTTCTCAAGCTCTCCTGTAGCAAACATACATTAAACAATGTCGCAATTAAATGCATGATCACACACTTTGATAAGTGCTGCCACAGAATGTCAGAGGAATAATGTAGAGGTTCATGTGACAAATGAAGAAGCAAAGGCACAGACTCCACAGCCACCACCCAGAGTCAGGGAAGGTGTAGAAGCCAGACCTCCCAGTACCCACCCTGCCCTCCATCACTCAACCCAAACCCTACATGTTGAGGGAGCAAACCTCACCGTGATCTCAGCTGAGCCAAGCATAAGGCTGCTCTCAGGCTAATTAACAATGCCCTTCTTGTATAGGAAGAATTGCTGGGAGTTGTAGGAGAGCAAATATTTACCTTCTCCACCAACCAAAGAGTCAGCTTAACTAAAATGCGAACATCTGTCTCTTGTGTAAAATAAGACCTGCGCGGGTGTAGGATCAGAGGAAGGTGGCTCTGTAAGACCTGTCTCCTTCTCTGCCAGGTCTTTCGGCTCTGCTCTCTGTCTATGTCTGTCTTGGGTCTGTGTCTGGCAGTTTCTTTGCCTCGTGTTCTCTGTGTCTCTGTTTCTGCCAGTCAGCTGCCTCTGTCTCAGTCTCTCTCTGTCTCACCTCTCTCCCCACCTCTTTCCCCAGCTTCCCATTCTGTATCCCAGCCAGGATCAATTCCTTGAAGTGTCCCTGGGATGCCACATTCTTCCACTGTCCCAGCCATTGCAGGTGTTCTTCTACTTTCTGGGAGCAGTGGTGTCTGTGTCCCCTTCCCAAATTTCTGCCTATGTTATTCATCCTTTAGGTCTGAGTTTAAATGTCACCTTGTACTTTGAGAATCCTAAACTCCACAAGGGCAATGATTTTTTTTTTTTTTTTTTTTTCACTGCTTGCTATGGTCTGCAGGTTTGTGTCCTCTCCTTCCTCCCACCTACCATACCACTCCCCACCCCAAATTCCTGTGTTGAAATTCTAACTTTCAAGGTTATGGTGTTAGGTCGTGGGACCTTTGGGAGGTGGTTAGATCACGGGCTGGAGCCCTCATGAGTGGGATTAGTGCTCTTATGAAAGAGGCCCGAGAGAGACCCCTTGCCCTTCCACCATGTGAGGACACAGTGAAAAAACGGCCATTTATGAACCAGGAAGTGGGTCCTCATCAGACATCAAACCTGCTGGTGCTTTGATCTTGGACTTTCCAGCCTCAAAGCTATAAGAAATAAATTTCTGTTATTTTTAAAGCTCTTATGGCAGCCTAAACAGACTGAGACACTGCTGTATCCCTAATGCCTTTTCATGAGATTTCTATGACTATAACTTATTTGCTGATTGAATTAATTGCATCTAGAACAGTGCCTGGCACATAGCAAGTGCTCAGTCAATATTTGTTGAATGAATAAGTAAATGAATCAATAGTAGGTCTGTTCTGATCTCCCTCCATCTGGGTCTGTGCCCCCATAGCACCCTACCCTACCACTGTCATGGTTCTTATCTCTGTTGTAATCACTTAGTTGTGGCTTAGGCTGCTGTAACAAGACCTCAACAACAATCCGAAGGCATCAGGAATAAAGAAGTTTATTTCTTTTATGTGAAACAGTCCAGGGTGACTGCTCCAGGTCAACAAGTGGTCCTTACAGTTATTCATGGACCCATTGGCCTGGGCTGACAGCAGCTCTGCCATCCTCAACACCTGGCAGGCGGGAGCCGCTTCTTGCAGCAGATATTAAAGAGCATAGAGAAGCAGCTGGATTTTGGGGGCCAACCTGGAAGACACACACAGGCCTTCAACTCACATTCTGATGGAGACAGGTGGCTCCGTCTAACTGCAAGGAAGCTGGGAAATGCAATCCAGCGTGTGCCCTGGAAGAAGGGGAGAAAAGACTTGCTGGGCAGTTGGCAGCCTCTGCCACATCTAGATGCCTGTGTGAATTGCTCACTGGACTGTAAGTCCTATGAGGGCAGAGAACATGTCTGTGCAGTCATCCTTGTGTCTCTAGTGCCTGATGCACAGCCTGACTCATTATAGATCCGTAGTTCCCAGATGTGTATGGCTATACATTGGAATCATGTGGAATATTTAAAACATCCTAATGTTTGGCTTCCACCATCACCTCACTCCCCCACTTTTTTTTTTTTTTTTTGAGATAGCACTTTGCTCTGTTGCCCAGGCAGAAGTGCAATGTTGTAATCATAGCTCACAGCAGCCTTAAACTCATGGACTCAAGGGATCCTCCTGCTTCAGCCTCCTGAGTAGCTAGGACTACTGGCACATGCAACCATGCTTAGCTAATTTTAAAATTTTTTGTAGAGATGGGGGTCTTACTATATTGCTCAGGCTGGTCTTGAACTCCTGGCCTCAAGTGATCCTCACACCTTGGCATCTCAAAGTGTTGGGATGACAGGTATGAGCCACCATGCCTGGCTTGCTCCCACTCTTGAACATTCTAGTATAATTGCTATGGTGTGGGACTTTGGCATTGGGATTTTTAAGCTTCCTAGATGGTCCTAATATGTAGAAAGATTTAGGGACCACTGCCATTGACCCTGAATAAATGAATACATGCATGCATGAATGACCAGATGTGCCAACAGATGTTGACATACTGTGCCAGAGGCTACAGACTAAT
This sequence comes from Papio anubis, assembly GCF_008728515.1. Lineage (NCBI taxonomy): Eukaryota > Metazoa > Chordata > Mammalia > Primates > Cercopithecidae > Papio > Papio anubis. Next base: position 107,062,292 of record NC_044984.1, read on the forward strand.
ATTTTGGTAGATGACATGTTTTGTTTGCCTTCTATGGGGCTTAATTTTTTTTAATTATGCCAATTCCCAAGATTTAAAAGCTGGAACATGCCATATCATACTTCGGACTTTTGGTCTCTCTTGAAAAATCAGATGATTTGGCAACACTGGGATCCTCGAGGATGTTCTCATGTTCTTCTTTATGTTTACTGCCCATCCCTTCACCCATTTGTTGCCTACCTGGAAGCTGAAAGGCATTTGTATATGATTCTATCATCTGAGTAACCTTCTGTGCATTATCTCAAGAATTTCATCTTTTTCTAGAGTCAGGCTTCTTTGAGAGAGAGAGTGATGTGTTGTCAAGGCCATTCTAGGCTGGGCATTTTTCCTGCCTCTGCCTTCAATCCATTTGATCCAACAACCCCCAGCCCAGCCCACTGGAAACAGAAATAGATTCTGTTGATTTCATCAGTGTTCTTGGATGTGGGCAGACAATGTAGTGGGATGAGCTCTGAACCAGAAGTCAGGGTGTGGGGTGCTTCCCTGGGCTTGCATTAACTCAGTAATCTTAGAGATAGGACATTTTTCCTTCCCAGCTCTCATCTGTAAAAGGAGGCAATTGAACTCAGTCATCTTTCAGTTCCCTTTCTACTCTCTGTCTCTCAGAATTACGTCCCATTTTAAAGATCCAGTGTTTTCTCTTTTGAAAAGGGTCATTTCTGAGGTAGAAATCTGCTTGGTTTATGACTCGTCCCTGAAATAAAGCTACTGACATGTCTTTTCCTGATAGAAATCAGCCATTTGCCAATGCTGCATCCAGCCATGCAAAGCTATACGGCAATTAATTAAATCAGTAAATAAATTATTGTCATACAAATCCCATTAACAGGTGAGAAAGGAGAGATTACATCTTTTAGAAGAGAGCTTAAACATTAATGTCTGACATCTTTTAAAGAAGAGTTTCTTTTTTATCTCTCTACCAGACTAATAGTTTGTTTATAGCAAATGCTCCCAGAAAGAGATATATTAAAAACTCTGATTCACCATGGGCTGAATTAGAGTTCTCTCTCTCTCTCTCTCTCTCTCTCTTTTTTTAAGGAACCTCACCAAGGAGTCCAGATGTCTGTATCTGCAGGACAGTGTCTCGATGGGATGCTTAATAATGCATTCCTGTCTGGTCACTGTTGAGGTAGTTGTGCATGCAAAGTGGTTTCTGAAGGAAGGGGGCCTCCTTTCTCCTTCACACTGAAGGTGAAGGAGATAGCTTGGAGGTAGATATGGTTCTCTCGTCAGCAGGGAGAGCCACTGCGTGAACGTCTATTATAAGCCTCACAGCACTGCAATTTTATCTTTGTAGAATGTGCCCAAAGTAGACAAAGGCCATGAGTAATAATGTAGTGGATTTTGTAGTTGTCTCACTGTCTTAGTTTGGGTTCCTATAAAATAGACCCCCAAGTCAGAGATCCAAGTGTAAGTGGTTTATTTGGAATGTGGTCCCAGGAAACACTAGGCGGGGAGTGGGGACATAAGAAAGTAAGAGAAGGGAGACAAATAGGGTGAGTCACCAACCCAGTTACTACTGAGGACAACTGGAACTTAATCCCACTGGGCAAACCTGAGAGCCACTGTAGAATATGCACCTCAGTTGTTCCATCTAAAGAGTGAGGGAACTGGGGTATTTATACACCTACTCTATCATCATTGGTTGAAGGTTGCTCCTAGGTAAGTTAATTTCCTGATACTTCTCCTTGACATGAGTGACAGTAGAGAGGCCAGTAGGATGCACTGCAATGGTAAGGCCCAAGAGATAGGTGGTGCATAAGAGAGGATACTGCTATGCCCAATAGCCAACTCCCCTCTTGATACATGCCTTAATTTTTGTTCCACATGTTTCCTATTTAGCTTTTGGAGGATGATAAATCTACCTTCACTCCAGGATCTAGGTCTAAACTAATTGTTATAATCCTACCCCTGGCCACAGTTATGGGTTCAAGGGGAGCATATGGACAAGTTAGGCCAATGAGGAGCTCATTCTTCTGAGATGGCATCCAAAGTCAGCCTTCTCTCCCCTTGTCTGGACCTGGGGAATTAAAGCCCAGAGCCTTGGGAGTTGTTGGGGACCATCTTGAAACCATGGAGAGACAGATGGAAGATGAAGCCAGCACCACAGAAGCCAGGGAAAAGAAACAAAACCTGAATGCTGGTCTCACCAGTGAGCTGCTGAATCAAGTCATCCTTGACACATGGCCATCCTTAGGACTTTTGGTTATTTGAGCCAATGAATCACTTTATTATTTAACCCTGTTGTTGAGTTTTCTGTTGCTTATAAATGCACACTCCCTACATGATTCACACACACATGCTCAGCTTGGGCGAGGGAGGTGAAGTGAGGATGTGGGCTTCATCATGTGATGTTGGTGGGATAATGAAATGACAGAACTATTCTGGAAGCCATATGCATAGCAGGCAGCAAAGTGCTGTGATTGTGAGTTTGCCTTTTGGAAGCAGACAGATCCGACTTTTGTTCTTGGTTCTGCTGGTTTGTAGTTGTGTGATGTTGAAAGGTTACATACCTCTTTTAGCCTCAGTTTACCCATCTATAAAATGAAGGATAATAAAAAACCAGCCTTATAGTATTGTTCAGAGGTAAAGGATTACAAGGCCTAGCATGAAGTCCATGCTCAACATATATTAACACTAGTTATTATTCCCTTTATGGAGAGACAAGGTGGTCACAAGGATCAAAAGCCTTAAGAATGTGCATAAGAGTCAGATAAATGCCTAAAAATCTATGTATGAGGCCGGGCATGGTGGCTCATGTCTGTAATCCCAACACTTTGGGAGGCTGAGGCAGGAGGACTGCTTGAGCCCAGGAGTTTGAAGCAGCCTAGACAACATAGTAAGACCCTGTTCCTATTTTTTAAAAAAAGTTTTTAAATAAAAATATATGTATGAGAATTTTGTTTGTACCAATGTTTAAACTGGCAAAAAATTGGAAGCAACATAAATCTTTAACCAATTATAGTATGACTATAGTTTAATAGCTGGGGTTATTAAAATGATGACATATAATATTATTGTCATGCAAAGATGCTTTTTACATATTGTAAGACAAAATCAATAAATTTAAATTTAAAGCAGTACATAAAGATTAGTGCTGCTTTTGCAAGATTGGGTATATACCCCAATGTTAAGATTTGCTTCCTTTGGGGATAGGATGTGGTGTTAGGGGTAAGTTTCAAGCCTTTCTTTTCATGTTATTTAGGTATTCAATTATACAATGAGCACATATGACCTTTGTAATCAGAAAATGCCAATTTTTTATATTTTCAAAACACAAACGAGGTCCAATTCTCCTGACTTGCTAAATTATTAAATGTCCCTCATTTTCCTAAACATAAGATGTGTTTTCACTATTTCCCACAAATGGTATGGCTCACAGAAAGGATTTTTTCGTAACCTTTATTTGTTTCTTGTTACTAGTAATATGTGTCCCTAACAAAAAATTCAATTATAGAAACTTATTACTTAGTTCTTGCATCTTCCACCCTCGCCCTGTTACTCACTCCTAAATTCAAAATGTGTGTATTTTTAGCTTTTCGATGCATAAACTTATCTCCTGTGTTTATTTTCTATGTATATGCTAATACATATCTCTTGTATGTCTTCTGTTCAAAACCACAATCATTGGTAAGCCACTTCTTTGACTTAACCTTTCAACAAAACATAAATATTGCATTATATGAGCAGGCAAGTCCTTTTTTTTTTTTTGAGAAGGAAAGTCTCAATTTCAAAAAATAATTTAAAAAATTTGCTTCTTCAAATCAATAACTAGAATGTATACATATATTTTTCTATTAACATATAATTCATATAAGTAAAAAATACACAGGTCACCAAGTACAGAATTTGATGAGTTTTGATAAACATATATTTTTTAAAAACATAGGACCATGCTATATAGACTTTCTTGCAACTTGCTTTTTTTTATTTTGCAATATATCTTGAGCCTCTTTCCTGATCTATCCCATTCTTTTAATAGCTGTACAGGCTCCCATCATTGTGACTGTATGATCATTTATTTCCCCAATCCCCTGTAGATGAACATTTGGGTGGTGTCCAGTTTTTTTTTTTTTTTTTTTTGCTGTTATAAACAGTGCAGTAAATATCCTTGTACATCTATCTTTGTGCCCTTGTGGGATAATTTTTCATAGGTGGATTGTTATTGATGTCTAAGCACGATCGATTCAGACTGTTTCTCGTGGAATGCTCAAGAGATGTAATCTCTGTTCTCAGAAGGGCCCCAGCTAGACAAACAAACACGATTCCACTCCTGCTTTTCCATTATGGCCCTGACCTCAGCTTTCATGTCAACCCCTCCCAAAGATGAGGGATTCTGGCAGAGTCCACTTCATTAATCCCCAGGTTTCAAATTTTGTACCCAGGTCAAATCTTATCCATTCAATCAGGGCAACTTTGGAGTTTGCATTCATCAAAGGAATGCCAGCTCTGTGCTGGGCTCTTTAGGGCTATGAGATACTCTTTTGGGCTATGCAGTACACACAGAGGAGGCAACAAGTAAGGAAACAAGTAATGCAGAAAACTGAAGTGAGCCACTTCCTGAAGCCCCACCTGGCTAACCGCAGAGGGTGATGGGTGCTGATCTCAGATGCCCTACTTTACAAATAGCCCTACCAGCTCTAATTGGAAATGAGGGAAATTTCTCTCTGGTGAAAAATAAAGTATTATTCCTGTTTCTTACCTGATCTGCAGAGAAATATGCTCCTTTCTCTTGTTAGACCCAGGAAAGTCCTAAGATTGACGATTTCACAGAAATAAGTCCCAGATTTTTCAGAGGCAACAAAGAATAGTGAAAAGAGCAAGGTCTGGGGGTTAGAAAGATATAAGTTTGAATCCTAGTTATGATTGGCTGGACAATGGCCCTCCAAAGATGTCTATGCCCTAATCTCTGGAACCTGTGAATATGTTATCTTATGTAGCAGAAGGGACTTTGAAGATGCAATAAAGTTAAAGGTTTTGAGGTGGGAAGATTATCATGGATTACAATGATGTTTATATAGGAGAGGCAGGAAGGTCAGAGTTCACAGCAGGAGAAGAGACAATGGCAAGAGAGGCCAGAGTTATGTTCCACCATGAGTCAAGGTGTGTAGGCATCCTCTAGAAGCTGGAAAAGTCATGGAAATGATTCTCCCCTAGAGCCTGCAGAAGGAGCGCAGCACTGACAATCCATTTGACTTCTGACTGTCAGAACTGTAAGATAATAAATCTGTGTTGTCTTAAGTCACCAAGTTTGTGGTAATTTGTTATAGTAGAAGTAGGATATTAATTCAGCAGCCTGTCCACTTACTGCTCTGTGACTCTAGACACGCTCTTAACTGCTTTGAGCCTCAGTTTATCATCTGTAAAATGAACACCCTCTTCTCTGTGTGTGTGTTTTTAAACAACTGGAAATAAAACATCTAAAGCACCTGCCTTAGTTCCTGTAGCATAATAGGTGCCAAGCAAATAAACAGAAGGCATTCTTATTATTGTATTATTGATAATTTAATTCCTTTACAGCATAAAAGATTGAAGACCTAAGAACACAAACCATGAACCAATGACAAAATAGAACTAGAGATTTATATTCAATGAAAAAAATAAGTAAGGGTAGAAATTTGGTTCAAGGAAAAGACCACATGTGTAGGCAATATGGCTTTCAGGAATTGTTCCACGTGAGCTTCAAATTTGGTACTGAGTTTCCTGGCTGCCAAAGTGAAAAGGGAGATATGTCAAGTTTTATACTTTTCAATAACAAAGAGAGGGAAGAATCTAATTACTCAAGGAAAGCAAAACCTTTCTTAGTACCATAAGAAATCTCTCCCTGTATTTTTCCTTTGGCTTGCTTAGTACAAGTATGGTCACCTAGTTGTGTGATTATCTATTTAAATCTGTCTCCTCTTACTAAACTAATTATTCTCAATATTGGCTTCACACTAAAATCACCCAGGACCTTTCAAAAATAACAATGCCTGGTTCTGCTTCAAACTAATTACACCAGAATCTCTGGGAGTGGAGCTGAGTGGAGCTGATATCAGTATTTTTTAAAAGCATCCCAGGTGGTTCTGGTGACAGCCAGGGTTGAAAAAGCACTTTGCTTTGCTGTTTTCTCCCTCAAGGTAGTAACTGGATCTGCTTATTGACAACTGTATCCCCAACACCTAGCCTAGTGCCTGGCACTTAGTAGGTCCTCAATGGGTCTTTTTAATTAATTCTTTTGGCACAAGTGGACCATTCACCTGATTTTTAAAATATCAAAAGGTATACAGTGGAATGTCTTCCTCCTTACCTATCTTTTATTCATCGAGTTCTCACTTCTTCCCAGTGCCCTACTCCAGGGGGTCATTGTTATAGTTTATTCCAGGATAACTTTATGCAAAGATAAGTAAAATTGAATATATATATATAAAATATTTATGCATACCTAGTTAAATACACACATATGTGTCTGTTTAAGTACTGTTAAGTCGAGTTATTGGCCCTAATCCTTCACTCTCTGATGGTGTTATGCAGGCACACCCTTGCCAGAGCTCATGCTGGGTAGAGTGTTCTTTGCTCCTTGACTTTGGGCTTGGTCATGTGACTTGTTTTGGCCAATGGGATGTTAGCTGATAACGTGAGAGTCCTGAAATGTTTTTGTGTGATTGATCTTGCCCTCTTGAGCTCCATGATCCCTCATGAGAAGAGCATGCCCTGGTTAACTATTATCCCTTCATCCTAGCCCTTGAATGAAAAGGGAGGAACAGACTGAACAGCATCTGTAGCTTGCAGATGAGAGAAGAGCCACCCTGCTGAGCCCTGCCAAGATCAGCAGAGCCCCAATTAGCTCTCAGATCTATGAGCGTGAGAATAAACAATTACTTTTTTAAAAAGTTTTGCAGTGATTTATTAGGCAGCATTACTGGGGGAATGCCATATCCTTTATGCCTTGTTATTTGCTAATGTGTCATGTAAATTTTTCTAAATCAGTAAATCTCATCGTATCTTTTTAAAAAATGGTACATGGGGTAGAGAGTCAAAGGCTGGTTAACTGATACAAAAGTACTGCCAGATAGGAGAAATAAGGGTGAAGAAATATGGGGTGACTGTAATTAATAACAATTTATTGTATAATCTCAGATAACTAAAAGAGAGAATTTTGAATGTTCCCAACACAAAGAAATGACAAATGTTCCAGGTGAGGATACGCTGTATTGGTCATTACATATTGTACACATGTGTAATGTATTATTGACATCACGCTTTTTCTTTTTTCTTTCTTTCTTTCTTTTTTTTTTGAGATGGAGTTTCGCTCTTGTTGCCCAGGCTGGAGTACAATGGTGTGATTTCACTCACCACAACCTCTGCCTCCGTGGTTCAAGTGATTCTCCTGCCTCAGCCTCCAGAGTAGCTGGGATTACAGGTACGCACCACCACGCCCAGCTAATTTTGTATTTTTGGTAGAGACAGAGTGTCACCTTGTTGGTCAGGCTGGTCTCGAACTCCCGACCTGAGGTGATTTGCCCACCTTGGCCTCCCAAAGTGCTGGGATTACAGATGTGAGCCACCACGCCCGGCCCACACTTTTTAAAATTAAATATTTTTTACCCTACTTGCAAGCTAAAATGTCACACTGTACCCCATAAATATGTACAATTATGATACATAAATTAAATATAATAAAAGCAAAAAACTGTATAGAATACTAATGTTTGGGTACACTAATCTATTCAAAGAAATCTAGGTTGTTCCCAATATCTAGCTCTTATACTTCTTCAGTGAATAACCCTGCATATACATCATTTTGTGCAAGTCCAAACATTTCGTTAGGATAAATTCCCAGAAGAGGAATTGTTGTGTCAAAAAATATATGCATTAATAATTTTGATAGATATTGTCAAACTACACTGCATAGGAACACTCCTACCAGTAATGTCTGAGAATACCCAGTTCCCCACAGCCTTGCCAGCAAAGTGTATTATTAACCTTTCCACTTTTTTTGCCCACCTGATGGGGAAAATACTATTTCAGTGTAGTTTTACTTTGCATTTCTCTTATTTGAGTGAGACTGAGCATCTTTCAAATGCATATGAGACGTGTGTTTTCTTTTCTATGAACTCTCTATTCATTACCCTTTGCCATCTTTCTCTTAGATTGTCTTTTTCTTATTGATTCCCTCAATACATATTTGCTGAATAGACAAATGAATGAAATAAAATGAGTTTAAATAGAGGACACTGAATACCATGGTTCAACGTCCCAAATAAAACTGGACAGATGCAAGAACAGATTTGGCAAGGCTGTGGCTTTTCATCGCCTTCTTTGATTAAAAAGCCCAAGATCTCACATTTAAATGCCTTTCCTGATGGACAGCTCTGCAAGAGGCTGAGGTAACAAGATCCAAGTTAGTAGCCTTCTGGGGCAAAGAGTTGAGAAATTCCAGGGACTGTCGTGGACCTCAGTAGGACATTCAATGGGAGTGGAGGACTACTATAATTAACAATTTATTATATATTCTCAAATAACTAAAAGAGAGGATCTTGAATGTTCCCAACACAAAGAAATGATAAAAGTTTGAGGTGATGAATATGCTGATTACCCCGATTTGGTCATTACACATTGTGTACATGTATTGAGACATCACATTTTTTAAAATTAAAAAAAAATTACTTGCAAGCTAAAATAACACACTGCACCCCATACATATGTACAATTATGATATATCAATTAAACATAATGAAGGCATAAAACTGTATAGAACTGTATACAGAGCCCTCTCCCAGGGCTAAGAAGACCTCCCTCGTTCTCTGAGATGGGTGGTAGAGAGTGGGTCTATAGGCTTTAGACACCAGACGAGCAGGTTGACATCCTATTGAGAATATTAAGAGGTGAATCTGGGCTCTCACCTGGATGGAAGGTGTTACACTCAGCTTGTGTACTTTTTGGGAGCCATGCACCTGCCTCACTTTCTGGCCAGAGTGAGCTAGTAACAGCTTGTGTTCTCATTGTCTTAAAGACAATGTTGCCACCATCCTGCTGTGGCAGCTTCTCTAGTCCCTTATATCACTCATGGAAATAGCCCAGAATTACCTCCCCTCATGCTGGTGCTGTACACCTCTCCCCTCTGCCCTGGAATTTTCCTGTTCCACCAAGGCATGAAGCACTGTAGAATCCAGTTGCTACCCACTCGTATGAAATCCAGAAGTGTAGGGGAGCTGGGGGAGAGCTTTGACCAATGGAAGATGAGAGCTGGTGGATAAATTATTCCTGGCTCTAAATGGGTGGTTCAAAGATGCAGCTTCTTTGAAGACATCTGCAGTACCAGGCAACTGACCAGCTCCATAATACACTTCCTTTTGTCTCCCTCTTTTTTTCCTCACTCTTGCTTCCCTGGGATTGCATTCCCCAATACAGTGTCAGTCCAGAATGCTTTTGCCTGGGCTCTGTTTTCTAGAGAACCTCTGTTAAGACAGAAAGTAAACTCATTTTCCTTCAGAAGTGGGGGTTTCTAAACATTGCATATGTGACATCTAGATCCTAAAAGCAAAATGGCTTGTGGGATGACTGTGAGGAAGGTTTAAAAGAAAAACCCACTGTTTATTGAGCACCTACTATGCTAAATGTTCAAATTGCTATTTCATTTAATTTTCACAATATCCCTATGGATTTTTTGCTATCATCATTTTACCAATAAATGAGACTTTGGATTTTAAGTCACTTGTTCAAGCTAGTCAATGATTGAGCTGGGCTTTCAACCTAGTTCTGCTGAGCTCCAAACCAGTACTCATGTGATTCAAAAGTCACACAAAATACTACAATGCACTTGAAAAAAATGCCTTAACAGAGGAAGTCACCTACGTGTATCTAGTTGTAGGCTCACTCCTCTGTTTTATAGGAGTAAGACAGTATTAATAACAATATGTGTCTTACAGATGGGTGTCCCATTGTGCTTTCCAAGTTGTCCCATATTTGATCTTTTTACCAACCCAGGAGGACAGGAATATGGTGCTTCCTGGTCATGAATAAATCCTCTTAATAAAAAGCATAAACTAAAGCTCAGAGATCCTAGAGGGTTTTCCAAAACCCACACAGCTTGTGGTCACTGGAAATAAACCTGGATTTTTTTGTGCCCCAGTTTAGTGATGTTTTAGACCTGGACTTTTTGTGCCCCAGTTTAGTGATGTTTTAGACCTGGACTTTTTGTGCCCCAGTTTAGTGATGTTTCTATAGCCCCACCCTGTTTTCAATTGAACACATTTGTGTGATTGTGGTCGCTGCCTTAGAAATTGTTTTGGAAGCATGAAACAGTGAGAATTCAAACAAAACAAAACACCACAGTGTAAAAAATAAGTCTTTTTTTTACACTGTGGTGTTTTGTTTTGTTGGAATAACGCTCTGTAGCCCAGGCTGGAGTGCAGTGGCCGGATCTCAGCTCACTGCAAGCTCCGCCTCCCGGGTTCACGCCATTCTCTGGCCTCAGCCTCCCGAGTAGCTGGGACTACAGGCGCCTGCCACCTCGCCCGGCTAGTTTTTTGTATTTCTTAGTAGAGACGGGGTTTCACCGTGTTAGCCAGGATGGTCTCGATCTCCTGACCTCGTGATCCGCCCGTCTCGGCCTCCCAAAGTGCTGGGATTACAGGCTTGAGCCACCGCGCCCGGCCAAAAATAAGTCTTGAATCCTCCATTCGTGTGTGTGTGTGTGTGTGTGTGTGTGTGTGTATGCATCCTTTTGGAGTTATTCTATGAATATACTAGCATACATGTTAAATAGGACACCACTGAAAACACACAGAGGGCAGGTCATTGTCCCACACCTTGTTTGGAGATGGTTCCATTTCAGTGCATGACAATTGCCTCTCTGGTCTGAGCAGCCTTCGTTTCCTGGTTTGGATGAACCATGTCATTCGGGTGATCCTCCATTGAGAACAATCAGGTTGTCTTCTGCCTCCTGTTGTGCATTTGTAATTAGAGAGCGCTGCTTGATGAATGAGAGGACAGGAAAGTGAAGGACTTGCCCAAGGTTGCACAGCTGAAGATGGTAAAGCTGGTGTTTGAACACAGATCTCCTGACCCTGGTCCACCTTGTTTTCTGCTCACTTCACAAAACTGCAGGGGCATGGTCCCTAACTCCAAAAGGTGAGATTAAAGGATAGGTGTGGACAAATGAGGAACCTTGAACCCTCAGCAGCAGGGGCTATGAGGGGGTTGTCTAGCCCCTGCTTCAGGTGTCTTTCCCAGCCATTCTAACTCTGGCAGGGTCACAGCCACAACTACATCTCTTCTGGTGCATATGTCCCTCTGCTCTGCTCCAGCACAGCAGCTCAGCACACCCCAGGACACCTCTCTAGGTTCCTTCCAATGACAGGTAAGTCATTGATCAGCTCTGAGAACCAGCTGACAGCAAGATCTATTTAAAGAAGCATATGTTTCCAGGTGCTGAGTCACATCGGCTGGACTAGCCGGCCCAAGTCTGGGCAGTGCAGATATTCACGGTACAGCAGCCGCTGCAGCCTGGCTTAGACTTTGACAAACCTGAGGAAGCTCTGAGCTGAAACACCGCATTTAATAAGATAAAATACACCTTGAACCCCACATCAGTCTCTAGATTTTAAGCGTGGGCATTCTCATTACCTCCCCACTGACCACCATTTTTTGTTGTAATGATGATCAATTAGCCAAAATTGCATTCACGGAGACCCAGATTTAAATCCTAGCTCTGCTGCTTACTGGCTGTGTGACCTTGGGCAAGTTGAATAACCTCTCTGAGCCTCATTGTCTTCTTTTGTACAACCTTCTAGGGCATAGGGAGGGACGAATATGGTAATATATAGGAAGTCCATGTCATAGCCTATAGTATGTAGTAAACATTTAGCAACTGATAGCAAATTAAATTAAGTATGTGTTCAGCACTATGCTAGGCATGGTAGGAGAATATCAAATACAGTGCAGTATGATGCTGGTTCCCATGAAAAGTTGCAATCTAGTTGTTAAAGATGACATACACTTGTGAAGTTATAATGAACATATCTGAACAGTGCGACATTCAGATAGTCTTTGAGGACCTGCTTTGGGTTCAGGCAAGGCACTGACTGAGGGTCTAGGCATGTATAAATGGCTCCTGAGTGAACATGTTTACTTGGTGGTATGGGAATCCAGGTCAATGAGCAGCTAATTCTGCCAGGGACATTTGGGAGAAGCTTCTGAAAGGAAGAAGAGATGGCAAATCCATGGCATGTGGGACATCAGTCTCCGTTCTCCACCCGTGGCAGCCATCGGTAATCAGTTACGGCCCTCTGCATCCTTCTCAACACAATGATGACCCCCGCCCCCAACCCACTGCATTCCTTTCAACACAATGCTCCAGACAGCCACAGCCAATCAATCAACACTGATATGATGAACACTCTTTGCCATCCTTGAGATTAAAGGTATTTCAAGGTGTTGAAAGGTGTCCACTGGGGCATACAAATAATTAGAGTTATGGGTCTCAAGGAAGACAAATGGTCTGGAGGAAGGTATGAGGAAACTTGGAATCCAGTTGCAGCATTGACACTTATATGCCTTGTGAACTCAGGTCATGTAATCTCTTTTATCTTGCTTTCTCTAAGTGATTCTGATTCATGGAGTTCTAAGACAAGGGGATTCCAGTTTGGGTGCTCAAGAAGGCTTATCACAAGAGGTAAGATTTCAGGAGGCTTTGAAGTATGGGCATAATTTACATCAATAGAGAGCAATGTGTGCCTGCGTCCGTGTGTGTATTCATATGCACGTGCATTCTAAGAGTATGAGGGAATGTAGTAGGTAGGCAATGGATAGGTTTCAGAATCTACTCTCCTCCACCCTCTCCAAAAATATAAAGCAACCCCCCTCTTTCTGCCAGCAGGCTACACTATGATGTGAGCCCTGTTCATTGGGAACTGGAGTGGGATGTCAAGATCACAGTACCAGTCAGGAGACAGTTAGAATCATGGAAAAAGTGGTGCCATCCAGGAAAAACTGGGAGTGGGGAGATGTGTTGCAAGAGGCGGGGCTCCTGGAAGCTGCCTGCTTCTCCTTCCTCTTGCATTCAATTTCCCATTCCCCTGGACAGGGGGCCCATTTGTCTGACTTCTCAGCAGGGTCAGGTCACCCCTGAGCCCACAAGGACACCCGTTGAGGGACAGAAGTGCTGTTTGCCATGTAGACTTATGACCCACAGCTGTGCCCCTGAGGGGCTGTCTTCCATGATGAAACCAGGGGCAAAACCACAGTCTGGCTATAGAGTCAGTGCTTGACATTTGGACTCCCTTTCATGTTTACTTTTCTCATTCCACCTATAACTCAATGGACCACTTGGCAGAATGGTTTGGACTCCACAAACTGCTTGGGTTCAAATTCTGGCTCTGGCATTTCCAAACTGCAATCATAGGCAAGTAACGCAAACTCTCTGAGCCATAGTTTCCTCGTCAATAAAACCGGGCGATTAGCACTTACTTCATAGAAATATGTGTGGAATCAGTGAAAAATGTCTATGCAAACACAATGCAGCTTCTGTCATAAATGTTCAATAAGTATTCACTATATTACATTATCTGCTATAGTTTTCCCACTTTTACCTTGTATTTCCCCAACTAAATTATAAGCTACCTGAGAGATGGAACCATCTCTTTTGAACTCCCCAAAGTCTGGGCACAATACTGAGTATGGAGATGCCCAGAACTTTTGCCAATTATTTAATGTAAAAATAGAAAGTTGTAGAACTTTCTATTACTTGGAGGAAGTTTAGCCTCCTCCATTTAAGGCTCAGGGATCTTTAGGTTCACATTGACCTTCCCAGACTCATTTCCTATTTCTTTTCACAGAAACCTATCCTTCAGGCACATCAAACTATTTGTGGTTCCCTGAATACACCACTCTCTTTCCTGCTTCTCCTTGCAAAGCCCATTTCCTCTGTCTTCCCCCAATCTTATCATTCAAGGCTTTTTAAAATCAGAAGTGACATAAATCAAACATAAAGTGGCTGAAGCAGAAAAAAATGTCTATTTGTTCAAATAACTGAAGAATCTAGTGTTACTGGCCTCAGATATGGGGATCCAGGGACTCATACTATACCATCAGGACTTTTTGTTTCTCTCAGATCGATTTCTCTTTGTGTTGGCTTCATTCTTAAGTACAGTCATTCTTGCTAGGGGCAAGGTGATCAACTGTTCTGACATACCTCCATCCATTGCAGCAACACCAGGCGAAAGAGAGCTCCTTTCTATTTAAGGTTCCAGACAGTCTGAGATGTCTTCTCATTGGACCCGTTTTAGTCATGTGCTCATCCTCCATCCAATCACTGGCCAGGAAGAAGGAATATGCTGATTGGACAGATTTGGCTCATGTGATCATCCTCTAGGCAATCAGAGGGACTGAGGTGGGTCAAAGCTCATTCCCCAAAGAATGTTGGGTACTGGGCAGATAAAAACAGCAGGTGCTCCACACAGATGGCAAACCCCTTTCATGGTCTAAGATGAAACTGCAATGTCATCTCAGTGAGGACTGTAAACCATATGCTGTCTTGCTATTAGCCCACAATTCATAGAATTGTAAGTAACTCTCCCTCAAGGAAGGATCTGTGTATTATTAGTGTTGGGCTCTGGGCGTCTAGCACAGTGCCTAGGACATGGTGGGCATTCAATGAATATTCACTGAATGAATGAATGTGTCCATGACAAGAGTCAAACTCTGTAAAATACTTGAAGAGATTTATTCTGAGCCAAATATGAGTGACCAATGTCCCATGATACAGCCCTCAGGAGATCCTGAGAACATGTGCCCAAAGTGTTTGGGCTACAACTTGGCTTTATACATTTTAGGGAGACGTAAGATATCAATCAATACATGTGAGATGTACATTGGTTAGGTCAAGAAAGGTGGAACAACTTGAAGTGAGGGCTTCCAGGTCATAGGTGGATTCAAAGATTTTCCAACAATTGGTTGAGAAAGTTATTATCTAAAGACCTGGAATCAATAGAAAGAAATGTCTGGGTTAAGATAAGGGGTTGTGGAGACCAAGTTTTATTATGCAGATGAAGCTTCTAGGTAGTAGGCTTCAGAGAGAATAGATTGTAAATGTTTCTTATCAGCTTTTCTGTCAGTCTTAATGTCTGTGTTGGTGTTACTGTTGGTCAGCTGTGCCTGAATTTCAAGACGGAGGAGGTTATAATGAAGCATGTCAAACCTGCGCTTCCCACCATGGCCTGAACTAGTTTTTCAGGTTAACTTTGGAATGCCCTTAGCTGAGAGAAGGGTTCATTTCGGTGGTTGAGGGGCTTGGGATTTTATTTTTGGTTTATGAATGAATGAAGCAAGTGTGTGGTGGTCCGGGCCTGTGTTCCCTTAGGTCCTCTGCTCTCCCTCCCCTGTCCTGTTATCATGGGGGAGGACAACCCCTTTAGGCAGCATTTCCAGGCTCCCCATCTTCTGCCTGAGGGCAGCCAGTAGAAGACGTTGGCAGGATATTTGAGGGCAAAAGGAGGAGAGAACCTGGGACATTTCCAGGTTCCTTATCTCTCACTACTTTCTCCATGTAGAACCTGGAAGGTTTGCTAAAAATCACTGGCATGAGGCAGATGAACAGGAGAAAAGGCATACCAATTTATTTAATTCAGTAGCCTTCAGAATTAAGACCTAGCCCCTCAATGAGGTACAGGAGCTTACGTACCAACTTGAGGTTAAGAAAGAATGCAGGCTCAGAGAATGGCAAAACATAAGTTAAGGTAGTAAGTCAGGTTTTAGTGGAAAGACAGGTTATAGGAGTGGGAGAAGAGGAAGCTTGACTAGCAAAGGTGGTCTTGTTATGTAGATAAAACTTCACAGGTAGCAACCCTCAGAGGGAATAGGTGGCAAATGTTTCTTTCAGACCTTTGAAGGTATAAAACTCTCAGTTAATCTTTCCTAGATCCAGACTAGGGAAGATCTGGCTGCATTAATGTAGATTCTCTACAGTTTTCCCCAACAAAAGATAGCTTTGCAGGTCCTTTCTAGTCTGCTGGCCCTGTGGCAGCCATTTCAAAGCAATATTTTTTAGGGTAAAATATTTTTATTTATTTCATCTACCCCTCTCCACCTTCCCTGTCTCTCCCTACCTGAGAGAATTTTTTTTTTTTTTGCAATGGCTATATCTCTACAGTTTCAGCTTTTTGGCCCCTGGGCTCTGGCATTACCTCCTTCTCCCTCTGTCTACCCAGACAATTATGGCTTCTTGATGTAGCTAATCTCTGGGTGACCTCACCGTCCCCTCTTAGCTTCTGACCTTTTTCATCCCCCCATAACCAATTTCCTGCATTAAATTTCATCTGCTTGAAATACTTAGCGTGATATCTATTTTCCTGGTTGGTATCTGACTGGTATTAACCTGTTCCTCAAACTATTAGGAGCAAGCTGCTTCTGTATAATTGTCCGAGCCATAAAGGGGCTTTGTTTTGCTTGTAAAGAAATTTTTCAGCTGCTGTTGTGAGGGAGGAATGCCACCTCTTCCTGAAGACTCTGTGTTCACTAAATGTTCTCCATTCGTCAAACACTCCTGCTGCATGTCTGCATGGTCCCAACTGGTCAAGGGGGAGCATATCTGTGGGGAGTCAAGAGATATTGATCATGGGAGTGGTAGGGAGGAAGGTGCAATGTTTCAGTCATGGGGTGTGTGTGTGTCTGTGTAAGATTGCTATTTTATGCCCAAACTCCAGTTTTCCAGAAGAAAGGTAGGCTGCCTGAATTTTGGCTCTGACAAGTTACGATTGACTTGTGAGTTATTTTTGCCCACAAGAGTAGATTTGGTTAAGTAAAGACCCCACAGTTCCCCACTGTACCTCACAGAACAAAGCATGAACAAGCAATGCAGGAAAGCCAAAACTGTGGTCCTTAGTGCCTATCAGACCTGAGCTGAAGTCCTGGATTTGTTCCATATTACATTGTGATCTTTCATAAGGGACGTAGCATTTCTGAGCCTTGATTTCTTTATCTGTAAAATGGAGTGAATTATAGCATCCACTTCATGGAATGAAATGACTCAATGCCTGTAAAATGTTCGATGTACTGCTTCATGTAATTTTCCATATAAACCTTCCATAAATACTGGCTTAAAAATAACTGAAATCTTCACACTGAGGCTGGACCATAGACCTTTGCAGGACTAGAACCACACCTCGCTCATCTTAGTACCCATTGATTGGGCAATTATGGGAACTGATTTAGCTCCAAGGAGCAGCGGTCCATTCATATTAGCTCAGATGAAAATGGAGGTTGTTGCAGGAAACCAGGAAAACCTTTTAGAACCTTTTAGAACTCAATGGCAGGAACTATGGCTGGGCTTCATTACAACTCAAAAGTCATAACTGTCACCGTGGACCCTTCCCCATAGACATACTCTCAGTGCTTCTCTGCTTCATTTTATTCTCTATAGATAGATACCACCTCTCCATGAATCTGCTTGTATTTGGTCCTTCATGGCACCCCCAAATGCCAGCTCTTGCTCCCCAAGCCTACGCAAGAGAGGCAGATCATCTAGAAGTTGAGAGCCCAGAGTTGGACTCAGATTGCCTGGGTTCAGATTTCAGCTCTGCCGCTTCCTAGCTGTGTGAACTTGAACTCGTTCCATACTCATGTTGTATGGACGGCGACACCAAACACCTCATTTTCCTTATCTGTGAACTTGGGACAGTAATAGCACCTGCCTCGTAGGGATATTGTGAGATAAATGAGTAAATATGTGTGAAGTGCTTATAACTACCTGGTACATAGGAAGTACTCAAGAAAGGCTAGTGATTATTACATGACTCTCTAGCTCACCTCAACCCCTGGTCTTAAGCTGGTTCCCAGGTGTAGACCCTGAAACATGTGAAAAAGATTGATTAGGGAGTGTTCCCCTGGGAGACTGGCAGGGGAATAGAGAAAAGGTATCACAAGGGGAGGAAAGGGGGTGGTACCAAGCCATCCTAAGGAAGGCAAGCTTGGCTTAAACCCACAGGAGGCACTGTAGATACTACAGTCATGCCTGGGTGTTGTCCTCATTAGGAGGTGAGGGAGCTGGAGTATTTATTCCTACACCTGTCAGTCATAGTTTAAGGGAACTCCCAGACATATTAGGCTCTCTGTGTCACCCTGAGTCACAACAATGATAAAGGGATCCAAGGGGATAAGTCTGCATAGAGCTCTGACAGCATTTGCCGCTGCTCGCTATGGAGCAGCATAGCTCGTCTATATCCAAAATTCAAACCCCCAGCAGCAGAAATCTGATTGGACCTGGGTGAGTGGGGTGATCACCTCTTTCCCAAACGTATGTGGCTGGGGCTCCCAGAGCACATACAATGGCGCATTTCAAGGAGGGTTATAGGTGAAACAGGGTTAATGAGAAAGAGCTGAGGAGGATGGATGATGTTCCAAGGATGTAGATGCTCCTCAGAAATGTCTGTTGGCAGAATGCTGCGTACCCAGCGCCTTGCCAGGCTCCTCACTCATGCAAAGATGGCAAAGACAGGGGCCCCACAGCTTCCTCTTTCATATAATATCAGGATAGTGGTTTCCCCAGTGGCCCTGGGAACTTTTTAAGGGCAGCGACCGTGTCTTACTGACCACCATATCTAGTCCACAGTAGAGGCATAGTATTTGTTGAGCTGAGCTGATGTTTTTGAGGTCAGCTGTGGGGACAGCAACACTATTGGCATTGTCTCCCACTGCTTATTGTCCTCCTCCCCGATCTCACCCTCTGGCAGATCCACTCTCCCCCATCTTATCTGGCACCACCCAGGATGAGAAGGGCCCACTTGGGAAGCAACGGGATGCTGGTGTGGAACCTACACTGAACAGCATGGTGTGGCATTCGGGTCTCAGTCACCGCTCTGCCTGACTCTGTATGAAATCGGGGCCTCTGTTTCCCCAGTCCAGTGAGGGCCTGGCTAGGAGCTTTAGTGATGCCACCATTCAATAAGGCAGTTAACAAAACAGTCCAGTGGGCTAGCACTGCTGTCCGACTTCCAAGTTCAAATCCCAGCCCTTCTGCTCTCTGGTTTGTCCTTGGGCAAGTGACTTGACCTCTCTGTGCTACAGTTCCCTTATCTGAAAACTGGGTATGACAGTAATAGTAGCATCCTCACAGGACTTTGGTGGGAATTTAATAAGATGGGGTGTATTATTCAGCCATCAAAAGAACTGAAGCATGGATCTGTGCTACATCATGATGAACTTTAAAAAAATCATGCTAAGTGAAAGAAGCCTGCTGCAAAAGGCCACATGTTATATGATTTCATTTGTATAAAATGTCCAGAAGAGGCAAATCCATAGAGACAGAAAGTAGATTAGTGGTTGCCAGGGGCTGGGAGGAGAGAGAATAGGGAGTGACTGCTAATGGATATGGGGTGTCTTTTGGGGATGATACAATGCTCTCGAATTAGATAGTGGTAATGGTTGTACAATCTTGTAAATATACTGAAAACAACTGAATTGTACACTCTAAAATGATGAATTTTATGGTATGTGAATTATGTGTCAATTTAAAAAATAAAATAAAAGATATGGTATGCAAAGTCCCTGACTCACAGTAACCACATGATAAACCATCTTTCCCCTGGATTATTGCGGTGACCTCACTGGTTTTCCCACCTCTCCCCTTGCTCCCCATCAGAATATTCAGTGGTGTGTGAGTTCATGTCACTCCTGCCCTCTAAACTCTTCAATGGCTTCCGTCTCGGAGTAAAAGCCAAGGTCGTTACAGTGGCCTATTGCACTCTCCACCACCTGGCTCTTGGCTTCCTCTCTCTTCTTCTGGGATTCTCCTCTTGTTCTCTCTTCTCCAGCCATGTTGGCCTGTTGCTGCTCCTCAAACCTGTGCCAGGCATGTCTCTGCCTCAGGGCCTTTGCACTTACATTCCCTCTGCCTTAAACACACTTCCTGTAGAGCTGTTTGGCCTTGCTCTTTGGCCTCCTTCAGGTGTTTGCTCAAGCATCATCTTCTCATTGAGACTTTCCCTGGCCACTCACTATATAAATAGAGGGCTGGGTACAGTGGCTAATGGCTATAATCTCAGCAGTCTGGGAGGCTGATGTGGGAGGATTGCTTGAAGCCAGGAGTTGGAGTCCAGCCTGGGAAACTTAGCAAGGCCCTATCTCTACAAAAATATAAAAGTTAGCTGGGCATGGTGGCACACATCTGTAATTCTAGCTGCTCAAGAGGCTAAGGAGGGAGGATCATTTGAGCCCAGGGATTTGAGGCTGCAGTGAGCCAGGATTGCTCCACTGCACTCCAGCCTGGGCAACAAAGCAAGACCCTGTCTCAAAAAAATAAAATAACTTATATAAAAAACAAAAAATCCTCCTACCCTGGTACATCCTATTCACCTTCCCAGGTTATTGTTTCCTGTTACTCTTATGTTTAATGCCAGCTTCATGTTCGTGTTAGCCCCATGATCACAGGGTTTCTGTGCCTTCTTCATGACTGTATTCCTAGTACCTAGCACAGTGCCTGGCATAGTCAGTATTCAATATTTTTTGACTGAATAAATAAATGTTAGCTGTTATGGTAACCTATAATAAACTTTCTGAGACTTTCAATCTTTTCCTTTTCCTCTCATGGGTGTCTCTTGCAGATTTTAACTTGACGCCTCTTTGAGGCTTCTTCCTTCCTTCCAGTTTATCCCCACTGGGTTCTGGTTTTAGAGGCAAACATTATTCTTGTGGTATGATTATGAAGTTGCTCTAGAAAATAGTTTCATCTCACTTTGAAGTACATTGTCTTTTTTAAAGTAACAAGACCAAACCCGCTACTGAATTCTTCACTGTCATGAGATTCATTTTCTAAAGCTGACGTGGAAGCTAGTTTGTGTATTGATGTCAGTTGGAAGGCTTTGAAATTAATTGTCTTAGCTAACCTTGTAGAGATCTAACCATGTTACGTTTAGCGCATAAAAACATTTATCTCCTCACTGGTGTCTGGTGGGACTGAAAGTCCTGCCTTATTCTCTCTTGAGTAGGAAATGTGATTTTTGTTGATTTCAAAATTAAGATGAGGAACTAATTGGTAGTGGAAAGAATTCTTTGATTGGGAGGCAGATTCTAGACTTTAGATTCTAAAAATAACTCTTAAGTTCACTGACCACATGGACTGGGGTCAGGCTATTCTTTCTGAACCCTTTAATGAAGGGTACATTCTGAAATAATGTGTGATCACACAAGTAATACAGAAGTACATTCTTATAAAAAATGAGATTTACAAATAAGGCTCACGTCCTCTTTGACCACAACTCCCTGAAGTATCCTGTCGTATGATTGATGTATATATTTCCAGATGATTTGTATGCATTTGTATATTAACATACAGTATTGTTTTGTGATTGTGTGTCTTCAATAACTGAACAGATACTATAATATTGTACCACAACTTGCCTTTTCACCCAACATTGTGTCTTAGAGTTCTTTCCACATTAATATATGTATATTTTTGATATTGTTAAATAGCTGCATGGCATCCCATAATACAGATGTATCATGACTTATTTAGTCATTTTGTTATTATTGAATGTTTATGCTATTTTCAGTTTTTCCCTATTACAGACCAGATTGTAATGAACATCTTTGTTCCAGCCTCCCCTCAGGCAGACGCTGAGAAATGGAGTGGTTGGCTCATAATTCTGTCATTCTTTTATTTATTTATTTATTTATTTTAGAATTTCTTTTTGTTTCTTTCTCTTTTTTTGTTTTTGTTTTGTTTTGTTTTGTTTTTTGAGACAAGTTTTGGCTCTGTCACTCAGGCTGGAGTGCAGTGGCAAGATCTTGGCTCACTACAGCTTCTGCCTCCCTGGCTCAATCTTGGCTCACTACAACTTCTGCCTCCCCGGCTCAAGTGATCTTCCCACCTCAGCCTCCTGAGTAGCTGGGACTACAGGCGTAAACCACGACACCTGGCTGATTTTTGTTTTTGGTAGAAATGAGGTTTCACCATGTTGCCTAGGTTAGACTCGAACTCCTAGGCTCAAGTGATCCACCTGCCTTGGCCTCCCAAAGTGTTGCAATTGCTAGGCTCATGCCTGGCAATTCTGTCATTCTTAAAGTAGAGGACTTAAATAAGTTAAACTTTAAATCATTTCCAGTAATTACCCAGCTATAATTGGGGTCTCATGTGGCCTAGTCTTTGTTCCATCTTCATTCAAAGAAACAACAGCTTGACAGAAAATATAATTGAACACAATTGCATGTTTTACTTGAACGCTTGGGATGCCCCCAACGGTAGTGTGGTGGTGGGGCTGGGGGCAGGAGTCAGAGTTAGAAGTATATTATTTTCAGTGAATTTGTTTGTGTGTTGCTTTCAGGTATTATTTTGATTATTTTGATTTCAAATAAAATTGTGTTTCTCCTTGTTGAGATTGGCAAGCCAGTTTTGTGTCTATATTATTTTAAATTATGCATATACACACAGAGAGGAAAGGTACAAGTGGTTGCAAATTAAAGGAGGAGAAAGAATACAAGGTTAAACCTTTCCCCCACATCTGTTCCCTAATTTTCTTGCTAGAGACCCTGTCTACTTCCAGTCTCATATGTGTCCTGTTACCTGTTTAAGCGGATCTGCTTAAATACAAATGGTAGCATACTGAGCATATAGTTTGGACACTTGTCTTTTAAATTTTTTAATTATGGAAAAATTCAAACATGTACAGGAGAGGATAGTGTGATAAATCCCTCTGTACTTACCATTTGGCCTCAAGAATTATCAGTATATTGCTTTTGCTTTTTCAGCTATATGAAACACTTTGGATCTTATTCCAATTCAGTTTGTTTAAACTTGCCTCATTTATTTTCACGGTTGCTTAGTATTCTATAATAAAGATGTTCCATAATTCATTTATCCAGTCCCCTTTAGATGGACATTTATATTGCTTCCCATCTTATGTCACTACAAACAATGCTGCAATAAATATACTTTTACATCCATGTTTGAATAAATCTGTAAGAAATTCCTGGAAATAGAATTGCTGTGTCAAAGAGATATGCATTTAAAATATTGATATAAGTACTGCCAAATAGCCTATTGATGGAATTCCACTAATTTTCACTCTCACTAAGAGTATCCAAGATGGCTGACTTCTTCATATGCTTACCAACACAATGTGTTATCACACTTCTAATCTTTAAAATATGCTCACCTAGTTTGTTTCTAAATAGACATGAAATCTATTTAGTAAGTTGTAAAATCCTACCTATCTAGTGGGTCGAAGTCAGTATAGAATAGAAAATATCAAAGAACATCACTTACAAAGACATCACTTTGTAAAAAAAATACAAAGAACATCACTTACTTGAGGGCAAGTGTAGTTTTGTGAAACTTTGGCTTCAGTCACATAAGTCACACATTTGTGTACGTGTGTGTATAAACTGAGTTATTACATAAACATACAATTTTTACTGTGAGTCTTGGTCTAAAGAGTTTGAAAACATTACCCTACAATGATGACAGCTACTTTCTAGAATGTTCTTCTCTCATGTTTACTTCTCATTCCAAAATGAAAAAGAAAATTCCTTAAGCCCTCTCTTACTTACCCTTCCCTCTTTCCCTTATGCTCCTGGTTTTATCCTGTGAGAAAAATGTTCTGATGCACACCCACTTCTGTACCTCTCCCTGCGGGTCACCCAATCCCTCCTCACTTCCTGCTGGAATCAGAGCTGGCACAGAAGGCCTCTCCTTAGAGGGCCTCAGGAATGAGTTGCTGATGACATTATTTTACAAAGGGGGCACTATTTACATTTAGGGCAGCACTAGTCTCCAAGGTGAGGGGTTATCCTGTGCATTACAGGGCATTTAGAATCCTTGGCCCCAGACACGAAATGCCAGGAGCAACCTCCTAGTCGCTGCAATAGTGGTAACGCCCCCCTCCTTACCTTTCTAAGTGCCCCCTCGGGGGCTATGGAAAGCCTGGCTGCTGGTGCTGGTGCTGGTGCCTGCTTGTGCCTGGGGGTGGTAGAAACAATAGCTAAGGTTGTACTCTACATGACTTTTGTCCCAATCACCTTTCTTTAAGTCTTGCTTACCCTGGGGCCTTTATATGCATTATTTCTTCTGTGTGGAATACTCTATGCCCCTAACTACCGTACACAGACACACACACACACATACACACACACACACACACACACACACACTGCTTAGCCATCTCCTTTACTCATCCTTCAGGTCTAAATATCAGAAGCTCTTGTGGTGTGCCATTCTCTTCCTTTGTCACGCTTACCACAGTCATCACACTGTCCCGGTTTTTTGTTCTTCTGTTCATGACCCGAATCTCCCCCTGATTCTCTCCCTCTGTGAGGGAGAACTACATCCACAAATGTATCCCCAGTGCAGCGTCTAATACCTAGAAGGCATTCAATAGATAATTAGAGGGAGAATGACTTAGCTATGTTCTCATTTTGTATCAGGAGAGGCATGAACGGATGCCTATTTCCTAAGGGTACCAAATAGTCCGTTTTCCTTTGGTGACTGAGGCTCTTGGCTGCCTGGGAACTGATAGTCAAGAAGTTCTGATGAATTATCCTGGACAGGCATGTTAGCCAGGGGCTTGGCAGGAGCAGAGGGACACTCAACCCCA
Organism: Papio anubis; assembly: GCF_008728515.1. NCBI lineage: Eukaryota > Metazoa > Chordata > Mammalia > Primates > Cercopithecidae > Papio > Papio anubis. The sequence continues at coordinate 107,086,897 of NC_044984.1, forward strand.
GAAGTCTGCAGAGTATGAAAGGGCCTGTTTACAGAGGCGTCAGAAGGCGTAGGGGATCTGCAGTAGGTGGTGCAGCAGCCTGGGGACTTGCACCAGCAGGGGGCCATTGCTATGTTGTTGTGAAGTGCAGGAGGAGTCGCCTGGACCTTGAAAGAGAAAGTTGTATGGAGGAGCGACCTGAGAGGAGCTGTGGCATTTGGCCAAGAGACTTGGTCAGCCCGTAGTGACAACTCAGGAAGAAAGCAAGGGAATGAATGCCCCAACCACTCCTTCCTCTTACCCCCTCATCTCCTGCCAGGGCTTGCCATTGGCTTAACCCAGTGGACAAGGAGCCTGAAGATGCAGTCCACGTGGACCAACCTCCCTGGGCCCAGTGGACAAGGGCAGAGAGGGGTCTGAAAGATAAACAGAAGATAGCCGGGGCAATGATTACCTCAGGGGACAGTAACGGGGTGGACTTGAGGACTGTACCGTGGAGCAGTTAGGACCATGGCCACCAGAGACAGAGTCCCTGCACTAAAGTCCTGCCTCTTCCACCCCCTAGGTATGTCATCTCTCTCTTTGCCTGTTTTCTCTTCTGGAAAATGGGAATAACAATGGTGCCCAGCACACAAGAGTTGTGTGGACATTGAATGTGTTATATCACATGTCAAGTACTTAGAGAAGTGGTTGGTGCATGGTAAGTGCTCAATAATTATTAGTGATTATTATTTATTATTAGTAAATTGTCATTTGGGGCATCATTCTCTTAGGCTTGCACAGAAATTTATTTTTTAATTAATTAATCTATATATTTTTCATAAGCTATTGGGGTACAGGTGGTATTGGGTTACATGAATAAGTTCTTTAGTGGTGATTTGTGAGATTTTGGTTCACCCATCATCCGACCAGTATGCACTGTACCATATTTGTAGTCTTTTATCCCTCACTCCCTCCCACTCTTCCCCTCAAGTCTCCAAAGTCCACTGTATCATTCTTATACCTTTGTGTCCTCATAGCTTAGCTCCCACATACCAGTGAGAACATATAATGTTTGGTTTTCCATTGCTGAGTTCCTTCACTTACAATAGTAGTCTCCAGTCTTATCCAGGTCACTGCAAATGCTGTTAATTCATTCGTTTTTTATGGCTGCATAGTATTCCATCATATATATTATATATACATGGTCTATATATATACACTACGTATATTTTGTGTGTGTGTGTGTATATATATATATCACAATTTCTTCATCCACTTGTTGATTGATGGGCATTTGGGTTGGTTCCATGATTTTGTGTTGTGAACTGGGCTTGCACAGAAATGTAAATGGGAGGAGAAAATGGATAACCCCATCCCTTTTGTTGAAGGATGGGGTTTTGCCAAAGTAAAAGAGAAATAAAACTTAATGACAGTGGACATGGTTCCTTGGTGCAGGAAAGATCCCCCCTCCTTTTCCATTACGGGGCCTGACCCCAGCTTTGAAATTGTGAAGTTTTGATTGCTAATACAAATTGAATTTATTTATTTTTTTCTCACTTTCAGCAATGCCATCTTTTTTAAAAAATAAGTATAGGCTGATGAAACATATTTAAATGGAGAGATTAAATTAGTTTTCATTTGCTACTTTGAAATGTTTTAATCCCCTGGAGAGAATGATTAAAGCTCTTTGCAGAGGGTAGGGCTGTTTTTTTGTTTTTTTGTTTTTTTTTGAGATGGAGTCTCGCTCTGTCACCCGGGCTGGAGTGCAGTGGCCGGATCTCAGCTCACTGCAAGCTCCGCCTCCTGGGTTCATGCCATTCTCCTGCCTCAGCCTCCCAAGTAGCTGGGACTACAGGCACCCGCCACCTCGCCTGGCTAGTTTTTTTTTGTATTTTTTAGTAGAGACGGGGTTTCACCGTGTTAGCCAGGATGGTCTCTATCTCCTGACCTCATGATCCGCCCGTCTAGGCCTCCCAAAGTGCTGGGATTACAGGCTTGAGCCAGCACACCCGGCCAGGGGTGTATTTTTTTAAGTCGATGTTTATATTCAACATTCCATTTTTGCATTTCCTGGTGTTGGCGGATAAAATGATTTCATTGCCCGCCTCACCAATGGACCACAGTGAGAGGTCGGGGTGGGAGTAGGACTGAAGCTGCTGCTGGGAAGGAATAATCAAATAACAAGAATGCTTTGTAAAGACAGGCAGTAGGGGCCAGACATGGTGGCTCACACCTGTAATCCCAGCACTTTGGGAGGCCGAGGCAGGCGGGTCACCTGAGGTCAGGAGTTTGAGACCAGCCTGGCCAACATGGTGGCACCCTGTCTCTACTAAAAATATAAAAACTAGCTGGGCATAGAGGCTCATGCCTGTAATCCCAGCTACTACTCAGGAGGCTGAGGCAGGACAATCACTTGAGCCCGGGAGGCGGAGGTTGCAGTGAGCCGAGATTACGCCACTACACTCTAGCCTGGGCAAAAGAAAAAAAAAGAGAAAGAAAAAGGTAGTAGGAAGTAAAGGACGCCAAGAAACAAGAAGATGGACATAGCATGTCCTGACAAAGGAACAAGCCACGCTGTCCAATAATAATAAATATACACACAGATATATAGAGAGGTATATCTGTATATGCATATGTATAGAGATAGATAGATATTTTGGATTAAAATTTTTAAAATAAGAACAAATAGTTGGAACGAATGGGGAATTCTCTCAGGCATCAGAGAGAAGTTCCCAGATTGTCACTGACACATAATGTATTATGCTGATTAAATGTAACTAAAATATTTATGGAAAGAGAACATTAAACCTTATCCAGCTGCCACTGTCCTGGATATGGATGAGAGCACTGGGTTGAGAGTCTGGAGAACTGGGTTCTCTGGAGCTTCCTCTCCCTGGTTTGTGACTCTCTCAAGACACCAAGTTTCTTAGCCTCACATCCTCATTATAATAGCTCCACTTGTTACTTTGAAAGATTTGGGTTGGTGAGAATGAAAATCCTTTGTAGGCAGCCTTAAAAAGGAACGAGTTTGTATCCTTTGCAGGTACATGGATGAAGCTGGAAGTCGTTATCCTCAGCAAACTAACGCAGGAACAGAAAACCAAACACCACGTGTTCTCACTTATAAGTGGGAGCTGAACAACAACAACACATGGACACAGGGAGGGGAACAACACACCCTGGGGCAGGTCATGGGGTGAGGTACAGGGAAGAGAGCAGTAGGAAAAATAGCCAGTGCATGCTGGGCTTAATACCTAAGTGGTGGGATGATCTGTGCAGCAAACCACCATGGCACATGTTTACATATGTAACAAACCTGCCCAACTTACACATGTACCCCAGTACTTAAAATAAAATTTTTTTTAAAAAAGAAAATCCTTCAAAGAATATAAAATTATCTATAAGAACATAGCATATGGGAACAACACACAGTGGGGCCTGTTGAGAGGTGGGGTTAAGGGGAGGGAGAGTATTTGGAAGGATGGCTAATGCACGCTGGGCTTAATACCTAGGTGATGGGTTGATCGGTGCAGTAAACCATTATGGCACATGTTTACCTGTGTAACAAAGCTGCACATCCTGCACATGTACCCCAGAACTATAAACAAAAACAAAAAATGAAAAAAAGTTTGGAAAAAAACAAAGGCTATTGAATAAAACAAACATGAATACCAAAAAAAAGGGAACATAACATATGTTTAAGTGTAATAATAAGCATATGCTAAAGATCCATTCATCAACCAACAATTTGCTGTGCATGTACCATGTGCCAGGCACTGTGTTAGATCCTGGGAATCCAGGGGCGACTACTTTGAGGGATAGAGAAAGCAGTGCTAGATGTGTATGTCAGTAGAGAGAGATTAGAATTCAACTGCTCTACGACTTTTATATTGTCTTGGATGAGGGTGCAGAAATGGATTCATTTTAGATTGAGTCACATAAGCATATTAAAAAATGGAAGGTAACTACTGAGAGAATACGCAAAGAATATAACTTCTAAACTAGCAGTGGGAGAAATAGAAGACAGGAAAGGCAGGGAAGGGAACCATGGACAAAGCAGAGTAAACAGAAAATACAAAATCAAATGACAGAATGAACTTCAAATATAGCAGTAATCATAGATACAAATGGTCTAAACTCACCAGATAAAAGATAAGGATAAAAAATGGGGCAGTGGTGGTAGGGGGAAATCCAGCTATATCTAACACATAAAATACGGAGAAAGGTTGCAATAAAACATGGTCCTTTTCTGGGGGTAGATTATAATTGTGTCAAACATGTCTTTTATCTCTACTTACATTTTCCCCTTTCTCTGGGGACTTTATACTAAAGCAGGGATTATGTTAAATTGACTGAGGAGAAATCAGGGGTGAGGGAGAAATGAAAGGAAAGAGGATTTATTGAGTCAGGTACTGTGCTGGGTGGTTTTTAAAAGGGAAGAAACTGGCATAGGATAGAAATGTACATTCTGGTATAGCTTATGGTCAAATGCCCAGACCGTGGTGTCAGACAGACCTGGACTTGGTTTCCAAATCATTTAATCATTCATTTACTCATTTAACTAATATTTATTGAATACCTACTATGAGTGAAGAAGTCTACTAAGAAGTCACTTTAATCTCTCTATGACTTAGTTTCCTCATTGTATCAGTTATCTATTACTACAAGAGTGCTGTGTAAGAAACAACTACAAAACCCCCGTAGCATGTAACAATAAACACACTCTTATTGCTCACTAGTCTATGGGTTGGCTGGGCAGTCATGCTGATCTGGGAGGAACTTGGCTAATCTTGCTCAGCTTGATGATGGGTCTGCAATTAGTTGGTGAGTCTCTGGGAACTGGCTGGTCTAAGATGGCCCTGGTTAGGAAGCCTTGGTTCTATCTTATGTGGCTTCTCATCTTCCAGCAGGCTAGCTTGGATTTATTGTCATGGTAGAGGAAGGGATGAGAGACAGAGAGAGAGAGAGAGAGAGAGAGAGAAAGTGCAAGACCTCTTAAAGTCCAGGCTCATAGCATTCTATTGGCCAAAGGAAGCACAGGTCAAACTCAATTTAAAGGTTGGAGAAGTTAACTCCATCTCTTGATGGGCAGAGCTACAAAATTACATTGCAATGTGAAGTCACGTTGCAAGGGGCATGGGTACAGAGAAAGGAAGAATTAAGGCCATTTTTGCAACCAATCTACCACACTCATCTAGTTATGCAGAGATAATATTAGCACCTACTTCTTAGAGTTATTGTGAGAATTCAGTGAGATCATGCATATAAAGCAGTGATTTCGAGTCAGGCTTGCAGGAGGCACTCAGCAAATATTAGCCATTGCTGCTGCTGCTGTTGTGATCATCAATGTTAATGTTATTATTAATTTGGGTCTTCCTCATCCCTGTGCATCTGCTCAATGCAGTTCAGAGGTTCAAATCCCCTAGTAGCTTCTGCTTCTCCGTGCCTGATTGCTTTTTCTCTTATTAAAAGAGCAAGTCGGTTGATGGAAAACTTCCTTGATTTTGTGAATGCAGATGCCACTGTGTGTTAGCATCCTTTGGCCATTAACTGTCAAGGCAGCAAGGCAGCGATCTATTTAAAGAACATGTAGGTGCCTCTGCTTTTTGCCGTCAAAGCTGTGCCAGGGATGGAGATACCTCTGAAGTAGGGGCAGAAGGGTCCTGACATGAGACAGACCCTCTGTTTGCCATCTGCATTTACTCAAGAAAGGGGAATTAATTGCCTAGTGAGGTTTGGTTTCCTTATGTTAATTAATGATGCTAGCAGCTGAACGTGAATAGGATATTGTTTATTTTTACTTCCAAAGGAGAGAGATTGAGCCTTGAGTCAGAAATGAGCGCAGGCTGCAATTCTGCTAAATTCTATAGTCTTGCTCACAATACCGCAGCAGGATGGGTGCTTTTTTGGCTGAGCTAGGAGAAAAGGTATTGCTGGGCCTTGGCTTTGTTGGAGCTCCTGTTTATTGACAAGGAAAGAATCTCCAAAATGCTTTTTGTCATGTAGGATAAACCTCAACAGTGGTGAATTCATAGGCCTGACATCAGCTTCTCTTCCATATGGGAGGCACCAGCATTTACAGAAAGAATTCACATTTGGGGAGAAGAGCATAACAAATTTATTGACAGAAATTCCCACCAATCTTAATTTTTTTAAAAGAAGGGAAACACCTTCTTTTGAGTTCCTTCCCCAAACACAAGAAGAGCCAGAGATGAAATGTGTTAGTGATTCATCAAAAAACAGATTTTAGTTTCCCTTATTTTTAGAAGTAGCTGTCTAGGTATTGGGTTCTGTCAAATGAGAGAGAGATTATATTTGGAAATCCTAATTATGGAGAGGCTTTCTTTAAAAAGCAGCCTAAAGCCAAACTGGCTCCCACTGATGTTTCTTTGGTTGTTTCTTTTTTCTCTTTAATCCTTCTGACACCCTGAAAGTAGTTCACACATAGAATTAAAAGAATCCATTTTGCCCATCCTCAATGTTTACTTGACTTGTAGTTCCAGAAGCCATAATCTCATTCTCTGGCCATCACTTTGAAGAATAATGTCAGGAAATATATGAATTTAAATTTTTTAGTTGGAACACAATTCGAATAGGCTAAAGCAAAGCAAAACGACACTAACGAAAGGCAGGGGAACGTATTGTCTTACATTATGGAAAAGTATGGGGGCTTCAGGCATGGCTGGATTCAGGTGCTCATATAACGGCATCAGGAATCAGTTTCTTACATTGCTCTCTCTCTTTTGCATAGGCGTCAACTTCAGACTGGAGGATACAAAGAAGCCCCTTGGCAGCCCCAAGCTTACATTGTAGCAGCTTAGCAACCCCAATGAAAACGATATGCCTCTTTCCTAAGAATGCCTGCAAAAGTTTCAGATAGGAATCTCATTGGCTTGCATTGGGTCACATGCCCTTCTTTGCACTAATCATTGTGGCCAGGGGATGAGACAGATGGATTAATTAGGTATGGACATGTGCTAACTCTTGGAGTATAGGGAGGCATCAGCTCCACCCAAACCTCCACCCTAATGGACTGACTGTGGGGAAGGGGTGGTTTACCAGAAGGACAATCAGTAACAGGGAATGCATGCTTACCTGGAAAAGGTAGCAGAAAGTCTTTGGGACAATGTGCTAGTCTGGGTCCTCCAGGAAACAGACACCAGGACAGGAATAGATGTGCTAGGATTTAATTAAGGGAAAGGCTGACGGGAGAAAATAGGGAGGCAGCCAGAGAAGGCATAAGGAGCCACTGGACCCCCAAATGAAGGGGAGAGGGAAAGAAGGCTGGGAGCAAGTGTCCTAGACTCTCATGTGGCCTAAAGGCACTTCAGCAAGGCGTCGAGGAGTCTCCAGCCAAAGTCTCTGTCGGAGGAGTCCTATGTCTCCCAGAGACAGGCCGGTTTTAGTATCCCTGCAGTATTCTGTTATTGACTGGGAGCTGCCCATGGGAAGCATGGCCTCATTCGCACTGATGGATTTGAGAGTGCAGCAGCTGGGGCCTTCAGCCAATTAAGCTTCCTGTAGCTGCAGGTCTGCGAGGTACTTTCTCATGGCCACTATATAATAACTCATATTCATACAGTATCATATAGATTAAAAGGTGATTTTATAGCTGTTGGTTTAGTTTGATAATGTGATCATCACCCCATTCCATTGTATAGATGGAGAAGGTGAGGCAGGGCTGATTATGATTTATTCTAGGGGGCTTCGCTAGTTAGTGAGGAAGTGGACTCACACCCTGACCACCATCTCCATACCCATCACACCTCCACTGTACGGGAGGTTGAATAATGTCCCCCTAAAATCCATGTCTACCCAGAACCTCAGAATGTGACCTTGTTTAGAAATGGAGTCCTTGCAGATATAAACACTCAGGTTAAGATGAGGTCGTACTGGATTAGGGTGAGCCCTAAATCCAAATGATTGACGTCGTCATACAAAGAGAGAAATGGACACAGACATAAAAGACACAGAGGGAAGAAGCCCATGGGGTGGTGGTGGCAGAGATTGGAGTGAAGCAGCCACAAGCCAAAGAACTCTAAGAACTGTCGGCCACTGCCAGAAGCTGGGAGAGAGGCCTGGAACAGATTCGTCCCCAGAGTCTTCAGAGTGAACACGGCCCTGCTGAGGTCTTCAGTGAAATTGGCAAACTTTTCCTTCAGTATCTCTTTCTGTATTCCTTGTCTGTTCTTCCTTTTCTCCCCTTTATGTAACCAGCACTCTCATAATGCCTCTCTTTTGGGGGCTCATGTTGGCTTCAAGCTTCATCTTTTTAAAAAAAATTTATTGATTGAAGGGGTACATGGGCAGGTTTGTTACATGGATGTATTGCATTATGGTTAGGTTTGGGCTTCTAGTGTAACCATCACCCAAATAGTGAAAAATATACCCCATGGGTAATTTTTCAATCCTCACCCCTCCCACTCTCCCTGCTTTTGGAGTCCCCAGTGCCTGTTCTTTCCCTCTGTAGGCCTCATTTTTGTGAAAACATCTCGTGTCCCCTAGGTTTTCTCTTCTCCCTTCAAAACTTACCTATCCTGTGTCCATTCTCTCAAATCTCTTTCCCCTGTTAAGGATAAGGGGATAAACGTAATCTTGCAAATTAGAAAGGAGTATTTCTTCCAGATAACACTGGCATTTTCATGATGATTTTTATTGCCTTCAGATTCAGCAGGCATTTGTTGAACACGTGCTATTTGCTGAGCTCCACATGGGCCCTTTCCTGTGTTTTAATCCTGTTTTATCCTTACAAACATCTAGGCAGTAGACACTCTTCTTCCATTTTACCGATGAAGGTGGAGTGTCTCAGAACCTCTGCTTCCTTTCCCTGCAGCTCTCTATGGGGGTGTCAGGATGGCCAACAAGGAGACACAATTTTGTGTTTTGATACCCTGCAAGACTGAGTTAAGAATGACTTGAAACTTATTAAATTATCCTCTGGTAGCCGGGCATGGTGGCTCAAGCTGTAATCCCAGCACTTTGGGAGGCTGAGGCGGGCGGATCACCTGAGGTCAAGAGTTTGAGACCAGCCTGGCCAACATGGTGAAACCCTGTCTCTACTAGTACTATAAAAAAAAAACAGAAACAAACAAACAAACAAAAACAATTAGCGAGGCCTGGTGGCGCATGCCTATAGTCCCGGCTACTGGGGAGGCTGAGGCAGGAGAATCGCTTGAGCCCAGGATGGGGAGGTTGTAGTGAGCCAAGATCACTACACTCCAGCCTGGGTGACAGAGTAAGACTCCATCTCAAAGGGAAGCAAACAAAAACCATATCCTCTGTAACTTACCTGGTTCCCTTGAAAAACCAACAGGCATTTCCAAGTGCAGCCAGACTTGTGTCCCTTGGGATTTTCTCTCTGTTCATTTACTCTGCTGGAAAGGGCTAGCGAGTGGTTCTTGGGTTTGTCGTGTGATTAAACAGGAATGGTCCACGTGGCTGCTACTTTAGAACCATCGACTCTGGGCATGAGACTTGCAGCTGATCTCCTCCCTGCAACCATCGCTTCCCATTTTTTTCTCCAAGCCTCCTCTTCTGTGTGGCTCAGGACTATGAGAGAGCCCTTGGGTGAATGGGGGCCCTGAATTTCTCTCTGTTCAGTTTCTTTGTAGTTTCCTGGGTGTGGTCATGTTGGTGGAGGATCAGTGAGCTATTGGCATTGGCCCAGAGGAAGAACCTCTCACCCAGGAAATAATTGACTTGTAAAATGGTGCCGTTTTCATCCATTCATTTATCCACTCAATCATTCGTTCATTCATCAGCTATTTATTTGGTATTTATTCTGTGCCAGGCCATCATGTTAGATACACAAGATAGACATGGTTTCTGTCCTCAAGGAACAGCTATAGCCAGCAATTCTGGCGTTGATCTGGGATGATGATCTACTCCAGGTCTTCGTATTCAAAGAGGGAAGCATCTAGAAAACACGGAGCTTCTTGCAGAATCCTTTAGTGACTGACATATTCCATTGCCAATAACTAAATATGCAGTTCAGGGTGGTCAGATGTCTCTCCCACTTCCCCACACTGGGGATCATGATGGAAGGAGACAGGCTATTATGGAAGCTGAATTATGTGCAATGGGGGCAGAGAAGAGGAGGATCCAACCATATTGGGAGCAGTTCGGGATGGGTCCTGGGGAGAGTGGACAGATACTCTGTTCCTGTCCCGTGTAGGCCCTTCAGTGTTTATTCAATGCAACACAATGCTTAGGAGCATAGGCTCTGACATGAGACAAATGTGAGCTAAGCCCCTGCTTGATTACCTGCTAATGCATGAGGCTCAGTCTTCTCATCTGAGAAATGGGGATTAATTTTAGGATCTATTTTCCAGGGTCGCTCTGAGTGTTAAACAATATCCTGAATGTAAAGAACTTAGCTGAAGTCTTGGGAATTTGCTGTTATCATCCTTCATAAACTCTGGGGAGACTACCAGAAATCAGAAAAGAGGAGCTTCAATCTGGACTGGTGTAATCAGGGAGGTCTCCTTGGGGGAGGTGACCTTTTGGTCTCTAAGCTTGGCAAGAACAGGGATGGTATTACTTTTCCGTCTTTCTGTGTTCTTAGTACTAGGCATAAATCAGTCTTCAGCATATGCTTGTTGAGTGAATAGTTGAGTTACTGACCAGGATCTTGAAGGAAGAATAGGAAATGCGTGTGGAAGGGACTTTTAGTCACGCATTCTCTCTTCCCCAGGGACCGTACTTATGAATGGAGTCATATTTTCTATTTCTCCTTATTTTCTTTTTAATAAAGAGATTACAGCTTTTCATGGTTATAACAAGACTATTCTGGTGTGGAGCTGCTTCACTTCCCTTGGTATGGGATATGCCACTATTTATTTAAATGACCCCCTGTTGTCAGACACTTTGCTTGTTTCCAATTTGTCATTATTGTAAGAGATTCTGTGATGATCATCTCTGCACATACATTGAATTATTTCCTTAGGTTAAATTCCTGGACAGAGTCTCATGGGTCACCTGGTAGGTATGTGTAATGTCTTAAGATTTTGGACACACAGTGTTAGATCACCCTCCAGAGAGGCTGTGCCCGTTTCCCTTGCCACCTGCCCGTCAGCTCAATCTGCTGCCTGAGAGATGGGCTCTCACCATTTCTGCAGCACTTGTCACTGCCTTCCCTGCTTGGCCAAGTGGGAATCGTGGGGTGAGCTCGTCTCTCTGTTCTTCAAGCCTGCTGGATATCTGTTGTGTCACGTTAGGATTACGTAAGTGTGAGGCTGAGAAATCTCCTTGGAGGAGAGAAACTCCCCAGATGTTGGAGTCAGCGCTGGAGTAGGGAAGAAGAGGTGCTCAGGGCATTGAGAGACTGGTTACGTTGCATCCCCCCAAACCCCTACCCCACTTCCCTGGTCTCCTGTGGAGTTAACCTTGTCCAATCTCTTCCTACCTCACTTGCATAATAGAAAGAAACATTCTCTATGCTCTGTGTCCCACATCCCTTTTAAAACTCTTGCCACACTTGTCACACTCCTGTCACATTATTCTGTATCTCTGTTGGCCGGTAGCTTGGAAGGGTGGAGTCTTAATCATTTTGGTATCTCCAGCATCTGACATAGAATAACCATAAAAAAATGAATAAAGTGAAGGTAATAATAATAGTAGTAGCTAATGTGTTGGGCACCTACTATGTGCCAAACCCTTTGTATATTTTATCTCATTGAATAATCCCAAGAAACCAATGTTGTACATATTGTTATTAGTATCCTCATTTTACAGACAATGAGGCTAAGGCACGGAGAGGTAAAGTGACTTGCCCAAGCTCACACAACCGGCGAGTGGAAAAGGTGGGACTCGAAGCCAGCGCCCTCTCAATTATTCTGCTAGGCGCTTGGTGAGTGTCTTAGCCACTAAGTGGGAAGCCAGCTTTTCCTCTGCTCCCTCCTTAATACTAGCTTATTTCTAGGAGATTTGACAGTTATATATCCCCCGCAGAGATGAGAAATCTGGTTTACTCATTTCCAGGGAAAAGCAAACTAGGGTCTCGAGAGGATCTTCTTGGAGGAGTGCTTTGAAAGACCTCCCTGGAAATAGATCTCTCTCTGACTTCCCCATCTCCAATCACACTGCCTGGGGTCACTCCTTTATGAATTCATTCATTTCCCATCAGAGCGTAAAGCTCCTTTCGAAAATGTAGATTCAATAAAGCTGGGGTAGGGGTGGGTAGAAAATGTAGAATCTTCCAGCAAATATCAGGCCCCTTCAACCTTAATACCTTAGTGGGCATAAAGGCATCTGAACTTTCTCCTCAAGCTGCTATTCCTTACTGTTCTTTTCACTTGTTCGAATTCAGGCCAGCTCAGGTCCAACCTCACCCCCAGGCAGGTTTTCCAGCCTCTCCCATCTTATTCGGCCTTCTCCCTGCAGCAGCCACTCCAGTATTGCTCTTCTGAGGTGATGATCTAGCCCAGGTCCCCCTAAAATTGTTCAAAGACAGCAGCATTTTGAAGATAAGGGGCTCTTTGCAGAATCCCGTGAACTATGGTCGTATCTCATTTATGGTAACTAAACATGCAATCTGGGGTGGTCAGATACCAGTAAGTTTTATGAGATTCCAGGAAAACAAAAGTTGCAAGCATCAACAGTTCTAAGAATAATTCGTTTATTCAATATTGACCAAGCATCAGATTTGTTCTGGCCCTTGATAACTCAGAAATACACAAGATCGGGCTGTGTTCTTGGAATGTCCAGTCTGGTGGGGGAGCCAGTTATATGTAGGGTGGACACAGGGAGAAGGTGAGGTTTTGTTGCAGGAGTTCAGATGAGGAAAATGCAGTCAGCCTTCAGTAAGTGCTTGTTACAGGCTAGAAACAGATTCCGATTCTGGAGAGGACCTGGGAGAGGAAAGGTCCTACGTGCTTACTTTATTCTTTTGGCCTAAGATTGTGTTTTGGTACTTACTGGCTTAATGGGAAGCTGGCCTTAAGAGACACAGCTGTGGCTGGGTGAGGTGGTTCAAGCCTATAATCCCAGCAGCACTTTGGGAGGCCGAGGAGGGCGGATCACCTGAGTTCGGGAGTTTGAGACCAGCTTGACCAACATGGAGAAACCCCATCTCTACTAAAAGTACAAAATTAGCCAGGCACGGTGGTGTATTCCTGTAATCCCAGCTACTTGGGAGGCTGAGGCAGGAGAATCACTTGAACCCGGAAGCGGAGGTTACAGTGAGCCGAGATTGTGCCGTTGAACTCCAGCCTGGGCAACAAGAGCAAAACTCCATCTCAAAAAAAAAAGAAAAAAAAGAAAAAAAAGAGAAAGATACGGCTGCATGGTGGGGGGCAGAGGGTAGTTAGGCAAATTTAGCATACCCAGAAGAATGATTTCAGGACCGACTGATTTTCAGATTTCAGGGCAGATAATGCTATGGAGGTGATGGAAATGACATTATGTCACTGCTGTAAGTGGGAATATAATAATTTTCTAATGTGCTTTAAAGTAAAAATGTAACATCTAAACATTGAAAAAATAAACATCCTTAGACCACCTAACTTCACCTTTTGGATCTCAGCACAGCATGTATCGCTCTTTGGAAGACACCTCTCTTCCATAATAAGTAATAATCACAATGGCAATGATAATGAATAAAGATGACAGACATGGGGCTGCCTATGTGCTGGGCTCTACTCTAAGTGCTTTAACATATATTAGCTAATGTGATCCTAACAACCACCATATGAGGAAGTGCTATCATTTGCTTTGCAGATAGAGAAACTGAGGCAAAGAGAAGTTTAGTAACTTTCTCAAGGTCACACAGTTTGCATGTAGCAGAGTCAGATTTGAACACTGGCAGCCTAGCTCTAGAACCTGGCCTCTTAACCATTTCATTATGCCATCTCTGCTGTTGCTGTCCTTTTCCCCTTACTTATGGTCATTTTCGGCTGGACATTTTAACTACATTCCTTGAGGATAGGAGTCTGGATAAGCACGCAGCACATAGTAGACACTTAGTAAATGGTAGCTGCTATTCATCATTTAGAGTATATGAAACTCATTCCTATTCATTAGCTCAGTGCAACATCCTGGCTGCTTCAGGAGATGGGTGGGGAAGGTATTGTGGTCCCATTTTACAGTTGAGGAGACTGAGGTTCAGAGCATGCCAGTGACATGCCAAGGTCCCAAACTGGGAAGTAGGGGAGCTGAAATCAAACTCCGAATATCGGAGAAGGCAAGTCCAAGTTCCCTTCCCCTGGCAGAGCCTTGCCTGATAATGCGGAATTGACTGATTAATAAATAAGACTTGTTGACTTGTCTCGAAAGCTTGCTTCGCCAAGTCCTACTGTGTCTTTTCCTAAGGAGGTTAGTGGGCTTCCCTGCATTTCCCGTTTTCTTTGTGGGAAGGGATTTGTCAGTGCGCACAGGCCAATCTCAGGGACCCAGCAATCCTTTCTCTCTCTTTCTGTCTCATGTTCTTTCTCTCTTTTTCTTGCACACCAATCTCTTTGTTTCATTTACTTGTTCTATCTTTGACTGATTCCCTGTGATGAGTTGTGCTCCTGGAAAGCTGCCCTGTGACATTTCTTCCCTTTTGTGTCCCTGACAGTAGCATTTCCCTGGAGGCTCTTAAAGGAGAAGGAGGAGGGAGTGAAGAAGGCATGGATGCCCTAGCAGTGTCATCCAGCGACAAAGCCCGGTGTTCAGGCTAAAGCTTTGAGCATGTGTCCTTTCTCTTGTAGGGCACGCACACGGTATTGTTCAGAACAGGTTGCAGTATGATTGAAGCATTGGGTTCTTTGTCTCAGAGGGAGCTCAGTCGTGACTCCTAAAGCTGATTTGTTCTGGGCTTCTTAATGTAGGGTCCCCTGGCAGACTTGCTATATTGGTTTCCTATGCTGCTGTAACAAGTAACCGCAAACTTTGTGGCTGATGACAACACAGATTAATTATCTTACAGTCCTGGAGGTCAGAATTCCTCAAACCAAGGTGTCAGCCGTGGGGTTGTGTTCATTCTGGAGGCTCTCGAGGAAACTCTTTTCCTCACCTTTTCCATTTTCTAGAGCCTGCCCGCATTACTTACCTGGTAGCTTCTCCCACCATCTTCAAGACCAGTTACAAAGCATCTTCATACCTCTCCCTACCTCTCTTTCTCTCTCTCCCCCTCTCTCTTTTTCTCTCTCCCCCTATACTTCCATCAACACCTTTCCTCTCTGACTCTGGCCCTCTGACCTCCCTCCTGTAGGGACCCTTGTGATTACATTGGATTCACCCAAATAACCCAGGATGATCTCCCCACCTCAAGATCCTCAACTTAATCACTCCTGCAAAGTCCCATTTGCCACTTAAGGTAATCTATTAACGCCTTTTGGGGATGAAAATGTGGAAATCTTTTGGGGCCATTATTTTGCCTACCACACTTGCTAAGTGAAATGGGAGCATTCTCTTTTTCTGGGCTATCTCAGTGCTCATTTCCTTGGGAGACAGAAAAGCTCAGAAGATCTTGAGATAAACTGTTCAGATTCACACCCCATTCTCCCCCTCTTCCTAGCTGTGTTATCTTGGGCAAGTCACTTGAGCTCTCCATGTCTGATTTCCTCATCTTGAAAATGGGTAAATAGCGCAATACAACCTCCTTTCACTGTTGTCAGTCACGAATAGTGCTGGGGAGATAAAGCATGGCACCTGCTAAATAGTAAGTGCATGCCCCCTGCAAAAGGAGAGATGATTAGGAATTAGGAATGCCAGGTAGCATAATGATCATAAATTCACAGGGTCTTGGTTCAAATTCCAGTCTCACCACTTATGAACTCAATGGCCTCAGGCTAGTTGTTTTAGGAGTCTCAGTTTCATAAAACAGAAATGAAACCATTATCATCCTGAAACAGGATTTTTGGGAGGAGGAGATGATGCTGCTACACATATACGAATTGTGCAGGAGGTAGTGGGTAGCATTTGTTGCTGTAGCTATTACTACCATCATCATTTCCCATCCTCTTTGGGGTGATGGAATGTCTTACCGGGCTGCCTCTGCTCCATAAAACAAGGGTAGAGCAAGGCAGCTCGCTGAATTGGGGCCTGAGGAATCTTCGCAATGTTCTATCGTTGAATGAAGCCTCGAGAGCGTCAGAGCCTGGCTGGGCTCAGCCTTGAGGAGTCTGGGTTTCGAGGTGTCTCCCTGCTGCAGTGCTACAGGCTGGTGGAGCTTACAGCAGCAGCTGGTTCTTTGAACAAAGGGCTCTCCAGAAGCACCGGGGACAGAAGAGGGGTTTGGCAGTGGTGACCAGGGAGGTGGGCAGGGTGGGGCAAGGTCCCCTGACAAGGCAAGGCTAGTTCCTAGATGGCATGCTCACCAGAGAGGGTGCAGAGTTCTGGTTTCAACCATATTATTATTTTTTAATTTTGCTGCAAAGTCCTTGTTTCAATGAAGGCTTGGGCAGATGCCCAGTATGCAAAGCAGTTAAAAGCACCACTAACTGTTCTAGTTGAAACCAGAGTAGAGGGTCAGTTGAGGCCTCTTTTCATTTCCACGGGGTCTCTAGGGGGGCTGGTTTAGGAAAAACTGGCAGGGTCATGAAAACACAGACTTTGGAGTCAGACAGAACTGAGATTTGCATCACTGCCTCTGCTGCTCCCTGGTTGTGTGAGCTTGGGGGCTTCACATCATCTGCCTGAACCTTCGTCTTCTTGTCTGCAAATGGGGCAATAACAGCACCCACTTCAGGTCGTTGTGAAGTGTGGGGATAATCACTGTAAAGTGTTTAGTACAATGCCTGACGCATGCAGGTGTCTAGGTATGCAGCAGCTGGTAGCTATTGGCATTCCTTAAGGGAGAGCTGAATTCATGAGAGGCCCTCCCAGAATACATGCCTAATGGCCAGAGAAGCTGTGAGAAATTCTTTGGGATTGGAAGCCAAGAGGCCTGGGAACTATTTGGGTTCTGATTCCACCACCAGATCCTAGATGACTTTCATTTCTCCTTGGGCTTCTTGAATCACTCTTCAAATGTTTATTGAGGCGGCCAGGTGTGGTGGCTCATACCTGTAATCCCAGCACTTTGGGAGGTCGACGTGGGTGGGTCGCTTGAGGTCAGGAGTTCGAGACCAGCCTGACCAACATGGCGAAACCCTGTCTCTACTAAAAATACAAAAATTAGCCAGGCGTGGGGTGCATGCTTGTAGTCCCAGTTATTTGGGTGGTTGAGGCATGAGAACCTCTTGAACCCAGGAGGTGGAGGTTGCAGTGAGCCGAGATCTCACCATTGCACTCCAGCCTGTGTGACAGAGCGAGACTCTCTCTCAAATAAAACAAATGAAATTGTCTATTGAGGGTTTCATATGTGCCTTGGACTACCCTAGGCAATAGACCACAGGTCCTGGCATCTGAAAGTCTTACATTCTATACTCAACTCTGCTACTTCCTAGCTCTTTGACTATGGACAAGTCACTTCTCCTCTCTGGTCCCCAGTTTCTCCATCTGTAAAGTGAGGACACTGAATTTATTACACAGGATCATCCCAGAAGATATTCAATGAAATTTTCCCCTCAAACTTGTAGAATGCATTTGAAATGGACTGTGAGAGAGACATCCTGGAGCATGTTCTTTGGAATCATACAACCCTGAGTTTGAATGCAATGTCTATAACTTACTGTGAAGCCTTGGCCAAAGAATTTTATCTCTTGATTCTAAGTTTTCTCATTTGCAAGATGGGAATAATACTAGTGCCCTGAAAGGGTCATGGTGAGGACTTCGGAAGATGATACATGTAAAGTTCCTAGCAGAAGGGCTGGCACACAGTAGGTTTTCAATAGCTGCCATAATTGTCACCACCACCACCACCATAATCATCACCATCAACATCATCAGCATAATCATTTTCAATCAACACCATCACTATAATCATCACCATGATTACCGTCATGATGACAATTACTACCACCACCCCACCACCACCACCACCACCATCATCATCATCATTATCACCATCTATAAAATGAAGCTCTAGGCCAGATGCAGTGGTTCACACCTGTAATCCCAGTACTTTGGGATGCTGAGGCAGGAGGATCATTTGAGGCCAGGAGTTCAAGACCATCCAGGGCAATATAGTGAGAACCATCTCTGCAAAAAATAAAAAAATAATAATTAGCAGGGTATGTTCATGTGCACCTTTAGTCCTAGCTACTGGAGAGGCTGGGGTGGGAAGATCACTTGAGCCCATGAGTTCAAGGTTTCAGTGAGCTATGATTGCACCACTGCACTACAGCTTGGGTGACAAAGTGAGACATTATCTTTTTTTTTTTTTTTTTGAGATGGAATTTCACTCTTGTTGCCCAGGCTAGAGTGCAATGGTGCAACCTCGGCTCACTGCAGCCTCCACCTCCTAGGTTCACGTGATTCTCCTGCCTCCACCTCCCGAGTAGCTGGGATTACAGGTGCACCCTACCATGCCCAGCTGTTTTTTTGTATTTTTAGTAGAGATGGGGTTTCATCACATTGGCTAGGCTGATCTCGAACTCCTGACCTTAGGTGATCCACCTACCTCGGCCTCCCAAAGTGCTGGGATTACAAGCGTGAGCCACTGCACCTGGCAGAGACACTGTCTTGAAAAAATTGTTTTTAAAATGAAGCTTTAAATGTTTTCATTTTAACTCCGTGTCTCATGGGGAGAAGTAGGTGACAAATGTGGTAGTTAACCCTGGGCCATCTGGATGGGAAGCTTTAGATGTGAGTCTCCAATAGAGAGAGTTCTCCTTCACTTTGCAGAGAAGTTCTAAGCAGATCTTGTTCTGTTTGATATTTCCTGGCCTTTTTCCAACATGAGCCCTTTCCCAAAGTTAGCAGGAATAGGACCCTTGAGTGCTGGAGCACTGGGAGCCATGGGAATCCATTCCTCTTTACATATTTCCCCTTTTGATACTTTTATTTCATTGTCCGTATAGCGATTTCATTTCAGAAAGCCAGTCTGGATCTTTCAGGGAAGGGTCTTTGGCCAAGGCTCAATGGTCTGATTTAGACTTAAAATTTCCCTTCATTCCACTCAAACCACATGCTGAAGGGTGAGGTTGGCCCATGCCATCCTAGGTGGGCTGTCAATTCCTTTATTGCTCTGTCCAAACATTTGTGTTGTAGGACAGGTTATGGATCATGAAATCATGGTGGTTCACAGCTTGAGTATTCTTATTGTTGCATTTTAACCTCTTGCTTCCTATCTTTAGGAAAAATGAGGTCATTATACTATCATTTTTACAGATGGGACTTGGAAACATTAAATGACTTTTCTAGGGTTGTAAGGGGGCTGTATCTGGCTTCCAGAAGATTGTCAAGTGCTTATTCAACTAAGCCATCCTGCCCCTTAGAAATTTCCGTTTCTTACGCCTCAGCTTTTCTGCCCCGAATTCTGAGAAACTCCAGGTACAGGTCAGAAATCTGCAGCAATGGGGGTGAGGACAGGTCAGCTGGGCAAAATTTTGAGGGGAAAAACCACTTAGGGAGCCCCGCACACTGGGGCCAAACTCTTGTCTGAGCAGAGAGAAGCAATGCAGGACTGGGGGCGTGTGGGAGACAGGGGCTGCGAAGTTATAGCTCCTTTGCTCCGAGAATGAGCGACGGTATTAGAACAAGTGTGTGGTAGGTAAGCTGTCACCGACTAGACTGTGTGATGTCGAGAAGTCCCGTCCCCCACCCCTCCGGACTCCCCCTTCTCTGCTCTAACCATCCAATTACTTAACTTCTCTGCCTAGGGGTTCGCTTCCCGCCCATCTCCTCCTCCACCGCATCTTAGCGCTGTCCGTGGTGCTGACCGCCAATCCCCTGGTTGCCGTTTCGACCAGCTGGGATCTCTGGTGCGCCCAACCTCCCCTCCCGGCCTCCCACCTTTCTTTCTCCAGGCACCGCACACATAAATCACGGGTGGGAGGCAGGCTTGGTTCCCGCTCGGTTCCCCCTGCACTGGGAAGCTGCCGCCCCGCTTCCCTTGCTCACACAGGGCTTTGCAGTAGTGGTGGCAGCCGCGGCAGAAACCGGCTCTGGGGAGGCAATTGATTCGTCTACTGCCAGCAGCCCGGAGTTGCCTACGCGGACTGGAAAGGAAGGCAGAAGGGAAAGAGAGAAAGAGAGAGAGAGAGAGAGAGAGAGAGAGAGCGAGAGAGAGAGAGAGAGAGGCGTACAGAGCGAAAACCTTCATCCATGTGGAGGACAGTCTGAGGGAGCCACTGTCCCTTGTCCACTGACTCACTGGCTGGTCCGAGTTTTCTCCGCTTCTGGCAGTGGTATTTCTTTTTGTCTTGGTCCTGCATGATTTAGGGGTAGTTGATGTGTCTGTGTGTCTGCGTGTGTGCACTGGTGCTTTGATTTTATTTTGGGAAGAGTAGGAGACTCAAATGAACAATTTTCTTTCAGGCACCTCCGCTGAGCTTTTGAACCAAGTCATTGGGACTTAGCGTCTTCCTACCCGGCAGGGAAGGGAGGAGTTGGCAAGAATTTGGTTCACCCTTTCCCTCTGCAATCCTCCCGCGTCGCGGTAAGTGATATTCTCCTTGGTTGTGCAGATGGGCTAGGGGTATTAGAATCCCAATTGTGATGTGTGTGCATGAGCTGGTGGGGTAAAGGCTAGTTGGGAGGAGAAGGGTATCGAGGAACGACTATGCTTATTTGCCTACATTCTGCAGTGTTTTATCACCTAAGCGGCATCCCAAAGCCAAATGAGATTTGGGCTTAGTGCCCAGGGAGGGGGTAAAATGTACTCATGTTGTAGGCAATGCGATCAAGATTGTGGCTTCTGCCCAGTTTGCCCTCTCCTTTGCAGCAGAACCTGGTGAAAGTAGCCGGCAGTTCTCTGAAAGAGTTAACCCTTTGTGGGGGTGGCTAGTCTGGCATGGAGGAACTCTGGGTATTCTGACTTAGCAAGTGAGTGCTTATCCCTGGAGGGGAGGGGGTCACCTGAGACTGGAAGGGTAACTCTTTCCTGAGCACACTGGGTAAGATTTGCACAGGACAGAGCTTAGATTGTACCCAATTCCAGGAAGAGCTGAATAATTTAATTGTGATGGTTTTTGCGAGGTTGGCTGTTCCTGCTTTCCTGAGATGGGAGACATGGGAGCCAGGAAAGGGCCACACTCTGCTTAGGATGAGTGGTCAGACTGGCCAGAAGGGAGCAGCCACTGCCTGCAGGGGAGATGATGTTTTATTTTCACAGGTGGCGTAACCTGTAAGTGATTGTATGGGGAAGCATCCTGGCACTAGCTTGGGAGATTCTATCCTTGAGTTCGTCTCACAAGGAAGGAGGGGAAAAAAGCTTGTTCAAATTCTGGGGAAAGATTCCAGGTTCCAGCTTCAGTTTTGTTCCAGGGTAGACCATCCCCCTGCACTAGTTTCTTTTTCCAAGATCCTGATGGGGAAAGGCTGCACCAACCTGTTAGTGAGTGGGAAGTGGAAGTACCTTGAAACTGAATCCAAAAGCTCACATTTAATTTTGAAATGCCTTTGATGCTAATCTGTGACCCATCAAAAGGGGATTTCACCTTGCTTTCTGCTTTGATTACATCTACTTTTCTGGAAATGAATGCCCTTATTCTTAGCATCTTTGCTATTATCTCAGGGGCCACCTCAGTGTTCTGCACCCCCAAGGATTTCCTTTTTAGATTCTTGCTCTTGGAGGTGGGAGGAATAAAACAACAGTCAGAGATTGGCAAGCCTGAAATATAAGCAGGGTTCACTCACTCCTTTTTTCTCTAGCCCCATAGCCAAGAAGAGATGCTGAAATCCCAGAGCATGTGCCTGCTCAGGCAGGACATATGAGGCAGAAGGGGAGGGTTGTCCGGTGGTTAGTGCCAAAGATTTGGTACTCAAAATCCCTAACTTCTCTTCCTAGTTTCCCTTGCTGGGTGACCTTGAGGAGGAAGTTGCCTTAGATTCCTCACTGGGAAGCCTTGAGTGTGAATAATGAATGTATGGAAATTTTGTTCGAATAAAGAACCACAGATCTGGCTATGGGTGATATTTAAAGTATTGAAATTTGGTACTAATTGATCAGAATGGCTAGGGTCCTGGAATAGGGGATCTTAGGGGAGCCCTGCTGTACTCAGTGTTAATCTTTTAATTTCTAGATTATGGAGAGGTTTGGGGGATCTTAGGGGGCTGTCAAGAGAGCCACGGAGGCCTCAGGGGAGCCTCCCCGTTTAATTTTAATATTTTAATATTTTTATTTTATTTTAATGTTTTAATACTTTTAACAACTGGTTTAGTCAATCGGTACACGCCAGCCCAGCTGGGATAGCTAAGACTTGGGTGCCCAGATGTGGACACTTCCCAAATAGCTCTCCACTGCCTCACTTCCTTAGGGTTGGCCAAGATCCAAGAGGCCGCCCTCCCTCCTCCCCCGTCACATTTGAAGTGGTGCATTGTGGTGCACCAGGGAGAGGGAAACAGAAGCTTCTGGAAAGAGCTTTGGACTTGGGTCAGGAAACCTGGGTTCCAGTCCCAGCTGTCTCCCCTTTCTGGGCCTTGGTTTCCCCATCTATGCCATGGGGCAGTCTGTCTGGGTGGCCCTAAGTCCCCTTCCAGTTCTGGAGTTCTCTGACTCTGAGATAGGTATGTGTGTGAGTGTGAGTGACTGCACACGCCCACATTTCTAGGAACGGTTAGCACTGTGCTTGAGAATTTATCCTGTGTCGGGGAGAGGCTCTGTTTGGGGTGAATGGGGATAGGGGAGTCTCTTGTGAGAACTTTGCCAGATTTCTAGAATCCTGAGCTCAGCTGGAAAGGGGTCTGCTTTATTTATGGCCTCAGGGGCACAGAGATGTAGATTTTGCAGCACTTGAAGGCTCCATAGAGACTCTTCTCAGAAGTAGCAGCAAGGACCCCTTGGAGAGCCTCTGCTCTGAAAAGATGCATATACACACAACACACAGCATCGGGGGTTGGTGGATCCTCTGTAATGCCCATGTGAGCAGCCCCCCAAGTTCAGAACCTCTGATTTAGTTTAACCCTTTCCGGGGGGCCAAGAGAAGAAAAACAATTTGCCTAAGACCACACAGTAAGTTATGGCAGCAACATATAAAGCCACCATTATGAAGACCAAGGCATCATCCCCTCACTCCTGGCTCCAGCAGTCCCTACTCCCCCCATCCAGCCTGAGGCACAGAGGAAGGATGTTCAGCAGTGTCTCTCCAGCCTGTGCTGGTAATCAGGAAGCTTAGCCATGGAGATAAATGTGGACATTTCCTTTCTGGTTGACAGGAGAGAGGCAGCAGCCAGAGATTCTGTGATTCCACAGGGGTAGCCTGGAAAGTCAGTTCCCCCAGCTCACTCTGCCTTTCTCCTTCTTACTGCCCTGTACAGACACTGGCTGCTTTGTCTGAAGATGTGCATTCGGTTGGGGTGGCTGCTGTTGGGCTTTCCTTGTAGGATGTGATATGATGCTCTAACTCTTTCCCTCTCTGTGAATGGGTCCTACAGAGTTTATGGCTTTCCAATAAAAACCACCATGACACATGGACCTGTCTTCTGCCCTTCACCCTCATTCAGTGGGGAGCTGATTGTAATTGCAGATAAGTCAGGAATTGAAGTGAAGGCAACGAGAAGAAAACAGTGTGGTTTATTTCTGTTAAGAGCTGTGGCCATAATCTGGGATAAAAATAATTCTGGGACCCAGTCATGGTGGGCTGAAGCTGATGATTTTAAATAATTCAGCTGCCACCTAGGATGGAGAGCCTTGATGTGCTGAGAGAGTGAAGGAGGCACTGCAGAAATAGCCCCCTCCTTTCTGTGCCTCACACCTGTCTGCCTCCTTAACCAGCCATGGGCTACAGTGTGGGCTCTGGGGGCAGTTAGGTCTTATTTCTAATTTTGACTCTGACATTTCCTTGCTGTGTAATTTCAGGCAAGGCCCTCAACCTCTCTGAGCCTCAGTTGCTTCAGTTAGGTTTATTGGGGTAGCATGATATAGGGATTAAGAGGATGGGCTCTGGAAATAAATTTCCTAGGCTTAGATCCTGGTCCTAGCACTTTCTGATTGTGTCACTTCACCTTTCTGGACCTCAATTTCCCCATCTACAAAATGGGAATAAGAATGCAGTTGTGAGAATTTTAAGAGTTCATGATCACTTTATACTGAGCCTGGCAAGGAGTAAATGTCCAACAAATGTTCGTAATGGGGGCGATGTTGGTGATGGTAACAGCAAAATCACCCCTGACCAAAACAAGAGCAGGGTGAGGTAAAGGAAGGTGAGTTCTTTGGGCTAGTTGTGTAGCTGTGTGACTCACAAGAGGGAGGACAAAGCTTGGAGACAGGAGCTGCCAGCTCCTCGTGTTCCCCACTGCAGTTCCCCAGTTGGTGGAGGTCCCCAGAACTCAGTTTCTTCTTCTGTGAAATGAGCATAATGACTCCCTCTCTGGCTTGTGAGGCTCTAAACAACTAACAGGGGAGTCACGAGCCTGGGGGTTAGGCCCCAGAGAAGAGTTCTAGCAGAAGAAGCCCTGTTGACCACTCAGTCTTTTGTTCCTTCAAGTCCCTGGGAGGTTTTTGCTGAATCATCCCAGGCTCTAAGCTCTGAGCAATGTATTTTCTCTAGGAAACCTGAGCCTTCCTTCCCTTCCCTGGGAAGTGCTTTTCCTGCTACAGCGCTTCTTTGTAGGAGTCCTCAGGTGCTACAGGGTGAGATCCTTAAGGGCCAAGGCTGTGCTGTCTTCATTTTTTGGTGTCCGGGTCAGCACACAGCAGGTGCTCAGCAATGACTTACTGAGTGAATGAATGAATGAATGAATGAAGCTCAATTGATTTACTAGCAAACATGTCAGTTTGGGGCCTGTGGTCCAGCCAGAGGCCTGCACACAGTAGGTACTCAGTTAGTGTTTGTTGATTATGATGAGTCATTGGTGAAAAGTTTGAAAGGACTTGGCTCCTGTCTCAGATTTGCTACAGGGAAAGGACAGGCCTCTCTCTCTTCCTGCCAGAGCACCCATTGCTATTTATCATGCATTGCACATTTATTGACCACCTACAGTATGCCTGGCACCATGATGGGCATTGGGAATAAAATGGCAATAAAGACACAATCCTGGCTAGGTGGGGTGGTTCATGCCTGTAATCCAAGCCCTTTGGGAGGCCAAGGTGGATGGGTTACTTGAGGTCAGCAGTTCAAGACCAGCCTGGTCAACATGGTAAAACCCGATCTCTACTAAAAATACAAAAATTAGCTGGGTGTGGTGGTGTGTGCCTGTAACCTCAGCTATTTGGGTGGCTGAGGCAGGAGAATCGCTTGAACCTGGGAGATAGATGTTGCCGTGAGTCGAGATCACACCACTGCACTCCAGCCTGGGGCAAGACTCTGTCTCAAAAAAAAGACACGATCCCTTTTGGGGCTTAGATAAAGTAAGTGCCTACCTACATAATGTGATCTTTTGGCGGGAGGGTGTGGTACAAAGAGGGCTCCCTGAGTCACCTGAAGACATTCAGTTCACTGATACCTGAAATTTCCATCATTCAAATTTTATTCTTTTTCTTAAGGCTCTGCTCTTGGTTAAAGAGCAGGTGCTTTGGAGTAAGTTAATGCATCCAGCCTTATTAGTGATTTACACTTTAATGAGAAACTATAAGAGCCTTTCCTAAAAGTGAAGCAGGCTTGGTTTCTTGGAGCAGGGGGAGGGGGCTGCATTACTAGACTTGCAGGCAAAAGAGGGGCAAAGGACAGAGAAAGGGGGATGTTGCTGGATTTACATTCTGCTGGGGGGTAAAAAGCTCTTGATGCCCGGAGTCACCTGATTAGCCTGAATCAGGTGGTCCATCTAACTCAGTGGTTCTCAGTGTGGTTCTCCCCACCCTGAAGCAGTATCAGCATCACCCGGGAACTTGTTAGGAGGGCAAATTCTTGGTTCCATCCAGGCTTGCTGCACCAGAAACTCTGAGTGGAGGGCTCCCACTGCTGTAAGTGAAGGCATTTTTTAAAAAAATGCAAAATACTTTTACAGGTGTTAACTATAACAGTTCTAAGTATGTTGTAAGCTTCTAACATTTTGCCAAGCTGCCCCCATCATCCCCCAAGGGGCTGAGCAGGGTAAGAGCAGGCCCATTGCCTCCTGCACATACCATTTCCTTTCTGCTACTGAATCCCACAGGAGCACAACCTGGATCTAGCATGTTGCTCCCATTCCCTGCTAACCTCAGACAATTCCAAGGAGTCACTTTTTGCTAGGCAGGACCCCAGAACTCAGTTTCTCAGGTAGGTTTGTGGCAAGGCCTTCGTAATCAGCTGTCCAACCAGGCCAGGTCTTTGGGATTTGCAGGCAGTGGCTTTGAGAGGGAACAAAGATTTTTTTTTTTTTTTTTTTGAGATAGGATCTTGCTCTGTCACCCAGGCTGGAGTGCAGTGGCATAATGATCATAGCTCACTACAGCCTTGAACTCCTGGGCTCAAGCAATCCTCTTGTCCCAGTCTCCCAAGTAGCTGGAACTATAGACATGACCATGCTGGGCTAATTGTTTAATTTTTTTGTGAAATGGAGGTCTCCCTGTGTTGTCCAGGCTGGTCTCAAACTCCTTGATATCCTCCTGTCTCGGCCTCCCAAATTGCTGGGATTCCAGCCATGAGCCACTGCACCCAGCCAAAAGTGATTCTTCTTAGCCCAACTCTGCTCCCCATTTGGGCCAGCAAAAGAGGGGAGGCAGCAGTGCTGAGGGCCCAGGCTGCTGTATGCAATGTCACTGTGGTTTCCTTGAAGTAATTGTCTTGCTGTCATTGGTTTTAATGATATAACACATGCTTAAATCTCATTGTAACGGAGCCCTGTCAGACTCTGGTTTAGTAATTCATCCAGTGAGCAAGATAACATGCCTCAGGAAGCTGGGTTTTTTACCACCCCCTGCAATTAATCAACAAGAGGAAACTCATCTGACAGCATCATAATGATGTTTGGTTCGTGAAGGAGTTATTTAGAGAGCGAGGGGGGAAATATCTTCTCATCTCTCAATATAATCTGAGTGAGTTCATTCAGCTGCCTTTTTCTTTTTCCTCTCTTTCTTTTCCTTGTCTTCCTCTTTAATGCACCTACACAATGACGAGTGGTGACTTGTGAATGGAAGCAGTTTTCAGCAGAGAACATATTATGTAAGCAGGTTTTGGTGCCAGCCATTGATGGTAGGGTGGTGTTCTGAGGCTGCGGAGAAGAGAGATGGTTTCTCGAAGTTTGTTGGAAGGCTTTTCATGCAAGGTGCTGCCAAACAGCATCTGTGTGGTCCGCTCCATTGCACATCTTCCTCCCTGCCCCCTTTCCCCTTTCCCTCTCTGCCTGCCTATGTTTTTCGTCTGTCACTGTGGTGCTAAGTTCCTAAGTCTCTGTCTTTATCTCTCCCGCTCTCTATCCTTTTCCCTGCCCCTGTCTCCTTACTTTTCCCACCCTTTAAATAATTCCCTGCTTTCTCCTTGCAGTCTCTCTTTTCTCCCCGTCTTTCCCTCTCTCCCTTTCCCTCTCCTCTGCCCCTGGCCTCTCCTCCTTTTCTTTTTTTTTCTCTCTCTCTCTCCATCTTCCTCCTCTCCTAACTCCTCTGCCTTCCTTGTCCCATCTTTAAGACACACAGAAATTACTTGTCAAGGGAATGCGTTTGTGAATTCCTGAGACTCCAGGTGATGAGGGCTCCAAGTAGAGTCACCAACCGTTCAGCTTTGCCTGGAGTTGAAGGGGGTTCTGTGATATAGGACGTTGTGTTAAAACTGAGAGGCAGACCAGGCACGATGGCCTGCACTTATAATCCCTGCACTCTGGGAAGCCAGGGCAGGAAGATTGCTTGAAGCCAGGAGTTTGAGACCAGCCTGGGCAACATGTGAGACTTCTGTCTCTACAAAAAAGTTAAATGATTAGCTGGGCATGGTGGCACACGCCTGTAGTCCTAGCTACTTGGGAGGCTGAGATAGGAGGATCACTTGAGCCCAGGAGGTTGAGGCTGCGGTGAGCTGTGGTTGTGCCACTGTACTACAGCCTGGGTGACAGAGTGAGACCCTGTGTCTAAAACAAAACAAACCAACAACAAAAAAGAATGGAGAGAGGCCTGGGCAAACTGTGTGATGAGTTGGTCATCTTACCTCCAAGCCAAATGCTTGGAGTTTTGTAGAATTTTCAGAAGGTCAAAGATTCAGCTTTCTGGGTGAGTTGCCTGCCTTCCTGCTCTGGTGGCACACAGTGGTTCTGAAGCCCTCCTAGGCTTGGCATTCTCTGCGTGGCTCCGGCATGGACTATCTAGACACACAAAGGCCTGTCCCTCAGAGCTCAGAGGTCAGTCAGGGGCAGGAGACTTACTCCTTTCACCTTACCTAACCCCTGTCCCTGACAAGACTGACCACCCAGCTAGTTATTCGCTCATTGGTCACCCGGGGGATATCGGGTAGAGACTGCAGATGGTTCAATGCCCGAGCTTCTCAAACTTGAACCTGTATCAGAACCCCTTGCAGGAGTTGTTAAAACACAGAGTTTCTGATTCAGTGGGACTAGGATGGAGGCCAAGAATTTGCACACCAAATGAGTTCCCAAGCAGTGTTGATGCTGCTGGCCCGGGGACCACACTTAGAGAACACCTGCTCTCTGCAGACTCATTCCCCCATTCCCTCCTTTCCAGACAAGTCTTGTACACTGTTCTAGGCACTGCAGACTCAGCAGCAAGGGAGCCAGAGTTCCCTGCCCCCTGGAGCCGACAGCCCAGTGGGTGGCAAAACCAATAAACAAGTAAACACATAAACAAGAAAACTCCAGACCACGTGAAGTACCAAGAAGGAAGGAGATAGGAAGACTCGATGGAGAATGACAAGTGATGGGTTGGGAGACAGAGGGGCGAGACTAATTTATAAAAAGGGCAGCCAGCAGAGGCTGAGTTTCTAGGAGTAAACAGCCATGCACAGAGGGTGAAGGGAGGATGAGCCACACCTGGGAGGTGGGGGCAGTAAGTGCAAAAGCAGAGACAACCGTGTTGTCCACGAAGGACAGACAGATGGCTGGTGTGAGTGGGGTGAGGGTCACATGGCAGGGACAAAGGGAGACAGGGCCCTGGTTAGGCAGGACCTCCCAGGGTAGCCAAGGAGTCTGGGTCTGATTTTATTTTGCAGGGAGGGTTTTATGCCAGAGTGATGTGACCTAATTTACAATGTTGGTAATGATTGCTTTTGTCTCTGAGTGGAGAAGGGAGCAGGGGAGATGGGGTGGAAGCCAGGGGACTAGTGAGGGGAGCTGTGATGGGGCAGGGACCAGGTGGTGGCAGATATGAAGGTGGCGACATTTGGGGTGAATTCTGCTCGAGTGCAGACAGGCTTTACTGATGGATCAGACTTAAGGGGAGAAGGCCAGAGGAATCAGGGTCCACTCCAGTGGGACGGGACCTATTCCTGGCAATGGTGCAGCGCTTGTGATCCTAGGGACATGGAGAGGGGCCTTGGCTGTAACCAAGGGCCAATGGCTTATGAGGCAAGGCCTCAGTAGTGTGTGCAGAGTCAAGGCCTTTCGGGGAGCTCCGCAAATGCCCATTCCCTGCTGGCTAAAATGCACAGTTCCCTTCTCCCCGGAAGAAAAAGCAGCAGCTTGGGTTTCTTTGTTTGTTTGTTTTTTCTCTCTCTCTCCCTTGAGTAGTGGCTGGATTAATCTATCAGCATGAAGCAGGATATTGTAACTTGGCGAAGGCGATGACACCCCGCGAAGTGGCAAGCTGGGGTGTCTGGCCAAGCCTTTCTCTAGGGGCTGTGGGAAAGGCTGCTGGATGTGATGGAAGACATGAGCTTCTGGTGTCTGCAGCTTCCTCTCTGATCATTAGAGACCTACCTGTTGTTCCTGGAGTTAGCTAGGCCCATTCAGAAAAGAACCAGCCAGACTGGGCTTGCACCTAAGGACGAAAGCAGGAGAAACCAGCATTTGGAGCAGGAGCTGGGCCCTTGGCGGGGAAGGAGACTCTTCACACAGAGCAAGCAGTAGGCTTGCCTTTCAGATAGAACCTGCCGCTGTTTCTGTAGATTTTCTTTCTTCCTTTTTCTTTTCCTTGGAGGGGTTTATCTGACCGGGAAGGCCTATGTAGCCAGCCTTGGCCAACTTCTGCAGAGGGGTCAAGTCATGTCTTCTCATCTGAAGAATGGATAAGTGCTTCGAGGAAAGCTCCCGAGGAAGAAATAAGTGGTGTACACTCGTGTGGGTGACCCGGAGGGGGACTGTGCTTTTGATTATAATGAGAGGGGAACTGGCCTCATTTGTAGCCTCTCTGTTATTCACAGAGGACTCTTGTGCTTCGTAGATTAGAAGAATCTTTGTTAGGGTGTGAGATGATGAGAGTTGAGTTATTTTTTCCTTCCTGATACGCAGCCATCATTGATCCTTGCCCATCTCTTCCTCCGTTTTTCATTATTTATTCTCTTTGCCTCATACCCCATTCCCCTCCATTCATAGACAGCCCTATTCTACTCTGCTTATGCGTATTTCTTTTGCTTGTATATGTCCCTTCAAAACACGTATTTTTATAGCTCTCATAAGTTCTCACTTCTTTTCCACTCAGCAGTATGTCTTTAAGATCCATCCATGTTGCAAGGTGGGCATCTAATCTTTTGCTTCTAATTGTTGCTTTTCTCCAAGGCATCAATCCCCCAGTTTGTTCTCCATTTTTCTTATATGAGTTTCCCTCCAGCAACCCAGAGTATTTCTGAAAATTTTTTTCCCTGCACTGGCCAGCTGGGATTCTTTCAGGACAGGAAGACTCATTTTAATAGAGATTTAATGATCGTTTGGGCAACACAGGTGGACGCTTTACTCTTTCACTTTGATTCTTTGCCTAACAAATGCTGAGTGTCCTCATGACATCAGACACCACGCATGCGTGGAGGGAGGCAGGAGAGAGCAGCCGGTTCTGGAGCTGGGTGGATGTGGGTTCGAATCCTGCCTCTGCTACCCACTGGCTGTGTGACCTTTGCCAAAGTGACTTAGTCTCTGGAGCCTCGGTTTCTTCTTCTGTAAGATGAGGGATAACGCTAGTATTCATTTTATAAACCTGCTTGAGAGTGAAATAAGATGATGGCTAATGTGCTTTGTGTGATGAAACTTTTTTAAAACAGTCTCCTGGGAGGTTAGGTAAATAGATATTTTTATCCCTTCCAAGTTCGGCTGGGTCTGTCTGCTGTGCTGTGTGTGTATGTGTGTGAGTGTGTGTATGTGGTACTGTGAACGTAGGGGGTATGGTGTGAGCATGTGTGTGTGACTGGTGTGTGTGGGAATGTGCGAGTGCACATGTGTGTGTTCGGGAGTGGTCCCTGGCTCAGGTTGAGATGTTACCCCCACCCCCCCTTAAATGGCTACTTCCCACTCTGTGTGGAGAGACCCTGCTCCCATCTGGGGTAGCCACACTGGCTCCTCACCACCTCTGTCTACTCCCCAGGGCCTCTGCCCTCTCCACAGGGCCTCTGTCCTCTCCACAGGGCCTCTGTCCTCTCCTCAGGGCCTCTGTCCTCTCCCCAGAGCCTGGGTTTCCTCATGTAATGCCGACGTTGCCTCTGGGAATAGATTGGTGAAAGCAGAAAGGCTCATTTTGTCCTGAACATGCTCAGAGGGTAAAATGCTACAGCGGCTGGAAGTGGGAGTCCTTGAGTGGCCAGAGAGGCCCCCAGAAGCTATCCAAAGCCTGGGATTGAGAAGACTCCAGATCGGAAAATTCTTCCTCTGGTTGTCATGGCAGCAGGTCTGGATGGGAGCCTTTGTCCCAACTGGTCACTATGGGGTGGTCATTTCTGGTTGACACCAACTGTGAGGGCAGCCCCAGGTCACCAACTGACGCCCAGAGGGGCTCCTGACCTGCTTCCAGCATTACATCACCCTATTGCTAGAAAGGGCACTGAGTTAAGAGTCTATCCATTTGGGCACAAGTTCCAGATGTGTCTGATAATTCATCCTTTCCTTCTCTCCCAGATAGACAGGGAGAGAATGAATTATCAGGGAGAGCATGAATTAAGGCCCATGGATGTCCATGTGCTTCTTCATGGAGTCACAGAGCACTCTGTGTGGACTGCCGTGCCCTTTGGGGTACATGAC
This sequence comes from Papio anubis, assembly GCF_008728515.1. Lineage (NCBI taxonomy): Eukaryota > Metazoa > Chordata > Mammalia > Primates > Cercopithecidae > Papio > Papio anubis. The sequence goes on from NC_044984.1 coordinate 107,118,841, forward strand.
TGACCTCCTTTAGTCCTCAAGAAGCCTTGGGAAGGAGACATTATTATTATTATTATTATTATTATTATTATTACCATTTTTCAGACAAGGACACAGGCAATAGAAGATAAGGAGACCTCAGTACCCCCAATTTACACTGTCTACTTACTATTTGCAATTGTGAAGATAAAGCAACTTAAAAGTGCTTTTTAAAAAGTAAATAATAAAGCTCTACAGAAATCGATTCTCTGGTCTTTAGTTCCTTCCAGCTTGGATCCAATGCATGGATATCATTCCAGTAAAGGATTGGGCACACTGGCCAGGAAGTGGCAGTATGCGCAGTCCTTAGAAGCACAGCTGCTGTCCCCAGACCACCTGGATTGGAATTCCAGCTGTGATACTTGCCATCCTGTGATCCTGGGCAAGTTACTTGGCCTCTCTCGCCTCTGTTTACTCATCTGAAAGATGGGAATAATAATGGTACCTCCCTCACAGAGTGGCTGTGAGAATTCCATGAGTTAATACAACATGAAGCACTCAGACACTGCTTGATACATGGCAAGTTGTTTGTTATTATATAGGACTTGAATTTTTTTTTAAACATTACTTTTAGATTCAGTTTTTTTTTTTCACAATAACTTTTTGAAGAGGAGAGTTGGAATTACTTCCTCCATTACAGATGAAGGAACTGTGCCCCATAGAGGCAAACCAATTTCCCAAGATCACAAGATTAGTTAGGAACAAAAACCAGGTTCAGTCATCAGGGATGACAGTGGCCAAGCCATAAAGCTCCAAAGCATAGCGGATCCACCGGGCCAACCACAGTCACAGACAGGCTGGAAAAAAAAACAGACAGTGAATTTGGTGGTCTCAGGATCCTTCCCGGTGGATCCCATCTGGTGGGGCTGTGAGCACTTCCAGGTGGGTACAAGTGGTCACTGCACCTGCTCCAAGCCACAGACCACCCAACAGTGCTTGCTTCCCAGAGGGTGGAAAGTTGAAACCACACCCCTGTATGAGCCATCAGCAAACCGTTGGGCTCTCTGTTCTTTAGCCCCATCCATTGGTTGGTTGGAGCCTGGGATGCATGTGTGCATCAGGCACGTGTGGCCCTCGTGACAGCTGGCTGCCTGGTGATACACCACAACAGTTAGGACCTCAGCACGGAAAGCCAGGCTCCCTGGGCCCAAGTCTCCACTTCACCCCTTCCTAGCTGTGCAGACTTGACTGATTACCACAGCCCCCTGTACTTAAGTTTCTTCCAGCTGCAGAGTGGGGATGCTGTTAATAACAGCAGATATCTCCTAGGGTTCTTGTGAAGATCAAATGGGTTCCTACATATGGACCTCTTAGGACACTCTCATTGTCATCATTACTTCATGGCAGCCAATACAAACTCTTTCTTTCGTCTTTGGATTTTCCTAATTCAGGAAGGCTCCTGAAGTTTCTTTGCTTACGCTGGTGGTTTCCAAACTCAGATCTGGCCTGTGACAAAGTTTCCACTGACCCTGGCGAAAGGAGAAGAACTAGGCATTTATAGGTGGGCAAAATGTTGCCGATCGAGTTTTCCTAGGAAAAAAACCAAACAAACCTTTGTCCTGACATTATCTCTTTTCTGCTCATTTAACGTTAAAATATATTTTTAAAAAACAAAACATTGGCAATGTATGGTAGCATTTTTTTAACAAAAGATTGGTGCCCCTTTTTTGTAAATAAAAACAACAACAGTGCAAGTGGACAGCCCTAAATTTGGAAGAAAATTTTACTCATCTAAGAAATTCAAATGTCTGGGTGCTATTTTTGTCCAATCACAAACCTTAGTGGTTATAACATTTTAGTGTGTGTATGAATCTCCTGGGGTATTTTTTTTTTAATGCAGATGCTCAAGACCTATCCCTAGAAATTCTGATTCAGAAGGTTTAGGGTCACACCAGGAATCTGCAGTGTAAAACGTTTCCGGAGTGATTCAGGAATGGTTCATGGGTCATTCTGGGAGGAGGATGAATCCTCTTTTTCACTGCCTGGGAAATGGGCTTGAGTTTCTCCAGTGAGAGGACTCTGCACCCGTAGAGGTGCCCTGTGCATTGTCAGAAAGGGCCAGTTAGCTAGGTCATCCTTCCTGATTTGACTTAAGCCTGAGTCCCATCACTCTTGATTGTTTTGCCTTCTGGAGCCCAACTGAAGAAATAATGTTCCTAAGACAGAGTTTGCTCATTGAGACCCAAATGCACGTTAGAGGGCAGTTGTGTGAGGTTAAAAGTACATGTTCATTTTTTTAAAAAGAAGATAATTCGGAAGTGAATGTCTAGTCTCTGAATTGCTAGGTGGGACCTCCCTCAACCTACATACAATTATTCATCTATTCATTTGATAAATATTTATTGACCATTTACTAGCATGTAAATCACAGCCCCAAATATAACCTACAACGTTCATATTTTCCCAAGAAAATGATGAATCTGTCTCTCCCTCCAAAAAATTTTCTGCTCAACTTGAATAAATAACCCATTAGGGATATAAGTGGACTTGTCAAATGTCTATTAGTATTTGATTCGTTAATTGTCTTGTACTCACATACTTAGAGCCACATGGTTATATAAAATAAGCAATTCATCCACACAACTGTTCTTTCACCACCGATACATATTGAGGAAATAATTAAACCAGGAAAATAAGGAAGGTTTTATAACTTTAGTAAAAGTCACTTACTGCAAATACCTTTTACTGACAAATAGGAAAGGAAGAGATACCACTTGGAGTTGCATGATAGTTGAAAAAATTGAGAAAGAATTTGCTTAAACTATTTTGTTATTAAAAAGAAAGCAAATTGGGAGGAAAGAGAATGCTTAACAGTGTGAAAAACATTTGAAGAACCTGGACAGAAAGTGATTTTCATCCTAGTACAGTGGCTCACACCTGTAATCCCAGCACTTTGGGAGGCTGAGGTGGGCAGCTCACTTGAGACCAGGAGTTCGAGACCAGCTTGGCCAACATGGTGAAACTCTGTCTCAACTAAAAATGCAACAATTAGCCAGGCGTAGTGGCAGGTGCCTGTAATCCCAGCTACTCAGGAGGCTGAGGCATTGCTTAAACCCGGGAGGTGGAGGTTGTAGTGAGTCGAGATCACACCACTGCACTCCAGCCTGGGTGACGGAGGGAGACTCCATCTCAAAAATAAAAATAAAAAAAATAAACAAAAAGAAGGAACTGATTTTTTGTTTTCTGAGGAATATTTGGTTGGGGGGAATCCTCTTCTAGTTGGTCGTTTATAGTATGTGATAGGCACTGTGCTCAGTGTTGGGATGTAGTAGGAAACAATTTAGATGTGGTATCTTCCCGTGAGCAGGCAGAAAATGATTAAAATAGCTGTATAATGATAAATGAAGGCAAAGATTCTAAAGAGAGGGGCACAATTCACAAAGAAATTTGACCTAATCTTGGACGGCTTCCCAGAGGAAGTGATGTTTGACCTGAGATCTGAAGGATGAATAGGAATTAATTGAGTAAAGAGAGGAGAAAAGAACAGTGTTCTTGGCAGTGGGAGCAATATGTGCAAAGGCCCCGAGGTAGCAGTGCAGGATCTGAAAGAAGGCCAGCATGGTTAGAGTGTGAGATGTGAGGGTGAGATGAGGCGGGTGTGAGATGAGGTGGGTAGTGCCTGCAGGGCCATGCAATCAAGACAAATCAAGCAATTTGTCTTGATTCTGAGAGCAATGGGGTCTCACAAGCAGAAGGGTGACCTGATGTGATCCATATTTTGAAAAGGCCATCCTGCCTGCAGTGCAGGGTTCACACGAAGGCACAAACTTGGGGAGGCTTGATGAAAACTTCAAACTGGCTCAGAAAGGGCTGCATTTACAGACTGAACCCTCTATCCTCCACTCTTCATAGCACCAACTCCCTGGAAATGAAGAGGACAATAGGACCCCTCTCTACCCAGAGGGAGATTTTGTTCTGCAATCTACTACAGATGTGAGGCCCCTTCCTGAGAAGCAGGGGGCTCAGAGTAGAGGAAGGGGGTAGAAATAATTGCTCATCTAGCTGGGTTCAGGTTCCAGCTCTGCTGCTCTGTGGTCTTGAACGAGTTACTAAATCTCTCTGCATCTCAGTTTCCTCATCTGGGAAATGAAGATAACAATAACAACTACCTTATTGGGTTGTTTTGGGAATTTACCAAGTCAATATATTGTGTTTGCTTGGACCAAGGCTTGGCACTTTGTAGGTGCTCAGCAAACATGAGTCACTGTTATTTTGATGAGGATGATGAAATCTCTGAGCTTGATGTTCTGGAAAAGGTCCTGTTAATTCTTTCCACCTTCTGTCCACTACCCACCTCTTTCAGATCTTTCTTCAAATGTCGTCTTATTTAAAATTGCACCTCCCTCCCCAGAACTCTACCTCCTCCTTCTCCATTTCCCCCCCTGGCACTTGGCACTGTGTACCTGCTATCTACTTTAATTATTTATTTTGTCAATCGCCTATTTCCCCCCACTAGAATGTCAATGCCACCAGAACAGGATAATTTGACTGTTCTATTTACCACTATATCTCCAGTACACTATCACCTAGTGTCTGGCATGGAGTAGGTGCTCAGTAAGTATCTGTTGGATAAATAAACACTAACGATATCAACCTAATGATCTTTGCTCTTATTCAAAACCTTACCCTCTCTCCAGATGACTCTAACTAACCTAATGGGTCATTAAACAGCAACACCAGCAAAGAGGGGGAAAATCCCCAAGCCTTAGAAGGGATGCAGGATGGGCAGGGAAAGTGTGGAGGCTCTGGGGATTTTTGTGATAGAGAAGAACATGAAGGTCTTTTATGAAACCAGCTCCGCAGCCTGATCTTTCTAACCTGATTAATCACATTAAGCCTTTGTCAATATCAACATTACCTCAGCCCCAGCTGTGGCAGCTGGTGGAGCGGCAGGCTTATTCAATATTTAAGAAGACCTGCATTGCAGGCAAGGGCTTGGGCCGCTGGTGGAAGAGCAAGCAGTAAGTGCTCAGGGGCAGTCTCTTAAGTGGTGGATTATTTTTTAAAAGGAAAGAAACAAGAAAACGGAAAGGCAGCAAGCCCTCAGCCTCCCCTGACTTTCCCCAGTTTCTGGTAGAGGTTGAGCAGCACGCCTGAGTTACTGGCTCTGATTCAGGATAGGACAGCGTTGCTAGAAGAAGGGAAACCATGAACCAGAACATTTAGTCTCCTGGGTTTGACTTTCTAGCATTGCGTAAAGTGGCGGTTCTCAGAATGCGATCCACAGATCAGCAGTACCAGTATTGCCTGGAACTTACTAGAAATGCAAATTCTTGGGCTCTGTTTCAGACCTCCTGAATCAGAAGCTCTGGGTCTGGGGAGCGGGTATGAATGTGTGCCTTAAGGAGCCCTCCAGGTGATTCTCATGTGCTTTCAAGTTTGAGGTGCACTGGCTTGAAGGAAGGGTGGGATTGCAGGCAGGTGGCTCTTGGCCCTGGCTGTGCATTATGAACACCTGGGGAACTTTAGAAGCATAGCTATGCCAGGACTCAGCTCTAGAGTTTCTTCTTTAGTTGGTTTGGATGGGGTCTTTGCATTGACATTTTAACCCTGCCCCCAAGGTGATCCTAGGGCAGAACTAGGATGTGACTGTTCACCGCCTGCCTGACTTTGGTGCATTATCTTAGCTCACAGATCCTCAATGTTGGCATCTGTATAATGGACCCTAAACCTCCCAAACTAAGGATGGGACTTGCAACAAAATCATAAGGCTTAAAACAAATGCTCTTGTTTTGTGAAACATTTGAGGCTGGTTGTATCCTCTGCTAATGGGAGCTCATGAGAGTTTCCTGGGATATGTCAGTATCTTTTGACCATTCTTGACCATTTCCTTCTGGTGGCCTCTTCTGCCTCTTCTCATCATGGGGATCTGGGGCCACAAGAACCCTCACTATACAAGCATTTTAAAAGAATATTGCGGCTCCTCAGTGTGGAGATGACTGTCCCTGAGAGAGGAGAGGTTGACATGAAGCGCTAAGGGCAGAAAAAAACAAGGGGAAATAGGTATAGATTCAAACCTTATGGGCTATGGTTGGCAATGAGGACTTCACGCTAGCATATTGTTACTCCACAATAAGAGTTACCAGTTTTTGAGTATTTGCTATGAGCCAGCACCATGCCAGGAGCTCTGCATGCCTCATTTCATCCCCTTCTTCCACCAGCCCTGGGAAGAGGGTACAATTATAACCAGCATTTTCCAGACAAGGAAAGGGAGGCACAGAGGTTAAGGAACTTGCCGAGTTCCAGGTTAGCAAGGGGCAGAGCCAGGACTAGCTCTGGAGTTAACCACTTTATGTCAAACAGGTCCCTAGGCTCTCTAGGAAAGGTAATTACTAAGGAGAGGCACTAAAAGTATCTCCAGAAACATGGGGTGAAGTGGCTTAGGGCAGAGTTGAACATCACCTTTCCCCGCCTCCTCTTACCTATAAATTCTGACCCTTACCACACTGCCTCCTCCTGCTGGCTTCAGTTCTATATGATAAGAGCTTGGTACTCCATTTCCATGGCGCCGGTATACCCAGAATCCTCAATGAACAAGAACTACGTGAAAAAGTAAACAGGCCGGCTGGGGACATTTCAGCTTCCTTTCTTGATTCTTCAGACTCCAAACTAAGAAATAAATCTGCAAAGTCTCAGCGCTTCTTTAAGAAGGAAATGACCTTCAAGTTTTCCTTTCTTTCCTCAAGAAAGAGCTGAAAATCGGGGCCGAATGAACTCAGTCCTCACTTGTCCTCAGCTTTGAAAGATGGGAACCCTCCTAAACCCTCAAATGCAGCCCCCATCAGTGACCAATTTTATTGTGGAAACTAAACTGGCAGCCTGGCTGGGGATGAACCACTTGCAACTACCCCTCACTCACCCTTAGCTCGCTGCAGACCTTCCACTTCTGAGCATGCTCTGCGGATGCTGGAGATTGACAGTACACTTATAAACCCATTTACTGCTCGGCCCTGGTTCGTTATCTGATCAGACTCCAGAAAGGCCGTGTGCTGGATGATCCCTGTGAGTTTTCCGTCCCTGGTAAATCCCCAATCCAATGTGTTCACTCTTGGCAGATTTCTCTTCTTCCACTTTACCTCCTTCTGCCCCCACAAAAGTGATGGCAGAGGAACTGGGTCGAAACGCACTGTTACTTTCTTGTGGGAGAAGTTGACCCCAAAACAACCCCTAAGGATGGTATGTTGTATGTTCCTGGCACTTTTCCTCCCAAATTGGCTATTTGCATCAACTATCTTATTATCTGCTCCTTGACTCCACCATATTTGGAAAAATAAAATAGATAACAGCCTAAATTGCTGACATCGGTCCCACTTACTATTCTTCATTGTAAGAGGAAAAGTGAAACTGTAAAAATGCCTTTTGATTAATCTAGTACTGCATACATTTGTATATTGTATAGTATTATGTATATAATACTTTATACTATGTTATTTGTTTTACATATAATACATTTTTTTGTGTGTACATATATATGTGTGTGTGTGTATATATGTAGAGGTAAAGAGAGAGAGGGAATCTAGAGGTAAAGAGAGAGAGAGAGGGAATCAATTCCCATTACTCATGATAGTTATGTTCTGCAAAGTTGCCACAAACACTGAACTAGTACTGAACCACATTGCTCCTAGGAGAAATACAGGGTTGGGTTCCTACGAGTTTTGGTTCCAGTATCTTCAACTGATCAATAGCCTTGTTTTATGTGTGTTTCTGTTTAAAGACACCTCATTTAATACGCTATTGATTCCATTAACAGGCTTCCAATATCTTCAACTGATCAATACATAACCTTGTTTTATGTGTATTTCTGTGTAAAGACCCTCATTTAATATACTGTTGATTCCATTAACACTGAACTTGTGGCCAATAGCATGAGGCCTTGTTCAGTTCGAAAGCTCTGAACAAATTGTATCATATGCATTATTTTCTCTGTAAGGCACATCACAGCCTTCCTGCTCCTAGGAACACTCAATAGCACTATGCTTGGGAACCATTTTTAAACAGCAAAATTACCAACAAAAAGTGCAAAAATGCAAAAAAAGTGTGGCACTAAATAGACCCCCCCAAAAAAGAGACTTGATTACAGCATAGGAGCTGAAACAAGGTGGAGACCTGCTTTGTTTACCTTCAGCTAGGAGCATGCATGTGAGGTGACGCAAACATTTTGGTCACTCTGTGCATGTCTGTGAATGACCATGAAAGGGTCACAGGTATTGATTTTGGGGGTTCCAAATTTTAGCAAGTAGGCAAATTTGCAAATATGGAATTCACAAATAATGAGTATTGACTGTGTTTGTGTATGTCTCTGCATTCATCATGACTATGTTGATTGCAAACCTTACTCAAACTAGTTCAAGTAATGCCAAAGGACACTTATTTGCTAATGTGATCAAAGGGTCCCCTCATGGTGGAGGCATGACTGGATCCAGAGGCTCAACAATAGGCTAGAACTGAGTTCTCACCATCTCATCATTCGGCTTTTTTCTAGGTTGGCCTCCTTTTCAGGCAGACTTCTCCCCCTGGTAGAACCCACCAAGTCCAAGTTTGCCTCATCCAGCTTCTGTTTAGTAGGAAAAAAAAGAGCATCTCCTTTCTAGGATTGCAACAAAAGTCTGAGCATTGAATCTAATTGGCTTGGATTGGGGAACTAATCCAACTTTGAGTCAATTATATGTAGTAACAAGGGGGGATATGCTGACTGGTGAGGCTAGAGTCATGTGAGAACCCCTGGAGCTAAGAATTGAGACCAGAACACCATGGTCTGAGGGAAAAGATGGTTCCTTTAAAAACAAAACCAAACCAGGGCGTTAGTACCAGGAGAAGGAGGAACTCATGTCCACTCCCCATACCCCCATGGAACTTTCAGTCTTGTGGAGGATGATTTCTTGAACCAGCGAAGGCTAAGCAGTGAACTTCTGAATCCCAAATATGTTAAAAATTCAGAGAAGAAAGAGTGGATTGAAAAAGACATTATGGGACAGATGAGAGTTGAGCTAGGATTTTAGAGCTTACAGGGAGAAATCAGCATTTCAGGGTGTGAAAAAAGTTTTACATCATTCTATGCCATCTTGATAGCTGCATGAATCTCAAGGAGAAGAGTAAGTCAAGTCATACATGGTGCATGGTTGGTGGATCCCACTTGTAGAAAGTGTATCAATTTCTGATTCATTCTCTCCCCCCCCCCACACACACAGAAAAATCCCTTTGTATATGTATTCATTCACTAAAACTGGGGAGAGGAGGAAAAGAGTAATGTGTATGTGCTGCTGTCTATGGTGCTGAACTACAGCTCTGGCCTTCTGATTTCTATCTCTTCGCAAACCTTCTTTGAGCCAATGTATACAAATTACTTAGTGCAATCCCTGGCATGCAGTAAGTGGTAACTACCATTATAGCTCTATTTGGCAGACTTGATATCTGGAGATGACGACAAGGGTAACTTCATCCTCTTTATTTAACCATGTGTCAGGCATTGTTCTAAGCACTTTACAAGTACTAACTCATTTAATCCTTTAACGTCCCTATAAGATAGGTACTGTTATCATCCTTAATGAAAGAAAGGCATAGAGAGGTTAAGTAACCATCTTAACATCACATAACTAGAGAGAGGCAGAGTGAGGACTTGAATCCTGACAGCTCAGCACCTCTCAGCCTCTGCACTCTTTTACCTCCAGTGATTTGAGTCATAACACCCGCCTGCCTGGGTGACTGGGGAGACCAAGGGCTTTGTAAATTGCAGAGTTCTCCATCTACAGTACCTAATGTTTTGAGGGTTGTTTTCATGGGGGCAAGAAGAGAAGAAGAGGAAGATTGTGGTCCATTCATGTTCTCCAGCCAATACTGGCCAAGGTTTTATTTTCTGTTTCTTTCCCCCACCTGGTGCCTGGAAAGGAGAAGGGAATGGATAGAGGCAGGCCTTGAAGATCTATTATTCATGAGAACTAAGAGAAGCTTTTCACTTTTTCTAAAGTGGCCTTGGATTTCTTAAAATTCACACCCCAGGGAAGTGAACACAGCTAGATTGTGTGAGGCAGAAAGTGTACTTCCTGTAGCTAGAGACTGTGCTAAAATGAGATTCAGGAGAGGAGGGGTTCTGGAAGAACACCTGGGTGATGCCTAGTGAGGGTTTTGCCTGGGCTGGTACAGGACTAGATGCTCGCTGTGTTACTTTTTGCTGCAACCTCAAACAACCCCATGAAGTGGGTGCTGCTACATCCCCCACATCACAGATGAGGGAACAGAAGCTCTGAAAAGTTAAGTAATTTGCCCAGGCTCAGCCTGCTTAGCTGGGGGTTGAACACAGGTCTGTCTGTGTAACTTTAAAGCCTGGGCTCTTGCTCACTGCCCTTGATGGGAGATGGTGTGTTGAAATTTGTACTGTGGGTGAAAATGAGGGTGTCATGTTTGTATGATTGTGTGTGTGTGTGTGTGTGTGTGTGTATAGTGGAGTTGAGAGTGGTTGCAGCGCAGGTATGGTGGGTATGGAGTAAACTAGGATGTGGGGGGTGTTATGTGGGAGTAAGGTGAGTGTGTGTGTGTGTGTGTGTGGTGTATTTATGTGGGAGTGTGCGTGAGTGTGTAGGGGAGGGTGTGGGGTGTGGGTGGGGATGTGAGTGTGTGTATGTGCATGTGTTTGTAGCAAAGTGAGAAGACAAGAAGAGCCCTTCCCTGGCCTATGTTAGGCCAGGATACTTCAGCTTTCTGTTGTGTAACCAGAAACTAGTTCTTCTGGCTTGATCAGAGGGTCAGGCCAAGTCAAATGCCCTGTATATGTAGGGAATTTAACCACATATGAGAGGGAAAAGTCTGTGAACTTGAGCCATTCCTTTTCAAATACAGAAAGGCGTAGTTTCAGGAAAGCTCATCACCCTCTTTTCGACAGCCCCAACAAGTGGTTTGGCTGTTTGTGCTCGATTACCTCCAATGATGGGGAGCCTATTATCTATCAAAGTAGTATGTCTCCATTTTGATGGGTCTGATGGTTAGAAAGCTGTTTCTTTATTATTATTATTATTATTATACTTTAAGTTCTAGGGTACATGTGCACAACATGCAGGTTTGTTACATATGTATACATGTGCCATGTTGGTGTGCTGCACCCATTAACTTGTCATTTACATTAGGTATATCTCCTAATGCTATCCCTCCCCCTACCCCCTCCCCACAATAGGACCCAATGTGTGATGTTTCCCTTCCTGTGTCCAAGTGATCTCATTGTTCAATGCCCACCTATGAGTGAGAACATGTGGCATTTGGTTTTCTGTTCTTGCAATAGTTTGCTGAGAATGATGGTTTCCAGCTGCATCCATGTCCCTACAAAGGACATGAACTCATCCTTTTCTATGGCTGCATAGTATTCCATGGTGTGTGTGTGCCACATTTTCTTAATCCAGTCTGTCACTGATGGACATTTGGGTTGATTCCAAGTCTTTGCTATTGTGAATAGTGCCGCAATAAACATACGTGTGCATGTGTCTTTATAAAAGCATGACTTATAATCCTTTGGGTATATACCCAGTAATGGGATGGCTGGGTCAAATGGTATTTCTAGTTCTAGATCCTTGAGGAATCGCCACACTGTTTTCCACAATGGTTGAACTAGTTTACAGTCCCACCAACAGTGTAAGAGTGTTCCTATTTCTCCACACCCTCTCCAGCACCTGTTGTTTCCTGATTTTTTAATGATTGCCATTCTAACTAATGTGAGATGGTATCTCATTGTGGTTTTGATTTGCATTTCTCTGATGGCCAGTGATGACGAGCATTTTTTCATGTGTCTGTTGGCTGTATGCATGTCTTCTTTTGAGAAATGTCTGTTCATATCCTTTGCCCACTTTTGGATGGAGTTGTTTGTTTTTTTCTTGTAAATTTGTTTGAGTTCTTTGTAGGTTCTGGATATTAACCCCTTGTCAGATGAGTAGATTGCAAAAATTTTCTCCCATTCTGTAGATTGTCTGTTCACTCTGATGGTAGTTTCTTTTGCTGTGCAGAAGCTCTTTAGTTTAATTAGATCCCATTTGTCAATTTTGGCTTTTGTTGCCATTGCTTTTGGTGTTTTAGACATGAAGTCCTTGCCCATGCCTATGTCCTGAATAGTATTACCTAGGTTTTCTTCTAGAGTTTTTATGGTTTTAGGTCTAACATTTAAGTCTCTAATCCATCTTGAATTAATTTTCATATAAGGAGTAAGGAAAGGATCCAGTTTCAGCTTTCTACTTATGGCTAGCCAATTCTCCCAGCACCATTTATTAAATAGGGAATCCTTTCCCCATTTCTTGTTTTTGTCAGGTTTGTCAAAGATCAGATGGCTGTAGATGTGTGGTATTATTTCTGAGGACTCTGTTCTGTTCCATTGGTCTATATCTCTGTTTTGGTACCAGTACCATGCTGTTTTGGTTACTGTAGCCTTGTAGTGTAGTTTGAAGTCAGGTAGTGTGATGCCTCCAGCTTTGTTCTTTTGACTTAGGATTGTCTTGGCAATGCGGGCTCTTTTTTGGTTCCATATGAACTTTAAAGCAGTTTTTTCCAATTCTGTGAAGAAACTCATTGGTAGCTTGATAGGGATGGCATTGAATCTATAAATTACCTTGGGCAGTATGGCCATTTCACAATATTAATTCTTCCTATCCATGAGCATGGTATGTTCTTCCATTTGTTTGTGTCCTCTTTTATTTCACTGAGCAGTGGTTTGTAGTTCTCCTTGAAGAGGTCCTTTACATCCCTTGTAAGTTGGATTCCTAGGTATTTTATTCTCTTTGAAGCTATTGTGAATGGGAGTTCATTCATGATTTGGCTCTCTGTTTGTCTGTTACTGGTGTATAAGAATGTTTGTGATTTTTGCACATTGATTTTGTATCCTGAGACTTTGCTGAAGTTGCTTATCAGCTTAAGGAGATTTTGGGCTGAGACAATGGGGTTTTCTCAATATACTATCATGTCATCTGCAAACAGGGACAATTTGACTTCTTCTTTTCCTAACTGATTACCCTTTCTTTCTTTCTCTTGCCTGATTGCCCTAGCCAGAACTTCCAACACTATGTTGAATAGGAGTGGTGAGAGAGGGCATCCGTGTCTTGTGCCAGTTTTCAAAGGGAATGCTTCCAGTTTTCGCCCATTCAGTATGATATTGGCTGTGGGTTTGTCATAAATAGCTCTTATTATTTTGAGATACGTTCCATCAATACCGAATTTATTGAGAGTTTTTAGCATGAAGGGCTGTTGAATTTTGTCAAAGGCCTTTTCTGCATCTATTGAGATAATCATGTAGTTTTTGTCTTTGGCTCTGTTTATATGCTGGATTACATTTATTGATTTGCGTATGTTGAACCAGGCTTGCATCCCAGGGATGAAGCCCACTTGATCATGGTGGATAAGCTTTTTGATGTGCTGCTGGATTCGGTTTGCCAGTATTTTATTGAGGATTTTTGCATCGATGTTCATCAGGGATATTGGTCTAAAATTCTCTTTTTTTGTTGTATATCTGTCAGGCTTTAGTATCAGGATGATGTTGGCCTCATAAAATGAGTTAGGGAGGATTCCCTCGTTTTCTATTGATTGGAATAGTTTCAGAAGGATTGGTACCAACTCCTCCTTGTACCTCTGGTAGAATTCGGCTGTGAATCCATCTGGTCCTGGACTTTTTTTGGTTGGTGGGCTATGAATTATTGCCTCAATTTCAGAGCCTGCTATTGGTCTATTCAGGTATTCAACTTCTTCCTGGTTTAGTCTTGGGAGAGTGTAAGTGTCCAGGAAATTATCCATTTATTCTAGGTTTTCTAGTTTATTTGCGTAGAGGTGTTTATAGTATTCTCTGATGGTAGTTTGTGTTTCTGTGGAGTCAGTGGTGATAGCCCCTTTATCATTTTTTATTGCATCTATTTGATTCTTCTCTCTTTTCTTCTTTATTAGTCTTGCTAGCGGTCTATCAATTTTGTTGATCTTTTCAAAAAACCAGCTCCTGGATTCATTGATTTTTTGGAGGGTTTTTTTGTGTCTCTATCTCCTTCAGTTCTGCTATGATCTTAGTTATTTCTTGCCTTCTGCTAGCTTTTGAATGTGTTTGCTCTTGCTTCTCTAGTTCTTTTAATTGTGATGTTAGGGTGTCAATTTTAGATCTTTCCTGCTTTCTCTTGTGGGCATTTAGTGCTATAAATTTCCCTCTACACACTGCTTTAAATGTGTCCCAGAGATTCTGGTATGTTGTATGTTTGTTCTCATTGGTTTCAAAGAACATCTTTATTTCTGCCTTCATTTCATTATGTACCCAGTAGTCATTCAGGAGCAGGTTGTTCAGTGTCTATGTAGTTGAGCAGTTTTGACTGAGTTTCTTAGTCCTGAGTTCTAGTTTGATTGCACTGTGGTCTGAGAGACAGTTTGTTATAATTTCTGTTCTTTTACATTTGCTGAGGAGTGCTTTACTTCCAACTATGTGGTCAATTTTGGACTAAGTGCAATGTGGTGCTGAGAAGAATGTATATTCTGTTGATTTGGGGTGGAGAGTTCTGTAGATGTCTATTAGGTCCGTTTGGTGCAGAGTTGAGTTCAATACCTGGATATCCTTGTTAACTTTCTGTCTTGTTGATCTGTCTAATGTTGACAGTGGGGTATTAAAGTCTCCCATTATTATTGTATGGGAGTCTAAGTCTCTTTGTAAGTCTCTAAGGACATGCTTTATGAATCTGAGTGCTCCTGTATTGGGTGCATATATATTTAGGATAGTTAGCTCTTCCTGATGAATTGATCCCTTTACCGTTATGTAATGGCCTTCTTTGTCTCTTTTGATCTTCGATGGTTTAAAGTCTGTTTTATCAGAGACTAGGACTGCAACCCCTGCTTTTTTTTGTTTTCCATTTGCTTGGTAGATCTTCCTTCCTCCCTTTATTTTGAGCCTATGTGTGTCTCTGCATGTGAGACAGGTCTCCTGAATACAGCAAACTGATGGGTCTTGACTCTTTATCCAATTTGCCAGTCTGTGTCTTTTAATTGGACCATTTAGTCCATTTACATTTAAGGTTAATATTGTTATGTGTGAACTTGATCCTGTCATTATGATATTAGCTGGTTATTTTGCTCATTAGTTGATGCAGTTTCTTCCTAGCATCAATGGACTTTACATTTTGGCATGTTTTTGCAATGGCTGGTACCGGTTGTTCCTTTCCATGTTTAGTGCTTCCTTCAGGATCTCTTGTAGGGCAGGCCTAGTGGTGACAAAATCTCTAAGCATTTGCTTGTCTGTAAAGGATTTTATTTCTCCTTCACTTATGAAACTTAGTTTGCCTGGATATGAAATTCTGGGTTTAAAATTCTTTTCTTTAAGAATGTTAAATATTGGCCCCCACTCTCTTTTGGCTTGGAGAGTTTCTGCCAAGAGATCTGCTGTTAGTCTGATGGGCTTCCCTTTGTGGGTAACCCGACTTTTCTCTCTGGCTGCCCTTAACATTTTTTCCTTCATTTCAACTTTGGTGGATCTGACAATTATATGTCTTAGAGTTGCTCTTCTCGAGGTGGTGTTCTCTGTATTTCCTGAATTTGAATGTTGGCCTGCCTTACTAGGTTGGGGAAGTTCTCCTGGATGATATCCTGAAGAGTGTTTTCCAACTTGGTTCCATTTTCCCCGTCACTTTCAGGCACACCAATCAGATGTAGATTTGGTCTTTTCACATAATCCCATATTTCTTGGAGGCTTTGTTCATTTCTTTTTACTCTTTTTTTCTCTACACTTCTCTTCTTGCTTCATGTCATTCATTTGATCTTCAATCGCTGATACTCTTTCTTCCAGTTGATTGAGTCGGCTACTGAAGCTTGTGCATTTGTCACGTAGTTCTCGTGTTATGGTTTTCATCTCTATCAGTTCTTTTAAGGACTTCTCTACATTGGTTATTCTAGTTAGCCATTCGTCAAATCTTTTTTCAAGGTTTTTAGTTTCTTTGCGCTGGTTACGTAGTTCCTCCTTTAGCTCTGAGAAGTTTGATTGACTGAAGCCTTCTTCTCTCAACTCGTCAAAGTCATTCTCCATCCAGCTTTGTTCCGTTGCTGGCGATGAGCTGCATTCCTTTGGAGGGGGAGATGTGCTCTGATTTTTTGAATTTCCAGCTTTTCTGCATTGCTTTTTCCCCATCTTTGTGGTTTTATCTACCTTTGGTCTTTGATGATGGTGACGTACTGATGGGGTTTTGGTGTGGGTGTCCTTTCTGTTTGATAGTTTTCCTTCTAACAGTCAGGACCCTCAGCTGCAGGTCTGTTGGAGTTTGCCTGAGGTCCACTCCAGACCCTGTTTGCCTGGGTATCAGCAGCGGAGGCTGCAGAAGATAGAATATTGCTGAACAGCGAGTTTTGCTGTCTGATTCTTGCTCTGGAAGCTTCGTCTCAGGGGTGTACTCAGCCGTGTGAGGTGTGAGGTGTTGGTCTGCACCTAGTGGGGGATGTCACCCAGTTAGGCTACTCAGGGGTCAGGGACCCACTTGAGCAGGCATCTGTCCGTTCTCAGATCTCAACCTCCGTACTGGGAGATCCATTGCTCTCTTCAAAGCTGTCAGACAGGGACATTTACCTCTGCCGAGGTTTCTGCTACTTTTTGTTTAGCTATGCCCTGTCCCCAGAGGTGGAGTCTACAAAGGCAGGCAGGCCTCCTTGAGCTGTGGTGGGCTCCACCCAGTTCGAGCTTCCCGGAGGCTTTGTTTACCTACTTAAGCCTCAGCAATGGCAGGCGCCCCTCCCCCAGCCTCGCTGCCACCTTGCAGTTAGATCTCAGACTGCTGTGCTAGCAATGAGGGAGGCTCTGTGGGTGTGGGACCCTCTGGGCCAGGTGTGGGATATAATCTCCTGGTGTGCCGTTTGCTAAGACCCTTGGTAAAGCGCAGTATTAGGGTGGGAGTTACCCGATTTTCCAGGTGTTGTATGTCTCAATATCCTTTGGCTAGCAAAAGGAATTTCCTTCCCCCTTGCGCTTCCCAGGTGAGGCGATGCCCCACCCTGCTTCAGCTCTCACTGGTTGAGCTGCACCCACAGACCAGTGCCAACTGTCCAACATGCCCCAGTAAGATGAACCCGGTACCTCAGTTGAAAATGCAGAAGTCACCCGTCTTCTGTGTTGCTCACGCTGGGAGCTGGAGGCTGGAGCTGTTCCTATTTGGCCATCTTGGGCGCGCCCCCCCCCAGAAAGCTGTTTCTTATCTCATGCCAGATTCTCTCTTACCATACCTTTTACTCAGTGGTTCCAGGTCTGGCTAGGTGGCCAGGTTGTAAGAGTGGTTATCTAGACTAGCAGTTAAGGCTGCTGGTATTAAAGGGAGAACATCTGGGTTTATAACTCACTGGCTCCACCACTCCTTTCTGGTCATCTTGGGTAAGTTAATTCACCCCTCTGAGTGTCAGAAATGGGAATAACTTTGGAGCCTACCTCACAGGATAGTGGTGATGATAAAATAAGGTTGTATGGGAAAACTGCCCACCTGAAGACTGGTGTTGTTCATTTCTACACTACGTCCCACCTCTGCAGAACTGTGAAATGCAGACCCTCAGGGCAGGATAGTGAGCTGGCCAAGAGCACATGTTCTGGAGCCACACTGCTGAGACTGAGACTCCAAGTGGGGCGCTGTCAATTGTTAGCTGTGTTATCTGGGCAAGTCCTTACCATCTCTAGGCTTGGAGGGGCTGGGAGGAAACATAAGTGGATGCAGGAGAGAAAGGACTGGGTGGAGAGGTCCTCCTGACAAGAGCTATGACCTTCAGAAGAATATACCCCAGCCTGTCTCTCCTCCCTCCCTTCAGTCTCCTGCTGGTGCCTCCCATTAGACAAACCCAACCAGAAGCCAGAGGGCCAGGGAGCCTGCTAGTGCTCCCACACGGGTCAGCCTCCCAGGGCACAGAGCAGGATGGAGGATGAATGGGTCTGGAGGAGCAAATAGAAATTATCCAGCAAAGCTACTTTATTATTAAGTTGAACCACATGATGCTGCCATTATGCAAGCATTTTTGTACTATAAAAATAGTAAATTAATATGTTTAACCCAACAAATAATAGAGCAGGATGGGCAGGAGCCTCATTTATAAGAAACCCATATTTGAGTCATTGGATATTCCACCTGCTACCAGCATGACCTTGACAAACTTTGGCCTCAACTTCCTGGCCTATAAAATGGGAATGCTATTTCTCCCATGTAAAATGTGTGAAAATGCCCCTCAGATGTGAGGACCAGGACTGCTGCCATTTTTTTTAAGGAGAATAATGCCCCTCTCTGCTGTGAGCGTCCTGTCCCTGAGGCAGAGGAGGGAGCAGGACGCTGTTTGTGGCCTTCCGTGGCATGATCAGATTTAGAGCTGCAGAGAAGTCAACTCCAGCTGAGTTTTAATCAGAATGAATTTCACTGCAGCCTGGGCCTGAGTGGCAGCCAGGGGCCATTAAGCTAAATGACTTGTTTTAATATGGAGACCTGTCTAATCACATTTTCTGTATGGGGCCGGTGTGTCTGTGTGCGCATGTGTTGAGTGCTGAAATCAATCCTGAGCCTTTGCCTTTTCCCTGCTTACCACAGTGTAGCTGGGGCAGAGGTAAGCCAGATTAACAGCAGGACAAAAGCAAGTTTCCGCTTTATCAAGGAATTAGGTAATTGTCTGGACCGTACAGGGAGCCATGAAGAGTGTTCTGTTGATCGGTGTCTGGTGTTAAGGCTTTGTAGACACAGGGCTCACAGAGACTCCCACAACCCAGGGAGGAAGGAAGAGTTTTGGGTTCCCCTATCCAGCAGGAGACATTCACCTCAGGAAGGTCAATCAATCCTGGATGCTTTGCCCTGCCTCCAGTGGAGTCATGTACTGTATTTATTTCTGTGGGCTCATTTCAAATGCACACCCTGTTGTAACCTCCTGGCTGCACATCTTCCAGCAAATGACTTTACCCCTCCGGGCTTCAGTTTCCCAATCTGTAAAAGTGGGTCATGAAAGATCCTGTTTTCTATGATCATTACCAAGACAGAATAAGACGTTGTATGTGAAACATTTAGTGCAGCTCCTGGCCCGTAGAAAACACAGACAGACTGGGTTAGGTTGTGCTGTGTTAACCATTTCCAAAGTTTCTGATTTGCTTCTCACTCATGCTACTTGGATATGGTGAGATAGCAGGGGATGTCTTCAGAGCTGGGACCCAGGCTGAGGAAGGCTCTGTCTTCATACAAACATGATTGTCAAGATGGGAAAAGGGTAATGTGGTGAAGTATGCACTGGCTTTGAAGCTTCCACTTGGAAACCTTCTTTGGCCAAAACAGGTCATGTGGTCACTCCCAGCTTCCCCAGGGAAAGGGAGGGCCAATCTCACCACACAGTAGAGGGCCAGAAACATTTAGTCATTAACACTAAAGGCAACGATGGTGCTCAACAAATGACCCATGCTTGAGAATTATTATATTATTATTAGTGTATTACTATTGTGTTTATTTCCACAATCCATCATTGTTTTCCTCCATGTACTTACTCTGGTTTCAGAAAGCCTGAGATATTTCATTCCAGTGCAGAAAATGGACTTCCATCTCTTAGGAAAACATGGCTGAAATTATTATTCATAATAAAGTAAGGATAGCTTCCACTTGACAAGGGCGTGCTTTGTGCCAGGCTCTGGACTAAGGACATCAGAGAAGTGATTTCATTTAATCCTCACAGTTCCATTTAGAGGTGGGTTCTGTTTTGGTCCCTGCTTTACAGATGAGGAAACTGAGGTGTTGGAAGGTGAGTAAATTTGTCCAAAGTGACCTGGCTCATAAATGGCAGAATGGACTTGAACTCCAAACCCATACCCTTAGTCACCTTGCTGAGCTGTCTGCTAAGAGCAGGGGACCTTAGCCTCTGGATCTTCAAATGGAAGTTGGGGTTGGCTCAGTGGAGATGCTATGCACTATCGTTGCTGATCCACAGAAATAGGGATTCAGCACTAGCCCCACTTTCTCTTTTTAGCCCTGTTTCCCCTTCCTCCCTGTCTTCAATCTACCCAGGATCCATCCCCATGGGTCCTTCTATTCCCTAAATGTTTCATGTCCATTGCAGCCTCTGAACCCTGTTTACTCTCTTCCCCCTCCTTTCCTCTATCCTTTATTCTCACACGTCCCAGCTCAACCTTCAAGGTCCAACCCAAATGTTCCCTTCTCTGGGAAGACACCCCCACCCCCACCCCAGGCAGCACCAATCCCACAGTCTGTCGGCTCCCAGGGAATTTTTTACATTTACAAAATATAAATCTTGTCTAGAAATGCACAGGTGTGTGTGCGTGCACTCACCCCCCTACACGCAGCCTTTTTAGAGGAGGGAAGAAATTAGTCTTTGCTTTTAATTAATGCCAGCTCTCTCATCCTGACTTTTAATACTGCCACCTCATTTGTCTTATTAAGTACTTAGTTTTGCTTTTAATTAGTGTTGTTTATTGTCCCTGAATTTTAATTGTCGTTGTAGGGTCTCAGCGGGCCTTGGTGGGGATTTATTAGAAACACTTTCTGTCCTCCAAGGAGCTTGGATGGCAGTGCCTCTGAGGTAGAGGAGGGAAGGATTCAAGGGGGTTGCTGAAGGCTGGTGTATTTTTCTCCAGGCCTCAGTCAATTCTGATTGTCTTTGGAATCCCTGTTTGCTGAAAGGTAGCTTGGTCTCACCCAGAAGATACACAGAGAAAACTCAGGAAAATGGCAGGAATTTGATTCACATTGGATTTGAATTTGACTTCTCAACTTAAAAAGAAAAAAATAAATAAATAAAGAGGGTGGGGAGGGGACATACTGGTTCATAGTAGCCAAAAAGGCCATGATAGATTGATAGATTCAGGCATGGCTGGATCCAGCATTCCAACAGCATCATCAGGAATCAGTCTCTATCTCCCAGCTCTGCTTTTATCCTTTTCCAGGCTTTTATTGTGTGTTGACAAAAGTTATCAATGGCAGCTACAGACTTCTATTCTATCAGTTTAGCAGCCCAGTGGAAAGAGAATGCTTCTTTCCACATAGTTCCAGCAAAAGACCAACTCAAGTTGTGTACCTATCCTTGAACCAATCACAGCAGCCTAGGGAATATAATACACTGATGGTCCAGGCACAGGTCATTGGCCCACCTCTAAGGACTAGGGTTGGATGAGTCCCACCTGGACCACACAGATCAATACTGAGAGTGGATGGTTTCCCAAAACACAATTGGGGTGACTTTACCTAACAAAAGGCTATCCAGATAAATGCTGGATAGGGAAAAACAATAGATGTCTACCCTAGACATCTACTGCAGTGTCTCACTCAGGCTTAAGCAAACACCTAGGATTTAGACCTTTGTTTCTCTCCCCAGTTCTGCCCTCAAATAACACTAACAGTGTCCTCCCTGACTGATACTTGGAAAACACTTTAGATTACAAGGCCCCCTCACATGAATTAACTCATTGGTTCTTCCCAACAACCCTGCAAGATAGGCATAAGAAGAATATATACAAATATTTGAGATGGCATCTCACTCTGTCACCCAGGCTGGAGTGCAGTGGCATGATCTCGGCTCACTGCAACCTCTACCTCCTGGGTTGAAGTGATTCTTGTGCCTCAGCCTCCTGAGTAGCTGGGATTTTAGGCATGCACCACCATGCCCAGCTAATTTTTTCATATTCTTAGTACAGAGAGGGTTTCATTATGTTGGCAAGGCTGGTCTCGAACTCCCAGCCTCAAGTGATCCGCCCACCTCAGCCTCTCAAACGCTGGGATTACAGGTGTGAGCCACCATGCCTGATCAAGAATAGGAATTTTTACATCCTCATTTTACAGATGCAAAACTTGCTTAAAGTCATGCAGAGAATAAAAAGGGGAGGTAAGATTGGATCCCAGTGCTCTGGGTCTGAAACCAGCAATTGTCTCACTGCAAGAGGCTGCTTCACCAGCCAGTTTTTGCTGTGTAACAAACCACCCCACAAAATAGTGGCTTAGAACAACAACCATTTATTTACCTTATGATTCTCTGTGTTGGCAGTTGGGTTGAGTTCAGCTGGGTTCAGCTAGGCCAAACTTGAATGATCTTGGCTGGGCTTGTTCGTGTGTCTATGGTCATCCTGTATGTTGGCTGGGACTGACTGGTATGTGACAGGGCAGCCATAGTAGCTTGGACAGCTGTGGCCTCCCGCGTTGTGATAGCTCATCCTCCAGCAGGCTAGCCTGGTTTCTCATATGGTGACTGCAGGGTTGCTAAAAAGTAGCAAAAGAGACCAGGCTCTGAAGGGCTAGTATTTCCAAGCCTCTAATGCAACACATCTTCTAGTGTCCCATTGGCCACAGAAAGTCTCAGAGCCAACTCAGATTCCGTGGGTGGAGAAATAGATTTCACCACTGGATGGTAGGAGCTGAAAAGGACAGGGATACAGAAAGGGAAGACATGGGGCTATGTTTTGTGATCAATTCACCCCATCTGCAGTGAGCTTACCTCTCTGTTTCCTGAGCTAGGGGAGAAAGAGGGGACCAGATGCACCTTTAGGGAGCAGTGATGGTGGAGGAAATTTGGAGCACCGTGAAAGCTATGGAAGCATTTAGTGCTTTTCCAATCACATCATGGAAGTTATGGTCCATTTTAGCTGCTGGAGAGAACAAACACTGATGGATGATGATGGAGATAATGACAATAGTGACCATAATTAATGTTTACTGAACACATACTATGTTCCAAGTATCACGTTGTCTCTCTTGCCTTCTTCTTCAAACCCCACTCTTCACAACAGTCCTGGAGGCAGCATAGTAGAGTGATTAAGCATGCAACCTGGCATCAGATCCTGTAGGTACAAATCCCAGATCTGCTGGTCGCCGGCTCGGTGGGTAAGTCACTTACCCTTCTAAGCCTCAGTATCTCCATCTGCAAAATGGAGATAATACTTGTACCTTCCTTAATGGGTGTTTGGGAAAGTTAAATGAAGCCATCCATGGCAAGCATTTAGCCCAGGGCCAGGCACAACCTAAGTAGCCATTATGATGAAGTAGGTAGTGCTGGGATGACCATACTCATTTTATCAATGAGGAAACAGGCCCACAGACATTGTGTATCTGCCCAAGACTATGCAGCTTGTAAGTGGCAGAGCAGTGGAGGATGAACTCTGTGCCTACTTTAAAATCTGTGAAATGAGGACTGTCCTGTGGGGTTATTTAAAGGCTCATGGCAGGCAACATCCGTTATTGCTATATGACAATGGGAGAACCATATGGAGGGGACAGTGAGTTTGCTTTGTTGTTTCAAGGCCAGGAACACAAAATCGCCTTTGTCTCTAGAACCTCCCAGGCGTGTCTCTGTCCTTGTCTCTGGCATCAACCAGCTCGGCATGGAAGGAGCCAAGCTCTTGTCGTTTCAGCCTTAGCTGGCTTCAGGGAAGGCTGGGAATGTCCCAGCTTGCTCTAGGAACAAGGAGAAGCCAACAGCAGCCTATACCGTCTGGATGGGACTGGATGTGTAAGGGCTGCTGGGGTCCCATGAAAGAAGGCTGGAATCACCAGTGCGCAGGCAAGTGAAGGGGCACTCAGTCCATCAAGCACAGTAGACAAAGCAGGAGATCGCCATCTTTCTCTTTGGTGTTCCAAGTGTCCTTGTCATAGTGAGGGTGTGTAGAAATCCCAACAGCCTGGAAAATAGTCAAGTCTGGATGAATATTTGAGATGGACTAGAATATACTCAGCTTGCATCATTGTTCAGAGGCTTTCTGTGTCTCCTGCATCTCTCAGGGTGGAAGCTTACATGCCTCCCCTACCACCACTTTGATCTCAGCTCCCTCTTGCTCTCTTCACTCCAACCACTCTGTTTTCCTTGCCATTTCTCCAGTTTACCAAGCACATGCCTGCCCCAGGGCCTTCGCACTTACTTTTTCCTCAGCCTGAAATGCTCTCCCCGAGATGGCCTTGTGGCTCAGTTTATTACCCACTTTGGGTCTTTGCTCAAATAGCATCTCTCAGTGAGGCTCCCTCTGACCACCTGTTTAAAACCACACTTCTTCCCCCCTAATTCCCAATCACCCTCCCTCTTTTATTTTTCTCTAAAGCAGTCATCACCAGCTGACACATTTAATATTCTACTTGTTTGCTTATTGTCAGTCTTCCCTACTAGAAGGCATGTTCCATGGGGACAATAATTTTTGTCTTTGTTTGTTTTAATGTTATATCTCCTGTGCCTAGAACAGTGTCTGGCACATAGTAATAGTAAATGTTTCATAAATATTTTTTAATTCTTCTAATTTCCCAAGAGAAGCTGGCAATCTGTGTTTTTAATTAAATCCTGTGCTTTTAAAATATTGATTGAATTTTACCCTTAAAAAATCCTTCATGGACCAAACAAAACATTTTCAGCCTGGATTTTGCTCATGGACACTCCTGCTTCTCCCAATTTGAGGCCCTTTGTTTAAGTACATTTCCCACCCCATCAAATAGTCACAGTGAGTTTTTCCAGATACCTAATTGAGCAGTGATGTACTGCACTCAAGGGAAGAGAGGAGGGGCAAGGAAAGAGAGCGAGAGATGGAACTGTCTGGGCATTGTCCAAACTTGTGGCTGCAGGTTCTGCTGCAAAGCATCTGGTTTAATTCCAAGACCATTGGAATAGGGAGGCCAACTGTGGCATTGAACTCCACGCAGACAGCTGCAGCTCCTGCCGGTTCCCTGCAGTGCCCTGAAGTGCTGCATAAAACCCTTGCCAGCCCAACCCCGCTGGGTCACGTTCAGACACCTGCCACAGCAGCTCAGAAACTGAATAGGCTTTGTGTTGTTTTTTCCATTCAACTACAACTAGGAGAAAACCTTGGAGATTCTGGGGGATGCAACCGCTGTTCCTTAGCAAGCAGTGCTAAAGAGAGCCAGGGGAGAAGCAGGCAGAACCAATGGCAAAGGAGGAGAAGGGAGGACCCTGGAATATGGGTTATCTGGGGTTAGGACAGAGTCTTTGTGGCAGTCTGAGATTCCAGGTCTAAGATTCAGTCTAAGATTCAGATTCATCCAGCTATCCAGTGCTTATTATTAGCGGTTTAGATTGATTGAAGGAATTTAAGCAGGACCTTGGAAAGTTCACTCAAACTTTCCTTGACTCAGTTATCCCATCTGTAAAATGGAATAAGAAGAGCACATACCTCATAAGGCTATTGTGAGGATCAAGGAGATAAACTTGAGAGGTGCTTAGTGTGGAGTAAGCCCTTGATATCTGAACTTTCAGTTGTTGTTGTTGCTTCTTTTGTTACTGAAAGTAGATGACTCTTTAGAGTTTGTACAAGGACTGTAGGGGAGTTTCTGTCCAGCTAAGAAAGAAGAGCTAGAGTCTCTGGTTTCAGGAGAGGAAGTAATTTTATGCTTCTGAAGTTGCAGCTGCAGGGCTGGATTTAAGCCACTGCCTTGCCCTTACTCAAGCCAAAGTATGTGATCTCTCAGAGTCGCCTGGGAGAGGGCTGGTGTGGTGGTGGTGGGTGGTGGGTAGGTATCTGTTTGTCTCTGAGGCTGAGAGGTGAGAATGCACCCAGGGGCCAGAGGGCCAGGAATGGACAATCACCAATCCTCTAGATACTCATCAGAACCCAACAATCCAAAGCCCAGGGGCAATGAACGGGTGTGAACAGCGTAGTGAGTAAGCACATGGGCTTTGGAGTCAGGGTTCAAACCCCAGTTCTGCTACTTGGTAGCTGTGTGATTTTGAGCAAGTGGCTTAGCCACCCTGAGCCTGAATTTTCTTACCTGTAAAATGAGAATAATACCATCTACCTTGGAGTAGGATTGTAAGGAGTAAAGCAAATAATGTAGGTATGGAATTTGGTGCATAGTAGGCACTCAAAAAATGGTAAGTCATCATCCTGTACATGATAAGTATAGGAGAAGTAGGAAAAGAGAATTCCCACTTTACAAGTGTCTGCTGTGTGCTAGGGAGTGTAGCTGGTGCTTACTTAAACTTATCAGCTCAGTGACGCCAAGCTTCTGCAGTGGTCCTAGGGCTGGAAATTGGCACTATTTATGTGACACTTACATTTATACTTTTGCTTCTTGTATCCATGGTTGGTTTCCTTCTTCTGGTCCTCCCTGGGCCTCAGGCCTTCAGTCTATTATGACGATGGTTTCTCTGTAGTGAGTGATGGGAAAGTGGGGAGTGGTTTGAGAATGTCTGAGGTTCACCAGTAGACTGTCTCCATTTCTGTTGACTCACCCTCAACTCCTCATGAAGAGCTGGCCTTCATGAAGTATCATCTGCAGGCCAGTAGGAAAACATCTTAGGAGAGCATTTTAGGATCATGCTGTGTTGGATTAGAAAATGACTATGTGACCACTAGGGGTGATGTAATGACCTCATGGAGCAGAACCATGCTTCACTAAGATTCTCCTGTCCCCTCCCGCACAAGGTCAAGTTCCCTAGTAGCAGAACCTGAGGTGTGCATTCTTGTACTAGTGCTAGACTCAGGGGATGCTCCAAGGAGGAACCTGCTAGGGAATGAGGGACGCAGGAAAGGGCAGCAGAGGAAGCTAGGCGAGGGCGTGGCTTCACCTGAAGTCTGACCTCAGCCCAATCCTTGGGGAGCTCTGGAGTGTGATGGTAGCACAAAGCCATCTTACCCTGGCAGAAGGGGGCTGTATTTTTCTACCCTCCTCTTGTTCATTAGCCACTGGCTTTGTGCTGCTCCCTGGTATCTCCGGGCAAAGCAGCTCCTGTTGGGTGAGGGCGCTTCTCTGGAAAACGGTGCTGCTATGAGCCCTTAGTGTAGCCCTTCGTGGCTAATACTCCTAGAGGTGGGAATGGGAGGATGCACCAGCTGTAGGGGGGATCCAGATGAGGAATCAACAGTGACTATTAGGGTACCTCCGCCCAACTGCATCCCCACCTCCATCCCAGAACTGCCGGTGGACACATGCCCTCCTTTCCCAGGGCCTATTTCTCTAGTTGTTCAAATATCCTTGATTGCTTGAACATTTTCCTCTTCTGGTCCGGGCCTGGTAGACTGGGGTAAGCAGTAGATAAAGAGTCCAATCCTGGGATGTTAAGTGCATTGAGAGCCCCAAGTGGCCAAGCTGAAATAACCAGGGCTGTCCAGGGTGGCTTTTGGCCTGGAGGGATGGAGCTAGGTGGTTTCCACTGGCTGGTCAGCCAGTGAGTTTAGACTTTGCAGGTGGAATTTTAGTGGGAAACACAGCCCTGGTGTGCATGACTGAACAAAGGAGAGTGCGAGCAGGCCAGATGCTGCCCTGAGGATGATGGAAGTTGGAGATCAGAGTTCCTGGGAGGTGATCATGTGTCTCCCTTACCCCAGACCTACCTTCCTCCCAGGGTCTCCAAGGCCAGTGTCTTCTCTCTGCTGCAAAGCAGCAGATGAAACCTTCAGTTACAGGTTCAGCTTTCTAGACCAACAGCAGCCAAGGAAGCTCATGCTCGGGGACTGAGCCTCTTTGCACTCAGCAGGGGCCAGGGGTCCTCCAGGTGGGGGGCTTCAGGGAAGTCTGCTCAGCTCTCACCACAGGCAATAATGAGACATTAAAGTCCTTTTTCAGCAAATTTCCTTCACAACAGGAGCTGTCTCTCCTTTCTGTTTTTGAAGTGGAAGAAGCAATGAAATGCCCACATTAATCTGGGAAGATTATGTTAACCACATGGGAGCAGATGAAATAGCTTTAGTGTAAGGGACCTTCTCTGCTACGAGTCCAACCAACATTCCCCTCCGGTTTCTCCCACACAAAGACTGAATAATTACAAAGGATACAGGACAGGAGAGGGAAGTCACTGTGTGTTCACCTCCCAAGTTCTCATCTATTTAGCATCACAGACAACAAGACCTACAGGGAAATCAGGACCCCCTAGACATGCTGATCTGCTTTCTATTTGTTTTTAAAATAATTACTGCAATCTCCATGTGGTCTCTTCCCTCTGACTCTTGGCGAGACCTTCAGAGGGGTGGGGTGGGGGGCAGGTTCAGAGAGAACTGAAGCCTGGCTGAGTTCAGCTGCTCTGACAGTGTTGATGGAGACTCTTTCACACGTTCAGCAAATTTTCATTACGTACCATCTAGGTGCCAGACACTATGCTAGTGTTTGAGACTAAGCAGTGAACAAAACGGAAAAAGGTATGCACATATTAGCAGGGGGATTCAAACTCTAAGCAAAGACACAAACGTAAACATAAACAACTTATATTAAATTGGGCTAGTGATAAGAGCTAGGAAGAAAAATAAATCAGAGTAAAGGAGGCCAGAGTGGAGAAGCGGGAGGAATAACTATTTTATTTATTTAGATAATTTTATTTTTCAAAAATACATATATTTTATTTTAACTTCCGGGGTACATGTGCAGGATGTGCAGCTTTGTTACTCAGGTAAATGTGTGCCATGGTAGTTTGTTGCACCTATCAGCTCATCACCTAGGTATTAAGCTCTGCATGCATTAGCTATTTATCCTGAAGATCTCCCTACAGTGACCCCCCTGTAGGAGCTATTTTAAACTGAGTGGTCAGGGAGGCCCTCTTGGAGGAGGTGGCATTTAGGAACAAACCTACACAAAGGGAGAGAGTGAGCCGAACAAGCATCTGCAGGAAGGCTTCCAGGCTGAGGGAAGAGCAAGTGGGAACGTGGGCGGCGGGGCGGGATGTCGAGGGAGCAGCAGGAAGGCCTTTGGGTCTGGGAAAGAGGGCATGAGAAGAGTGGGAGGAAAAGAGAAGGAGGCTACAGGGAGCCAGGCTGTGCTAAGGGGTTTAGATTTTAGTCTAGGAGCAACGGGGAGCCATTGAAGACTCTTGAGCAAAAGAGTGACATAGCTGACTTGCTTTTTGGGGGATGAAGGGAAGGACATGAAGTACACACATCTTAAGAGTTTAGCTTGATGGTTTTTGCAGACGTGTATACCTGGTTAGTGGCCACCCAGATCAAGATATGGAATATCTTCACCCCATGGAGGCCCCCTCCTTCCCCTTCTGAATCCATAGCCTCCCCAAAGTAAGCAATTTATTTGCCCTGATTTCTGTCACCACCAAATAGCTTTGTCTTTTCTTAACTCTTGTGTTAATATAATCAGACAGTGTGTTCTCTTTGTTCCTGGCATCTTTCACTAAACATAACATCTATGGGTTCATCCATGGCGTTACATGGACTGTATCAGAAGCTTGTCTGTCATTGCTCACCAGCATTCCACTGTACAAATAAATCACAACGGCCTTATCTGCTCTCTGTTGATGGGCATTTGGATTGTTTCCAGTGTTAAGCTATTATGAATAAAGCTGCTACAAATATTCTTGTATATGTCTTAGAACATAAGCACTTTTTTCTTGGGTATATACCTGAGCATATTTCTGGGGTGTGTACCTGAGTAGAATTCCTGGGCCACATGGTAGATGGACTTTTAGCTTAACAGATACTGCCAAACAGTTTTCCAAAGTGGTGGCACCATTTTATTTTTTCAGTTTTATTGAGATATAACTCACAGATAATATAATTCACCCGTTTAAAGTGGGCAATTCCATGGCTTTTGGTATTCTCACAGAGTTGTGGATCCATCACCATAATCAACTTTAGAATATTTTCACTGTCCTTACAAAGAAACCCTGCACCCCCAGCACCTCCCCCAGCCTGGGCAACCACTGATCTCATTTTCATCTTTTATAGATGTTCCTATTCTGTATACTTTATATAGGTGGAATCTCACAATATATGGCGTTTTGTGTCTGCCTTCTTTCACTTAGCATCATGTTTTCAAGGTTCACCTACATCATAGCATATGTCAATACCATATCTGTTTTTATGGTGGAACAATGCTGCATTGCATGGATATATCACATTTTGTTAATCTGCTCATCAGCTGGTGAATACTGGGGTGTCTCTACTTTGTGGTTATTATGAATACTGAATGAAATGGGACAAGGGTAGATGGAGAAAGACCAAGGAGGAGTCAATTGCATTAAGTCAGGCAGGGATAGTGGCAGTTTGCATCAGCATAGTAGCAATGCAGGCTGAAAGGAGTAGGCAGATCCTAAATCTATTTTAAAGATCAAGCCAATACCATTTTCTGATAGTTTGGATGTAGAGTATTTTTTTTAAAAAAGGCAGCGACACATGGACGCAGGAAGGGGAACATCACACACCGGGGCCTATCCTGGGGTGGGGGGCCAGGGGAGGGATAGCATTAGGAGAAATACCTAATGTAGATGATGGGTTGACTGGGTGCAGCAAACCACCATGGCACGATAATATACCTGTAACAAACCTGCACGTTCTGCACATCCCGAACTTAAAGAGTATAATTTAAAAAAAAAAAAAAAAAAAGAAGAAAGAAAAAGAAAATGAAAAAAAAGGCAGGGATGACGCCACAACAACTAAGTCAGATGACTTGCTCGGTAGAAACACCGTGGATTCGCGTTAAGAACTCTGGCCCACACACTGCTGGGGGTGCAGTGGCCTTCCCTCAACATCCCCGCAACAGCGTATGGAGGAGCTTGGATTTAGGTGAGGGGTTCTTCCCTCTGGTCCATTTCTTGCCAAGGGGTAGCCATGACTTCCAGCAAGACACTTTTCCCCCTTAGGATCTCAGATTCCCTATCTGAAAAATGGAGAAACTAGATTTAGTTCTTTCTTCTCTATCTCACTGGGTGTGTGGTATAAATCAGGGACTTGAGAACTAAGGAGTGGCCGAATGATGGGGTGATGTCCTCTCTGGGTTGATGTTTTCCAGGAGCACTAGACGTCTACCATGACTGACACCGTGTTCAGCAACAGTTCTAACCGTTGGATGTACCCCAGTGACCGGCCCCTTCAATCAAAGTAAGTTGCTGCATGTTCCTGGGAGTGGCTTGTTTTGAGTCGATGAGGTTTTGACAGTTCTACGCTTTAAAAAAAGAAGGAATCGCTTCCTTCCCTGAGGAAGGGGGAGAGGAACCTAATGGGAGTTCAGTCATGAAAATGTCTCCCGTAGTTTGACTATTTTGCAAGGTTGGAAGAACAGATTAAATCCTGAGTTTCATGCTCCGTAGATTAGGTGGCCTGGTGGACTGGAGAGAGAACTGACCTGGTGTCAGAACCAGACTTGGGTTCTAGTTCTGGATATGAGCTAATTTACTGTGTGATGATAGGCAAGTATCTTCCCCTCTCGGGGTCCTGGTTCCCTCATCGGTCAAATAAGGAAGTTGCACTAGATCAGAGATTACAACCTGGCAGACTCTGACTTGCAGAAGTGTGTGTGTATGGTTTTTTTCTTTTTTATATTTTGGGCCTGATCATGTAAAAATTGGGAGATTTCACATGAAAGTCCAGATTTCTGACATGACTTCAAAATATCAGAAGACCTGACAATACTGGACCGCAATTTTGCCAACAGTTCAGCAGAAGACAAGTAGCAGCTCATATATTTAGACTGACAAGATCTCTCCAGTTTTCCACAGTCCCCATCATTCCTTGTTGGTCTCCAATACCTGGCCTACTTTGGACATTTCTGTTACCCACCCATCCCAGTTGGTCTCCCTGGAATAGATGACCTCTAAGTTTCCTTAACTGTGGACTTCTGTCAATCTTTTGTTAGACAGTATTTTAGGGTCAGTTTAAGAGTTTAAATTCTGGGTAGGATAGTTGAAGATATGGTTATTTTTGTAAAACGAATAAATGTCAGGGTGTAGTTGTTGTGGCTTGCCCAAAGAATGGAGAAAGGCTTTTTTTTTTTTTTTTTTTAAATTTGAGACAGGGTCTTGCTCCGTTGCCCAGGCTGAAGCGTAGTGGTGCAATCATAACTTATTGCCTTGACCTCCCGGGCTCAAGCAATCCTCTTGTCTCAGCCTCCTGAGTAGCTTGGACTACAGGCATGCACCACCATGCCTGGCTAATTTTAATTTCTTTTTGTAGAGATAGGGTCTTGCTATGTTGACCAGGCTAGTCTCAAACTCCTGGGCTCAAGTGATCCTCCTGCCTTGGCCTCCCAAAGTGCTGGGATTACAGGTGTGAGCCACTACCCCCAGCCTACAAAGGCTTTTTAGCAAAGATTTTTTCCTTATTGGAGAGCAGTGTTTCCCTAAACTTGGTCATTCGAGCACCACTTTTACAATTTTTACCTCATCTATGAAATATCATTATTGTTATTTTCTCTTAATTGGCTACTTATAAAATGTAAGCACTCTAACAAGAGCTTTTTTTAATCACAAATGGATGTAAGTGGATAATTAGTTCATGCTTTCTATGAACAAAGGTAACCATGAAGACAAATAATTTAAAAAAACAATGTTATTACATTCTAGCTATAAACTGTAGCCTCACAGAGGCTCTGAGCCTGAGACTTGCTTCCCACTTAAAAAGGCAACTAGCAAGTGATAGAGAAGTGTTAAAGTCATATGAGCACTTTCTCCTTGAAGTACGTGACGTTGGAAAGGAGATTGAAATGGGAATGCCTTTCTTATTATTTAATATTGCCCTGTCATTTACTGTCTGATTAATTTTTGTTCTAATTTCTATTAAATAATCCTTTCTCATTTTCTTAAGTGTATTCTATTACTTTCTAAATACTTGGGTTGTGTACTTACCTCATTAATATAAAACTTCCCTTTTTTCTAATATTAGTAATTATAAATGTGATCGACAAAGTACCACATTCAAATGATCCCACAAGCTTCAACATATAGTATTTTCATTGTTTCTCATTTCTATGTATTTTAAAATTTCTCTTATGATTTCTACTTTAACCCAAGAGTGATTTAGAGGTATATTTAAAAATTTCTAGATGTTTGAGGATTCTTAACTTATTACTTTTTTCGTTATTAAACTCAAATTTAATGGCATTTCGGTTGGAGAATATGACCCATATGATACTTCATCTTTGAAATGTGTTAAGATTTGGCTTATAACCAGATCTTGGGCTATGCTCAATGAGTACATAAGAAAAATGTGCATTCTATAATTATAGTTTGTAAGGTCACTCACATATCAAAATGAGATTATTAATTGTGTTTATAACATGTTTTTACATTTACGGCTTTTTAGTCTACTTGTATTATGCTGAAATCTCCTTCAGTCACCATGGATCTGTCAGTTTCTCCTTGTGGTTCTGTGAGATGGCTACAGGTTTGGAGATGACCTATATTACTGAAAAGTTGAACCTTTTATCATTATGTAATGTCTCTCTTTATCTCTAATAATGATTTTTTTGTCCTAAACTCCCTTTTGTGATATTAAAAAACAACATCAGCTTTCTTTAGTATTTTTTTATCCTTTTATTTTTAATCTTTTAGTCCTCTTACATTTCAGGTAAGGGAATATAAAGGATATTTTTAGCCAGATTTTGTTTCTTTTGTTATTGTTTAATTCAGTGCGGTAATCTTTGTCTTTTAGGTGATGATTTTAATCCATTTACAGATACTGTAATTATCAGCAAACTCTTTCTATAAAGGACCAAATAGTAAATATTTCAGGCTTTTCTGGCCATAAAGTCTCCATTGCAACAACTCCACTTTCACTGTTCTAGTGCAAAATCAGCCATAGGCAACATGCACATCAATGGGCATGGCTTTTTTGTTTGTTTGTTTTTGTTTTTTTTTAAATAAAAACAGGCAGCTGACTGTATTTGGCCTGTAGCCTATAGTTTGCTGATCTATTATATAGTTTAACTTTTCTACTCTCTTGTTGTTTTGGTCTCTATTTTTCTATGGTTCTTTTGTTTCTCTCCTTGCCTTTTATTTTTATTAATTGATTAACTGGGCTTGGGGGTTTACAAATTCTACTTTTCTCGTTATTGGTTTCAAAGTCATGTGGTTCATTCCTATGATTTCCATAGCTATCCTTAAAGTATTACCATTCATAGCTAATCATGTCTGGAGTTACTCACTGTCTCAACATCTTCCTCTAGGTAACACAAGGTGCTTAAAACACTCTAACAATATCTTAATTCCGACCCTCCTTACCTACATACGACTCTTCTCTAATATCTTAGTTTAATCCTTTATTTAACTCCATATATTAGACATTATTATTTTATACTGGCATTTAAAAAAAAATTTTCCTGTCTTCTAGTTTTCTGGTTCAATGTTCAAATCTTCCTGAATCTTGGTCCTTCTTGGGGCCACTTTACTTCTTCCTGAAGTACAGCTTTTCATTTGGTAAAATTCTGTTGGTAAGCTCTCTCAGACTGTGTGTATCTTAAAACATCGATTTATCCCTTGTTCTTGAAGGTTGCAGCATTCTAGGTAGACTTTGAAGGATTGGTTGTGCTTTCAAGTGTCTGTTAAGAGTCTTAAGTCAACAAATTGCCCTTCCTCTGTAGATGATTTTTCCCTCCACATAAGACCTTCTTTTTGATGTTCTGTAGAACGATGTGCTTAAGTGTATATTTCTTATTGTTTTTTTCTACTTGTTGTGTGTTGTGCTTCCTGAAACAGTGGATTCATGTTTTCCAACATGAAAAATCTAGAAATTTTCTAGTTCTAGAAAATTCTCAGCATTATCTCTTGAAATATTTTTCTTTCTTCGGTTCTCCCTATTTTCCCTATCTGGAATCTGATTAGATAAATATTAGACCTCCATGTTGCTTATTCTCTCTCTCACTTTTTTCTTTGAGTTGGGGTCTTGCTCTGTCTGTTCTCTCTTTCATATTTTATATCTCTTTACCTCTCTGCTGTATTTTGGGTAATTTCTTCACGTCTTTCATCCTGGCTATACTCTGTCTTAAAGCATGTTAATTGGCCATTAAACCACCCATTGCATTTTAGAGTTTAGCAGTTACATATTTTATTTCTAAAAATTATTTTTCATTCTTTTTAGTATCTTCCTAACCATTTTTAGTCTCTTGACTCTTGCTTGTTTTAATCCACATTTTATTTCTTTAAGTATTTCACATACAGTAACTTCACATTCTGTATCCAATAATTATACCTGATTCAGTGGCATGCTGGATATGTACCATAAAAGCTCATTAGAATGGATGTTAAATTTTTAGGAATTTTGTGAGCCAGTTAATAAACATGGCCATTATTAAAAATTAAGATATATATTAGCCAGGAACTATGGCTCACACCTATAATCCCAGCAATTTGGGAGGCCAAGGTGGGAGGATCACTTGAGGCCGGGAGTTTGAGACCAGCCTGGCCAACACAGTGAGACTCCACCTCTACAACAAATTTAAAAATTAGCTGGATGTGGTGGTGCATGCCTGTGGTCTCAACTACTCAGGACGCTGAAGCAGGAGAATTGCTTGAACCCAGGAGTTCGAGGCTGCAGTGAGCTATGATTATGCCACTGCACTCCAGCTTGGGTAACAGAGAGACCCTTTCCCTGAAATGAACAAATATATATTTATAGTTAAATCATATTACACACAATGGTGATAAATATTCAAAATCAAACATGTTTCAATTATTTCACTATCTTTTTTTTTTGAGACAGAGTCTTGCTCTTTTGCCTAGGCTGGAGTGCAATGGCACAATCTTGGCTCACTGCAACCTTCACCTCCCAGGTTCAAGCGATTCTTTTGTCTCCCTCCCAACGGGGTTTCACCATGTTGGCCAGGCTGGTCTTGAACTCCTGACCTCAGGTGATCTTCCCATCTTGGCCTCCCAAAATGCTGGGATTACAGGTGTGAGCCACTGCACCTGACCTGTTTTACTACATTTTGATATTCTCTGTTATTTATGTCTATTATG
The DNA here is from genome assembly GCF_008728515.1 of Papio anubis. Lineage (NCBI taxonomy): Eukaryota > Metazoa > Chordata > Mammalia > Primates > Cercopithecidae > Papio > Papio anubis. The sequence continues at coordinate 107,154,436 of NC_044984.1, forward strand.
CCTGTAAGGTGGAAATACTATATAAAGGTATGCTGCTGTACATTTATTCCCAGCTCTTCATTTAGTCACATCATGTTGGCATTTGAAATCAGCCTCCACGGGGCTCTTTCCCCAGAGAGTCAGTTGTTAAACATTTACCAGCACACCACTGCCTGAAGCCTCTGACCATGTAGGTCTGTTGTTTGTCTTTCCTGCAGATTTTCACTCATAATTACTTGCACTTTGAATGCTCAGCCTGTGAGAATCCTAGGGACCTACCTTGGGAACATTTTTCTTCAGAGGTATTTACACTTGCTTCTGCCAGGAGTGAGATGCTCTGGTCATCCAGAAACACTTTTGCTCCCTTTGAGGGTCCTGGCTCCATGTGCATATCTCCAATTCAGCTTCTGCACCTGTCAGGATCTCCACATCAGCCCCTAGAATGTAATGTTGGTATTTGCATTGGTTTATTGCTCACAGCTCCCTGTTCTGGATTCAGTTTGCTGAATTTCCTTTTTAAAAATATGCTTTATAGAGGTATAACTAATATACCTTCAACGGTACACAATTAGGGTAATTTAAAGTACAATTGGATAATTTTATATTTTTATTTTTTTAGAGACAGTATATCACTCTGTTGCATAGGCCAGAGTGCAATAGCACAACCACAGCTCACTGTAGCTTCGACCGCCCAGGTTCAAGCAATCCTCCCATCTTGACTTCCTGAGAACCTGGGACTGTGGGTACACATTACTGCACCTGGTTAAGTTTTTTTTTTAAATAGAGACAAGGTCTTGCCCAGCCTGTTGCCCAGGCTGGTTCCAAACTCCTGGACTCCAGTGATCCTCTAGCCTTGGCCTCCCAAAATGCTGGAATTACTGGCATGAGCCACCATCAGCCATAAAAGCGTGTATATACCCATGAAATCATCACAGTAATCAAGATAATGAACATATACATCCATCGCCAAAACTTCCTTGTTACCCTTTATAGTTCCTCCTTCTTACCCCTCCCTCTCCCCACCCATCCCTAAGTCATCACTATTTAGCAATAAATTTGTTTGCTTTTTCTGGAACTTCATATAAATGGAATCATCCAGTGTGTACCCTTTGTGCAAGGGAGCTATCTGTCTTCTTTCACTCAGTGTAATTATTTTGAGATCCAATCATATTGTTTTATATATCAATATTTGTTTCTTTTAATTTCTGTATATTATTCCATTATGCGAATATGCCACAGTTCATTTACTCATTCATCCATTGATGAACAGTGGGTTTGGGCTAGTACAAATAAAACTTTGTATAGACACATACTTTCATTTCTTTGGGGTGATTACCTAAAAGTGGAGTGTTTCAGTCATATGGTAGATGCTGGTTTAACTTTTTAAGAAACTGTCAAACTGTTTTTCAAGTTTATTGTATTATTTAAAATTTCCACCAGAAGTGGATGACAGTTCCAGCTTCCCTACCACCTCAGCAGCACTTGGTATGATCAGTCTTTCTAATTTTAACCTTCTTGGTGTGTGTATAGTGGTTCATTGTGGTTTTAATTTGCATTTCCCTAATAATTAATGATGTTAGACATACAAATATAAATTTTTTCCATTTGTATAAATCTTTGTTGAAGTATCTTTTCAAATCTTTTGTCCATTTTTAAAATCAGGTAATTCATCTTCTTCTTATTAAGTTTTACAAGTTTCCTTATGTTAGAGATAAAATCCCTTGTGGATATACATGTTGCAAATACTCTCTCCAAGTCTGTTACTTACCTTTCCTTTTCCATAACAGAGTCTTTTGAAGAGAAAAAGTTTTTTATTTTAATTAAATCTATTTGGTTTATTCATTTGGAGAATTTCCTTACTTTCTAGAAATCCCAGAACTGCATTTTTTTTAAGTTTGCTTTAATTTTTCTAGGATCTAATTTTATATTGGTGAAGGGTCTTTCTGAATATTTAGTCCACCCATGTACTCCAAAGCAAATGTCTCATGTCTGTTTACTACTTCTATCTAATACCTCCTCCAGTTCTACAAGTTTTACTGTTTTGAAGACACTATTGAACTCTTTTGGTTTCCTTTTTCATAGGAAATTCGATGTCTTCTTGGAGCCAAACTTATTTTGCAGAGAATATTTCCTCAGCCAGAAAGTGTGTCTCTGTAAGATAAACAGTTGCCTGAAGGGTGGATGGGGTAAAATATTTATTTTATTTAAGAAATGTCAGTTAATTAAAATCTCATCCATCAGAGTTTACTTTAGTCGATATGAAGCCAAACAATTTGCCTTACAATTAAATTAAAATTATCCAAACAGTCTGGACGCCATTTCATTAAAGCGTTCCTGGGCTCCCATGAAACATGTTGGCATTCTGAATGCATCTGGCTGGCTTGATTGCTGCTGCCTTTTCTTCAGATATTAAAATTATTTTCCAATAAATGCTAATGGGTGAATTACAGTCATCACACATGCTATCTAGTCTGTTGCAGTGGTGGTGAAGTAATGCAGACACTTATAATGTCTTTCTCCAGTAAATTAACAAATCTAGTCGTAATTAACTGCTGGCTAGCCAGACATGCTTCCTGCTTTTGTTATTTTCAAATGTCTTCCTCTCTCACTGTCCTTGAATTTAATGATCACGTTTGAAACCAACAACAGGGGAATTTGAGAGAAATGAATGCGTCTACTCCTTGCTTGGTTAGGGCAATGGTTCAGTTCTTCATGTTAAGAATACATGGGGAGAAATGCTGGTCTTTGACAGTTGATACTTCTGTCTAGCATTCAAGTCTGCAAACCAGAGAGTGCCAGACATGGGAGGTGGAAACTGAGGCACAAAGAGACGATATGACCTGCTTTTGGTTGCATGCCTCATAAATGGAGATGCTGGTCTCCAGTCTAGAGAGGAAGAACTTGCTTTCCCAAACTGGGGAACTACAAGGTCTACTGTTCAGGGCCCATTGCTCTACCTAGTGTGGTCCTTGTCCCCCAGTGTTTGAAATAACAGAAACCAAGAAAGATGATGGCCATGAGATCATTCAGTGATTTCTTTTTAGTGCCTCAAACCATTATTCAAATACATACATGATCAGCTTAGTTAATTAATAAGCCAAACTGGCTGGTCAATTTAATCAAAGATGTGGATTTCATAACGCTATGTTGAAGCAGCCTTGTTTTAGATAATGGCTGAAATGAAATGGAAGTAGGTCATCATAATTCAAACTATGTGAGTGTTGCATCCAGACAGTGTTGATATTGTGACGATTTCTTACCTAACTTTATTCATTTTTTTCTTTCTCTCCTTTCTCTGCCTTCCTTCAGTGATAAAGAACAGTGAGTATTTTATAACTTATTTATTTATTTTTTTTACACTGTATTTTATCTCTTTCTCTGATCAAGGTGGCTTGCCCCTGAAGAGAGATGGTTAAAAAAGGAACTAGCAAATTTTAAATATTTTTTTAAAAAGCTAAAATATAAAAAATACCCACACCCACCTTAGGAAAAAATACTTATTAAAAAAAAAAAACTCACACCAAACTTGATAAAAGGATACAAAATATTTCTTAGCCCTCAATTCTTGTTAGTGATGTGTAGGATTTCAGCAAGTTTATTGGCCACTCAGTGCCCTTGTTTCTGCAGCATTTTGCTAGGGACCACTGTTCTGCGATAAGGAAAATGTTAACTCTAATACCTACTACCATGAATAAAAGATGATGATGAACAGGGCAGGGCTCTGGATTGTTATGTGCTGTACATTTGGTCTTTGTCACCTCATCAGAGGTCATCCTGATTTCCCAGCAAAATACCTTTGACGCAGAGGCCCTATCTTTTCTCACAACTTTTGTGTTTTTAATTGGATTCATTTCCTAAATACGCATGACAGATTGGATGCCGGGTCCAATAAATGAGCAGCCAGACTGCAAAGCAGCCCCATCTTCAGTTGCGTGCACACATTCAGAAACTATGGAAAGTCATTTTTACCTCCCCTCCCCGCAATCATGGGACTCTGGGACTCACGGTCCCTGTGGCCTGGGACACAGCCCTTCACCTCCTTGAGTGTTGGTTATCTTGTTTGTAAAATAGGCACAGTAACCCTGCCCCTCCCTCCTCACTGGCTGGTGGTGGGATCAAATGAGATGTTTGCAGGAAGCTTCATCAACTGTAAAGCTTAACCAAGCAAAGTTAGATGAAGGTGTGAATTACAGCCTTGCCTTACCCTTATGTTTATATAGAAGACTCTTGCGCAACTTTTTCAGCCTTTTTGGACCCAAATAACCACATTATCAGACCCAGAATGCTCTAAAGATTTAGTTATCACAGCTAATATGTAGCCAGGAGACCCAGGAAAACTCTTCTCCCTGCCCTGTGCCTCAGTTTCTCCATCTGTCAGATGAGAGCTTTCAACAAGCTGCCTTGTAAAGACTAATGGAATGCTCTACAAGCTCTGTCGTTGGCTGACAGGACCCTGGACAGGCAAGATCTGCTTTCTATGAAATCATGAGTATATTATTCAGACATGCTGGAGAGAGATGCTGGGTCATTGTCAGATTACAAATATGAACATCACAAGAGAGAAGTTCATGACTCCAGAGGCTCTCAAGGCTCTTAGAGGTTTCACGAATGCTGCAGGCTGAAAGGTAGCATGTTCATCCTCTTCCCCTCTGTCCTTCATCCCCAAGATCCTTCCCTCCCTCCCTCCTCCCTTCCCTCCCTCTTTCCTTCCCCCCCACCTTTCTTCCTCCCTCCCTCCCTTCCTTCCTCCCTTCCTCTATTAATAAACACTTACACCGAGTACCTACTAAATACCAAGCACCATGCTAAGCACCAGGGACGCAGTTAGCCAAGTATAAAGGTATGTCTAGTGGAGTCTACAAACAAATAAAGGGCCAGTCACCAACAAATACACTCCGGTATGTGTGGAGCTATAATCATAGAATCACAGTGGACTGTGGAGCACAAAGACAGTCCCCTACCTCAGACCCGAGGGTGATGATGGAGAGCTTCCTGGAAGAAGTGATGTGTAAGCTGAGACCAGGAGAGGGAGGAGCACTAGGTGGAGGAGACAGAGGAGCTCCCGGTAGGGGACACGGCATCTGCCAAGCCCAACTGTGAGAGACAACATGGGATTTTATAAGAACAGAATGGAATTCAGTCTGGCTAAAAAGGTTAACAGGAGCCCCAGGTCCCCTTGGCATTCTGAGGACGTGGGGGACCCACAGCATCCCTTCTGCACCCCCCCATTAGTCTGGATGGGGTAAATTTCATCCAAAGGGGCCTTTATACCAGCTAGTCATGGGCAAAACATTCTGTGGTCTAGCTGCCCCTCCTTTCCTTCAGGATTCATTAAAATCCCATTCACTGTGCTCTAAAGAGACTTCCTGCAGACACCTGCCCATGTTGGCATCCAAGGCGAAGGCAGGGAGAGAAGAAGAAAGAAAAGAAAAAGGATTAATTTTCTGCACACCTCTGCTGTTGAATGCTTCAGAGCTTTCATGCCCCGACAGCTTTTCTATCATCCCACTCCTTTAGGGAGTTATAATTTATTAATAGGGACATCTGGCGAGTATTTATTATGTGACTATTGTGTGCATGCAATGAAGAATCAAGGTGGGAGGCAGGAAAGATATGGGAGGCTGCCCTTTGCAGTATTTCAAGGGGAAACATCTATGAGGGGCTTCCATCTGGAGTTGGGGCTAATTTCCTTTTGTGTTGGGGTCCACTGATGCTGGCCTTGGTGGGTGGCTTCATTCTGACCCCCTCGTGGTGCACCTGAGCAGGTGCCTTCTGGTAGCAGATGAAGCACATCGAGAAGACTGGTTTCTCAAGTCCTGGACCATCCTCTCTCTACTCATGATTCTTGGCAATTCCCTTTCTCCTTGTGAGTCTCAGGCATCTGGGAAAATGAGCAGATTACCTACAGTGGTCTTTAGACTTTTTCTTAGCAGTGAAAGTCTTTCTTTGAATAATACTTTATTCAGAAGCCAAATATTTGAGACAGATAAGAGTGGAGCTGGATAAAGACCTTTAGTGGCTGAAAGCATTAAAAATAGTATGGTAAACATTATACAACTGGAATTTAACGTAATGGTAAACTGTAAAATAAGTGTAGGAAGTCTAACAAGTTTCACTCTTTTTTTTCTTTTTTCTTTTTTTTTTTTTTTTTTGCCATGGTGAAAAATGTATCAGTTAGCTTTTGCTGTGTAACAAACCATCTTAAAACTCAGTGGCTTAGAACAGTTACTTGTTCTCTGGCATCTGGGCTTGGTAACTGACTCTATGGACTTTGGCTAGGCTCATTTATGCATCAAAGGGTTGGCTGATCTAAGATGACCATGTCTGGAATGATACATTTCTTCCAACATGATATCACATGCGTCACCTTCCAACAGGATATCCTGGGTTTTCCCATGGTGATGGCAGGGTATAAGAGTAAACAGAAACACACAAGGCCTTTGGAGGCATTGCCTCTGGACTAGTGCAACATCACTCCCCTGCATTTTATTGCCCACAGCAAGTCCTAAGTCTGGGCTAGATTTAAGGAGTAGCAAAACAGATGCTAGAGCCAGGCGTGGTGGCTCATGCCCGGAATCCTAGCACTTTGGGAGGCCGAGGTGGGCAGATCGCTTGAGGTCAGGAATTCGAGACCAGCCTGGCCAATGTGGTGAAATTCTGTCTCTATTAAAAACACAAAAAACTACCTGGGCATGGTGGTGCATGCCTGTAGTCCCAGCTACTCAGGAGGCTGATGCAGGAGAATTACTTGAACTCAGGAGGTGGAGGTTGCAGTGAGCCGAGATTGTGCCACTGCACTCCCGCCTGGGCAACCAAGTGAGACACAATCTCAAAAGGAAAGAAGAGAAAATAGACCCTGACTTTTCGGTGATCAATTTCAAATTCACATGGCATAGGGCATGTATACAGAGAAGAGTGAAATATTGGGGCCATCCTTACAATAAACCATATTTCATGCTTTTACTAAAATACTACATATTAATTTTTTTCCCCAATGTTTGTCTCTTTTTTTCTTTCTAAATTTTAAAATTTTTTTATTGACATAAAATAGTTTACATATTTTTGGGGTACATGTGATATTTTGGTACTATGTACAATGTGGAATAATCAAATCAGGGTAATTGAAATACGTATCACCTCAAACATTTATCATTTATTTGTGTTGAGAACATTTTAATTCTAATCTTCTAGTTATTTTGAATATACAATAAAATATTGTTAATTATAGTCATCCTATTCATTGTGCTACCAAATATTAGATCTTATTCCTTCTATCTACGAGTATTTTTGTACCCATTAACCATCCCGACTTTATTCCTTCCTCTCCTGGAAATGCAAATTCTCAAGTCCCACCCCAGACCTTCTGAACCCAAATTTCTGCAAAGGGCCCAGAAATCTGCATTCTGGCTAGCTCACCAAGTGAATCTTAGGCATGCTAAAGTTTGAGAAGTGATGAACTCTATCACAGGCCACCCCTCTGCACTGCCCAGAGGCTTTTATAGGTTCAGACCAGTACCCAGATAGGGTTTATGTTATCTTTTCCCAGTAAAGGTGTTTAGGTTCTAAAGTGGGCAGTAAAGTGCCTTCTAAAATAATAGGTGTATTTTGCGTAGGGGCATACAACCAATTCACTGCTTCCACCTCAAAGGCAGCTCTGAGCATTTCTTCCTGCAGCCAGGACGTGGCACATTGTTCTTTGCAGATTAGCTAGTGGTAGACAGGCCCTAGAGAGCCCCTAAGTTCTTCATCGTCTGGGGGAACGTGCTTGTTTCCATCCCCATTCACATCACACAACCATCAGCATTTTAAGCCAGTGATGGGCTCTTGGTGTCTCTATACTTTACATTCCCCTAATTAGACCAATCTACTGTGATGCTCAGAATGAAGCCCTATTAAGCTTCATGTGGTGATGCACACCTGTAGTCCCAGCTACTTGGAAGGCTGAGGTGGGAGGATTGCTTAAGCTCAGGAGCTCAAATCCAGCATGGACAACATAACAAGACCTTGTCTCTTAAAAACAAAACAAAATAAAACAAAACAAAAAACACCTCATTGGAAAAAATATACAAAAAAGATATTTGGAACCAACAGTCAAAATTTCCTGAGATTCAAGCTTCCTCTAAACTGAAGAGCCACGAATAATTAAGATGAGTGGGGCAGGGGGTCTGGAAGAGTTGACTATGGCCTGGGAGACAGAACGTGAGATTGGACCATCTGGCTGCCTTTTAGAAAGGCAGGATAGCATGGTGGCTCAGAGCATAGGACATCCCCCCTGGAGTTGGCTTTGCTACTTCAAGCTGTGCGGCCTTAGGCAAGTGATTAACCTCTCTGAACCTTGGTATACTCGAGAGGAGAATAATGTTTACCTCAAAGGATTGCAAAAATTCAACAAGACAGTAAATGTAAACCCTATGACATAAATATTATTATTAACTCCATTTGACAGATGGAGATTAGAGTCCAGAGGGATAAAATACTTTCCCCTAAGTCACACAGTGCCAGGGTTTGAATGCAGATTGTTCTGAATCTAAAGCTCGAGTTTGATTTGTTTTGTTTTGTTTTGCTTTGTTTTCCATTGCATCCTAATATCTCAGTAGATTCTGGTCTGGGGTTAGTGTATCCGATCGAGAAAGGAAATCTGGGAGCTGCAGGAAGGATTGGTCCAGGAAGGGTGTTTCTGAAAGTTCATTTTCTCCAGCATTCATTCCTGCCACTTAAAGTCAGCTAGGTTAGTTGGTCTCTCTCCTATCTCTCTCTCTCTCTCTCTCTCTCTCTCTCTCTCTCTCTCTCTCTCTGTCTCTCTGTCTCTCTCTCCTGAATAGCTAAATCAGCTAGGCTCATGTTTGTGCAGATGGGCAAGGAATTGATTTGGACACTCCTACTACCATGGCTTTAAGATGTCAAAGAGCTTCCTGATTTCAAATGCCAGTCAGTGATCCAGGCTGCACGTTTTGTTTCATTCCATTGGTTTCTTCCCACCCTGGGTCATTGTCTTCCCATCTGTCTTCCCTACTCCTCCCTATCAAAACATTCTATTTATTCATTCTTTCTTTCATTCAGATTCAGTGCCCACTATATGTGCAGTGCTATTAGGTAATTTTTCACTGAATTGCCACTGTGGCAAGGATTTGAGACACAGTTTCATACCAAAAATATTTAATAAGAAGAAAAAGAAAACACAAGTTCTCCTTTTTGGAGCATTTACCAAGTCCTAGGATCTACGCTAAACACTTTTTATGCACGGTCTAGTTGACCCTCATATGAGCTTAATGAGCTCACTAGTACGTATTCCCTTTAACAGATGAGGAAACTAAGACTCAGAGATGCTATGTAACTTGTTCCTAAGGTTGCACATCCAGGCAGGGCAGTGCCAGAAAAGAAATCGGAGCTCTATGACCCCAAAGCCTACTCCTGCATCCCCTCTCTTAGGTTACTGTATCTTCATAGCAGCCAGGGCTGTCATTGTAGGCAGCCACCGTCTGCTTAGGTTGAAGGGCTACTCTGCCAGCAGCTAGCTAATGAGTTACTGTGAAAAATGCCAGCACTCACCTGGAGAGGCAGTCCCACGAAACTGTGGAGCACATCTCAGTTTGCTTGCAAAGTTCCCGGTGCAATTCATCCCTCACTAAAAAGTTAGGGCATCCTGGTAGATTAAGAGGATGGTCACAATAGCAAGGGCTGCTGTTTCCTGGGCACTTGGCATGCACTTTCATATTTAACCTTCCCAAGGACCCTGTGATGCATGCCCTATTAACATTCTCAATTAACAGACCAGGAAACTGAGGTTCAGAGCAGAGCAGAGGCCCAGCACATACTGCCAACAAGTGTCAGACCCAGGATTCCACTCATTAACTCTGCCAAGTCAACAAGGGTTCAAATTAGCACATAGTAGGCCCGCTGGGTATTTTCTGGATTGGATACAATTCTCTTACTTGTCCAAGGGGAACAATACTTTGGTCTCTGGCTTTGGTCTTTAACAAGATCCCAACGCTGGACTCTGGCTCTGGTCTTAAGGACACAGAGCTGCCATCCTGTGTCCAGAAGCCCTTGGCAAGGGTCTTATCCCAAGGACCCGATTCTTGACGACCTTGTGCTCACATCGCTCCTCGACTCAGGAAGACCTAGACAAGCCCATTCTGTCCCCTGAGAGCAAAAGCTTTGGTCTGAAAACTGATCTTGTTTCTGTCTGTTTGCTTCTGGAATTAAAACATGAAAATCCACAGGAGGCTTGCAGATTCCCACTGAGACCAATCGGCGACATTTTCAAACACGATGAGCTGTTTGTCAACTACGTGTTCTGGAACAGAGGATGGGGGAAGGGTTTGGAAAGGTGCCAGCAGCCTCCCGCAGGGCTGCTCATCTGCAGTCTGCAGATGGAGGCAATTATCCTAGGCAGGGCCTCTGGGGGACCCCCAGCCCTGCTTATGTCTCTGGAGCCATGTGTGTTCAGATGCTTGCATTTCCTGTGCACAATAACACTGGCAATGGTGTGGTGGTGGGGTGTGAGCCATTGACTTCAGGTCAGGCTGGCTCCTGACCAGATTGTGAGCTGCAGGAATGTGTCCTTGGAGGGTCTTCACTGGGGACTAGGCCTAGAATCTCACATGTGTTCAGTTTTGGTCACGGAGCTGCTTTGTAATGGCAGAAAATAAAGGAGGATCAACAGAGAAATCCAGGAAGAGATGCGGCGGCAAATAAGGGAGAATAGGGGCAGTGAAGTGTCCATTTCCATGGAAAACTGATGAGACTTGGGAGTGGCTGAATTCCGTTATGACTGGGGCTCTTTGCGAAGGGTAGGTGATCTTCATTATACAGGAGTCCACTGTATCCTTTAAAAGTAACAGGAAGAAACAGCAGGCTGAGGGGCATTGGCACACCAAATGGAAGATCTTCCCAATAGCATGGCACAGACTCTGCATAAAGAGAGTGAGGCCTCCATCATAGGAGGCATTCAAGCAAGGATGAAAGGATATCTGCCAGGAATGCCACAGCAGGCAGACTTCAAAGTGATCCCCACCTCTTGGTGTTCATGCCTTTGTGTAATGCCCTGACCCCGAGGGTGGGCAGGACCTGAGCCTTGCTTCTAGCCTATAGAATGCAGCAAAGGGGATGAGCTGTCACTCTTGGGATCACATTATGTTATATAAGACTGTCTCGGGTGACAGGAGCTAGAGATTCTCCTTGTGGACTTGATGAAGGAAGTGGCCCACACAATGGGATCAGAGAGGTCCACATGATTAGGAAATGTAGGCAGCCTCTAGGACCTGGGGTAGGGACTCTCTCAACAGCCAACAAAAGGCCATGGCCCTGGGTCATACAGCTGCGAGCAAATTAATTCTGCCAATGAATTTTTGCTTAGAAGCTAATTCTTCCCCTCTCAAGCCTCCAGATGAGAACACAGCCCAGCCCATACCATGATTGCATCCTTGTGAAATCCTGAGCAGAAGACCCGGTTAAGCCAAGCCCAGACTCCTGACCCCCAGAAACTGTGAGAAAATAAATGTGTGTTAGTTTAAGCCCCTACATTTGTAAGAATGTGTCATGCAGCAATAGAACATGAATCCAGACACTGTGGGGTGGGTGCTACCAGTCTATCTCTATCCTCCTGCTGGGCTGGGTTTCCTAGTTATCTGATAACAAATCATCTCAAAAAAGTGGCTTAAAATTACAGAAACCATTGATTATCCCTCACAGTTTCTGTGAGTAGGAATTGGAGGGTGGCTTGGCTGGGCAGCCCTGGCACAAGGTCATTCATACAGCTGCAGACATGTCACCTGGGGCAGCAGTTATCTGAAGGCTTCATAGGGGATCGAGGAGGCACTCACATAGCTGGCAGTTTGGTACTAGCTGTTGGCCTCAGTTCCCCTCCAAGTGGGCCTCTCCACGGAGCTGTTTAAGTGTCCTCACAACAAGGTGGCTGGCCATGGTGGATGCTTCAGTGTCTTTTATGGTTTGGAAGCCACACAGCATCACTTCCACTGTATTTAGATGATCACACTGGATCAGCCTTGATTCAGCATGGGAGGGGACCACACACAGGAGAGTATGAATAACAGGAGGCAGGGACCTCTGGGGACCATCCTAGAGGCTGGTAATCATACTGGTCTTCTTTCCCTCCAGCATGCTGCCTGCTTGCTCTACTCCAGCTTTTGCAAAGAAAGTTTGATGCCCTTTGCCAGACTCCATCTCTCCCCTACCTTCCATCACCCCTTCAGCTTATCTCTGAGGTCTCAGCAGAAGTCAGCCATAGCTTTGTGGGGCCCAAAGCTTATGTACTTAAGGGGTCCTCTTCAAGATCAAAAAGAGAAAACCACCTTGCTTCTGCAAACTTTCCTAATCACATGACCATTGCTAGGGCCCATCCTAGGGCCTCAGGAGGTGCCTGTGCAAACAGGGGGCCCTGAAGCTTCATCTTCACCAGGATCACAATGAATTCTCCTCACTTCCTCAAGAAGTTCTGCCCAATCTCTAGGATGAGTAACCTCCATTGCTTCAGTCTCCCTGCATGTCACCTGTATAATTAGGCATTTAACATCTCCTTTGGCCTCCAGGGACCAGGTCTTATTCAAAACCTCTTTTTATGTACTTGCTGTCAGAGAATGATCTAAATGCCATGGACACAATAGAGAACCGGGGCCAGACAAGCTCCATGCCATCCTGTAATCTATGTTCTGGTGGGAGATAAAGGGGTAATAAATATATAACAAGAAAAAATTTGAAAGATAACTTCAGCTAGAGACGGGTGCAATGGAGAAAGTGAACCAGGGCAATGAGAGATCAAAGACAGCCTCTCTGAGACCAGGATGATGAGAGGGAAGATCCAGGGAGGTAAGTGTCCTGGCAGGGGGAACAGCAAGTACAAAGGACCTGAGACAAAAAGAAGACTTGGGTGTTTAAGATTGAGCAGAGAGGCCAGTGCGGCTGGAGTCTAGTGACCAGGGGGAGCAAGGGGCAATGAGGACAGAGGGACAGGTAAAGGACAGACCAGGTAGGACTTTGCAGAATAAGCAAGAAGTCTGGATTTTATTTTATTTAGGTAAAATTCACATACCATAAAAGTAATCACTGTAAAGCATACAATTCAGTGGCATTCAGTATCTTCGCAATGTTGTGCAGCCATCACTTCTGCCTAGTTCTGGGTTTTATTCTAAGTCAATGAGACACCACTGGAGAGTTCTGAGCAAGGGGTTTTGAGCAGTGTTAGCATGTGCTCATCCCAGAGGTGTCCCATCCAAGGCCACACGTGGGAAGGCAAGGTGTGTTTCCAGCAGAATTTCCCCAGGCCACGTCCTCCTTCCCTTTCTGGAAACAAGACTTGCCCCAAGACATCTGCTTCCCTTTTCCTTCAAACTCTTCCTTCTCTGCTCTTCAGAGCAAGCTAGCTAAGGTGGGGGGATGGCAGAAGAGGGGGAAGAGGGAGGAAGATGGGCTTTTAATTTCCAGCCTCCAATGTCAAAAGGCAATTTCATGCCTGCTGCTGTGGTTAGGCTAGCAGAAGGGACCAAGGCTGGCGGCTAATGCGGGGCTGGCTCCTGAGGATTCAGAGTTCCTGATTTTTTTCCCTCATAGGGACAAGAATTTCTAGCAGTGTTCAATCCTGCCTTCCACTCCGGTGATACACCTCAGAACCTTGGGGCGTAGACCATGGTGTTAGTGGAGAGGATACTAATTTGTCATAGACCACAGCCTTAACTCTGCTCCCAGCAGCCTCCGATTCTCTGAACCACTGCCGGGCACAGGTCCCATTCTTTCCATCTCGTGGAGGGTAAATATGCAGGATGCTCGGGTCTGAATCCTGCTGCTGCCACTTGTCAGCCACGCAACCTTGGGCAAGTGCTCTAATTTCCTCTTGCCTCAGCCTCCTCACCAGGAAATAAGGACACGAACAGCCCCTGCCTTGTAGGGGTGATGTGAGGATTAAATGAGGTAATGCAGACACACGGGGGACTTGCATGAGAGATAATAAGCTGATGCGGGCACACAGTGGGCATGTGTGAGAGATAATTAGGTACTGTGGGCACCAATAGATGTTATGTCAGTGTTCGCTTAAAAAGATAAGAAAAGGCAAAAAGAACACAAGATAGAACCCAAAATGTTACAAGAGCCTTTGAGGCTGGAAATCTAGACATTTATGTGAATTCAAGAGATTTTTACAACGTAGTTGGCAACCAGTTTAAACTTATTTTAAAACACTCTGTGGCCCCCAAAAGCCATCTCTCTGCCAGGCAGATGCTGTGGTCAACCTGGGACCCAGGGCTTCAGACTCTGCCTGTCAGGCTGACAGAAGTCTACTGTTCTAGAATTTTTTCTGAAATATCTTTACTCTCCAGGTTTCCATGAGCTTGCTTGACAATGTCATGGAGTGTCTACTGTGTACTAAGCACATAAGCAAAATAAACTCATCAGAAACCTGAGAGGGAAGTATGTGTGTCCCATTGCACAGAGGAGCAGACTGAGGCTCTGAGAGCTATAATCCTTGTGCCCACAGTTTCCCAGGCAGTGAGTTTCCTAGCAGGAATTTGAACTACTATTTTTCCTCCACCCTCACACCTTCCCAAATTTCTTTTCAGGGTCCAGGCAGGCTGGTCCGTCCACCCCAGTGGTCAGCCTGACAGGCAGAGGAAGCAGGAAGAGCTGACCGATGAGGAGAAAGAAATCATCAACAGGGTGATTGCTCGAGCTGAGAAAATGGAAGAGATGGAGCAGGAGCGAATCGGGTGAGGCTTACACTTCCCATTCACCCCAGAGCCGCTAAGGCAGGAGGGTGTGCTGGGCTGCCTCTGGGCTTTGCCATTTGTGACTTATGGGGCCACCTCCCTGCACCCCCTCCGACTTCCCCACTGGCAGACGTGGGATCTTTGTTGCATGAGGTAGGAGAGTTGGGAGAAGAAAAAAGGGACTAGAGGAGAGAGTGGGCTGCGAGTGAGGAGTTTCTTGCCTGAGGGTGCATTGAAGAAGGGGCAGGGGGAGGGGTATTGTGATAGGGAAAGGGGAGATGTCATTGGAAGCTTCAAGAAGTGGGGTGGGTGTGAGCATGAGGTGTCTCAGCTAATCACAGCTGCATAGGGATGTGTTCTAGAAATGAGAGCCATGTAGGTGTCAGAAGGTACAGCTGAGGGCAAGGTTAGGAGGACAGAGAGTAGGTAAAAAAGAGTGTGTAAAAGAGAGAGCATGTTTGAAATTAGTTATATAAGACAATTGGAGAAACCAGTCCTATAAGGGTCAGACAGCATGTGAGTGAGGAAGCAGAGGTTAACCTGATGGGTCCGGACTCCAAGAACCCGGGGTCCCATGCCAGCTCCCTACTTGCCTACTGTGGATCTTGGGCAAGTTGCTTAACCTCTCTGAGCCCCAGTTTGCTCACTGGCAGAATGGGGGAAATAACAGTAATTATCCTATAAGACTCTTGTAAGCATTGAGATGATGCATGCACAGTTCCTGACCCAGGCTCTGGTGACACTATGTGTTTGATAAATGGTAGGAAGGAGGGGAAAGTGGGGCTCAGAGGGAGGGGATAATGAAAACATGTTTGGGAGAGAAGCAAGGCTTATAAGAAGGATGTGTGATGAGTGGAAGAGAGTGACAAAATCAATGAGCAGGGACAATACCAGAGAGCAAGGAGTGCCATGGGTGTGGGCTGGAGCTGGGGGACTGGGGAACGTGTGGGGCATCATCAGGGGGGGAGAATAACTTAGAGAAGGGAGTGAGGGTATGTGTTTGGGGAGCTTTTGGTATAAATGGAGACTTTGGCTGCCGGGATACAGAGAAGCCATTGGAGTAGTCTTCCTAGATCCAAATATCAAACAGGAAATGGGAAGGCAGGATGCTGGGACACCACCGCCACCCTGTGTCCCTCCCCAAGCCCTCCTGCCGGGGGCAGCCATTGCCAACTGCTTACAACAGATTTGGGCACTGAGGTGCCCACTGATATCCCTATCCAGACCCTCAGCCAGGGGTTAACGAGGTTCTTGGATGGAAAATGATGCTCTGGGGATGCAGGAAGTGGGTGCCTTTGATTTGATCCAGATAATTGCACTTAGGGCAGGCTGGGGAAATCAGAGGTGTTGTTGACAAGTGACAAACAAACCTCAGGATGTGTCACAGGATGTGTCAGCTTCACACTTGACCCTCTGTCAGCCTCCTCATGTGGTCACCAAGCAGATGGGTCTGAGAGGCTTGCTGATGGGGTTAGGTTTTTATTTTGCTTTGCTTTTTAAAAGATATTTCAGGAGTGGAAAGTTCTCCAGGCTGGCAGTGTGTGTGCGTGTGTGTATGCATGTATGCATGCGTGTGTGCGTGTATGTGCATGTGTGTGTGCACATGTGCATGTATGTGTGTGCATGTGTGTGTGTGCATATGTGTGTGTCTTCATACAATGATGGGCCTCAGTCATGAGGGAAGGAAATGTATGTATGTTAAAGGTAAACAGTGAAAACAAGAACTCTGCTCAACCTTTTTCTTGCGTGGCACTTATCACCAGCTATCACATTTTATATTTTACATATTTTCTTTAACTATTGTATGTCTCTCCCCACCAGATTAAGATTCCTAAGGATAGATATTTTTGCCGGTTTTGTTCACTGCTGTATTCCCAAAGCCTGGTGTATAACAGGTGCACAGCAAAATATTTGTGAGTGAATGAATGAACATGGAAGATGAGGCTGTCTCCTAACTTCTTCCTACATTGCCTGTGGCCAAGAGGCTTGGGGGTTTATAGTCTTATCCAGGGTCCAAATTCCCAGGGAAAGTACTCTGACTGTCTTATGTCAGATACTATCCCTTGTCCAATCAACTGCAGCCAGGCGTGCCAAGCCCTGTTGTATCAACATGGCCACTGGGCTGCCTCTGGGGGTCAGGTTAAGCAGGTCTTTGTGGACTGAGCAGATCCCAGCTTAAATGATATAGAACAGGGTAAATGGGGTCTCTGTTTTATCTTCAATGTCCTGCTGTATTCTCCCTACCAACCTGGTGACATGGTGGCAGAGCATTGTGGTTAAGAACTGGGGTTGCCAAGTCAGGGAGACCTCGATCCAAATTCCAGTTCTGCCACTTACCCGCTGCGTGCCCTTAGATAAGCCACTTAGCTCCCTGTGCCTCAGTTTTCTCATCTGCAAAATGGGGATAACATTATCACATACATCTGGGTGAGTATTTAATTAGCATGCAAAGGATTATTATGGTGCCTTGTACAAAGTATATGCTTAATAAATAGTGGCAATTATTTAATTGTAAGGTTTGTTTGTTTTTTTAAGAGAAGGCTGATTGTTGACACTAGCCGAAGCCTTTGTTCTAGAAGTCTGCCCTGCGACTCCTGTTTGGCAAGTCCTGAAACTCTAGCAGCCCCTGGCTTCCCCTGAAGGAGATTTGAGAGGCTTCCAGGGGAGCTTGGGCCAAGTCTTTGGTGACAGAATGTCCCTTTGCTGAGACAGTGTGTTTTCTGCCTGGCTTCCCAGAGTGGGGAGGACAGTCCCGGAAGATTCTGGCTGTGGTTGTTCCACAGCGCCCTGCCTGCAGCCAGCCCTTGCTGGTAGCATCGCCAGAGGCAAACCCAATGCTATTTGTGTCTTCTAAGCTCAAACCTGCCCTGATTACTGTTCCACCCACACTTCCCTGGGAAGGGATCAGAGAGGAGTCAGATGAAAGCCAAGTGAAACATCAGACATGGAGCCAAACTGAAAATGGGGGTGCTAACTGGGGCTCCCACTGCAGAACATGAGGATCTCAGTTAGTGAGCTCTAGGAATCTCAGTTTTCCCATCCATCAAATGACTCAGTCTCTTTCTCAGGATTCTTTCTGCGCAGACTCTACAGTATTTTGGGGGTGTCTGGTGAGGGGCCTCACACCCTATTGTTGGCTGTACCTCTCAGAGTAAATGAGCTCCTTCTATGTTAAAATTTCTGATGTAGCTCTGTCCCTTACTGGGTCTGGATATCAGCCCCATGATGCTGAATGTTCTTTTTTATTACCTGAGTGAAAGCTGTCTGGGAGAGTTACGAAATCACTGTTAATAAGCATGATAAATAATCATCATGATGGGTGTCATTTATTAAGCACTTACTATGTGCCAAGCCCATATCTAAAAACTTCATTTGAATTAACTCATTAACTGCTCCTGTCAACCCTGTCAAGTAAGCTAGTATTATCCCCATTTTGCAGGTGAGGAAACTGAAGCTCAGCCAACTTAGGTTATTTGCCCAAGGTCATATGCAGGCAAGGTACACATCCCTATTTGGCTGACTCTCGGAACTATGCTCTTAAAGGTCTCAGATGTTTTTCCTGAAGATGTGTTCCCAAATTCCTAGGCTCTGCAGAGCATGGAAATTTTAATTACTCAGGTTTGGAGGGGACATTTTGAGAACTGGAAGCTGAAACCCTTTCTGTGCTGGCCCAATGATTATTTCCAGCTCTTATTAACCTGTCCGTACCTTCCAAAGCTGCCAGGGCTAGTCTGCATGCTGCTGTGGTTCTGAGAGTTCCAGGAGAGAAATGCCCTCAGGCTTCCCAGGAAGCATTGCCTCCCTGGGGCAGTTTTGCAAGAGTTAGCTGCCCCAGGGAGCCCCAGGCCATGCACAGCAACCCAGAGCTGCTTCATTCCATGGAGCTCATGTGCTTCTGCCAGGAGGAATCTAAATCTTCACTCACCACTTAGCTCACAACCCAGCTCTGTTCTCTTCAGCATCCCAGGAGGGAGAGAGGATGGCCAGAAGAGAAACTCATTAACCAACCTCATTTTGCCCCCACATTTCTTATATAAGTGCCAAGTGGGATTTCAGAGTTTATTTTGCATGCCCGACTGCTACAGACTTTCTATATTAGTTAGGACACTTTGCTTACAAGAAAGGAAACTAATTCCAGCTAGGTTGTTTCAGTCATCTATTGCAATATAACAAACCACCCAAAACTTTGTGGCTTAGAGCAAAACAGTGTATTATTTTTCATGATTTTATGGGTTAAGGATTCAGATAGAGCTCTGCTGGGCAGGTTTTCTGTTCCAGGGGACATGGGCTGGGTTTGCTCACTCAGCTGCATTCAGCCGGTGGTTGGGCCAGGCTGGAAGGTACAATAAAGCTTTACTCCCCTGTCTGTACCTTGGTACTCTTCAGGTAGCCCCTCTCTTTGCATTTCATCCTTCCTTATTCATTAGTCTGGCCTGAGATCCTTTACATGGCAGTTGGATCCCAAGGGAACAAAGATAGGTGTTGCCCGGTCTCTTAACAGTGAGGTCTGGAACTGGCAGGTATCACTTTCTATTGAGGACAGGAAATAGATCCTATCTCCTTATGTGATAACTGTCATGTGCATGCAGAGGAGGAAGGCATTACTGGTGGCTATCTTTATCTCATTATGCAGAAAGAGAAGTTTAATATAAGGGTTCATACATATCTCCAGGGATCTGAGGACAAGAACACAGCCTAGCCTCATGAAAGGCCTACTTCTCACCCCACATATTAGAAAATATAGCCATGCTAGCTAGAGCCTCCCAGTTTTTATAGCTCTTCTTAGTCTCAATCCCAAATTCCCAGGGAAGGAACTCTGATTGACCTAGCTCGCCCTAGATGCCCGCCCCTCATCCTATCAGCAGTGGTCAGAGGTGCCAGGCTAGACACACGTGGCTGCTGAGTACTTCTCCTGAGCATAAAAGGGCCTCGTTGTGAGTTGCAAAGTCACACCTAGGTTACTCACAGGACTTTTAGAATGTATTAAGTTTGGAATTAGACATTTGCCTCCAAAATTGGTTTGCATTTCCACCTCTCTCCCTGACATTGGTAAGGCCCTCTTTATCCTTATTCTGTTTCTCTCCATCCAGAGCCTCTCAAAGGCATTTGCTCATATACCTTGCCTGTGAAGGGACTGGCAGCTGGGTGGATTCCATTCGAGGTCAGCTTCCTTAAACAGATGGGCCCAAAAAAGTAATTAGGATTTGTCATTAACCTTGGCATCCAGACGCCGTGATGGAGGAGGAAGTCAGAGGGACTTGTTGTTGACAGGATCTGTCGCACCCCTATCACCTTCTCATCTTGATTCCACCTTCCCCTGTGTTTTTGGCACATATTTTTTCCAAAATATGGACAGAGGGAGAAGTGAATAATGATGCCTGGAACTTGCTACGTCTAATTAGGCAGACATCTGTCCTATGGCTTGACAAGCCGACCATAAGCCAGGTCATACTCTCCTCTTTCTAAAGGAGGACTCCTCTCCCACATTTAAACCTAAAGTCTTAAACCTTCTATGGATGGGATCAGGGACTTGGGGGCATTCTGATAATATCAACATATTTACGTATGTGTCTATGTACATTTTTTTCTCAAGAAACATAGATTTCATCAAGTCTGGGGGGACTCTGAACCCCCCAGTGTTGGGAATTATTGAGTAGTACCTCAGTTTTCTCAGGGATTGGACCAGTGCTTTTTCCAATGTCCAGCTAGCCCTAACATGTTATAGAATCTGTTTGTATAAGATGAAAATACGGTTGGGCATAGTAGCTCATGCCTGTAATCCCAGCACTTTGGGAGGCTGAGGCGGGGGGATCAATTGAGGCCAGGAGTTTGAGACCGGTCTGGCCAACATGATGAAATCCCATCTCTACTGAAAATACAAAAATTAGCTGAGTGTGGTGGCGCATGCCTGTAATTCCAGCTACCTGGGAGGCTGAGGCATGAGAATCATTTAACTCAGGAGGCAGAGGTAGCAGTGAGCCGAGATCGTGACACTGCACTCCAGCCTGGGTGACAGAGCGAGACTCTGTCTCAAAAAAAAAAAGAAAAAAGAAAGAAAAGACATGCAACACATTTAGGAAAGTAACTTAACCCAATCAAGACATTTGGGGAATTTTTCTTTTTTCATACAAAAGCAAAGATTTTTTTACTTGGGAGGCTGAGGCAGCAGAATTGCTTGAGCCTGGGAGGCAGAGGTCTCAGTGAGCCACCTAGATCATACCACTGCACTCCAGCCTGGGCAACAGAGCAAGACTGTCTTAAAAAAAAAAAAAAAAAAAGATCAAAATAGAAGTTTTCTGGATTCCTTAATTAGCTCGATGCCTGCCATAAAAGAGAGAACAAATACATGTTGAATGAATAATGTATACTCAGTGAACCATAAACCCAACTAAGATGCTTATCAAATCACTTTACCCTTACAGCCTCTCTCATGGCCTCCCTGACCTCATCTGTAAAATGGGAAGTTGGACGGGGTAGTCTTCAAATCTCTCTAGCTTCTCAAGTTCCGCATTATTTATGTTTGGGGACAGATAATCCTTTGTGTGGGGGCTGTTTTTTGCATTGTAGACTGTTCAGCAGCATCTCTGGTCTCTACCCACTAAGATGCCTGGTTTAACTCCCTACCCAGTTGCGACAACTAAAAATGTCTCCAGACACTGCTCAATGCCCCCGAGGGGCAAAGTCACCCCTGTTGAGAACTACTGCTCTAGCCCTTTTGTTGGTAGAGAAGGAATGGGAGATGAAATGGACTGCGATTTTTCTTGCAGTCATACTCAACTTCTAGCAAAATAATCATAAGAAACCGCTTTTATTGGCATCATGTGCCAGCACTGTGCTCAGAGCTTTATGTAGATTCATTTATGTAATCTTCACAGGAATCCTATGCAATAGAATATATTACAATCATTCCCATTTCACAGATGAGGAAACTGAAGAACAGAGAGGTTTAGCAGATTGCCCAGAGTCACACAGTTAATAAGTGGTGGGACTAGGATTATAAATCCAGGCTGGCTGGCTCCAGGATTGGGCTCCTATTCTGCTATTCCATAGAGGAACAAACATTTATCTCCAAGCCCTGTGCTAGGAACTTTCAAATATCATATATTTCCTTTAATCCTCATAATGTCCTCGCTGAGAGACAGACAATCATCTCTGCTTTACAGCTGAGTAAACCAAAGCTCAGGGAAGTTAAGCCACTTGCCCAGAGGCACACAGCCTTTATGTGGCCAAACCAGACTTTGAACTTGAATTTGTCTTTCCACTTTATCCTATTGGTTTTGGGGAGTACAGGTGGGAAAGGCAATTGATGGACGATTTTGGGGATTCAGAGAAGTAATTACAGGGTATCTCAAACATTTATCGAAGTTAATTGATCGTTTCATATGTTTCTTCATTCAGTTGAACAGTTCATTCCTCTTTACCACAGTGACCCTTGGCCCCTTCAGGCCTCAGCACCACATTTTCCCAACTCTATTTTTCGTGACAGGAAAGAGCAGGGAGAGGGGTCAGAAAGAACCCCAACCAAAGCACTGACATGAAACAAAGATGTCATTCTAGCATCTGGGCAGCTGGACCTAACTTCCAGATCTAGTTCTTCCACTCTTGAGCTGTGTACACTTGGGCAAGTGAGTTCCCCTCTGTGTGCCTTAGTTTCCCCATCTGTAAAATGGGAGTGAATAATAGAGCTTCTCTCCCAGATTGTTGATGGCTTAAGGAAAACAATGCATACAGAGTACTTAGCACAGCACCTGGCACAGTAAACACTCAGAAACAGCAACCACAACTATTGCTGTTCCTGGGTTTGTCATGACACAGCACCTTGCCCAGCATGGACTGCACTAGCCCAGCTGAGCCCTCCAGTGGTCTTTCTTGGCTCCCTCGTCTCCAACTCTGAACCGAGGTGACCTCTTTCCCCAAAGTGCCGAGGCCCAGGCAGGAATCCCATTCACCAATCCCTCAAGGAGACTGAGATCTAGGGCTCCCCAGGTGGTGACAGTAACAAACAACAGGGAGAATTAATGAGTCTGAAATGCACACGCCCTGCATGCCAGCGTGTGGCTTCCTGATGGAGCAGCTCAGTCATTTAAGGACAGATTCCTGAGAGACCCTGGCATTACAGCCTCAGGCCAGGCCCCATCAGAGCAGCCATTTCCCCATTCACAGCAGATGGTCCAATTTTGACTTCAGAAAGTGCCAACTTTAATAAACTCAACAGTAATATCCCCCTACTTGGCAATTAGGGTGAGGTGAAGAGCGAGCAGGGATTCTAGAATTGATGGTGTGGTGTGGGAGGTGTGTGTGTGAGAGAGAGAGAGAGAGACAGAGAGAGACAGAGAGAGACAGAGAAATAGGCAAAGATCAGAGAAAGATAGAGAAGGACAACATGACATCGTACCCATTCTCCCACTTTGCTGCGTTTTTCTGAATGGTGAAATCGTGGTCAACCACTGTTTCTAAAGGCAGCTGCTCTGGCTCCATCCCATGAGTTGGTGGAACCCCAGCTTTTAGCCGTTTCCTCTGCTGATTCAGAGATTGGCACAGAGACCCATCACACTGGGGAAAGCAGGGTGCAGGGCGTCTTTCCCAGGCTCTGCTGCACACCACATGAAGCCTACTTTCTGGCACAATTGTACATCCATTAACCTTTTCCTCAACATTCATCAGGATGTTGCAGCAGTACAGGAAAGTTCAAAAGCAGTTACTTGAATGTTTCTGAGGTCAGTTTCTGAGGTCACTTTTTGTGGGAGGTTGAGCATCAGAAATAAGCAGAGGTCAGTCCTCCACTGGGCTTATGACCTTACTTGAAGAAGGCAGCTGATTGGATCTGATCTCTCTACAAGAGCACAGTGTGTACAGACCATGTAAAAGTGTATTCTTGCATGTAGGTTCTAATCATACATGTGCGTGTGTGTGTGTATGTGCATGCACGCTCATAGCCGTATGTACATGTGCCTCTACAGGCATGCCTGTGGGTGTATATGTGTGGGTGCATGTGTCATCTGTGTGTGTGTGTGTGTGTGTGTGTGTGTGTGTGTGTGTTTGGAGATAGGCACTTGAGTCCTGTAAATTTCTAATCAATGCAGCCCCTTTAAACGCTTTAGAAAGACAGATTTCACAGGCAGATGATAGCATCCTGGATACCCAGAAAAAATGTGAGTACAGGGATGTATAAAACCCACAAATTTCCAGAATAAATAATTAGCAGCAACCATTACTGAATCGTTACCATGTTCCGGGCATTTTACAAACTAAAAAAAACTATCTCATTTTACCTTTGCAACAATCCTAAGAGGTAAGGGCTTTGTTTTCCCTAATTTACAGATAAAGAAATTGAAGCTCAGAAAGGTTAAGTAGCTTTCCTGGGGTCACAGAGCTAGGAAGTGGCGAAGTCCAGATATGGGGCCAGGCAAGCTCACTCCAGAATTGGCACCCCAACCCCTGCATCATAACTGCTTCCTACTACTAAATCCTGAAAGTGTGCACGTCTGCAGGGGTGTGTGTGTGTCTGTGTCTATGTTGGCGTGCCTGTGTATAGGGAGTCTACGCTTTCTTGGGGCTGCATGTAAATACCTGAAGAAAGCGATTGGAACCTCACAGAGTCAAAAACTTGACTTGTCTGACATCGACAGCCAGTCAGGGAGGAATTGTTCTGCAGAGGAGGGCTAAAGTTGGATTCAGACCCAAATCAGGCTCTGGGTGACTTGATGGGGCAAAAATGTGGGTGTGGCAGGCAAAACAATGGCCTCCCTCAAAATGTCCACATTCCAATCCCTGGAGCTTGTGCGTATGTTACCTCCAGTGGCAAAAGGGTCTTTGCAGATGTGATAGTTGTGAATCTTGAGATGGGGAGATTATCCTGGATTATCCAGGTGGACCCCATGTCATCACAAGGGTTTCCCGTGAGAGGGAACAGGAAGATCAGAGTCACGGAGAGATTAAAAGATGCCCTACTGCTGGTTTTGAAAATGGAGGAAGGGGCCATGAGCCAAAGAATGCAGCTGACTTCTAGAAACTGGAAAAGGCCCGGGAACAGATGCTCTCCTAGAGCCTCCAGAAGGAATGAAGCCCTGTCAACGCCTTGACTTTAGCCTTGACCTCTAGAGCTGCTAAGATAAATGTATATGGTCTAAGTCCCTAAGTTGTGATAGTTCGTTCCAGCAGCCACAGAAAGCTAATACAGCGAGTGATTCCTTGAAACCTGCTGGCATGCAGTGACATTTTGTGGCCCTCCTTCTGATACGCTCTTTTACCACCATTGAGTTAGACCCATTTGGACCAACCTTGTAGTTTCAAAGGACCTGCTCAGCTCCATGTGTGGAGAAAGACCAGAAACCTGCCTGCTTCATTCTACCTGGAACAGCTGCAGCATCTGAAACTCTCACTGCACCAAGCCTCCCAAGGGCTCCATTCATTTGTTCAAGTATTGTCTCTAAATGGGGCTGGGCGTGGTATCTAATACCTGTAATCCCAGCACTTTGGGAGGCTTTGGTGGGAAGATTGCTTGATTGAGCCCAGGAATTCAAGATGAGCCTAAGCAATATAGTTAGACCTCATCTCTATAAAAAATAAAAAATAATAGCCAGACATAGTGGCACGCACCTATAGTCACAGCTACTTGAAAGGCTGAGGTGGGAAGATTGCTTGAGCCCAGAAGTTTGAGGCTGCAGTGAGCTATGATCAAGCCACTGCACTCCAGCCTGGGTGACAGAGCCAGACCCTGTCTCAAAAAAAAAAAAAAAAAAAAAAAAGGCGGGGTGGGAAGTTGAGTCTCCTCCACTGAAAGCCCTTACATGCTGTCCCATCACTCTTCAATAAAAGACCCTGCATGGAGTGGTCCCTGCCATCTCTCCAGCCTCATCTCCCACCATTCAGCCTCCCAGCCATGCTGAGCACCTCTCACTTCCTTCGCATATGCTATTCCTTGGTTTCTCTGAGGACCCGTCCTGACTGTTCCTGTCTCTCTCTTGTGAGTTCTCAAAGCTGCTCATACTTGTCCTTCAGGGGACTTATGATGATTATAGCAATTTACGTGATTTTTTTTTTTTTTTGAGACGGAGTTTTGCTCTGTCGTCCAGGCTGGAGTGCAGTGGTGCAGTCTTGGCTCACTGCAAGCCCTGCCTCCCGGGTTCACGCCATTCTCCTGCCTCAGCCTCCCAAGTAGCTGGGAGTACAGGCGCCTGCCACCACGCCCGGCTAATTTTCTTTTTTTTTTTTATATATATCTTTAGTAGAGACAGGGTTTCACCATGTTAGCCAGGATGGTCTCGATCTCCTGACGTGATACACCCGCCTCGGCCTCCCAAAGTGCTGGGATTACAGGCGTGAGTCACTGCACCCGGCCACGTGATTTTTTAAATAATGTCCAATCTCTCACTTGAACACCAGCTCCATGAGGGCAGTGATCTTGTTGTTTTGCTACCGTTGCATCCTCACTGTCTACTAGGCACATAGTAGGTGCTCTATAAATGTTTGTCAAGTGAATGAATAGCCCGTCTGCCTCCATTGGGATGGCAAGGCCAGACCAAGTTGGGAACCTGCTTTCCACCACCTCCAGAGGCCATCCATTGGTGCCCAGAGGAGGGGACATACTCCTACATACTCCTGGTGCCTCTGAGAGCATCCTGGGAATTGGGATATGCCCGCCCGACTTCACTGAGTAACCAACAGCTCACCTTAAGCACCTAGCCTGGTGATGGATGTTCTCAGGATGCCAGGTGTGAGTAGTCATCATAAAGTTAATCAGGCATGTAAAGACATAGTAGTGAGTGTCAGCCACTTACAGGGTTCAGCTAATTGGGCACTTCATGTGAGAGAAAGGGATGGAGACATTAGATAGGTAAACAAAACCAGGCAGGCAAATAACACCAGGCAGCCAATGCAGACAAGGTCTACTCTTAGTCATCAAGGGTCCTTCCATTTCAAAAAAAAAGAAGGAGAAATCTCAGTGTTTCTCTCTCAGGATCTGAGAATTCAGAATGCTGCACATGAGAGGAAACTTGAGCTGCAGCTCTTCTAACCTCTCTTATTAGAAGAGGTTTTCTCAAGGTCATTGACTGGAAAAGAGGTAGGATTCAAACCCATGTCTTTTAACCGTTGGCCACATGATCTCCATCTTCAAAAATGCACTTTCTTCTCTGATGTAAAAGTAATACATGCTCATTTTAAGAAAGTCAAGAGAGTATAGAGGAGGAGTCCAGCGAGTTGGGTACATTAAAGAGGGAAGTGAAAATTATCCATAACCCCTCATTACCTGGT
Source organism: Papio anubis (assembly GCF_008728515.1). Classification (NCBI taxonomy): domain Eukaryota; kingdom Metazoa; phylum Chordata; class Mammalia; order Primates; family Cercopithecidae; genus Papio; species Papio anubis. The sequence continues at coordinate 107,181,387 of NC_044984.1, forward strand.
GATAATCGCTATGAATATCTTGGTGTGTTTCCTTCATGATGTATATATACATATTTGAGTGCACACAATGGAGATGTTCAGGTGAGCACGTTTCAAACCCAAACTCACACCCTGTTCACAATCCTGCACTCTGGGTTTTTGTTTTTTTCCCACTTAACACAGCAAGAAGAATGTATCTCCATGGGATATGCTTCACCACCTCCTTTCGTATTTCTTAAAGTGTAGCCAGGAATTCACCAGCAGACTCAAACAGGGAGCCGCTTTAAAATGCAGGTTGCTAGGCCTCCCCCAACCCTATAGAATTATTCTCTGAATATTGAACATTCTCCCCAGATGATCTAGATATACCATACATTTTGGTAATATTTCCCCCACACAGTGGCTCTCAATAGGACTTCATGCTTAAATACTGATATCCAGGCAGAATTAGATCCATAGCTGAGAAGGTTTAGAGTCAGGGCCGGGCACTGGTGTTTTTCTTAACGCTGGCTGATTGACATGCAGTGAGGGTAGAGAGCGTCTCCCTTACACATCTAGGGCTTCCCTGCCAAGACTGGTAAAAACATCTTTCTTCTGGGGTGAAGATGCTGAAATGTTTTATCACCAGGATAAAGACCCACTTGTGACACATGGTCCACCATGACCCAATTTTGACTTGGCTTCTTGCAAAGTTTTATTCCCTAGTTTAAAGTCTTAGGCTGTTGGGGTCTTCCATTTTGTGGCTGCAGCATTTGAGGCAGCAGGGTGCCCTAACAGGCAGGCTGCAGGAAGCTCCCTGCTCATTCCTGATCTTCTGAGGGAGAAGGAGGATTTGCGTGTTCCCACCTCACATGCATCCTCTTTATTGGTCTGTACTAAATTCATGGATAATGAGGGTCCCTCAGCTGAGACATTTGAGTAATAATCTTGGTTCTGCTGCATTTCTGTGCCATTTGCTGCTGCTGATAGGAGATAATGAGACACTCCCTGAATAACGTGTGTTCATGAGGCCTTTTGGCATCCAGGAGTTAATGGTGAAAGGAACAGGCACTAGGTGGGGAGGCTGCAGTGTGGGTTTGCAAGTGACAGGCAAGTCCACAACCTTCCTTTTCCAGGAAGAGGCAGAAAACCCTTTTAAGTTTCCTTAAAGCACAATGCGGTTTAGAATTGGATTTGTCCCACGCCCTCTTCCTGAGCTGCTTTGGCAAAGCTTGACTTGAGGCAGGAGGCTGTGGGGATTCATGGAAAGCAAAGATGATTGACTGAAGCAGAGAACCAGATTCTAGCTGTGGCTGAGTGACCCAGGCTAGCGGCCCACTCTCTCTGTGCTCTGAGACCCCAATGGTAGAGTGAGAAGAACACAATCTATTTTCTGACTAAGGCAGTTGATGAAGGTGAAAATAGTTGGGAGCAACTGTGTATAAGAAAAATGTCCCCATGCAACTGCCATCCCCTGCCTCCATGAGCCCACTTCATTGTCTCGTAAAATTTTATAGTTCTATGGCATTGAAAGGCATCCTGACGTTTAACAGCTCTAGTCAACTTCAAACTGTTTTTTTAAAACCCTGGAACCAACTTTCTAAAGGAAATCTAATTCAACAGCCCAAACAAACAAAAGAGATCAATGCAGACATGCTCTGTATGGAATGAGGTGTGGTAACCCCTCAAATTCTCTCTCACCATGCTGCCACAGAGGTTGGCCCCTGAACTGGCTCTATGAAACCCTCGGGGTACCATGAAGCACAGTTTGACAACCACCTATGCAACCCAATGCCTCTTATTTTCCAGATGAGGAAACAAGTCCAAAGAGGCAAAAGCCCAGGCTAAAATCAAGATTTGTCAGCCGCATGTTGAGGGTTCTTTGGAGAAACACAGTGATGGAGCATTGGTTGGGTATCTTGTCCCAACCTCGGGCAGTGAGAGGTGGACAGGCTGGAACCAGCCAGGGTAACTGCATATGTGCAGCTTGGTCCTTACTAATGATTGAGGGGCCTTTGGTGAGGGAAAGGCAGGGAAATCGAGTAGGGTGGAGGTTGACCTGTTCAAGGCGATCCCCATGGCTCTACATGGCACATGGCTGTGTGCACAGCAGCATGGTGTAGCAGCTAAGAACAGGGACTTGGGAGCCGACTGCCTGGGTCTGAGTCCCAGCTTTCACCACTTCTTAGCTGTGTAACTGGCATAAACCACTTAACCTTTCTGTGTCTCAGTTTTCTCATGTAGTAAATGGAAACAAAAGTAATCCTCAGCTTCTAGTGTGACTGGGAGGAGTCATTAAGAAAATCCCTGTGGAGGGCTCACATCTGTAATCCCAATGCTTTGGGAAGCCAAGGCAAGAGGATCATTTGAGGCCATGAGTTTGAGACCAGCCTAAGCAACATAGTGAGACCCCATCTCTACAAAAAAATTTTTTTTATTAGCCAGGCATGCGAGATCATACCCCTGCACTCCAGCCTGGGCCACAGAGTGAGACTCAGTCAAAAAAAAAAAAAAATTAGCCAGGCATGGTGGTGCATGCCTGTAGTCCCAGCTCAGCTACTTGGGAGGCTGAGGCAGGAGGACTACTTGAAGTCAGGAGGTTAGTGCTGCAGTAAGCTGTGATCACACCATTGCACTCTGGCCTGGGTGACACAGCAAGGCCCTATCTCTAAAAATAATAGTAACACTACATAAATAAAATGAGGAAATAAAATTTAAATAAAAGTCTGTGCCTGGCCCATAGTAAGTGCTCAGTAAACACCAGCTACTGTTATTACAGGAGTTCTGAGACCATGGACTGGGAGCTTGTTCCTGGTTCCTGCCCGCTCCCATCATCCTGTAGAAATAACTTTTAGGGAAGATGGGGTGGCTGGGGGGAAAATGAGGAAGAATCGAGAAGAGTACGCTGCCTTCAGCTCTGCGCATCGTGCCTCAAGTGGTTCTGTGCAATCTGGGTCACAGCGGAGGCTCCAGAGCCTGCAGGCTGCCTTTGCCTGTTCATTGGGCAGGGCAGCACCTCTCTCGAATGGAACGCAAAGGGAGAAGCTGCTATTTATGGCATTGTAACTCGGAGCGCTCTGAGGGTGTGGCAAGAGCAATGAGGGCCGTGGGGAGAGTCAGCATTAAGTGCCTGCCAGGCAGGGCTACCAGGGGCCCTCTGGGTGCTGTGACGCCCCCGTCCCTCCCATCGGCTCTCCCCTGCCATGTATGTACACAGCTGGGACCCAGCCCATGGAGGGGTGGGTGGGGTCCAGCTCTATCTGGGTTCACTGGCTGTGTGTCTAGAAGGAGTCCTCATTTGAGGGATGGGCAAGGAGATGGCTTCAAGCTGGTGGGAAGTGACCCCCTCCCCCCACAAAAAAACGCCGAAGTGGAAACAGGATGCCACAGTCGTCATTCAGTGTGTGGTCTGAAACCAGTGGCATCATGTGGCACCACCTGGGAGCTTTCTAGAAATGTAGCACCTCAGGCCCCACCTCAGACCTGGTATTTCAGAATCTGCATTTTAACAGATCCCCGTGTCATCTGCGTGCACATTAAACTTTAAAAAGTGCTGGGGTCATGCATATGAGACATGGGTTCTAGGGGGTTTTTTATTGTTGTTGTTGTTTGAGACAGAGTCTCGCTCTGTCACCCAGGCTGGAGTGCAGTGGTGCCATCTCGGCTCACTGCAACCTCCGCCTCCTAGGTCCAAGTGGTTCTCCTGCCTCAGCCTCTTGAGTAGCTCGGACTACAGATGCACACCACCACACCCAGCTAATTTTTTTGTATTTTTAGTAGATATGGGGTTTCACCATGTTGGTCAGCCTGGTCTCGAACTCCTGGCCTCAGGTGATCCACCCAACTTGACCTCCCAAAGTGTTGGGATTACAGGCATGAGCCACCAAGTCCAGTTATGGGTTCTAGTTTTGGCTCTGCCACTTCCTAGCTGTGTGACCTTGGGTAAGTCATTTAGCTTCCCTGTGCCACTTTCTTCACCTGTAAAATGGCATAAATAGTAGTGCCTCCCTCCTGGAAGTGGGTGGCAATGCACTTCATGCCATGCTAAGCATATAGTGAGTACTACTGAATTGTAAGCTGTTATTATGCATGGCTTGACACTCAAGGCACTTACTTTTGCTAGATACACGTGTGGGGAGTGAGCTGCTCTTATTCATTCATTCATTGATTCAACCAGCATATACAAATCCTCACTACAGCCTAGGCACTGATCCAGCACTGGGCACACAGCAGGGAACAGAACAGACAAGGTGCCTGGCCCGGGGGAACTCATTGCCCTGCAACAAACCAGAGATTGTTTCACAATCAGCTAATTACGTAATGCAGATAATCCCTGTAGTTAATTCCAAAAGTAACTAATGCTATGAGGAAGTACCAGGTTGCTAGTAGAGTGGATAAAATTGGTAGTCTGAGGAGGCTCTCAAGAGGGAGTGCTATTCTAAAGAATGAGGACACTTGGACCAGGCGCAGTGGCTCACGCCTGTAATCCCAGCACTTTGGGAGCCCGAGGCAGGCGGATCACAAGGTCAGGAGATCGAGACCATCCTGACCAACATGGTGAAACTCTGTCTCTACTAAAAATACAAAAATTAGCCTAGCGTGGCCGTGTGTGCCTGTAGTCCCAGCTACTCAGGAAGCTGAGGCAGGAGAATTGTTTGAACCCGGGAGGCAGAGGTTGCAGTGAGCCGAGATCACGCCACTGCACTCCAGCTTGGGCGACAGAGTGAGACTCTGTCTAAAAAAAAAAAAAAAAAAAAAAAAAAAAAAAAAATTGAGGACACTCTAGGCAGGAAAAATATAAAAGTGTGTGTGTATGCAACAGAGAGAGACAGATCACAAATGTGTGTGTTTGTTCCAGGCACAAGGAACTGAATGTGCTCTGATGCTAAAGCAGACAGAACTGAAATTGAAAGATCAGTGTAACTAGAGCAATGATTCTCAAAGCCATTCTTGAGCGTGCATCAGGATACCTTGGAGGACTCATAAAATACAGATTGCTGGACCTCTATCCAGCCAAATTAGAATGATTGTTTAGCTTCCAGGGCATTCATTTTCAAAGGGGAGCCTTCCTGCGTTCTGTTCACCCTCTACCCTTTCCTTAAACTGTCTGCACTTGACAATTTCGGGGCAGAATTTCTAATTCAGTTGGGCTGGGGTGGGGCCCAAGAATTTGGTTGGGTCATTGAATGTCAGGAGAGGAGGGGGTCAAGGAAGGCCCCCACAGGGTTTCTGGTTTGAGCAAGTATGTAGATGGTGGCGACATTTCCCAAGACTGGGAGGCAGGTTTGCTGGAGTTGGGGATGGAGAGCAGACAAGATGAAAAGTTGAGTTTGAAAGCATAAGTTTGAGATGCCTGTGAAGACATCCAAGTGAAGGCATCATGGAGACAGATAAATAGATCTAAATAAATCTAGCACTCAGAAGGCAGTTTCTGGGAGGAGGTGACAGGAGATAGAAAGGACTAGATAAGGTTCTTAATCCAAAGTCGGTAGAACAGATGGGACTTTGAGGGGTGTGGGAGGGGGTCTTTGGTATTCTGAAAATGTGTCAGAATTTTATGTGCACGTGCCTTTTCCTGGGGAAGAGTTTACAACTGTCATCAGATGCACAAGAGCGTGTGACTCAAAGAACGTGAAAACCATAAACCTGACACTGTGGGGTATGCTGGTGGTCCCCAGTCCTACAAGGTCCTTATTTACCTTGTCTCTGCTTCCAGGCGCCTGGTGGACCGCCTGGAAAACATGAGGAAGAACGTGGCTGGGGATGGGGTGAACCGCTGCATACTGTGTGGAGAACAGCTGGGGATGCTGGGCTCTGCCTGTGTAGTATGTGAGGACTGTAAGAAGGTACCATCATCCTCTTATCCCTTCTTCCCTGTGCAGCACCTGCAGAGGGGAAAGTCCTAGGCTCCAGCCGTAGGGGTCACTGGGGTTGGGGGGTGGAACTTGGATCCTGAAGATCACTTGCCAGGATACGGTTTTTTTCTGGGATGCTTCCATGCCCTACTGTCTTCCAAGGTAACCCTGATCCTGGTTCCTCCCTGGAAGCCACTCTGATCCTTCTGTCTCTTAGAGCTGAGTTCCATCCAGGGTGAACTAGGGAGCCTGTGGCAGGACATGAGCTATGATTGAGACTGCAGCTATCCTGGTTATACCTTAGCAAGTTATGTGTCAGTTTAAAGAGCATGCTAAGCACATGTTTATACTTGTGTGTATGTGGAATGCTTTCAGTTTTCTCGTATCCTGGGTTATGATACAAGAAACTTAGAAAGCCTCTGTTTAGCCAAGTTAGAATCATTTAGCTTCCAAAGCATTTGTTCTCAAAGGGGAATCTTTCTGAACTCTGTTGACCGTCTAACCTTTCCTTAAACTGTCTGCACTTGACAGTTTGGGAGCAGAGATACAACTGTCCTGGGGTCTGCCGGACTCCAAGAGTTCAGTTGAACAACCCAGCTGGAGACATCTATAATGTCATCATCTCCAGCTTGATGTCACATTTGACATGTAGAATGAAATCTTGGGAAGAGTTTATGTATTCTGAAAAACTTGCCAGTCAACTCAAAAGTGAGAATTTCATGACCCATTAAGTTTTCCTAATTGTCTTAACTTCCAGGAAATTCAATAAAAAATATAGTATTCCATCACACAGTCATGGGGCATTTTCTCAGATAACTTTCTTCCCCTTGGGGAGTTAAACTTCTAGTCATAGTCTAGGTTGTGTCAGGTCCATTTTGGAAATAAAGAGGAAATAAATTAAGACACGAAATGGATATATGGTCATTCGTCTTTAGAAAAAAGTATGTCAGTGATTTCCCCTGTGTGGATGATGAAAATTCAGATCCCACAGGGACACTTAGAGAATTCCTTTATCCAGTGCTTGGGAATGACTCAAGTTCTTCTTACTGGAAATAAGACTCAAATTGGAGTTTTGTTCCAACTGGCCTTGCTCTTGGAAGGAAGTGTGAGAAATGGAGGCAAGTTCTTCCTCTTTACATCCACCAAGAGAAAGCGGGGGGTGACATTGCTGTGCCTCCCATGAGCATGGCTCATCTGAGTGTGTTGCCTGTGTTTCATCCACAGAATGTCTGCACCAAGTGCGGAGTGGAGACCAACAACCGCCTGCATTCTGTGTGGCTCTGCAAAATCTGCATTGAGCAGAGGGAGGTGAGTGCCCTGGTCCCATCTGGTGCCTAGATCACCCTCCTTTCTTGGCCAGCTTAAGAGGTGCCTTAGGAGATTGGTATGAAAGGAGCCAGCTCAGCAGTGAACATTGACAGAACAACCTCACACTATTTGTAGGAATTTCTTTTCTCCTCCTCTGCTTCTGTGACTTTTTTTCTTCCTTCCCATCCTTTCTTCTTCCCTCTCTGTTCATTGCCCTCTGGCCTCTGTTCTTTCTTTGACCCCATTTCTCTGAGTCTTATGAGTCTTATGAGTCTTCCTCTCCCAACATCTTTCCTTTCTGTCTCTCTATTCCATTTCTTATTTCCATTTTTTTCTTTCCTCATACTCTCCTCTTGTTTGAGCTCTTTTCTTCCTCTAATCCTTATGCTTTTTTCTCCCTTTTCCTCATTTTGTTGTTTCTCATATCTTCACACGCTTTTTCCGGCAATTTCTCTTTACTTTGTCCCTCTTTCTTTCTCCCATGGCATCCTTCTCTTCCCCAGTTCTGCTTCTTACTTATCTTACCCCAATTAAGTCCTTTCTTCTTCTTCCAATTTCTTCATCCCCCACCCACTGCTGCAGAGTCCTGCCTTTGAGACCATGTTTCAATAACCATGTTCTCCTCAGTATCTGTCAGGGGCCTGGCAGGAAAGCATTGGCACACTTCAGTAGGTTAATCAAGGACTTGATGAAGGTGTTATTGACAAAGGTCCAGGCAGAGCTAAGAGGAATCAGCAAGGGTTGACGAGTCACCCTAGCACCAGCAAAAACAGGGTTGCTGTTTCCCCTCCTAAGACTGAAGAGATAGAGGAGGGAGTGGTTACCAGACTGGAAGATAGGTGTAGCCTAACAGGAATGCAGTCACTGCCCAACTAGTGGTGGGTTGTGGGGAGCCAAGGAAATAAATACCATAGTCCCACCCTCCTCTTAACTACAAACTCTTTATTTGTCTGGAGAACTCTTCAGCAATCCAAGCTTTCAAGAGGCTTTGTTGTAATCCCTGGTGCTCTCCTTGACCAAATAAACCTGAAGACAGAAGTCAAAGTTTATTTCATGGAGTCCAGTTAGTGCAGTACATACTGGTCAGCCTCCTGGGGCACAGAGCAGGGTGGAGAATGAATCTGACTGGGCAATGGAAGATGTTTCACACACCATCCTAGGTGTGCTGCTCTATCCTGACCCACAGGGCCAGGAGAAAGGCCAGAGGTCTTGGGGAAGTTGTAGGTAGATCACCCTGTTTACAACAACCAGTGTAGTGGAGAGCATGCCACATTTAAGAGATGGAAGACTTGGAGTTGAGCCCTTGTTTTTCCATTCTCTGGCTGTGTACTGTTGGACCCATCCTTAAGATTTTGGATATTCCATTTTCTCCATCCAAACTCCACTTTCTTCCTTTTTTTTTTTCTTTTTCTTGTTTTTGAGACGGAGTCTCGCTCTGTCGCCCAGGCTGGAGTGCAGTGGCCGGATCTCAGCTCACTGCAAGCTCCTCCTCCCAGGTTCATGCCATTCTCCTGCCTCAGCCTCCTGAGTAGCTGGGACTACAGGCGCCCGCCACCTCACCCGGCTATATTTTTGTATCTTTTAGTAGAGACAGGGTTTCACTGTGTTAGCCAGGATGGTCTCAATCTCCTGACCTCGTGATCCACCAGTCTTGGCCGCCCAAAGTGCTGGGATTACAGGCTTGAGCCACCGCGCCCGGCCCCCAAACTCCACTTTCTCCATGGGTAAACTCAAGCCCTTTCTACTGAGTGTTCAGAGTGGATGGACTGAATAAGTATGAATTGTGCAGGGCTCTGTAGTAGTAAGAAAATTGTGCTGGCTATTGTGTCAGGGCGCTTTGGACGAGGAGGAAAGATAAAAATGGGCACTCATGAAGGTAAGAGCAACAGTGCTTGGTTGCCACATCTTCAATCCCTGTCTCTCCTCCCCAGGTGTGGAAGCGTTCTGGAGCATGGTTCTTCAAAGGCTTCCCCAAACAGGTCCTCCCACAGCCTATGCCTATAAAGAAGACCAAGCCCCAGCAGCCTGTCAGTGAGCCTGCTGCCCCTGAACAGCCTGCTCCTGAGCCCAAGCACCCGGCCCGGGCTCCAGCTCGAGGTAGGACAAAGCAGGTGCTTCTTTCAGGACCAAGGACAGATCTTAGCCAACTGGTCTACCTGAGGGATGGCCTGACATCATGTCTGTGTTTCCATCCAGTTGTTGGATGGTCAGCTTCTGGACTTGGTTCTAGGACTTCTATATCTCCTTCATAGTTCACCATAAACTCTTATCAAGAGGGTAGCACAAGGAATTCTCCAGCAATGCCAAGCTGCCCAGAGGCTTCGCTGTCATCCCTGGTGGAATTTCTAGTGTACAAGAGGTAGAAATTAAAATTAGGAACTGAGAGAGACTCTCACCACCAAGATCACACTGGAGCCTGGGAGAATACTTGGCTTGCTGAGAAGGCCTTCCTGGACCCTAATATTTCTCCTACTATCCATAAGCAAGTCTGACTTGGACTAATTAAAAGTGAAAGATAAATAGAAGGAAATCAGGAAAAGAAAAATTACTGCTACCAAATTGCTACTATTGACATGATCACTATTATCCAAGTATTATGATTAATTATTAAAGTGATTAAGAGGGAGAAGCAAAACAGTAAAAATTTTAAAAAACAACCATAGTAAAACTACATTTTAGTTGGACTAGACCACTAGGACTGACCAGATAAAGCCCTTGCGATAATTTCAATTGACACTAAGTGATAAAATCTGGACTAAATGACAATTCCAGATTGAGTGCAGGCAGTGCTTCTGAAAGGAAGGGTATAGTTGAAGGTTTCAAATATTGAAGTGTCCATCTGCATTTTTCGTAAGATAACTTATCAAAGTACTTAGCACAATGCCTGCCACCTAAAAGGCATTCAACAAATGTTTTCTTCCTGACAAGGCATGAGCAATTTCTACTCCTTGCAGAGAATCACCAAATTGTCAACATATATTGCATTCCTGAGGAGTCCCCAGTTTTCACCACTAAAAGATTCCTTCTTCCTAGTTCTTCTAGGCTGAGAAGGTTGTATAGCATAATTATTCTTTATAAAGCCTGTGTATGCTCGTATGTGTTTATGCATGCAAAAAAAAAAAGTGAAATTGTAAACAGGAGCTAGATCAAAGGGGAAGTTGGGAGGAAGACTTTTAATTTTTGAAACATATTCTTGGGCAATAGTCAATGAACCCCTTTGTAGGCTTCTTAAGTTCTGGTTTTCCAGACACCAGAAAACCAATAATCCTCATAATTTGTGTTTTCTTTATCCAGGTGACAGTGAAGATAGAAGGGGCCCAGGTCAGAAGACAGGTGGGTTCTGCTGACTCTGTTTTGTCATTTGAGACAGGAATTGGCCTAATTCCCTCGATGCCCTTTCTCCATTCAATTCATGCTCTTCTTTCCAGGCCCTGACCCGGCCTCTGCTCCCGGGCGAGGAAGCTATGGGCCTCCCGTGCGCAGGGCCTCCGAGGCACGAATGGGCTCATCTAGCCGGGATTCAGAGAGCTGGGACCACAGCGGAGGTGCTGGAGACTCCAGCCGGAGCCCAGCAGGTGAGCAAGATGGGCAAATCCAGAGACAGTTCTCTGGATAGGGAGACTCAAAAAGAATGAGGGGGAATGTGTTTTTATTCATTTACTTAGGCAGCACTTACTGAGTACCTACTGTGTGCCATGTTCTATTCTAGATACTGGTTCTAGTCTACGGTAGAGGAAAGACAGGATTCAGAAACAATTCTGGCTCTAGACATCCATAATTTTGGTTAGATCCTTTTCTTGATGTAATAGTATATGTCAGAAAACATGATTTTTTTTGTCCCCGCCTCAAAAAAAAAAAAAAAAAAAAAACAAAAAAAAAACAAAACAAAAAACCTGGGGGAAAAATGCCCCTAGGCTTTGAACAAAGTAAGGATGCTTCCCTCTCAAAGATCTCTCCAAGTCTACCCTTGGCAATGGCCTCTGCTGTCTGGGCATATGGCATAGGTCAGCACGGCCAGGATGTCACTGACAGGCGCTCGTATTGGGTACCTCACATTTCTGGCCTCACTCATGGTGGGTTTATTTGGCAAGAGTGCCCATTGGTGGGAGTCACTGAGCACAGAACTTTGAAGGAAATGTCTACCATAGTGGAACATCTTTGTTCCATAGCTCCTTGTCTGAGACCTCAAAGCAGCTTCATTTCTTTTGCAGGAAGGGGCTGCGTCTGGGTCTAAGTCAGATTGGCTGAATATTTAGGTCCCATGTTGACGTCTGGTCTTCTCTTCCTGAATTGTGTGTTTGGAGCTTAGCACTTCACTTCCTCTTATTGGCAACAGAGCTGGGCACATACCTTGTGCTTCATCATCTACCCAGACCTCCCCCAACAATGAACCTATGGTTTAGATGAACAGAGAAAGGAATTTCTCAGATCCTCAACATTACGAAATATATATAGAATGTTTACTATGTGCCAAATGCCATCTCAAGTTCTTTTACATATATTGTCTCATTTAATGTTTGCCACAACTCGAAAATCCACATGAGACTTCTGTTATTCACATTTTACAGAATGGAAAAACTGAGCCTCAGAGAGGTGAAGCCACTTGCCCTAGGTCACACAGCTGATAACTGGTTAGAATGAGAATTAATTCCATATATGTCCAAAATCAAAGCCTGTACTTTTTCTTTTCTCTTCCAGAGGTTAAATTTCTTTTGGTGATGCCTTTTAAAATTATTTTTTGATTGTTGTAAAATATATATAACATAAAATCTACCATTTTAATCATTTTCATGTGTACAATTCAGTGGTGTAAAGTACATTCACATGGTTCACAGCCATGCCACTATGCATCTGCAGAACTTTTTTGTCATTACAAACTGAAACTTTGTATCCATTAAATAATGATTCCACACTCCTCTCTCTGCCCAGCCCCTGGTAACCACTATTCTTGATTCTGTATCTATGGTTTTAACTACTCTAGGTACTGCGTATCAGTAGAATCATACATAATTTGTCCTTTCATGACTGGCTTATTTCACCTAGCATAATGTCTTCAAGGTTCATCTATGTTGTAGCATGTGTCAGAATTTCTTTCCTTTTTAACCCATTTATGCTGGAGGTTGCAATTTTTTTTGTAAAAAATCAGACCTTGACGGCGACTTTGAGTAGTAGGATATAAATAACTCCTACAAGTTTAGCGTTCCAATCATGGAACACTGGGCATAAATTAAGAATACACAATATTCTATTGTGTATTTATATAGTATACAGATAGACACACATAATATAGTATACATATATACAATAGAATATATAGAAACACAGTATATATAATATATAATATAATATAATATACAACATATAGTATATGTTGTATATTATATACATATAGTGTATATACATACAGTACATATACTATATATAGTGGTGTATATGTATATACATGTATATATACATATACATAGTGTGTGTGTATATATACATATATTATATATACTATATTTTGTTTATCCATTCACCCATCAATGGAAGTTTGGGTTGTTTCAACCTTTTAGCTGTTGTAAATGATGTCATTGTGTGCCTGACATACAAATACCTGTTGCATTCCATTCTTTTGAGTATATACCTAGAAGTGAAGTTGCTGGATCATATGGTAATTCTGTGTTTAATTTTTTGAGGAACCACCATACCATTTTCCATGGCGGCTGAGACATTTTTAGATTCCCACCAACAATGCACAACAGTTCTCATTTCTTCATGTCCTCATCAATATCTGTTGTTCTCTGGGTTTTGTTTTTCTTTTCAATAATAGTCATCCCAATGGGTGTGAAGTGGCATCTCCTTGTGGTTTTGACTTGCATTTCCCTCGTGATTAGTGATGTTGAGCATCTTTTCATGTGCTTTTGGACATTTGTTATTTGCCTTGGAGAGACAGCTATTCAAGTCCTTTGAACACATTTTAAATTGGATAGTTTGGCTTTTGTTGTTGAGTCATAGAAGTTCTTTATGTATTCTGGATATTAATATCTTATCAGATATATAATTTACACATTTTTCTCTTATTTCATGGGTTGTTTTTTCACTCTTTTATAGTGTCATTTGATGCACACAAAATTTTATTTTGATGAAGCACGGTTTATCTTTTTTTTTCTTTTCTTGCCTATGTTTTTAGTGTCGTATCTAAGAAATCATTGCCTAATCTAAGATCCTGAAGAAGTTCCTTTATGTTTTCTTTGAAGAGTTTTATAGTTTTAGCCCTTATGTTTGGGTCTTTGATCCATTTCGAGTTAATTTCTGCATATCAAATCCTGCTTTTAGCGTCAATATTATTTTGTCTTCTGAAGACAAAGACGGTCATAGGACATTTCTGAACTGGATTTGAATCCCCTGTCCCTCAGGAGTCAATGTAAATGTTCCCCCGGTCTAGCTTCTAGCATGCACCTGCTCCACCTTGAGCTGGGTTAGCTGCTACCTTCTCTGAACTCCCAGGGTAGTGAGACGCAGCCCTAATGCAGGACTTACCACTGTCTAAAGCATTATAGCCTGAATCTCTTTCCCTCATAATACCAGGGACATGTCTCTCTCCATTAATTTATTATGTTTCCAAATATTTGGAGCATCTACCATAATTTTATCTCTTTCCCATCATTTTCCAGCCTATACTAAGATTCCTAGTTGATTATAGGCTCTCAAGTGCTTCCATATTTGAATTAATAATCATAATAGCAACTTAAACTTATTGAGCATCTACTCTCTGCCACGTATGTGATTAAACCCTTTGCATGAGCCATATTGATCCAATCAACAACTCTTTTTGGATAGGTACTATTGTAGTCGTCTTCACATAATAGATGCAGCAAAGAGAGGCTAAAACAATCTCAAGCTCACATAAAAGTAATAGCAGGGCTGGTGTTTAACCCAGGCAGTTCACGTGCAGAGCCAATGCTCCTAGCTGGTCTGTTATAAGTTCCACTTGAGGGACTGAGAGCAGCTCAGTAAAACAAATTATCAGTAAAACTCTCTTGTTCCAGGGCTTAATCCTGGAATCTCAGGGTCCTCCCTCACACACAGTGTGGAAATCCCTTCAGAGGATTCTGAAAGGGGTTTGATCACCCACATACGCTCTGTAAGGGGGGACTCCTTTCCTCTTGGAGTAGCTTATTCTATTGTTGATGGACTTCAGGTGTCATTTATACATTCAACAAGATCTGAGATAGACTTGGACAGAAGTCCTACCTTAGGGGCTTCCTGGTTATGTGACCTTGGGCATATTTAACCCCCACTACCTCAACTGCAAAGTGGGAAACACAATACCATGCATGGCATTGAGTTGTGAAGCTTCCATGAGGTGATGGTTCAGGTACCCCATGAGGGGTGCATTTGAAGAACTCAATGACTGTTGGCTATTGTTGCCTCATAAACTCATCATTTCAGTGTCTGTCTCCTTCCTGTGACTGGGCTGTGCACTCCTGGAGGGTATAAGATGGTGTTTTGTCCATCTTAGCCCAGGGATTGGCACTTGGTAGATACCCAATGGATGCTTGTTGAATGAATGAATGAATGAGTGAATGAATGAACGAACAAATGAACGAGGCCTCAAATGAACAAACAAATGGCAGTGCTAATGTAGGAACCTGGGACAGGACTTGGTGACTCATAAGCTCCCAGGTAGAGGTGGTAAAGCACCCTCTGTTATGTGTATTCAAGCATCCATCCAGCCAAAAGTGCTGGATTCAGGAAAGACGGCATCTAGCCCCGTGAAGTAAGAGAAGGCAGGGCTTTCTTCCCAGAACATCACACCTTCTGGGTACCAGAAGCTGCTGCACGCATTATTCCATTCAGTCCTTCTCTGGGAAGCAACAGCATGTGAGGGTCTCTGGCACAGACTCCAGAGACCAACTGCCAGCATTCAAACCCTGGCTCTGCACTAACCAGCCAAGAGACATTAGATGAGCTCAGTAACTTCTCTGCGCCTCAGTTTCCCCATCTGTAAAATGGAGACAATAAGGCCCCATCCCATAAGGTTATTAGTGGTTATTAGTGTAGAAATTAAAGAAGTTCTTATATGTAAAGTTCCTGGCATATGGCAAGCACTAAATAAATGTTAATTCATTACTATTATGAGTTAAGTGGAACTGTTGCCTCCATGGGGCATCTAAGGTTCAGAGAGAGTGAGTGACCAGCCCAAGGTCACACAGCCCATATAGGAAACAGCAGGAAGGCAAAGCCAAGTCCATATGAAGATAGAGACACATTCTTTCAATAATAATAAAATAGTCTCACCACCTGACATGTGTCGAGTCTTTAGTACATGCCAAGTACTGTTCTGAGCATTGCCTGTTTGTATCATTGTATCTTCCCCACAGCTCTATCAGCTAAGTGATTATCTCCATATACCAGGTGAGGAAACTGAGGCCAGAGAGGACAGGTCACTTGAGCAAGGTCACACAAGTGGAAGGAGGATTATAGAACCTGTGCTTTTTAACATCTGTGCTGCTGCTGGGACTCACCAGAGTCTGAGGATTGAGAGGAAAGAACACACCGAAGGCAGAAGAGTCAGAAAGAGCTGAGCGAGTGAGGAGCTGCCTCCAGCGAAAGTCCAAGGGCCTCACCCCACACCAGCTGAGCAGTCCCAAGCTACTTTCTGCTGTGTGTGTGTGTGTGACACACAATGGCTGTTTTCTCTTTTTTCCTCTGCAGGTTTGAGACGGGCCAACTCAGTCCAGGCCTCCAGACCTGCCCCAGGCTCAGTGCAGAGCCCAACACCACCTCAGCCTGGGCAGCCAGGTACCTGCCACTCGCCTGCTAGCACCTGCCCAGGCTGTCACTGGGCTGTGACCCCTATACCAGCTTGCAGAGCATGCTGGGTTTTCTGCAAAGCTGCAGCCACAACTAAATCCCATGCTCTTCTAACACCCTTAGAACGAGTAATCCCCTGGGTCAAGAAGCTGGGCGGGGAGCAGGAGGAGGAGGCGGAGAGCATCTTACCCACCCAGTGCAGAAAGTGATGGCCTCATTCGCCAGTGTTTCCCACATCAAAAACCAACACCCCCATTTCACAGAGGAGCAAGTCAAGGCTCAGGAAGTTCCCACAGCACTGGGGCTTGGATCCAGGCCTTTCTAAATCCAAAAGCTCCCCTCCCGGTGGGACTGTTCCTGCAGCCTCGGGTACCTTTCTGCCTTCGGGGCTGTGTCCACCCCTGTGAAATGAAAAGAAAAAGGTGAACCCCCAAATGATGCCACCCCCTCTGCTGCATCTCTCTTTCTCTCTTCTCTCTGCTCAGGGACCCCAGGAGGCAGCAGAACGGGTCCTGGGCCAGCAGGACGCTTTCCAGATCAGAAGCCAGGCGAGTATCTGCTTCCTCCCATACCTGCCCAAGTGGCCACCTCTCCCCTACCTCCCTGAGAGAGAGCAGGCAGCTGCAGAACTTGACTCAGCCTGTACCCTGAGACCTGTTGGATGAGATCTGAACAAGCCGCCGAGTCTAAAACTCTAGATAGTCCGTACTAAGATTAGCTAGATAGAAATGCCAACATGTATAGTTTAGAGCATAGACTACCTGGGTTCAAATCCCTGCCCCTTCACTTCCTGGCTGTGTGACTTTGGGCAAGTTACTTAGCTTCCCTGAGCCTCAGTTTCCTTATTTATAAAATGGGAATAATACTAGGACTTACCTCACAGAATTGTTGGGGGGTTTAAACAAACGAATACGTAGAAAACCTTGGTGGGTTGCCTGGAATATACTAAGCCCACACTGAGCGACAGTGATTACTGTTAACATATATCATCGATATGCATCGCCATCATATGTATCAGTCATAGCTACAAGACACTTTTTTCTTTCTCAGGCACCAGGCACTGTTTTAAGTGCTGCACTTATGTTCGTTCATTAAAAAAAAATACTATTATTTGAGGAGCTTCAGATATTGTAATTTCCATTTTACAGATAAAGAAACTGAGGCTCAGAGACACTAAGTAATTTGCTGCAGGTCACACGGCCAAGATTCAAACCCAGGCTGTCTGGGCTCCAGAGTCCACACCATTGATTTGTACCCCCACGAGGTCTGTTTTGCCTGCATCTGAATCAGCCTGAGGGGCTTATTGTCAAACACAGATCCCAAGGCCCCACTGCATATGTCCGCCGATTCTGGCTGGAGCCGGGAATCCGCATCTTTGGAAAATGTCCCTAGGTGCTGCTGTTATGAAACAGGGACTCAGCTGCATGTTTCCTGTCCTTATCTCCCTGCAGAGGTGGCTCCGAGCGACCCCGGGACGGCTGCCCCACCCCGAGAGGAGAGAACAGGGGGAGTTGGGGGCTACCCAGCCGTTGGAGCCAGAGAGGACCGGATGAGCCACCCCTCCGGGCCCTATTCCCAGGCATCTGCAGCTGCCCCCCAGCCTGCCGCAGCCCGCCAGCCGCCGCCCCCAGAAGAGGAGGAGGAGGAAGCCAACAGCTACGATTCGGATGAAGCAAGTAGGTGGTGCCTAAGGGAGAGGTATGTTGGAAAAATCACGTCAGAAGCCAAGCCCAGAAAAACAGGAATGGCTCAGGGACAGCCCTGTCTATCCCCAGACCCCTAAGATGCCAGACCTAATAAACATATTCACCAAGTGATAGAAGTGCAGATTTGTGTTTCTAAATTCACAAAATATCAGCTTCCTAAAGATTAAGTGCTACATGTATTTTTTATTGTGGTGAAATACAAATAACATCAATGGTACCATTTAAATCATTTTAAAGACCTCAATCGGTGGCATTAACTATATTCTCGATGTTCAGTCTACTAGTTCCTCAAGATGTTAAACACAGAATTATTATATAACTCAGTAGTTTTGGTCCTAGGTGTGAATGCATATTTTAACAGTTTTTAAAACTCTTTAATGTGTATCTTCTGAAAGTAATTTATTAATCATTATTTCAAATTTACTGGGCATTTTCTTTTGCATCCTTTTAAAATGCCTACAGTGTACTTATCCCAACCAGGCCCCAAGTCCCAGGGATGCACACAGACGCACACACACACACACACACACACACCAGTAACATTTCCCCTCAACACCCCCACCCCCACCCGGTGTGCCTGGGGCAGCCTTTGTGAGCTGGAGGGAGGCAGAACTGGCAAGTGTCTGCATCCAATATATGTTGGTAGGTAGGGACATTACTAGTTGTTTCTGATCAAGTGGAAAAACTGGATCCACACAGAAGGACCAGATCAAAGGCTGTGACCAGCAACATGGCCTTGACCTGCCATGTCATTTCTCCTCACTGTAAGATGAAAAGCACAGCACCACCTCCCCCTGGGCTAAGGGACAGATAAACCGAGATACCTTCTGGGAAGGTGCTTCATAAAATGGAAATCGTTATTACATAAGCCTAAACACACACGAGGAATTGTTATTATGCGTTATGGACATCAGAGGTAATAAAAGCCAACACGTGTTGGGCACTCGTTTTGTGCTGGGCACTATTCTGAGTGTACTCTGCGCATTTGCCCATTTAATCTTCCCTACGAGCCTGGGCATAGTTGCTTTTATGACTCCCATTTTACAGATTGAGAGATAAGGCTCTGAGAGGTTGAGGGACTTGTCCAAGCACATCCAGTCAGTGCAAGGAGGGGCTGGTGGCCAATCACGCAGCTGTAGCAGATCAGAGGCCAGGCCTGCATAGAAGATCAGCTGTCCCCCTTCGTGCCCTGTGCTCTCCCATGGGTCATGGGTCTGTGGTCTCAGGAAAAAGAAGTGAGAGGAGTCCACCCACCTTGTCAGCCACAGGCTGGTTCTGCTCTGAAAATGCCGTGTCTATGCACCCTTCTGCTTTCCCTCATCCTGGTCTTTCCCTGGAAAACTGGCTACTGCTCCTTCCATCAGCCTTAAATGTCCCCAACCCACCAAGCATACATGAGTCCTCCCAGCCTCATGTCCGTCCCTGTTTTTAACGTATCCCGGTAGTTTATTACAAACCTGTCTCCATACCCTGTACTCTTCACACACTCACTCATCTCTATATTTGACAAGGGTTTATTGAGCATGTACTAAGTGCCTCAAACTGTTCTAGATGCTGGGGATATCATGGGAAAATAAAAAGATAGACATGCCAGCTATTCTCCTGAAGCTTACATTCAAGTGAAGAGAGACAGTTAACATACCAATGAATGCATTTCGAGTGGAGACAGAGCACCATAAAGGAAATAAAATACATTGAGTGACTACGATGGTAGCTACTTTAGAGAGTGATCAAGGAGGGCTTCTCTGAGAAGGTGACCTTTAAGCTGAGAAAGCCATGTAAGGATCTAGAGGGAGAGCATTCCAGGCAGAGGGAACAGCAAATGCTGAGACTCATTTATTCCTTCAGCAAATAAGTGAGCACCTACGACTATGGGCCGTGTGTTGAACATAGCAGTCAACAAGATAATCCCAACTATTGCCCTCATGGGGTTCTCAATCTATCAGGACAGAAAGGTATTACCTAGGCAAGTGCACAGATGATGAAATGATCACAGATGTCCTGAGCGCTCTAAGGTAGTGCAGGGTCTACCAAGATGAGGTACTCACAGCAAAAACTGAGTTTTCCTCTCTTCTGTAGTCTCAATTCATAGCCCAGCCTGGGCACACAGTAAGTGCTCAGGAAATGTTTGCTGAGTGACTGAATGTTCGTTATCTTGGTTCCTGTCTCTGCCCCCTTCAGCCACGCTGGGTGCCCTGGAATTCAGCCTTCTCTACGACCAGGACAACAGCTCCCTGCAGTGCACCATCATTAAGGCCAAGGTGGGTGATGGGGACCAAGCAGGGGACCTCTCAGGATGCTCTGGCATGGCTAGGAGACTCAGATGGGGATGGGTAACCAGGCCTGTCTCCTGTTGTTTGTCTATCGATGATAGTGACGGTGATGAGAAGAGTCACAGTAATTAGGCGAATTCCTTTCTGGGAGGCCTTCCTCCTCCAGGGATGGTCCCAGAGGGGTTTCACTTATCTGCAGCCACTTCCTGGGAGTACATGCAGCCAGGCTTCAAGGGCAGAGTCGGCCTCTATCTGCCTGGGCCAGCAGTGTCTCTGGAGGGGATGGTGGAGGTTCTGCCCGGGAGGAGATGACAGCCTGGCTCGACAGCTGACATATCCATGGAACGGCCTCATCTCTGTGTCTGCCTGAGGCCCCTTTCTGCTGAAGCGGCTGTCACACTGGAGCAGCAGTCGAGACACAGGGACACTAAAATGGGCTTCCAAGGGGGCGGGACAGCCTTGCTGCAGGCTCCAGAGGAGTGAGCTGACTTGATTCCAGACCCCAGGGGAAAAAGCTGGGTGAAGTCAGTGCAAACCCCAGAAAGTAATTGACTAGGATTGCACCCCTCCCCTGCAAAGCCCCAAGCCTGGGCCACACAGAAAAACAAGCAGGGGCTCAGGAACCAGGCTTCTTGGGTTCAGATACCAGCCCTGACCATTCCTAGCTGTGTGACTTGGGGGAAGTGACTTAACCCCTCTGTGTCTCAGTGTGCCTATTTGTAAATCAGGGATAATAGTAGTGTCTCTCCCATAAGGATAGTAGTGGGCACATGTTCCAGTTTTTCCAGGACAGTTCCCTTCTGTGCCTGTTGCCTTGCCATAATAATTAAGTGCTTCCTTTTTCACTCTTAAAATGTCTCAATTTGAATGATAAATGAGGTACAAAATGCTTAACATAACTCCTAGACCAACACATTACTTTGCCCAAGTCACTTCTTTATTGAGTACCGATTATGTATCAGCATTTATTGGACACCTGTTATGTAGCAGCATTTATTGGGCACCTATAATATATCGGCATTTATTGGGCACCAAGTATGCATCAGCATTTATTGGACACCTATTTATTGTCACTATGGCAAACACTTAGATGCACTTAACACTGCCCCTCCACCCCTGCCAATAACGCAGTGAAGTAAGTGCATACATTATTTTGTTTCCTTTTCATAGAAACTTCTGAGGTAGGGATTCTTAATAGCCCCATTGTACAGATGGGGAAACAGGTCTAGGAAGTTAAAGCCTGAGGTCACACAGCTGATAAGGGATGGAGCTGATCTTTACAGCAAGATCTCATTTAATCCTCTAAGAGCCCCATGAAGCAGGAGTTGCTGCCAGCCCCATTGAACAAGTGGGGAAACAAGATCCAAGATCACTGGACACAATACAGTTGACCTTGAACAATGTGGGAGTTCAGTTAATCCCTGTGCAGCTGAAAATCTATGGTATAACTTTTGATTCCCTAAAAACTTAACTACTACTAGCCTACTGTTGCCTGGAAGCCTTTCTGACAACATAAACAATCAGTGAACACATCTTTTGTATACTTTAGGTATTATGTACTATATTCTTACAATAAAGTAAGCTAGCAGAAAGAAAATTCAACATTGATTGAGAACATCCTAAGGAAGAGAAAATGTATTTACTATTCATTAAGTGGAAGGGGATCACCATGAAGGTCTTCATCCTCATGGTCTTCATGTTAGTAGGCTGAGGAGGACGAGGAAGAGGAGGGGTTGGTCTTGCTGTCTCAGGGGTGGCAGAGGTGGAAGAAAATTGTCATGTAAGTGGACCCACACAGTTCACACCCGTGTTGTTCATGGTCAATTGTGCATGGTATAAGTGCTGTGCAGTGGGATGACAGGACCCCAGAGGTGCGACATCTGCCTGATCTGAACGTAGAGGATGGACAGAGTATGTCTAAGCCCCAGGAATTTGGAGATTGCTCATTTTAACAAATCAACTTAATTCCTACCTACCCCAAACTTCCTTATAGTATCTCATCTGAGCCTCATCCCAGCCCTGATGGATGGAGACACTGAAGTTTCAGAAGATAATGCAGGGGTCAGGGCCAGAATGTAGGAGTCTCCTCCTTCCCCTGACCTTGCCTTTACTCTTCTGGGACATCTCCTCCCATCCTAGCAATAACAATCCAGCCTTGATCCAGTGTATATCATATGCTAGCACTTTGCAGGTGGAATTGCATTTAAATCTCACCACCTTATGAAGCAGGTACTATTCTCATCCCCATTTGACAGGTGGGGAAACTGAGGCTCAGATAGGTTAAGAAACTTGCCTAAGGTCACATAGCCAGGAAGTGACATGGCCAGGTTTGAAACCCTGTCTCCTGTCCCAGCACTCTTTCCATGATACTGCATTTCCCTTCTCTCTCTTTGGAGAAGGAAGCACACAGGGTGGACCAACAGGCAGGACAGATGCCAGGGGGCTATGCCCATTGCCGATGACAGCTGAGCACTGGGCCCTCCTGAGGCCCTCACACTATTGCCTCCTTCTTTTGCAGGGCCTGAAGCCCATGGATTCAAATGGCTTGGCTGATCCCTACGTTAAGCTGCACCTCCTGCCGGGAGCCAGCAAGGTACCATATGGCCTGGGCTTCTCTGCAAACCGGGTGCATGGGCCCTGGCAGATACCCAGGGTTCTCAGCTCAGAGCCTAAAATAGCCCTTATCTGCCCCAAATCCCCAACCCCACCTCATCCTGTGAGTAGCAAAGCCATTGCAGAGCAAGTAAAGTATGTTCCAGGGGTCATTCTCCCTTGGGCAGGGGCTCTGCCCATTTCTCCAACTCAGAAACCTGGGATCTGGCGAGCTGCCAATGCCAGAAGAGAAGCAGATGCCCTGATGATGCCCTTCATCTGCTCGAACACCTTCAGCAGCTCTCCCACTGCTGGGTCTGGCTCACCTCCCCCACACATTTTATACCCCCAACCACACACTCCTTATCTCTCAATAGAAATGAGCCACTCTCTCCACGTTTCAGGACTAAGCCCTTCAGAGAATATTCTCTGAAGCCCTGGCCCTCCCACCCTTCTCTCCCCTTCAGCTCACCGGCTGAGCATTGCTTTGCTCTGGGGTGAATTCTCCTCTCTGGGGATTGGCCCACCCAGAGTACATGGCTGGAAATGGAAGTGTGGCTGCCTGGGTTTTGTTTTGAGCTTTGTGTTAATTTGACATAGACGTCCTAAAGGCAAAGGTGACAGTACATCTGTCAAATGATCTTCAGAAAATGCCTGTTAAATACCCCTGCACGTACCAAATGCTCCATGAGACAAAAGAGGACACATGTACACACGTGCACACCGCCCCCCACCCTCAACACACACACACACACTTTGTCTCACACTTCTTTGGATCAAGGAAAGACAGTTCGTCACCTGGCCATGGTCAAATGATGAAGTGTTTGGCCCCTGCTCCTCCTCACTCCCCAGTGATGTTTGCTTCTCCTCTAGATGCCCTCCTTTACCCACTCCTAACAGCCAAAGCTGCTTTGCTGAAGAATCTAATGTGAATCATTTGCATGTTAGCATGAATGAGATTTGTCGCCAGCCCACCTCTTCTGGGCATAGTTGCATTTCTAGCCTTCTCTGTCTCAGAGTAAAATGAAAACTGTTGGCCCCTCTAAGGAATTTTAGGCATGAAGGGTACTATTTGGGGGGAACAGAGAGAGCCATCCCAATATCCCCTGCCTAAATGGGAATGGGTGACTCTCGTTTCTGACTCCCTGACCTATGAATGATTTCTTCTCAAAGGAAGATGTCTCTGCTTTCTTAAGGGAAAGTTCAAGGAGGAGGCTCAGTGCATGGAGGGAGAGGGGACCCAGTGTCAAGCATTGATCCATTTTTCTGTGGCCATGATCCTAGAGGATGTCCCCCACTCCCTGAGAACATGCATTTGGGAATAACTAAGCCCCTGGACACTCCTACGGGGAAAACCACCCACCCACCCCATGTCAGCCCAAACGATGGGGTTCCAGAACTGGCTCCCCACTGAGGTAGGTGTCTCTATCCATCTCTCTGGGGCTCTAGTCCAACAAGCTTCGTACAAAAACTCTGCGGAATACCCGGAACCCCGTCTGGAATGAGACCCTCGTCTATCACGGCATCACCGATGAGGACATGCAAAGGAAGACCCTCAGGTACCTGCCAGGCAGAGGGCAGAGAGGGAGGTGAAGGGGAGACTCAGGGTGGGCGGAACTGAGACTTGGGGTGAGACCCTCAGGCCCTCACTCTAAAAAGGTCTCTGCATAGTTTATTTTTTTCTTGCTTGTTTACTTTTACCAAAAAATGATATATATTTTTGGTAGAAATTTTGGAAAATACAGGTAAGTTGAAACTGTTCACTGTTAACATCTTGGTATCTGTTCATTCAGGGTGTGTGTGGGGGGTGGGTGCATGTGTGGGTGTGTATGTGAAAGTTTTTTCCTAATAAAATTGAGTGCTTATAAAAATGTTTATTACAATGGATCATCCCATTAATATATCTGTATCACTTAAGAATACATTGATACCATTTCATATTCTTCTACAATGTTGAATTATTAGGCTGGTGTGAAAGTAATTGCAGTTTTTGCCATTAGAAGTAATGGATATACATATATATGGAACTTGCCTTTTATTCTTAACAATATATCTTGGTGTTATAGCCGTGAAAAAACGTTTAAATCTACCTAATTTTTAACTGCCTCAGAATATTCTACAGAATTAATTTATCACAGATTTTTTAAAATGTCCTTATTCTTAAATATTACAGATGAATAGAAAAGTGTAGCATATACTAAAACAAACATCCATGAACCCACCCAATACTTGATC
This sequence comes from Papio anubis, assembly GCF_008728515.1. NCBI lineage: Eukaryota > Metazoa > Chordata > Mammalia > Primates > Cercopithecidae > Papio > Papio anubis. Next base: position 107,206,113 of record NC_044984.1, read on the forward strand.
TGTTAAAAATCTTGCTATTTTGCTGTGTTTGCATCAGCTATCTTTTTAAAGAAATAAAGCACTCCTATGCAAGTTGAAGCTCCTTTTGTATATTCTATATCCCACCCTGTCCTGTCCTCTTCCTTCTCTCCCAAGAGCTAAACACCATCCTGAATTATTGGGGTATCATTCTCAAGTATGTCTTATACTTCATAATTATGTATCTATAAACAATGTACAGTATTATTTGGCATGTTTTAAATTTTTATGTAAATGTTTACCAGTTTATTTAGCCAATTCCCTACATGTGGGCATTTAAATTGTTTCCAGCTTTTCTCCACTACAAACAAAGTTGCAATGAGCAACTTCATTCTCCCTTGTGTACATATGAGTGTTTCCTTAGGACAGAAACCAAAGAGAATTATTACTGGATCATGGGATATGTGATTTTTTCAAAACAGTTTTGCCAGACATGCAAACTGCTTTCCAAATTGGCTGCAACATTATTCTAAGTAAATATTTTTGTTGCGGCATAACATTCATTTAGCATAATGCACATATAATAAGTGCACAGATTGATGAATTCTCACAATAGTGAACATACTGGGTTTAAGGAACGGAACATTCCTAGGCTGCAGAAGCCCCCCACTGTGGCCCCTTCCTATTGAATACTCCCCTGGGGTATTCAGTATCCTAACATCTAACAGAACAAGTTAATTTTGTCTGCTTTTGTACTTTATATAAATGAAATTGTATTGCGTTGCTCTTTTGTATCTATATTCTTTCATTTAACATTCTACCTGTGTATTCAGCTAAGTTGTGTGTAGTTGTAGATCGTTTTTGTTGCTATTTAGTATTTTATTGCATGAATATAACGCAGTTTTATTTATCCGGTTTACTGTTGATCTATTTGGGTGGTTTCTAGTTTGGGGCTATTACAAATAGTGCTGCTAGGAACATTCTAGTAGCTGTTTCTAGGTACACAGGTGCACTCATTTCCGTTGCATATATACCTAGAAGTGTAATGATTGAGCCATTAGATATGTGTATGTCCAGCTTTAGTAGTAACTTCCAGTTTTCCATAGTGGCTGTGCCAGTGTGCACTCCCTTCAGCCATGCATGGGAGTTCCAGTTGCTTCACAGCCTCATCAACACTTTTTCATTTTGGCCTTTCTGGTAGGTGTGCACTGGTGTTACGTTGTGGTTTCAGATTTCCCTAATGACTAAGTACAACACTTTCTCTAATGTACACTATTACATTTGATGGTTATTTCATAATTTTCTTAAGCAGTTCCTCTATTGTACAGTATTTGTTATTTCTGCTTTCTTCATAGTTACGAACAATATTGTGACAAACATCTTTGTAGTTAAATATATTTCTAAGTTTTTTGTAGGTACATAGTAGGCGTATATATTAATATTCATGAGGTATATAGGATAATTTGATACAGGCATACAATGTGTAATAATCGCATTTCATGAGTTTTTTAAATGGGTTAAAATAAACGGGTTTTTAATCGCCTCAAGCATTTATCCCTGTGTTATAAACAATTGAATTATACTCTTTTCACTATTTTTAAATGTACAATTAAATTATTGACTATAGTCACCCGGTTGTGCTATCAAATACTAGATCTCATTTATTCTTTCTGTTTTTTGGACCATTGTAGTTAAATATTTTTGTACTTGCCTTATTATATATTTGAGGTAAATTCCTATAAGTGGTGTGACAGGGTCAAAAGCAGTGATTATTCTCTTATGTCTTTGGAGATGCATTGCCCTGAAGAAGGATGATATTGTTTACGCCCCAACCAGTTCAGTAGAGACGAGTTTCTTCTCCAGTGTTATACAGTGCAGGACTCAGCTACGAGGGTGTTTGGGCCCTCCAGGACTTTGAACATTTGTTCAACTAATGTTGGTGGTCAAGGAGTGTGGTACCTTTACAGTCCCTTCCTGTCCCCCAAGAATGCCTCCCATGCCACTGGAGGACAATAAATCCTTTCCTCTCTTAGTATATGTCAGGATAAATTATCATGCCATGACTGGTCCTTTTCGTCTCCTATGGCAGCAGTTCCCAATCTTTCCGGCACCAGGGAACAGTTTTGTTGAAGACAGTTTTTCCATGGACTGGGGTAGGGAGAAGGAAGGTTACAGGATGAAACTGTTCCACCTTGGATCATCCGGCATTAGATTCTCATAAGGAGCGTGCAAACTAGATCCCTCACATGTGCAGTGAACAATAGGGTTTATGCTTCTATAAGAATCTAGTGCTGCCACTGATCTGACAGGAGGCGGAGCTGAAGCGGTAGTGCTTGCCCACCTCTGCTCACGTCCTCCTTTGCAGCCGGGTTTCTAACAGGCCACAGACTGGTACTGGTCTGTGGCCTGGGAGTTGGAGATTCTTGTCCTAAGGGACATTTCTTATGACCTGCCCATTTTGTGCCACTATTACTCAATGCTGTGTAAGGTAGATAACAAAAGACAATCTATTACTATAGGACTCAGGGAGACCTGGATTCAAACCCTGGTACCACCTCTTATTAGGGAAAAGTTATTTAATCTTTCTGGGCCCCAGTATCTTCTCTAAATGGTAAATGTAGTTGTTTTGAAAGAGGAAAAATTAAATGAGAAAAGTTCCTAGCCTGGCTTTGCAAAAGAGGATGCTCAAATGGCCATAAAGTATATGAAAATGGGCTCAAATTTTTAGTCATCAGAGAAATGTAAATTAAAACTACAGTGACATACTATGACCTATCCAGAAAGGCTAAAATTAGAGACTAACATAATTGAAGTCAAAGGGAATAAAGAGTGACCAGAACCTCTATAAACTGCTGGTAGGGACATAATTGGTGGAACCGCCTTGGAAAACTGTTTTGAAGTTTCTACTGAAGCTAAACTTATGCCTAGTCCATGGCCAGCAACCCTACTCCTGGGAAAATACTCAATAGAAATATGTACATGTATATACCAAAAGACATGAACATAAATATTCCATAGCAGCATTATTCATAATAACTCAAAACTAGAAACAACCTGTATCAACAGCAGAATTATTATGGTATATTTACACAGTGGAATACTATGCAGTGATAAAAAAGATAAGTTTTCCTGTGCATGGATGCATCTCACAGACATTATCTTGAGCAAGAGAAGCCAACATAAAAGAGTCTATATCATTCCATTTATATGAAGGTCAAAAACCAGACAAATGACTTCATGTGGCCAGAGGCAAGAGAGTGGCTATCTTTGAGAAAGGCAGTGACTAGAAAGGATCCTGAGGGTCTTTCAGTCTCTGGAATGTTTTATATCTTGACCTGTGTGGGAATTACATGGGTATATGCATATGCAAGAATTCATCAAGCTGTAAACTAAATTTATGTGCTTTACTGCATGTCAGTTATACTGCAATAAAGAAGAAATTAAAGGTACTTGGCCCAGTAATAAATAAATAGGAAATCATATTATTTCCATGTACATCACACATTCCTTACCAGCATCAGCTGCGGCTCTTGGCACACAGCAGGATCTCAATATTTGTTCCTGTTTCTCTCTCTACCCCTTGTGTTGGTGGCAGGATCTCTGTCTGTGATGAGGACAAATTTGGCCACAATGAATTTATTGGTGAGACCAGATTCTCCCTCAAGAAACTGAAGCCCAACCAGAGGAAGAATTTCAACATCTGCCTGGAGCGAGTGATTCCTGTGAGTGACTTTACCCTGAGGATCTGATGGGAGGAGGGGAGACTGGAGGAGCTGCCTTCCTCTGGGTCTGAATTGGGGGAAATAGATCCACAGGGTATTGGGTAGCAGAGGCACTGCAGCAGGTCTGCAGAGGAGAGTCAAGATTCCAGCTCACAACCTCAGGCTGCATTCTCTCTCTGCCTTTCACAAACCCTGTGTCAGCATCACTTTGAACATGAGTTTTTCTTGGCCAAACTGGATGGACAACATGATAGGGGCATTGTGGGATTCCTGGGTTCAGAGCCAGCTCTGCCACTTGCTGCTCTATGGCCTTGGCCAGGGGGCTGAACCACTCTAAGCCTCGGTGTTCTTGTCTGTAATGTGGGTGTTATAACAGTACCTGCCTCTTGGGAGGGTTGTGTTTTAAAAAATAACATAATTGAACTAGAACTTAGTGCATAGTAAGCACTCATAAATTAACAGTTGTTAGTGTAGGAAATAATGCTGCCTCACCCACCTCTCAGTCATGAAGTCAGAAAGCACCATGTAGATAAATAGGAGGCAGCATAGCCTAGAGTTTAAGAGTATGGGCTCTGCAGCCAGACTCTCGGGTGTGAATTCTGGCTCTGCCACTTAGGATGTAACCTGAGGCAAATTATTTAATTTCTCTGGGCCTCAGATGTCTCATCTGTAAAATGGGATACTGTGGTGCTAACCTCATAGGATCTTTTAAGGATTGAATGTGACGATACATATGAAGTATTAGAATTGTCATTGTTGTCAGATGTAATTCTTGCTCTTTGAGGAAAATAACAGGGATCAAAATGAGGTTCTGCAATGGGGTTGCACCTCAGAATTAACCGGGGGATTTTAAAACCAGAGCTTTACAAACTAAGATTTGTGGGGGTCCCCCATGGGGATTCTGTTTTAGTGGGGTAGGGTAGGACTCAACAATCTATATTTTTAGACATAATTCAGGCTGCCTTGCCTTAAGTGTGGGCCAACTTGGGCCCGGAGAGGGTAGCAAGTCTCCAAAGTCTCTGGGCACTGGCTAGAGCCCCGCTCTCCTACAACACCAGCACCCCTGGTCTCTCTGAGCAGCCTGCCTGCTCTCCACAGGGAAGCTATGGGGTGCAGGAGGGGAAATCCTGCAGCATCTTCTCACCAGATGGCCAGCCTGAGGATGGAGTATCTGCATGCCATGCCATAGTTTTATAACTCAGGCAAAGGAACAAGACTCAACAAGGAAAATTGCAAGGAAGGATTTCTACTGAATTCCAGGCTCAACTTAAAGACATCCCTAGGAGCGAGGCATTTCTTCTGGGCTTTTGCCTGGTGACAGCTGGGTCTTAAGGATTCTCTTCTTTCTCCAACTCCATGAGTCCAGTTGACCAGGACAATGGCCAGGCCCTTGCCTGGGTCATCAGCCTTTGGGTTTGCCCGTCTTGCTATGGTGGACGCAGCTAGCCCTAGAAACATGAAGGTGCAGGACAGCCAGAGGGCTGCAGCAGCCGCAAAACACTACTGATCATCTTCTTTTGCTCTTTGACATTAAACCTTAATGCTTGCACCACCATCTTCCCCCATTATATCCCACTGAGGGCTCCTCCCCTCTGGACCTCAGGTTTCCTCCTCTTCAAAGTGGGGAGGTTGGATTTAACCAATGGTTTTCTAACTCTGTTTCCCAGAACCTTAGAGTTCAGCAAAAGGGCCCCAGGGGCCATGAAGGGGAAAAGCACCTGGTGGGTCAGACCCCAAGACCCCTGAGCCACTTCAACCAGAGAAAATGAAATCCTTTCTGTTTGTGTGTGGAGAGCTCTGATACTTACTGGCTATGTAACCTTGCATAAGGGGCTTAACTACTTGGACCCTCAGGATCCTCATTTGTAAAATTGGAATTGTAACAGAACCTATATCATAGGTTGTTATACATTCACATAGCTTGCCATATGACTGTGTTTTATAAATTTCAGCCAAAAGGGAGAACACAGGAGGGCCACAGTAGCTTAAGAACCCACTTCCATGGCTCTGGATGCTAATAGAAGTGTGAGGGGTTTCTGGTCCTTCTTGTGCAGGAAGATGAGCTCTATAGACAATGTTATCTTTTATTTGTTTTCTTCTTTTCAGATGAAACGTGCTGGGACCACCGGGTCAGCCCGAGGCATGGCCCTTTATGAGGAGGAGGTGAGCACTGAGCAGGAATTGAAGCCACAGTCAGGGTCTGTGCTGGGCTGGGCTAGCATCTTCCTCTTCTCTCCCTCCCTGGCCCCTTCCTCACCCATTCTCTTGCAACCACCCTGGAGTTGATTTGCTTTGAGAGAGACCCTTTGCCCAAGTTGTTTGAGCATGAGACAAGGGACATCCTCTCCACACCTAAGCCTCTGAGGAGGGGGCAACCCCTTTCTCTCATACCTAGAATACCCACCAGGTTTTTGGCCTTGTTGTCAGATGCTCTGTAGACAATTCTACTGACTAGAGCAATGGCCCACTCCTTTCTTGGAGTGGGTGCATTCTTTGAGCTGTGTGCCTGGTAGAAACCGAACTAAGCCTTCATGCTGTCTGCCTGGGTCCCTCATATGACTCCAGGGACTGCCCTCTAAGAAGACTGGTTGCGTTAAGGGAGTCTGAGATCAGAGGCAAGAATGTGTCTGGGGCCAGGGTCAAGGGTCAGTCCTGGGTTAGAGCCAAAGCCAATCAGTGACCAGGAGCAAGTTTAATCTGTGCTCACAGTCAGAGTTCATCCATGTCTAAGTCAAAGTGAAGCCATTGGTCCCCATGTGCCTGAGACTGGTCCCCCACTTTCACCTTTGGCTCCTCCTTGGAGGCTAGGCCATCTGCTGTCCTTGGTGCTGGCTCCCTAGAGCTGGTGGAGCTCCGCCTGCCCTTCATAGGTTCTTTCCTAATGCTCGCCATTCACATTGCCTGGCCCCTCCCCTCCAAGGCCCACACTGTCTTTTCCCCCAATGCAGCAGGTGGAGCGTGTTGGTGACCTCGAGGAGCGTGGCAAGATCCTGGTCTCTCTCATGTACAGCACCCAGCAGGGAGGCCTCATTGTGGGTATCATACGCTGTGTGCACCTGGCTGCCATGGACGCTAATGGCTACTCAGACCCATTTGTCAAGCTGTAAGTCAATGCCTTGGGGCTACAGGTGGGCCCCGAAGGAGTCCTAGATCCTTGGAAGAGGAGAACCAGAGAGTTTCCCCAGGATTGTTGTACATTGAGACCCAAAGAGGGCAAGGAACCTGCCCAAGGTCACAGTGAAACAAATGCCTAGAACTGGCAAGTGTGTGGGTCTGGAGTCTCAGGCAGTCAAACTAGTGTGTCACTTGCCCACATGCAAAGTTTTGTGACTCTGTCCTCTCGAGGGCCTGCTGATGGCTCTACAACGATGCTGATTAGCTGTCGTAGCCCCATTTGTAGCTCCCAGGAGTTGGCCGCACACCCCTCACACTGCTCAGATGTCCACCCCCAAAGAGGCCATCTGGCGTTTTCCAGTTTCATTCTGGAAATGCTCAGAAAAAAAAAAAATGCCTTCGATCTGGGGTCTATTCCAGTAATCTCAATCACAGAGAATAAAAAGACTCTGTTATCTGTGTTAGTCCAGATCCTCTGAGAAGAAGATGCCAAAATAGGATTAAGCAGACAAGGGGCTTATCAGGGGAAATGCTCATTCCAAGAAGACTGGGGGGAGCCAGGGGAGAAAGGGAGAGATGTTAGACTACAATGCAAGTCTGACCTGATGAGGGGAATAGGTAGGGAAGTTGGAGAGAAGTATTCCAGATACAAGTTCAATAAGGCCACCAGGGAGTCCTCAAGCCAAAACTGGCCATCAGACATGTCCTGTGTCTCATAGGAGTGGCCCGACTTTAGCATCCCTGCCAGGCCCAGTCATTGACTGGGAGCATGGCGTTGGCACAAATATGTCATGGACTTCCAAGGACTGCACCCAGGGTCTTGGTCAGTTACGCTTCCTGTAGCTGGAGGTCTGCCAAGTGCAATCTCAGAGCCACCGCTGTGTCCGCCATCAGGCCCAACTCATCTCTGCCAGTTGCTGGCTGTGGACTCTAAGCAAGTTACTTAGCTTCTCACTCAGTTTCTTCATTGGTAAAACAGAGACAAGAGTTCCACTTATCTCCAAGAGTGGGCTCAGGGCTCAAATGAGATAGCACAAAGGAAGCAACCAGAATTGAGCCTGGTACAGAAATGTTTAGCACCTCAGTAGAATTCTGCTGGCCTTGGGGCAGCAACATATATGTTTCTGTGGATATGGATCTCCATGGAGCATGGAGTCTCCAGTATGCTTTAGCCATGTGACCTGGGGCTCATGGCTTAACATCTCTAGGCCTCAATGTGCTCATCTGCAAAATGGACGGAGTAATACTGTGTATTAGTTCAGGTCCTCCAAGAAGGAAACACCAAGAGAAGATAAGCTGTACAAGAGATTTGTTGGGGAAATGCCTGTAGAGGAGATAAGGAGGAATCCAGAGGGGAGCCATAGAGACCACAGATCTTGCTGCAGGTGTGATCCCTGTGGAGCAGAGAAGGAAGGAAGTGTGGTAGAAACAATCTTAGGCTACAGTGTAGCTCCAAGGAAGCTGCACTGTTTCATCCAAGGTGATGTAGAATCCTTGAGCACAGTCACCCATCAGAGAAGTCCTGCATTTCCCAGAAATGGGACTGCCTAGTGTCCCTGCCAGGGTCAGTTATTGGCTAAGAATAGCTTGTGGGAAGCGTGGCTTCAGCAAGAACATCATGAATGCAGAGCCCAGTAGCTTGTTCGTCAATTTTACCCCCTGCAATTGGAGAATGCAAGCTGAGAGGTAGATTTTCAAGGGGTCTGGTACACAGTATATGCTCAATAAATACCTGCCATTATGGTTATAAAAAACCACCATCACTGTCCTGGCATGACCATCACTGTCATGGCAAATAGTATTTACTAATATTCTGTCCAGTTGGGAGACACTCCCCCCACCTCCACTGCCTCTGATAGCAGAAAGCAATACTTCCCTTTAGTCCATGGCCAAAGAACAGATTCATGTGGGCTGTCTTTCAGATTTCCTTTGAATGAAGGTCTAGTTAACAAAGAACACACATGTCAGGGACAAGTTTGGTTTCTAAGAGTAATTTGATTTTATTTCTTCATATGGCCCAAGAGAGGAAATGAGCTTGAGGGGTGCTGTCCAGCACTCCATTAGCAGTCAGCCATGTGCAGATCGGTTTTCTTAAATAATTCTCTCTACCACCCCCTCCCCACCCACCCAATCCTTCCAGAAGAAGTGGAATTGCCGTGGTCACCAGTGAAGCAGCTGACCTGCTGGGTGCAGTTATGGGAGAAGAAATGGGAGACCACTAAGTAGTTTCTGATCTAATAAAGATTTTTTAAAAGCAGAACTTCCCATTATTTTTGCTTAGCTCTTTGGTAACTTTTAATTCCTCATTTTTGTCTCTTCTTAAAAATTATCCTCGGCCGGGTGCGGTGGCTCACGCCTGTAATCCCAGCCCTTTGGGAGGCCGAGGTGGGCGGATCACGAGGTCAGGAGATCGAGACCATCCTGGCTAACACGGTGAAACCCCGTCTCTACTAAAAATACAAAAAATTAGCCGGGCGTGGTGGCAGGCGCCTGTAGTCCCAGCTACTCGGGAGGCTGAGGCAGGAGAATGGCGTGAACCCGGGAGATGGAGCTTGCAGTGAGCCGAGATCACGCCACTGCACTCCAGCCTGGGTGACAGAGTGAGACTCCATCTCAAAAAAAAAAAAAAAAATCCTCAAAACCACTTCTGTAGATGAGAATGAGATGTTCGCCCTCTTTACAGGTCAAGAAACAGAGGCACAGTAAAATTATGCTCACGTTTAAAGCTGCTCATTGGTGACAACCTGAATCAGCATCCAAATGTCTTAACCCTTAGGAGTGTTTAGCCCATTGTGTTTACTCACCCAGGAAATATTTTGTTTGGTTTGGTTTGTGTTTTTTTCTCTCTCTCTCTTTTTTTTAAGAGACAAGGTCTCACTCTACCACCCAGGCTATAGTGCAGTGGTGTGATCATAGCTCACTGCAGCCTCAAACTCTGGGGCTCAAGAGATCCTTCCATCTCAGCCTTCTGAGTACCTGGGACTGCAGGCATACAGCACTGTGCCCAGATAATTTTTGTTATTTTTTATAGAGACAGGCTCTCACTATGTTGCCCAGGCTGGTCTGGAACTCCTGGGCTCAAGTGATCTTCCCACTTTGGCCTCCTAAAGTGCAGAGATTACAGGCACAAGCCATCATACCCAGCCTCACCCAGAATATATTGATTGAATACCTACTATGTGCTAGACATTGGGCCTTACTGGAAAAGAGCCCTGTAGGCAGAAGAAACAGTTTGCTCAAAGGCCCTTGGGTGGAAAGGAGAAGTAAGGAGTGGGGTGAGGAAGATGACGTAAGGTTAGGCTGGGATGGAGCAGAAACCCAACACGCAAGGTCTTAAGGCCACGTGAAGGATTTTGAACTCTCCCCTGAGTTCAAAAGGAATCCAGTACATAGTTTTGAAAGTGGAGTGACAATAATTAGATTTGCATCTTCCCCTTTCTGTGCATACAATACCCAGCATCTCTGTAGGAATTGGGGGCAGCCAAAGGTGGGATAGATGGTAAAATGCCAGGCACCACCAGCATGACCATCAATTCGATTTATGGGGAGAAAGTGAGCATGCTAAGAACGCAGACTCTAGATGTAACATCCGGATTCAATCCCAGCTGTGTGAGCTAGGGCACACTTCAGCCTCTCTGGATCTCATTTTCTGTGTCTGTAAACTGAGTGGTTATAGTTCTACCGCCTAGGGGCATGTGGGGATTAAATATGCCTAAGGTGTTCAGTCAAGTGCCAGGTACCAAGCAGATGCTCTAATGCACATTGGTCATATCAGTGTTGATCCCTTTCCGATTTATTCATCAATTCATCCTGATAAAGAAGGGGCCTTTGGGGTCAAGAGGCTGTTCTTATTCATTAAACGTCATCCATAATAGCATTTGTGTCTCCTCCCAGCTGGCTGAAACCGGACATGGGAAAGAAGGCCAAACACAAGACTCAAATTAAAAAGAAAACCTTGAATCCTGAATTCAATGAGGTAAGGCTGCCCCATTCTTTATCATGCTCAGGGATACTTGCTGTGTGTTAGAGAGGCACAGATTCCTACTAGAAGGTTGTAAGTCACATTAAAAAAAAAAAAAAAAACTACTTTCTGTGATAGATCAGATTGAATTATCTAAAGAAGCAGGAATGAGTTCCTTGTCACTGGAAGAAATCAAGCCTAAGGCAAAAGCCCACAGATTAGGAATGTCATAGGAAGGAAGCAGTGTTTGTGAAGAGATTGAACTAACTCGTCTCCAACGTCTTCACCAATTCAAGTAGTCTCTAATACTGAAATTCGGGGGAGTAAACCAGTACAGTGATGCTCTTTACCATCCACCCCGTTGACAATGCCCTGTCCTTCACTCCTCGTGTCTGTCCAGTGCATCAAGTCCTATTGAAACCACTGCTTGGACACCCATTGAATGTGCTCCTTCCTCTCCCTTCTCACTGCTGCTGTCTTGCCTCAGACCCTGACATTTCAGGCCTGGACGATTGCAGTAGACTCCTGACTCATTTCTGTGTGCTTGGCACCTCCGCCACATAAGTTTGAGCTTTGTAAAACACAAATCTGAATTTGTCACCCTCTTGCTTCAATAACTCAACAATGGCTCTAGAATTTCTTAGCATGACAATCAAGCCCTTTCAAACTCACCTCCATCCCTGCCTTATCTATACACCCCCTCCTCAAGTGACACTCACCTCCATGCAGGTCTCTTCACACCTGCTGCTCCCTTTTCCTGGACTGTCCTCTCCCTCTCTTCCTCTCTGGAAAACTCCTACTCATCCTTCAGGACTCAGCATAAGAATTACCTCCTGTAGATGTGCTTCCTCTATGTTTCCAGACACTGTGCATCCCTCTAGTTTCCAAATCCAGTTGAAATCTGGATTTAACTTTTCTGTGGACAAGCCTGTCAGACAGTAGGGATCCAGAAATATCTGTGAAATTAATGAAGGGTTGAATGGAGGAAAGAGTGGAAGAGTAAATGAGTTCTAATCTAAACCACATGTATGGTTCTGATCTAGACCTAAATAAAGACAAGGAAGTGCCATGACAAGTGTCTCAAAGTGCCATGAGACACCAGCTCTGAGCCCAGAGTCACATCCCTGAGCCTTGCTCCATGCCCAGAGCAGGAATGAGTCCATGTTCATGCTCCATGCCTGCCTGGAGCAGCCCTGGGAGCTGTTCTACCCACTGAATCTCCTTTCTCTGCCCTGCTCCTGAGATCTGATGTTGGGGCAGAGCTGGCTAATATTGATTTTAATCACATATTGCAAAGTGGGAAAGGGAAGTTACAGCACAGTAGGTTTAGTATTGTTTGCTTTAAAAAAAGAAAAAAGAAAAAGAAAAACATATGCCCATATGCACCCACATGGAGAATGTGCTGTGTAAACAGTTCAGAATAATCACTGAGCAGTCAGCTCAGCCCTTCCTCTCTAGGCCCCTCTTTCAGCTGAACCCCTGATTTCCTAACTCATATCATGGATTTTGAATAAGGAGTCATTTGTAGCTGTCCTGCCCTACACTCTCCTGGAATCTGAGTAAGCCACAAAACATGAAATCTGAATAAACTCACTAGCCGTGAATCAAGACCAGACACCATATCGCATAACAAACTGATGCAAAATTATTTTTCAATGTTGGTCCTCAGCATTGGTGAGCATGTGGGAAAAGCCACACACTACTGGAGATAAAGCAAACCTCTGAAGGAAAGTTTGCTAAAACACTTTCAAAACTGTCAGAGGTTAAAAGTTAAATTCCACTTATTTGGAGAATAGGTAGTGCAGTCACATATTTCAAAATTCAGAAAGCACAAAGGGGTATCCAATGAAAGTCCCCCTCCTACCCCAGCCTTGTTGGCACCTACTTCGTTTCTTATGAAGCAAATATATTATCAATTTCTGAAATGTATATACATATACAAAGTAAGTATATGTGTAACCAGCTTTCTTATTGTACACAAATGGTATCACAGTATAGCCACTATTCTCCATCTTAAAATGTTACAAACTCAAACATTCACTTCTCAGAATCTATTCTAAGTAAGTCATCATGAACATACATAATGATTTAGCTACAAGGGTTACTTTTTTAAAAAGCCTATGCAATGACATAGCTACAAGGGTGATTTTTTTTTTTTTTTTTTTTTTTTTGAGACAGGATCTCTCTCTGTCACCCAGGTTGGAGTGCAGTGGTGCGATCTCAGCTCACTGCAACCTCCACCTTCTGGGCTCAAACAATTCTCCTGCCTCAGACTCCCAAGTAGCTGGGATTACAAGTGTGCACCACACAGCTGGCTAATTTTTTGAATTTTTAGTAAAGACTGGATTTCACTATGTTTGCCAGGCTGGTCTCGAACTCCTGGCCTCAAGAGATCTACCCAGCCTTGGCCTCTCAAAGTGCTGGGATTATACTCATGAGCCACCACACCCAGCTGCTACAAGGGTGACTTTTATGGTATTTTTGATGATAGTGAAAAATTGGAAATAACTTAAATACCCAGCTGTTAGGGCTTAGGTTATGGCCACATGGCCACACAGCCACACAGCCATAAGTTTGAGCTTTGTAAAACACAGCCACACAGCCACAGAGCCACATAGTCACAGAGCCACAGAGCCACACAGTCACCCAGCCACACAGCCACATAGCTACATAGCCATTAAATGGAGCCATTTGAAACAATGATGTAGAAAAATATTTGAAAAATATTTGAGAATATGCTAAGTTGGTTTTTGCCCAAAGTTGTAAATGAAAAAGGAAGTGACAATACTGTATGTTCAGCATTACTTAATTAACAAAAAATTTATACATCACTGTGAACACATGTGGGCGAATGTTGACAGTGGTTATTCTTGGGTAGTTGGGTTACAGGGAATTGGTGGGGGGAGGTTCTTCTTTGTTTTAGCAGTGAACATAAATGAATTTTGTAATTAGACAGAAAAGCTATTTTTTTTTTTTTGAGATGGAGTCTTGTTTGTCGCCCAGGCTGAAGTGCAGTGGCGCTATCTCTGCTCAGTGCAAGCTCCGCCTCCCAGGTTCACGCCATTCTCCTGCCTCAGCCTCCCGAGTAGCTGGGACTACAGGCACCCGCCACCATGCCCAGCTAATTTTTTGTATTTTTGGTAGAGACGGGGTTTCACTACGTTAGCCAGGATGGTCTCAATCTGACCTCGTGATCCGCCCGTCTTGGCCTTCCAAAGTGCTGGGATTACAGGCGTGAGCCACCGCACCCGGCCGGCAGAAAAGATATTTTTAAAAAATCAGATTGTCTGGGAACATATATACTCAGTCCACTTCAACTTTATTTATTTATTTATTTATTTATTTATTTATTTATTTATTTATTTTTGAGACAGAGTCTTGCTCCGTGGCCCAGGCTGGAGTGCAGTGGCACGATCTTGGCTCACTGCAAGCTCCACCTCCCTGGTTCAAGTGATTCTCCTGCCTCAGCTTCCCAAATAGCTGCAATTACAGGTGTCCACCATCATGCCTGGCTAATTTTTATATTTTTAGTAGAGATAGGGTTTCACCATGTTGGTCAGAACTCCTGATCAGAACTCCTGGTTTGAATTTTTAGTAAAGACTGGATTTCACTATGTTTGCCAGGCTGATCTCGAACTCCTGACCTCAAATGATCTGCCACCTCGGCCTCCCAAAGTGCTGGGCTTATAGGTGTGAGCCACTGTGCCTGGCCACTTCAACTACTTTTAATCCCTAAGCAATAAAAAAGGGGATGCCCCTTCAGAAGCTATGAGAGGGGAAGGACTGAGTTCATGGCCATTTACTTACAAGGAAACTTGAGCTCTATTAGAAAAACTTCACCAGCCTTCCCAATGTCAAGCAGAGAATTCACTGAAAAGAGGATGACAGTGCTTTGTTACATAGAGTGTTTGTTGGAAGGGAATCACTGGACCTGGGCAGAGGATCGGAGCAGGAAGATCTCCTTGCTCCCAGAATGCCAGCTCAAGCTCCTCTCCTTGGCCCATGACCTCCAGGACCCTGCCTCTTACCTCCCAATGCTGTGGGTTCAGAGGGCTTGTACTCACATGTCTTCCTCTGTTGTATCCAGGAGTTTTTCTATGACATCAAACACAGTGACCTGGCAAAGAAGTCACTGGACATCTCGGTCTGGGACTATGACATCGGCAAGTCCAATGATTACATCGGTGAGTGTTCCTAACTCCAGAGAAAACGCTCTCTTCTGTCCTCCCAAGAACAGGAGAGCCTTATCCAGGGCTACAGAGAGTTGAGGTCACTGCTTTTCTTTTGGCAACCACATTGTTCAAATGCTAATTTGAGACCCATGGTCCTGACTTTGGTCCAAGTTGGGGATGTCTTTACATGAAAGGGCTTACAAAACTTGATTATTTGTTGAACAAATCACATCCAGTGGGGTAATTAAACCACAGGAGAGATGTGCGTTCTCTGCAGAAAGGAGGGTGCAAAAGAATTCTTAATTTATTTGCATGTCCAGGATAAAATTTTTAATTTTTTAGTTCCTCTCTGAATCATGAGGAAGAAAATCAATTAAAGATGAAGCAGGGGGGTGGGGACTCCAGGCAAGGGACAGAGCCTCAGCTAAGGGGTAAAGACAGGATTGAGCAGGATGATGAAACTCTTTGGAAATAGACAAGGAGTTCCCAGATGCAGTGGGAGATAAGTTTCAGTGAGTAGAAGGGTGATTTGTAAAAAGTCTTTAAAAATAGACAGTGAAATTATGACTCGGTGGAACAGTAGGGAGCCATTGCAGGTTCCTGAGGCAGAGAAGGCCAGTAGTAACAACAACAACAACAATGTTATAACAACAACTCTCTGTAGAGTATGGATCCCAAGTTGCTGGGGGTCACTGCTTGGTGCAGTTTTTCCCCCAACTACACATTTGGGTCTAGAATGACCTCTATTCTGACCACCTGCTCCTATCTTCCCATTTATCCTCCAGGAGGTTGCCAGCTGGGGATCTCTGCTAAGGGAGAGCGCTTAAAACACTGGTACGAGTGTCTGAAAAATAAAGACAAGAAGATAGAGCGCTGGCACCAGCTACAGAATGAGAACCACGTGTCAAGTGATTAGGCTAGTGCCCAGGTCCCCAACTCCATGTCCCGGGTCCCCCCCAGCCTGCCCCAGCTGCCCACCGCACCCTGATCTCTCTTCTCTATGCCTACCTCCCCCCATACCCTGCTGATCTCCCTGAGCCTGCCTTTGAGCCCCCATCATGTTGGGCACTGCTGCCAAAGACTCCCTCCTCCCTGATGCTGGGCTGTGGGCTCTGAATATAGCCCCTCTCTGATCCCTGGGATGGAGCAATGGAGATGGGGTTGGGGAGATGTTTACAAAGAGGTTGATCATTTAATAACCTCTTAGTTTGGGTAAATTACAAAGGTTCTTCGTCATTTAGGACTGTTTGTAGACCCTTCTAGCCTTGAACACACATACACACGCACACACACATGCACACACACCCTCCCTTTCATTCCCTGTGTCGTGTCTCTGTATACTCTCAGTTGTCAGCAGACCCGGACAATGCTGTGAGGACAAGCATTGGGGCAGAAATAGAGGTTCCAGGCTCCCACTGCCCCCTGAGATGCACACCTTGATTGCCAGGAAAACAGACTGCTGTGTTCAGGAACACACCCTCCCTGCTCCAAGTGCACCAAGATGCAAATGCACAGAATTCACCAAGGGGCTTGGACACTCTCCTCTTTCTGAATGTCACCTGTGTGCTTCCAAGCAAAACAAAAACAAACGACAACAAAAATCCCTTCCTCTGTCGCCTTTTCTCCTCCTCCCTCTTCTCTCCCTTTCGTCATAGTAGATTCTCTCTTTCTCAGCCTCTCCCTTCTCCTTTCTCTCCCTGCCTTTCTCCCCTTTGCCTTTCTCTCTCTCTAAAGCAGTAACACCGCAAAAACAATAGCAAAAAAGTGTATGTTAACCCAGCCTCACCTCCTTCCTCTCACCAGCCTGACCAGGAAACTGAGAAACTGGCCCAAATCTGAGATTTCACTTGGGCCCACACTTCTTAAGTGACCCACTTCTCCTGTTGGCAGAGCCAGACATTCCCAGGGCTCGGGCCAGTGGCTGGCACTGCCCTGGGTGCGTGGCAGCATCCCTTGAGCTGTGTAGATGCCCCATAGAGGGGCTCTCCATGGGCTCCCTGGGTGGGCACAGGAGGCATTTAGAAGACCAGGGCTATGGGTCTGAGGGAGCCTCATCCAAAGCCTCCAGCCTTTCTCCTTTCTCTGCTTTTAGGTAAATGAACAGGCTACCCTCCTCCCCAGTGCCCTTTGACTCTGTTTCATTGACTCTCTTGCGTCCCGTCTTTCACTAAGAACACCCCCCCCCCCCCCAGTCTCTCTGTCTCTCTTTGGCGTCTGTCTGTCTCCCGCACTCTCTTTACTAAGCTTCCTGGGAGAATCAAATAACATCATGGTTATGGAACAATGGAGAGTGTGGGCAAACATTACACACTTGAGGTTGAGGTCAGGCATCTTCAGTGCCCTGAGAGAAAGGTTTGATTTTCCCGATTTCAATGAGGTCTTCCCTCATGAAAAGCACCCCCGTCATCCCAAACCCCTGACATTCTCTACAGAAGCATCAGACACTGAAACTCTCACTTTCCCCCAACTCACATCTCTTAACTTTTCAATGCCCTCCACCCTCAGCTCCCTGCACAATTCATGGGAGGACTCATTTCTTGCCTTGAATAACCATTTTCTAAACATCGAGCTCTTCACCTTCCCCAAAGTGGCCAACAGCTTTCTGGCCACCACCTTTCCTTTTGACCCTATCCTTCCCCATTAGTCCCTGGTGGCACCTACTCTCAGCCCACCTCCCTTCCCGTTTCCCCTTAGGAGACAGCATGCTGGCTGTGTCGCCCAAGCCTGATGCTGGTGTAGGCGCTGGAATCAGCATGCAGCTAGCTCACAGTGCCCCTAGTCTGGGGACACGCTCTTCCTGACAAATGTAACCACCTCCCTGCCTAGAATACACACATGTCCTCCGGTGCATGCACAACCACCCAGCATCTTTCTTTGTGATGATGTAGCCAAAAATAAAGTAGGAACATCCAGGAAAACAAGTGGTCTGCATTTTTCCTTTCTGGTTTCTGCAAAGTCTTCCTCCCCACCAGGACATAAGCTATTCTGATAGTTAGTGTTTAATGTTCCAGCCACTGGGGACAGATGTGTTCTCTGCCCACGAGGAGTTTGCTTTCTGGTGGATTTTATCTTGGGCAGGTGGGCCTAAGGTAACTTGGCTGACTCCAAACCCTTTTAGAAGAATACTTGTTGCTGGTGCCCAATGAACAGGAAGTCAACATCCTCATCCTCCTCCTGCTGCTACAAGACCTGGAAAAAGTCCCAGGTGGTTGCAGAATCAGAAATTGCCAAAGCTAAAAGAGAACATAAAATTCAGCCACAACCTAATTCAATCAACTCGCTTTTTAGACAGATGAAGAAACCAAGGTCCAGAGAAGAAAATGCCATGTCCAATGTTTCACAAAGGCAATGCTAGGAAAGGAGTTCGGTTGTTGGACTCCCAGAGTCCAGTGTCCTTAACACACTGATTGATGAGCATGGACCATCAAATGCCTCCCTTGCATTCTAGCACCTTCCAACCTACAATGAGTCTCTCATTGGAGACTCTCAATAGTCCTGAAGGTGAACTGAATCAGTAACTAACTTTCCAGAAAAAAAATCTTTTTTTCTTTTTTCTTTTTTTTTTTTTTTTTTGACGGAGTCTCCCTCTGTCGCCCAGACTGGAGTACAGTGGTGCAATCCTGGCTCACTGCAACCTCCACCTCCTGGATTCAAGCGATTCTCCTGCCTCAGCCTCCCGAGTAGCTGGGATTACAGGTGCCTGCTGCCACACCTGGATAATTTTTGTATTTTTAGTACAGACAGGGTTTCGCCATGTTGGCCAGGCTGGTCTCAAACTCCTGACCTCAGGTGATCCACCTGCCTTGGCTACCCAAAGTTCTGGGATTACAGGTGTGAGCCACCACACCCGGCCTCTCGAATTCTTAATCACACTGTAATCCATCCCCAAAGTGCTTAAGCAATTTATCAGTAATGTTGGTTACTTCAAGAAGGAGCTATCAATTCAATCCCACAGATATTTCTCTTTTCGTTGAGACCATTTCCTTGTGTCCTCAAAAGCAGAAGCTGGCATGTTAGTCTCACTTGAGAGATTTCTTTTCAAACTATGCATGCTCCCCATACCTCCCCACAGATTCTGCTAAACCCCGAGGACAAGGTGTATAGTTGAAACTATTTCCTGGCTGGGAACGGCAGCTCATGCCTATAATCCCAGCACTTTGGGAGGCCAAGGTGGGTGGATCACCTGAGGTCAAGAGTTTGAGACCAGTCCAGCCAACATGGTGAAACCCCATCTCTACTAAAAATACAAAAATTAGCCGGGTGTGGTGGCAGGCACCTATAGTCCCAGGTACTCAGGAGGCTGAGGCAGGAGAATCACTTGAACCTGGCAGGTGGAGGTTGCAGTGAGCTAAGATCATACCACTGCACTCCAGCTTGGACGACAGAGTGAGATGCCGCCTCAAAAAAGAAAAAAAAAAAAAGAAAGAAAGTATTTCCTGGTTGATGCCTTGTGATTTCCACCTTCATCATGACTTTGAAAACCACTACCCAAAAAGTTAATCCGTTTTTCCTGGTGGCAATTTAGCTAGCTGCCACTAGGTGGAGAGAGGTGCTAATTAGGTCCATACAAGCCTGGCAGGAACAGCTGGAGACACTTGCCATTCTCCCTGTGCTCCTGGCAGACATCACTAATCAATACGGCATCTTTCCTACAGAACCTACAAGCAGCCTGAGTCCCTCTCAACCCAGTGTTCCAGGGAGCCACCACCAGTCAGTCATGGCTGGCGGTTAAAAAGAAGCCTAATTTCCGTGCTTAAATTGGTTGATCTTCATTTATATGCATACATGCCTAATAGACTGAGATGAATACATAGGAGGAAAGTTTTCATAAATATTAGTACACCTGATCTAGCTAATTGTGCTGCTCCCACCCCCGACCCCTGGCTGACCCCACTGAAATAAAACACTCTGTAAGTGGCTATATGGTGTGTTGGAAAACATCTGCCCTGAAAAGAACACCAGACAAAATTTTAATTAAGTCCAGCATTCAAATTCTGACTGGCACTTTCTAGCTATGGGAACTTGGCCAAGTCATTTAGCCTTACTGAGTATCCGTTTCCTCAACTGGAGTCATAAATATTTCAAAGAGTTGCTGAGAGATATTAATGGTACAGTCCATCAAGAGTCCCTGGCACATAGTAGAGACTTGACAAGTGCCACCTCCACTTGCCAGCCCCTAAACTTGGGCTCCCTCACACAGCTTGCATATGGGGGAAATGCTCTTGAACTGGCATTGGTTGAACACAGGACATTGGAGCTGAAAGTGGGTGAGGTTCAGGTGAAGCAGAAATCAGATCTCCAAGGTCCCTGCACAGATGGGGGCAGACTTTCCTGCTGGCGTCCACAGAAATTCAGCCAACAGCTAGAGATGTTTGTTCCAAGTAGGAGTCAGAAGCAAGACCAAGTTGCTGAGGTCTGGTCTCCCATCAGGGATGACAAAGGGGAGGCCAGGAAAAGGGGCAGGTCACAGGGCTGGTGGTTCCTGGTGAAAGCAGTACAGGCCCAATCGCGGCTGGGCTTACGGCCAAGTGGATTAAACACTCAGTGCTTGAAACCTGCCAGGCTGACCCCTGCTCAGCTCAATCAGATCTGCCAGGGACATTGGCTTGATGAGGTTAAGCAAGCCATTCATGGTGATGGACACCCCAGTTACCCCGATGTGATCGTGACACATCATACACCTGTGTCCAAAATATTGCATGCACCCCATAAATATGTACAACTATTATGTATTCATAATAATTAAAAATAATTTTTGACCGGGCACGGTGGCTCATGCCTGTAATCCCAGCACTTTGGGAGGCCAGGCGGGTGGATCACCTGAGGTCAGGAGTTCAAGACCAGCCTGGCCAATATGGTGAAATCCTGTCTCTACTAAAAATACAAAAAATTAGCCAGGCGTGGTAGCGGGCACCTATAATCCTTGCTACTCGGGAGGCTGAGGCAGGAGAATCGCTTGAACCTGGGAAGCAGAGGTTGCGGTGAGCTGAGATCGCGCCATGGCACACCAGCCTAGGCAACAAGAGCAAAACTCCATCTCAAAAAATAAATAAAAATAATAATATTTTTTAAAAAGAGCACCGTGAAAGCAAAAGTATGCATATAAGAGGTATCTTTTGGCTGGGTGCAGTGGCTCATGCCAGTAATCGCAGCACTTTGGGAGGCCGAGGTGGGTGGATCACAAGGTCAGGAGTTCGAGACCAGCCTGGCCAACATGGTGAAACCCTATCTCTACTAAAAATACAAAAAAATTAGCTGGGCGTGGTGGCGGGCACCTGTAATCCCAGCTACTCGGGAGGCTGAGGGAGAAGAATTGCTTGATCCCGGGAGGCAGAGGTTGCAGTGAGCCGAGACTGTGCCACTGCACTCCAGCCTGGGCAAAAGAGCGAGACTCTGTCAAAAAAAAAAAAAAAGAAAAGAGGTATCTTTTGCTTGGCTCTTGTCCATATCTGCTGTGTGACCTTGAATAAGTCACTTTCCCTTTTTGTTCTCTGACTACACAGGTAGACATTAGAGCATCATGATTCTCTATGTTAATTGTTACACCCCACAAATGTGCCTTTGTTTCCTAATCATTAGTCGAAGACTGAGACCTTTATGCCGAGGACGGGCCCACTGACTGGAGTCTCGCCCTATCTTTCTCTCAAAGCACAAGAATGAGTGGTCTATAGTTTCCTGTTTCTGTTTTTTTAAAGGAAACAATAATTT
Organism: Papio anubis; assembly: GCF_008728515.1. Lineage (NCBI taxonomy): Eukaryota > Metazoa > Chordata > Mammalia > Primates > Cercopithecidae > Papio > Papio anubis. The sequence continues at coordinate 107,227,748 of NC_044984.1, forward strand.
AAAGCCACCTGCAAAGGCATGAGGGCATAATCCTGGACATAAGTGGATTTGTTCCAACTTATTTTCTCAGTCTTCTATGGGATCATGTCACTCTTAGCTAATTCTATGCAATGCTTGCCTTTATTGCATCTTTCCAAAAAATTCGATGTTGGTTTCCTAAGGACAGCTCTCTCTTCCACTCATCTGTGTGTGTGTGTGTGTGTGTGTGTATTTTTTAATCAAAAATATTTGACAACTGCAATGGCCATGAGGACATTATGGAGCAAACAAAATTTTATTTATTTATTTAGAGACAGGGTCTCACTATGGGAGCAAACAAAGTCTTATTTATTTATTTACTTAGAGACAGCATCTAGTTATGTTGCCTAAGCTGGTCTCAAACTCCTGAGCTCAAGTGAGCCTCCTGCCTCCACCTCCTAAAGTGCTGGGATTACAGGCCTGAGTCACTGCTCCTGGCCAGAATCTTTTTTTTTTTTTTTCCAGTTAGTTTAGAAAGTTTATTTTGCCAAGGTTGAGGACGCACACCCATAACAGAGCCTCAGCAGGCCCTGATGACACGTGCCCAAGGCGGTCAGATCACAGTTTGGTTTTGTACATTTTAGGGAGACATAAGACATCAATCAACATATGTAAGATGAACACTGGTTTGGTCTGGAAAGGCAGGGCAACTCAAAGCGGGGAGTGGGATTCCAAGGTATATAAGACACAAATGGTTGCCTTCTTTTGCGTTTCTTTTGAGCTTCTGATCAGCCTCTCTGAAGGGGGCAATCCAAAATGCATTTATGTCAGTGAGCAGAGGGGTGACTTTGAATAGAACAGGAGGCAGGTTTGCCCTGAGCAGTTCCCAGCTTGATTTTTCCCTTTAGCTGAGTGATTTTGGGGCCCCAAGATACTTTCCTCTCACGTTTCCTCCCTTTTGTTTTTAAAAATATTTCAGAGAAAGCATTTTAGAAGAAAATGAGTCTCTAGTCTCAGGTTTCATCTGAGGATGAAACTTGGCTAAGATGGTTTATTGCTACAGGGGTAGGTCCCGAGTTATTAGGAAAGCTCATTTTTAGAAGGTTGTAAAGTCTCATGTCCTATGAAGAGAAAATAGGAAGAGGAAGGGAAAACAGCAACAACACACAAAAGAACAATCCTGGAAAATCAAGATATAGGCCAGAGTACTCCGAAGTTCACACATCAGCAAATAGGTATGAAAGTAGCTTCTGTCTGTAAATATGTCGTTATTTTTTTCTGAGGTTTAAGTTGTCTAGCTCCAGTTTGCAGGGCTTTATAAAAGCACAACTTAGTTTTCAGTGAGTCCAAATTAGGGAAAATGGGGAAAAAAGAAGGAAAAAATTTAAAACATTATTTTGGAGACTTGTAGCCAAGAAAAACTAGAATTCAGTCCAAACTATAGAAAATAATAAAAATTGAAAAACATTAGGCAAGACTAGAATGTAACAACAGGTGCACTATAGTTTTTGAAACATAATGTTTTTCCAGTTTCCCATTTTTACTAAAGGTGAATCATGGTATGAGTGGTTTGCTTTATCATACTCGGCCTAACTTTTGCATAGAGTGCAGCAAGAATCTTCAACTGGTAAATGAAGTGAGTATTGTAAAGACAGCACCCCACCCCCAAGGTGACATTTAGTCTTAGGTCGAAGTCAACATCTTATACAGTAGGAGTGGAGTATGTCAATTCATGAATAATCTGGTTAAGAGGTTAAGGGGTTATAAGAAAGATAGTTGGCATTTACAAAATATTTAATCCAACAAAAAACAGGAAACACATTCTTCTCAAACTCACACAGAACATTCACCAAGACAGATCATGTTCTGGGTTAGAAAACACACTGTAACAAATTTCAACAGAGATATGTCATACAAAGTATGCTCTTCACTATAATAGAATTAAAAAAGAAACCCATGAAAGAAAGATAGCTGGAAAATTCCACAATATATGGAGATTAAAGAACACACCTCTAAATAACACCTGGGGCAAGGAAGAAGTCTCAAGAGAGATTTTTAAATATTTTGGGCCAGGCGCAGTGGCTTACGCCTATAATCCCAGCACTTTGGGAGGCTGAGGCAAACAGATCACTTGAGCCCAGGAGTTCGAAACCAGATTGGGCCACATGCTGAAACCCCATCTCTACAAAAAATACAAAAATTAGCCAGGCATGGTGCCATGCACCTGTAGTCCCAGCTACTTGGGAGGCTGAGGTGGGAGGATCGCCTGAGCCCGGGAGGTCAAGGCTGCAGTGAGCTAAGATTGTGCCACTGTACCCCAGCCTGGGCAACAGCGTGAAACCCCATCTCAACAAAATAAATAAACATTTTTTGAATTAAATTAAAATGAAAAAGCAGCCTATCAAAAAGTGTGGGATGTAGTGAAAGTAGTGTTTAGAGGGAAATTTATAGCGTTGAATGCATATATTAGGAGAAGAAAGATCTAACTCCGAGAGGGATGAACAGGTGAGGCACAGGGGGGTTTTAAGGTAGTTGAACTGTTGCAGGGCAGGGGAGCCCCAAAATTGGGATGTCGTACGGGAAGGTTCTTGGCTTTGTCCAGGAAAGAATTCAAGGGTGAGCTAGAGGAGGAAGAAAAAGGTTTACTGAGGCAGCAAGGTTATAGCTCTGTGACTCAGAGCAGGGCCACCCCATAGGCAGTGCTTGGAGAGCAGCAGCTCAGGGCAGTTCTACAGTCACTTTCATACCCACTTTTAAATACATTCAAAGTAAAGGCAGGTTATTCAGAAATTTCTAGAAGAAGGATGGTAACTTCTGGGTCATTGCCAGGGAATGAGGAAACTGTTCATGGTGCTGGTGCTTATGCCAGCCAGTCTTCAATCTGGCCCTGAGTCAAGCCCCACCTCTGAAGCTGAGTCCCACCTCCTATCTCAGAACTATCCTGCATGATGCTATAATGGTGGATACATGACCTGTTATGTTTGGCAAAACCCACAGAACTGCAGGACAAAAGAGTGAACCTTAATGTAAACCTTAATGTAAATGGACTTTTGTTAATTATGATGTATTAATATCAATTCATCAATTGTAACAAATATATCACACACAACAATAGAGAAACTTATTGGCAGAAGGAGAGAGCTCTTACGGAACTCTCTGCACATTCAGCTCAATTTTTCTGTAAGCCTAACACTGCTGTGAGAAACAAAATCCAACCTGGGCAACATAGCAAGACCTTATCTCTACAAAAAATAGAAACTGAGCTGGGTGCAGTAACGCATGCCTGTAGTCCCAGGTATTCAGGAGGCTGAGGAAGGAGGATCGCTTGAATCCAGGAGGTTGAGGTTGCAGTGAGTCATGATCATGCCCCTGCACTCCAGCCTGGGTAACAAAGCAAGATCCTGTCTCCAAAAGATAATAAAGTAAAAATCTACTAATTGAAAGGGAAAAAAGCATAGTATAATACCATTCTTAAGAAAAAGAAAAGAGACCTCTGTTTGTGTGTGTGTTAACATAAAAAAAAATCTGGAAAGCTCTATATCAAAATGTTTATAGAGGCAATTTTGTAGTTTTAGAATCACAGATGATCTTTCCACTTCCTGATTTCTCTGACTTTTTTCTTTTTGCAATGGGCATGAATTGCTGGAAAATACCACAGACAACTGTGAAATGATTTCATCAACAACAAAAAAAAGATAAAGAAGGAAACACAAAATCTGTTAAATATGATTTATGTTGGCTGGGGGTTAAAATGCATTTCCAGAATAGAGTTCAGAGAAAGGCTGGGCTGCTAGTTGCTGGTTTAAGGACAAAGGGTAAGTTTCAGGAAGCAGAAAGCAAGCAGATGAAATTCAGCACTGGAATCAGGGGAGTGTCTGATTTGCAAAAGGAAAATGAAAAGACAGCTCCTCCCTTCCGAGGAAACGAAACCAACAGCAGCCCAGGCTCGGTCAGCAGAAGAGATAAAAGTGAACAGGTCTGGGAGCCAGTTCTGTTGCCACTGTCTCTCCTGTCGATGATGGATCTCAGAAAAACCCCAGCCAAATCTCTGGACAAGTTCATTGAAGACTATCTCTTGCCAGACAGGCGTTTTCGCATGCAAATCAACCATGCCATTGACATCATCTGTGGGTTCCTGAAGGAAAGGTGCTTCCGAGGTAGCTCCTCCCCTGTACGTGTGTCCAAGGTGGTAAAGGTGAGTCCAGGCCTGCCTGGTCAGGGGAGGGGTGGCTGAATGCACAAGAGTTGAGATTGAGAGTGAGAGAGAGAAAGAGAAAGAGAGAGAGAGAGAGAGAGAGAGAGAGAGAGAAACCTAGAACCCAGGGTGCAAATGTGAGTACAGACAGCTGAGATCTTCTGGGCTGGTGGTTTCTTACTTATCCACACAGTATGATAAAATAGATTCTGGGGTGAAATGCTACATCACTATTATTAACAAGTGACCCTCCCCCCGACCTTCCCATTAAAGTTTATGAACCACTGTCCTAGACCATGCCCATTTCAGAAAAAGGGAAACTGAAGCCCAGCTCTGGTAAACCGCTGGCTAATTAGTGGCCAGGCTAGGGGCTCACCATTTCTGCAGTGAAGAATCATATGTTTTGAAAACAAATAGCATCTGCTGGCTGCCAAGACCTTGAGCGAATCACTTAACTGCTCTGTGTCCCAGTTTCCTCAGCTATAATCCCCCGTACTGTTACAGTCTTGCCAATGCACCTTAATGTAGCAGCTTCTCATTGTCTGAATTAGTACCCAAGGTTCTTTGTCCTGTGTCCAAGAAAATTAAGGAACATGGACACAAAGGTGAGCTTGGAGCAAAAGTTCAGTAAGCAAAAGAAGAAAGCTCTCTCTGCTGTGGAGAGGGAAGTCTGAGTGGATTGCCGGATCGCAGATGAATGCAAAAAACTTTTACAAGAAACTGCTCTCTTCCCTGTAACTGTTTGAGAAACTTGTTGTCAGTAAAGCTGTGCAACTCCCCATACCTTATGCAGCTGTGGGTATGTCTCTAGGCAAGCACAAAGCGTCGCTTCTCTTGTACGTATGACTGTGGATTTGTTTCAGGTAAGCCCCACTTCCTGCGCCAGTTTCAGGCAGGCCACTCCTCCAGGGCCCAGCCTTGATCGTTTACCTAACTGATTTTTCCTCTTCTTCCCCTCAACACCTCACAGGGCCGTGCAGATTAAGTGAAATAGTAAGTGTGAACCACCCAGCATAAGCTAGTCTTGGGCATAGTAAAGGACAATGGGAAAAGAACACAGATCCTGGAAGAAGGCCCCCAGGTTTGAACTGTATCTGCCACCTACTAGCTGGGCGATGGGGCTGATATATTATCTCACTGAGCATCCATTTCCCATCTGTAAAATGGGGACTAATGATAATGGCACCCAAATCATAGCATCATTGCGAGCATCATAGGAGTTTAAGATATGCGACGCCTTCAGGACAGTGGCTAATGCTCCATAATGTTAGTGGTTGCTCCTGTCATTTTATTTAGGGAGGTTTGCCTCACTAATGTCAGTTATTATTCTTGTCTTCTTTTTCAGGGTGGCTCCTCTGGCAAAGGCACCTCCCTCAGAGGCCGATCTGACGCTGACCTGGTTGTCTTCCTCAGTCCTCTCACGACTTTTCAGGATCAGTTAAATCGCCGGGGAGAGTTCATCCAGGAAATTAGGAAACAGCTGGAAGCCTGTCAAAGAGAGAGAGCATTTTCCGTGAAGTTTGAGGTCCAGGCTCCACGCTGGGACAATCCCCGCGTGCTCAGCTTCGTGCTGAGTTCGCCCCAGCTCGGGGAGGGGGTGGAGTTCGATGTGCTGCCTGCCTTTGATGCCCTGGGTGAGAGCTCCCAGCTTCTTTTTCTCCCTCTTCCCATTTCTGAGCAGAAATCTCCCACAGCTTGAGAGCTTTTTGCCCCAACAGGGCATCCCTCTAAAGCAGGGTGGGAGGAGACCTTAGGATCTCTTCCAGGGCAAGAATGAATATGGTCATGATCTATCACAGGAGAGACACTAAACAGCAAACTGGCATAATGTGAGGACAAAGACATTTCTTACAGAACATCTGCAAGGCTTACTGGTTCTGTTTATGGCAAAATGTGTGAATTTTATCTTTCTAAAATCAGGCAGCAAAGATGTGGCTTAAAGTTCATGTTACTTTCATCTTTGTCCCAACATGAGATCTCATCAAACGTATGCAGCATGTTGGGAGATAGATATTTATAATCTGCAGGAACATTTGGACAGGAAGTGTAACCTCTCAGAGGCTCCTTTGCCACATCAGGAGAATTGGTAAAACCACACTGCCTATATCATATCATTATTTTAACTGATAAATGATCATCTACATTCAGCTCTGATGAGTAATAGGTGTTCAAAAATAGGAACTTCCAGCCAAGTGTGGTGGCTCATGCTTGTAATTCCAACACTTTGGGAGATTGAGGCGGGAGGGTCGCTTGACCCCAGGAGCTCAAGACCAGCCTGGGCAACAAAGTGAAACCTCATCTCTACTAAAAATTTTAAAACATTAGCCAAGTGTGGTGGTACATGCCTATGGTCGCAGCTATTCAGGACGCTGAGACTGAACGATCACATGAGGACAGCCAAGGGTTCAAGGTGTCAGTGAGCCACGAATGTGCCACTGCACTCCATCCTGGGCACAGAGCAAGAGCAAGACCCTGTCTCAATCAGTCAATCAATCAAAACTATGAATTTCCCAGCTGTATATGAAGGCGCCTCAGAACACCACAGTGAACTCAGAGAGGGACACGGAATAGTTCAGATTTTAATTTGTTGAGGGAAATGCAATGACGTCTGTCACAAGCCAAACAAACAGCTACTATTAAATTGTTTGAACTTACTGATTAGTGGCTACTAATTAATAGTTGGTCATTAAACAATAATTAGTGATTAATTATCAAGTAATTAGTACTTAACTAAAGGTACTGTCACAGTTTCCTTTAGTCCTAGGGCAGCCATAAAAATAAAAGGCTGACACTCCAAAGACACCAGGGCGTGAGAAAGTTTTGGATTCTCTCACTTGTGCCATCTCCTGTGTTGGGGGCTAGAGTGCAACGGTTGTAAAAGACAAGAGGGAGAAGGCTGGTCACAGTGGCTCACACCTGTAATCTCAGCACTTTGGGAGGCCGAAGTAGGGGGATCACTTGAGGTCAGGAGTTCAAGACCAGCCTGGCCAACATGGTGAAATCTCATCTCTACTAAAAATACAAAAATTAGCTGGGCATGGTGGTACGTGCCTGTAATCGTAGCTACTTGGGAGGCTGAGGCAGGAGAATTGCTTGAACCCAAGAGATGGAGGCTGCAATGAGCCAAGATCATGCCATTGCACTCCAGCCTGGGCAACACAGCGAGACTCCATCTTGGGAAAAAAAAAAAAAAAAACGAAGTAGGGTGAAACAATAGACAGCCATGGGAGTTAGGGGGCTTTTTAGACAGGACCCTGAGGGAGGGTCCCTGAGCCTGAGTGATGAGAAGGAGTGAAACTTGGGAAGATCTGGAGGTTCTGGGAAGAGGAACGGCAAGTACAGAGGCCCTGCAGCAGCAGTGACCGTGGCACATTTGAAGAAGAGAGAAAAAGTCAGAGAAGTAGAAAGTGGGCAAAGGAAGCAAGAGAGGAGGTGAGGTGAGAGAGGTTCCAGAGACCAGATCACACTAGACATCATTGGCCACCATAAGGACTTTGGGTTTTAAAATTCCAGATGTTGTGGGATGCAGGAAGCAGCGTGATCAGATTTTAAAAGTTCTCTCTAGGTGCCAGGTTGAGAACAGGCTGTGGGGGAACCTGTAAAGAGGTGGCTGCCATAGTTCCGGCGAGTGATGTGGTGGCTTGGATGGGGTGATGGCAGTGGATAGGGCAGGAGGGAGGATCGGGAATGGACCTCAGGCTTCCCAGTCCTGGGTTTGTTGCACTTTCCAATCAAATCCCATGGCCAGGGAGATTGTCCCCTCAGAGTGACTGAAGGAACTTCTGAGAAGAGCTGACACCTAAATTGTGGGTTTTGCCCGAACAGGTCAGTTGACTGGCGGCTATAAACCTGACCCCCAAATCTATGTCGAGCTCATCGAGGAGTGCGTCTTCCTGCAGAAAGAGGGCGAGTTCTCCACCTGCTTCACAGAACTACAGAGAGACTTCCTGAAGCAGCGCCCCACCAAGCTCAAGAGCCTCATCCGCCTAGTCAAGCACTGGTACCAAAATGTATGGCCTTCCTACCAGGCCTGGCAGATCCTGTCTCGACTGGGAGCAGAGGGGGGGTTGGGGGAGCAGAGAAAGACGGGAGTGAAGGAAAGAGGAGGGGGAGTGGTGGAGGGAAACAGAGGGAGGGAAAGAAGAGAGAAAGGAAAAAGAGGTGGAGAGGGTAGAGGGAGGAGGCTGCAACAGAAGGGAGAATGAAAGGGAAGGAAGAGAGGAAGGAAGGGATTTTGGTGTTCTGTTCACTGCTATATCCCCAGAACTTAAAACAGCCTGGTGCATAATAGGTGTAAATAATTGTTGAATAAATGAATCAATGCTACACACACACAGAGAGAGAGAGAGAGAGGCAAAGAGAGAGAGAGAGAGTTAACCACACTCTTCAGAAGGTGGATAAGTTAAAACAAGAGTTTCAAACAAATATATGTTCAGATGCTCTTTCCTCCCACTTACTGGCTAGCTGGCCTTAAGTAAGCAACTTAACCTTTCTGTTATTTCTGCTTTCTCATCTGCAATGAGTAGCATGCCACAGCTACAGTAACATGGCATATAGTCGGTCCTGATTAATGTGGCATCTTTTAGCCACCACAAGAGTACACATAATAAAAACTAACATGTATTATGTGCTTAGCTTATCTATGTTTTGCAGATGTGATACACTTTTCTGTTCACTTTTAAATGCCCTGCATCTTAGTCAACTTTAGCAGTGATTCTGTAAGTTAGATAAGGTTAGGTATTATTATGAAACCCATTTTACAACAAGAGAAACTCCTTGGGTCACACGGCTTATTCGGCCAATAAGTAGCAGAAGTAAAATTTGAATTTGGCTGGGCATGGTAGCTCACACCAGTAATCCCAGCACTTTGGGAGGCCAAGGCAGGTGGATTGCTTGAGCCCAGGAGTTCAAGACTAGCCTGAGCAACATGGCAAAACCTCATCTCTACAAAATAAACTAAAAATTTAGCCAGATGTGATGGTGAGCACCTGCAGTCCCAGCTACTGGGGAGGCTGAGGTGGGAGGATCACTTGAGCCTGGGCGGAGGTGGTTACAGTAAGTCAAGACTGTGCTACTGCACTCCAGTCTGTATGACAGAGCAAGATCTTGCTTCAAACAAACAAACAAACAAAAACTCAAATTTCGCTCTACTGACTTAAGAGTTTGCCTGATAATAATAGGCATTCAATATATATTTCTTGAATGAATGAATGAATGAATGAATGAATGAATGAAAATAATCAGGGATACATTTTCCAATTTAAAAGTAACACCTCTAGGTAAAAAAAAAAAAGACAATCATTTAGTTGCTAGACTTCTAAGTGTTTGCTGTTCCATGAATTTTAATCATGGAGCCTGAGCATTGTAGAACTTACAAAAGCAGTTCTTGACAAAAGCAGCACTGCCCCCAGGGACATATTGAAAATTAATGAGGGTGTTTTTGGTAACCGTGGTAATGGGAGCACATGGGTGCTACTTACATTTAGTGGAAAGAAGGCAGGAATACTAATTGCTGTACAATGATTACGAGAGTCCTGCACAGCCAAGGATTGTCTTTTTCTTTCTTTCTTGATGCTTTTCTCCTTTAAAACAAGACAAGATTACAGTATTTTAACTCCACTAACCACCATCATCACCACCTCCAACTTGTATGCTACATTTCTTGTATATTTCAAGTCTCTTTATGTTTTCAAGTGCCTCGAAGTATTATTATTGTTTTACAGCCAAATGTTTAATTAATCTACTCACAGATTTACCACTTTCTTCACTATTCATTCTTTCTTACACCTCTAACATTCCGTCTGGGGTAATTTTCCTAAATGACCATACATCCTTTGGGATTTCTTTTGATGATGGTCTATTGGTAGTAAACTCTCTCAGTTTTTGTCTGAAAATGTCATGCTTTTGCCTTCATTGTTGAAGGGTGCTTTTGCTGGGTGGTCATTTCAGTACATTAAATATATCATTCCATCTTCCACTGTTATCATTAAAAAGTCAGTTGCCAGTCTTTACTGCAGCTCTTTTGTAGGTAACCTATCTTATTCCTCTGGCTGGATGTAAAAGTTTTCTCTTTGTCTTTGATTTTGTTTAGCTTCAGTCTGCTGTGTCTCAACGATGGGTTCCTATTATTTGTCCTGATAGGGATTCCTTTAAGAGTCCTGAATCTGTGGATAGATATCTTTAATCAGTTTTGAAACTTCTCAGCCATCCTTCTAAAAGATTGATTCTCCCTCATTCTCTCCTCACCTTCCGGAATTCCAATTAAATGTATGTTAGATCCTACTCTATCTTTCATATCTCTATACTCTCTTCTGTATTTTTCATCTTTTTGTCTATTTTTCCATGCTTTATTCTGAATAGTTTCTTCTAATCTACCTTCCAATTAACTAATTTTCTCTTTAGCTATATCTAATTTGCCGTTGCACTATTAATTACAGTTGCCATTTTTATCCTAAAATTTCTATTTCATATTTTTGTATCTACCATGTTACTTCTTATGGCTTTTAATTCCCTGTTAACTATTGAAAGTTCTTATTTTATCCTGTGAATATGATATTCCTACTTATTTTATTTTTAATTTTTATTATTTGTTAATCTTATGTTTTATTTGCACTTCTTTTCTGTGACATGAGCACGCACAGATTCATGTGTATACATATATGGCTCTGATACCTGATACCTCTCCTTTCCTGTCCTCATTCAAACCACTGATCACAGAGAGACAACTATGTTTTTTTAATTTTTCTATTTCAATAGGTTTTTGGGGGAACAGGTGGTGTTTGGTTACATAAATAAGTTCTTTAGTGGTGATTTCCAAGATTTTGGTACACCCGTCGCCCAAACAGTGTACATTGTACCCAATGTGTAATCTTTTAACCCTTGCCAACCCCCACCTTTTCCCCAAAGTTCCCCAAGTCCCATGTATCATTCTTATGCCTTTGCTTCCTCATAGCTTAGCTCCCACATATGTGAGAACATACAATGTTTGGTTTTCCATTCCTGAGTTACTTACTTAAAATAGTAGTATCCAATTCCATCCAAGTTGCTGTGAATGCCATTATTTTTTCCTTTTTATGGTTGAGTAGTATTCCATGGTGTGTGCATGTGTATGTGTGTGTTTAACATTTTCTTCATCCACTCATTGATTGATGGGCATTTGGGTTGGTTCCATATTTTTGCAATTGCAAATTGGGGTGTTATAAACATGTGTGTGCAAGTATCTTTTTTGTATAATGATTTCTTTTCCTCTGAGTGGATACCTACTAGTGGGTTTGCTGGATCAAATGGTAGATCTACTTTTAGTTCTATAAGGAATCTCCACACTGTTTTCCATAGTGGTTGTATGAGTTTACATTACCACCAATAGTGTAAAAGTGTTCCCTTTTCCCCACATCCAGACCAACATCTATTTTTTTTTTATTTTTTATTATGACCACTCTTGCAGGAGCGAGGTGGTATCACATTGTGGTTTTGATTTGCATTTCCCTGATAATTAGGGATGTTGAGCATTTTTCCATATGCTTGTTGGTATTTGTATATCTTCGTTTGAGAATTCTCTGTTCATGTCCTTAGCCCACTTTTTGATGGGGTTGTTTGTTTTTTCCTTACTGATTCGTCTGAGTTCTTTGTAGATTCTGGATATCAGTTGGATGTATAGATTGTGAAGATTTTCTCCCATTCTGTGGGCTGTCTGTTAACTCTGCTAATTATTTCCTTTGTTTTGCAGAAGCTTTTTAGTTTAATTAAGTCCCATCTATTTATCTTTGTTTTTGTTGCATTTGCTTTTGGGTTCTTTGTCATGAAGTCTTTGCCTAAGCCAATGTGTAGAAGGGTTTTTTGGATGTTATCTTCTAGAATCTTTATGGTTTCAGGTCTTAGATTTAAGTATTTGATTCATTTTGAGTTGATTTTTATATAAGGGCAGAGGTGAGGATTCAGTTTCATTCTTTTACATGCAACTAGCCAATTATCCCAGGATCCTTTGTTGAATAGGGCGTCCTTTCCCCGCTTTATGTTTTTGTTTGGTTTGTCGAAGATCAGTGGCTGTAAGTGTTTAGCTTTATTTCTGGGTTCTCTATTCTGTTCCATTGGTCTATGTGACAGTTTTATACCAGTACCATGTTGTTTTGGTGACTATGGCCTTACAGTATAGTTTGAAGTCTAGTAATGTAATGCCTCCAGATTTATTCTTTTTACTTAGCCTTGTTTTGGCTATGTGGGCTCTTTTTTGGTTCCATATGAATTTTAGGATTGTTTTTTTCTAGTTCTGTGAAGAATGATGATGGTATTTTGATGGGAATTGCATTGAATTTGTAGATTGTTTTTGGCAGTATGGTCATTTTCACGATATTGATTCTACCCATTCATGAGCATGGGATGTGTTTCCATCTGTTTGTGTCGTCTATGAATTCTTTCAGCAATGTTTTGTAGTTTTCCTTGTAGGGTTCCTAGTTATTTTAAAGTCTGTATTCAGTCTTTCAATATTTAAAGTTTTGTAAGTTTATTACTATTTCTCTTTTTTTCTGTTGGTCATAACTCTTAGTGTTTTGTTTCCTTTTGTGCCTGGTTGCATATGTGCTGGTCATTGTATTTGAAAATTATGTGTGAAATAATTTCAGGTTTTGGATTATGTATACTCCTCCAGAAAGAACTTCATTTGCTTCTGTGCATTTCTTAGGAACATTACAAGTCCTTCTTCTCAGTTAATTTTCATAGTATCCTTATAAGATAGGTGCTATTATGACCACTCACTTAGCAGATGAAAATAATGAGGTCTGTGAGTCTAAGTCATCAACTTAGAATCGGACAATGGTGAAGCCAGGATTCAAACTCACATCAATAAGAATCCAGCACTCTTGACAAGGGGCCAGCACACTTTAAAAAAAAAAACAAAGGGCTAGATAGTAAATATTTTAGACTTTGTGGACTGTACAGCCTCTGTTGCAGCTACTTAACCCGTGCCTTTGTAGCATGAATGCAGTCATAAACTATACATAAATGTATGAGCCTGGATTTGTTCCAAGGAAACTTTATAAAAACTGGTGGCAGGCTGGATTTGACCCATGAGAAATGGAGTTTACACAAAAGTTGAGCAAACCAATTGTTTTTCTGATTGTTTTTCCTCTTCTCAGTGTAAGAAGAAGCTTGGGAAGCTGCCACCTCAGTATGCCCTGGAGCTCCTGACAGTCTATGCTTGGGAGCGAGGGAGCATGGAAACAGATTTCAACACAGCCCGGGGATTTCGGACGGTCTTGGAATTAGTCATAAACTACCAGCAACTCTGCGTCTACTGGACAAAGTATTATGACTTTCAAAACCCCATTATTGAAAAGTACCTGAGCAGGCAGCTCAGGAAACCCAGGTATGCTATCCCCACGTGGCTTAGCTCCCCTATGTAAACGAACACCTGGACACAGGTACAGTGCCTTGGAAATGGAGAAGGTGGGAGGGCTCCCCACTTAGTGAGAATCTCCTCTTGCCTGTCATTCGTACTGGGCATTTTACTACTGCCACCTGATTTAAACACCTACCTCAAACCCTGTGAGGCAGGCACTATCATTTTACAGGTGAGTAAACTGAGGTTCTGAGAGGTAAGGAGCTCGTCCAGCCCTTAACAGAAAATGAGTAAAATAGCTGGAATTTGAACTGAAATAAGAACAGCAGCAACAACAATGATAGTAATTGCTCCCAGGTATTGAAAGCTTGCTGTAAGACTAACACATGCTAATATAATAGTAAAAATTATTATCAATATTACTGACATGTATGTTATGTTGTAGTCACTGTGCTGAGCATTTCACATAACTGGGCTTTTTCTATCCTCACACCATAGCCTTTGAGATACGTATGTGGAACTATCTCAATTTTACAGATAAGAATCCTGAGGTTTAGAGAGTTCAAGTGACCTACTCAAGGGCACATCACTCATAAAGGGCAGAGGTGGGATTCAAACCCACATCTGTCAGGCGCAAGTGCAAGGCTCCTTCTCCTCATGCTCACGGCCCGCTGGGGAACAGGGCACTGGGGACATACCCCAGGGAGCCCTTCCTCGTGCTCTGAGTCCCAGTCCATCCCAGGCTGCTATTTTGCTCTCCAAGGAGCATCTGGACTCCCTGGACTGAGCCCCAGCTTCTCACTTGTCTCTCTCTAAATGTTGCTCTGCAGGCCTGTGATTCTGGACCCGGCAGACCCTACAGGAAACCTGGGTGGTGGAGACCCAAAGGGTTGGAGGCAGCTGGCACAAGAGGCTGAGGCCTGGCTGAATTACCCATGCTTTAAGAATTGGGATGGGTCCCCGTGAGCTCCTGGATTCTGCTGGTGAGACCTCCTGCTTCCTCCCTGCCATTCATCCCTGCCCCTCTCCACACAGCTTGAGACATATAGCTGGAGACCATTCTTTCCAAAGAACTTACCTCTTGCCAAGGCCATTTGTATTCATATAGTTCCAGGCTGTGCTCCATATTTAACAGTCATTTTGGTCACAATTGAGGGTTTCTGGAATTTTCACATCCCTTGTCTAGAGTTCATTCCCCTAAGAGTAATAATAATAATCTGTAGCACCATTTACTGACTGTCTGCTTCGGGCTCAGGTTCTGTCCTAAGCCCTTTAATATACACTATCTCTTTAAATATTCACAACAATCCCATGAGGCATGTTTTCTTTTTTAAAATTTTTATTATTTTAGGTTCAGATGTCACATGTGCCATTTGTTACACAGCTATATTGTGTAATGGTGTGATCCTGTCACTCAATTAGTGAACAGAGTACCCAAAAGTTTTTTCAACCCTTGCCCTTCTCCCTCCCTCCTCCCTTTTGGAGTCCCTAGTGTCTATTGTTCCCATCTTTAGCAGATGTTAAGTATTTGGTTTTCTGTTTCTGGGTTAATTCACTTAGGATAATGGCCTCCAGCTGCACCCATGATTTCATTCCTTCTTATGGCTGCATAATATTCCATGGTGTAGATATACCACATTTTCTTTATCCAGTCCACACTGATGGGCACTTAAGTTGATTCCATGACTTTGCTATTGTGAATAGCACTGCGATAAACATATGAGTGCAGGTGTCTTTTGATATAATGATTTCTTTTCCCTTGGGTAGATACTCAGTAGTGGCATTGCTGAGTTGAATGGACATTCTGTTTTTAGTCATTTGAAAAGTCCCATGAGGTATGTTTTCTATCGTTCCCATCTTACAGATGAGACAAAGGCTCAGAGAGGTGAGGTCACTTGCTCAAGGACATCACAAGTGGTGGAAATGGGATTCAAACTCAGTGGACTCTAAAGCCAGTGCTTATGTCACGGTGCTAAACAGCCAGCCTTGTCTCATCCTCACCTTTCATCTGACCAGTGGGAGACTCTGAGCAGCTGAGTGCCTTGGGCTATATAGGGGCAAAGGACCCAGTCTTGGATCTTTCCACCCCCAAGCAGGAATCTGTCTGATTCCAGGGGATTGATGATGTTGCAGATGGCTAGGAATGGAATTTAGTGTGGATGGAATTTAGTGTGCAGGATGTTCTGGGGGAGAGCCACTGGAACCAGCACTCAGGGAAAGGAGGGGAAGAAAGGATAGGAAGAAAGAAAGAAAGAGCATAGGGAGAAGTGAACAGGGATGCAAAGCAAATGCCAGCTTCAGCCAACTTCAAGGACAGCCCTGGAGCTGGAATGGCCTTTAGAGCTGCCCCATGGCGACAGAAGTGGCCAGGCCTCTATACCCCTATGGACCACTCACTGTGCCTGGGCACCTGGGAAAGGGCATGGCCTTGAGCAAAACACTCTCTGCAGCTGAGGCAACCCCTAAACGGGCTGAGGGCTGAAGTCTGTCTGCTGCCCACCATCCCAGCAGCTGGGGTTTGTTAGTCTTTCCTCAAAGGGGGATCCAGATGGCATGTCACAGTGTCCACCTTAAATGCTCACTGAATCCAGCTGCAAGGTAGGAAGACTCCCTGATGAGATCATGTGTCTCACCCTTTCAGGCTGAAGGCGACAGTGAAGACGATGAGTCCTACGATCCCAGGATGTATCAGCAACATGGTTATATCCAAACATATGAGTGCCCTCATTTCTCTCAAAGCCCCAGCACACTCCAGGCAGCATTCACTCGACAGGCAGAAGAGAACTGGACATGCACCATCCTCTGAATGCCAGTGCATCTTAGGGAAAAGGGCTCCAGTGTTATCTGGACCAGCCCCTTCATTTCCAGGTGGGACGCTTGATCCAGAGAGGACAAAGGTCCTCAGTGAGCTGGTGTATAATCCAGGACAGAACCCAGGTCTCCTGACTCCTGGCCTTCTATGCCCTCTCTCCTATCATAGATAACATTCCCCACAGCCTCGCCTCATTCCACCTATTCTCTGAAAATATTCCCTGAGAGAGAACAGAGAGATTTAGATAAGAGAATGAAATTCCAGCCTTGACTTTCTTCTGTGAACCTGATGGGAGGGTTATGTCTAATATATTATCAATAACAATAAAAATAAAGCAAATACCATTTATTGGGTGTTTATTAACTTCAAGGCACAGAGCCGCCAAGAAGTACAGATGCCTATCTGGGGGGTGTGTGTGTGTGTGTGTGTGTGTGTGTGTATACATTGATTCAACAAGAAATATTTATTGAGCACTTACTATGTGCCAAGCATAGCTCTGGGCACTGGGAACATAGCAATGCACAAAAGCAGACAGAAATCCCTGTCCTCATGATCCTGCAGAGTCAAGGCTTCCAGAATTTTTTAAGTTAAAAAAAAAAAAATCCCTGTCCTTATGGAGTTGACATTTGTGCAAAACATCTTAATATTAGATGGTTTTCCTATTACTAGTAATTCTGAAATAAGCATCCTTGATTTATCCTTTCTCCATATCTCTGAGAAAAATTCTAGAACCTCTCTATGTGACACAGCAGCCACTAGCCACATGTATCAAATGCTTAAAACATAGCTAGTCTAAATCTATGTGTGCTGTGAGTGCAAGATATATACTTGGTTACAAAGACTTAGTACAAATCAAAAGAAGGCCAAGTTCTTGCCAACTGATAATTTGTTTAATTGTGTGCTGAAATGACAATTTTAAAATATATTTGAGTTAAATCAAATGAACTTCATCTCTTTCTTTTACCTTTTTAATTGTGTTTACTAGAAAATGTGAAATCACACATGTGGCTTGCATTATATTATGTATTTCTATTGGACAGCTCTGCCCTCCAAGGTAAATCACTGGATTAAAGATTCAACTCTACTGACTTACATTGCCACATTGTTACACTGTCCTTGGGACCAAGAATCAGAATATCATTCATAATACTCTAAAATATAAAACTCTCATAAATACTCACAAAAGAACTTGAATGCTCTGATCACCTGAGTTGCTGGTCACTTGGGTGGCTGGCAAGCAGTCTTTGGTCTATCCAGATTATATTCTTCCATTTAGTCCCCCAGCACCCCTGTGAGATGGGTTTTGTTGTTATTCTCATAATAGTAAGTGGAATAACTTGAGGTTCTAAGAGGTTGCAGTGCTTGCCCAGGATCGCCCAGCTGGTCAGGGGCAGAGTCTGAATTTGAACCCCTAATCCTTCTCTCTCTAAAGCTCATGTTCTTAATCACTGCAGTATGGTCTCAATGTGTCCTCATTCATTGAATTCCTATGTTTTCCTGCTCTGGCACCATGACAACCAGAAGCACCAATGTCGAAGGGCAGTGAAAGATGAATGTCCCAGCTCAACCTGAGCACACATTCACCCTTCCTCGATCTTTTTGTCCTATTTGTAGACTGGATTAGATGATGCCAGTCTACTGATTCAAATGTGAATCTCTTTCAGAAACACCCTCACAGAAACACCCAGAAATGATGTTTTACCAGCTATCTGGGCACCCTTAGCCCAGTCAAGTTGTCACATAAAATCTGTCATTGCACACTCCATGCCAATAGGCGAGCGTGGATATCCCAATGTAATGGTTTCATTGTATTTTACCGTATGGAAAATGCACTTTTGTTGCCTTTTGAGAGTGTTTCATTTTATAGCAGTGCCACAACCAACAGCAGGTTAATGGAATCAGTAATCAGTTGTTTGATCAAAGAGCCACATAGCCACATGATCAGCCTTTCATCTACAACAGCACCCAGGAGTGCCCCAGGATTGTTTTTCAAAGGGCATAGACATTTTTGCTGAAAATGACATGGGCTTGCTCCAGAGTCCTGGAGGGGTCTGTGTTATAATTCTCTAATTAGATATTGCCATAATCTCTGAATGACATCTTTTCCCATGACCAACACTTTGGACACCATGGGGCCTGCCAGGCTGGTGTGGCCCAAGTAGAGGGGTGACTTACACTGAAGCCTATACCAGTTGCAGAGCCCTTTAGGATTTAATAAGAGGGTGCTAATTTCTGTACTTCCCTGGCTCTGAGATGTAATAGCGGTTTTGATTTACTATCCTGGCCAGGGAGGTGACATTTTCAAAGGTATCCCCATGACTTTCCTCACTGTGATAGCCTTCACTTAACACTCAGGCCAATGTGGGGTAGTGTCTTTTACCAAGCATGTCCTTTTTGAATATACATTCAGGGGACAGGGAAATGATCACCAGGTCGGTCCATAGACACAGTGGACATATTACAAGCCTGACTTGGCCAGGGCTCCATTTTTCATTCTTGGCTCCTATATACCCCTACTCTGATGAGGACAGAATCTGATGACGCTTTGGGTTTTCATGCATCGTTATCAATGTTGATCCTCTGCTCAACAGTCTTAGAAATGTTGAGTGATTCCCCTTTTCCAGTGTTATCATCCTCTGAATAAATGGCTGTAGGTCCTTTGGGGGAAAACATTACTATATATGCTATGGTGTCACAGGGTCCTTTCCGAAGGGGACTCTGCCTCCTGCTTAGGTTGTTTCCACTGGATTATTGTGAATAGTGCTGCAGTAAACACGGGAATGCAAGTTATCTTTTTGATATCCTGATTTCAATTCTTTTCGATAAATACTCAGAAGTGGTATTGCTGCAACATATGGTAGTTCAATTTTTTTTTTCTTTTTTTCAAGACAGAGTCTTGCTCTGTCGCCCAGGCTGGAGTGCAGTGACGCGATCTCGGCTCACTGCAAACTCCATCTTCCGGGTTCACACCATTCTCCCGCCTCAGGCTCCCAAGTAGCTGGGACTACAGGCACCTGCCACCATGCCCGGCTAATTTTTTGTATTTTTTAGTAGAGACGGGGCTTCACTGTGTTGGCCAGGATGGTCCCAATCTCCCGACCTCATGATCTGCCCACTTTGGCCTCCCAAAGTGCTGGGATTACAGTTGTGAGTCACCGCACCCGGCAGTAGTTCTATTTCTAATTTTTTGAGGAACCTCCATACTGTTTTTCACAGTGGCTCACCAACAGTGTGCAAGAGTTCCCATCTCTCTACATCCTCACACTTGTTATCTTTTGTTCATTTTTTTAAACAATGATAGCCATCCTACCAGGGGTAAGGTGATATTGCATTGTGATTTTGATTTACATTTCTCTGATAATTAGTGACATTGACTATCTTTTCATATACCTATTATCCATTTGTATGTCTTCTTTGGAGAAAGATCTATTCCAATCCTTAGCCCATTTTTAAATCAGGTTATTAATTTTTTTGCTAGTGAGTTGTAGGAGTTCCTTACATATTGTGGAGATTAACCCTTATTAGTTGTATGGTTTGTAAATATTATCTTCATTCCATAGATTGTCTTTGCAGCCCGTTGTTTCCCTTGCTATGCAGAAGCTTTTTAGTCTGATGTAGTCCCAGTTGCCTATTTTTGCTTTTGCTGTCTGTGCTTTGCATACATGGCCACCTGATCTTTGACAAGACTGCCAAGAATACCCAATGGGGAAAGGACAGTGTCCTCAACAAATGATGTCTGGAAAGCTGAATGTCCACATGCAAAAGAATAAAACTGGACCCTTACCTTACACCACACACAAAATCAACTCAAAATGGATTAAAGACTTAAACATAAGACCTGAAACTGAAACTACTAGAAGAAAACCTGGGGAAAACTTCATGACATTGGTCTTCCCAGTGATTTCATGTATGTGACACCAAACGCACAGACAACAAAAGGCATTTATGTTCATACAGCATGTGAGGAAGGGCTTCATTTCCAGTTCTTCCAATGTGGATGCTCAGTTATCCCAGCAGCCTTTGTTGAAGGGACCATGCTCTCTCCACTTCTTTGCAAAGCCACCTCTTAAATATTCCCAGAGTCCCTCTATGTGGGAGTCTGTTTCTGGACTCTGCTCTTTTCCATTGGTCTATTTTTTGTGTCCTTGAGTTAATACAACCTTGTCTTAATTACTATAGCCTTATAATTCTTAGTATCTTTGGGAGAACTCTGTTCTCTTTTTATCAAGTCTTTGGTTCCTCTTGGCCCTTTTTATTTCTACATTAATTTTATACTCAATTTGTTAAGCTCCTCCCAAAATATGGGGAGGCATTTGATTAGAATTACACAGATTTGCTTGGGAAGAATAACATCTATATTATATATATAGATATATAGATCCCTATAGAATTTGATGATTCTGACCCATGAACTTGGAGTTTCTTTTCATTAAGTTTAGTGTTCTTTAGTGACAGTGACAACGTTTTATCATTTTCCCTGGAGAGGTCATGGTTTTTGTCATACGTATTCCTAGGTATTTGTTTCAGTACTATCGTACTTGGCACACTTTCTTTAATTTCATTTTATAATGCTTGGTTCATGGGAGATTTAAACGTTTTCAGTGGTGATAGTTGGCTATAGCATTACAGGTGATCTTTATAGTTTTCTTAATTTTCTGTGGCCGTGGGAAATAATAAAGACACTTTTCTTGCAAAAAAAAAAAAATAAGCTTTTGACAAGTATTTCTCTCAGCTAAGCTCTGATAGTTTATGCAAAGTTGGCAGGCACAGGGTACAGAAAGCTCTGGGGTGCTGTTGTTTGGAGCTGCTGGTTCAAGGACAAATTCACAAGATTTGGAAACAGAGGGGCAAGTGTGTAAGGACAAGGGAAACTATCATATAAAATTGAAGCACCTGAGCTGGAAATTTCTGAGCCCCCAGAGATAAATTTCCTCAGCTCCTCCCTGATGAGAAAACAAAACTAAGAAGAATTAACGTTTAGACAACAGAAATGAGAGTGAAGTTCACAGAAGAAATTAGGACACAGTAGAAGTGTTCAAAATGAGGAAACGTTCAATGTCAAGTTTGAGGTCCAGGGTTGATGGGTGAACTCTGCACACTCAGCTTCATGTTAGGTCTCCTAGCTCAATGAGGGGGTGAATTTTGATGTACCACTATCTTTGAGGCCCTGCATGAACTCTCCCAGACCCTCCCCCTTTTCCTCACACAAATCCCCTCCTTGCACAGCCTTCACACCTGTCTGTGAGGTGCCAGGGTCCCCTCTCCCAGCCAGCCACAGGCCAGTATTGCCCCTCTCTAAACTTCCCTTCAGGCAGATCAAACCCAGGGCTCTGGAGTCAGACTGCCTGGGCTCAAATCCTGCTTCTGAATCTTATGAGACGTCAAGTCACTTACCTAACTCCTTGGTGAAACAGACTCTCCTCTGTCAAATGGGAGGTCATGCTTTGGGAGGTCAAGGCAGGAGGATTGCTTGAGCCCAGGAGTTCAAGACCAGCCTGGGTAACAGAGTGAGGTCCTGTCTCTATAAAGATTTAAAAAATTAGCCAGATGTGGTGGCTCATGCCTATAGTCCTAGCTACTCAGGAGGCTGAGGAGGAAGAATTGCTTAAGCCCATGAGGTCAAGGCTGCAGCGAGCCATGATCAAGCCACTGCACTCCAGCCTGGGCAACAGAACAAGATCCTGTCTCAGAAATAAGTAAATAAATAAATACATAAATAAATCTGGGTGCAATTGTGGCTCTTAGTGTTATAGAGAGGACTGAATGAGCTAATGGATGATGGATTTATGCCAGTACCTCACATATAGCTTATCCTGAAGGAAGTTAGAGCTTATTATGATGATTATTCAAAAAATATTTCTCAAAGGTCTGCCATGGGCCATGTTCTGGCTCAGTGCTGGGGATGCAAAGATGAGCAAGAGACTCCTCAGGGACAATTGTCTGATGAGGTAACAGGCACTACTTATGAGTGGTCTAATCAATAGAGTTCTATTTATCTTATAATTATCTAATAAATGATCTAATAATTTATTAGAGGGCTAATAAATCTGATGGCAGGAGCCTGTGGGGGGCAATGGCCAGTTCTCACTATGGTACCCAGGCTGGTCTTGAACTCCTGGGCTCAAGCAATCCTTCTGCCTCCCCCTCCCAGCATTCTGCAATTACAGAGGCATGAACAACTGCACCTGGCCTAAAATTTTATGTTAATAAAAAAAATGCATGTGTTTCAGGAGTACAACATGATGCTTGAATATCATACCGTGTCAGGGGAAACCAGCCCCCGATATTTCAAAGTAGATTCTTTTCTATTTTCCCTAAGTGTTGGCTGGTCTGAGAAATAAAGGGCAAGAGTACAAAAGGGAGAAATTTTAAAGCTGGGTGTTGAGGGGAGACATCACATGTCAGCAGGTTCCATGATGCCCCCTGAGCCGTAAAACCAGCAAGTTTTTATTAGCAATTTTCAAAAGGGGAGAGAGTGTATGAATAGGTGTGGGTCACAGAGATCACATGCTTCAAGGGCAACTAAAAGATCATAGGGCAGAAGGTCAGGGTTAGATCACAAGGTCAGGGTGAAACTAGAATTACTAATGAAGTTTCATGTCCCACTGTGCACACATTGTCATTGATAAACATCTTAACAGGGTTCAAGAGCAGAGAACTGGTCTGACTAGAATTCGCCAGGCTGGAATTTCCTAATCCCAGCAAGCCTGGGGGCGCTGCAGGAGGCCAGGGCATATTTCATCCCTTATCTGCAACGGCATAAGGCAGACACTCCCAGAGCATCCATTTTAGAGACCCCACACTGGGAATGCATTCTTTTCCTAGGGCCGTTAATTATTAATATTCCTTATCAGGGAAAGAATTCAGTGATACTTCTCTTACCCATTTTCAGTAATAAGAGAAATAAGGCTCTGTCCTGCCTAGTTCCCAGGCAGTCAGACTTAATGGTTATCTCCCTTGTTCCCTGAACATCGCTGTTATCCCGTTCTTTTTTCAAGGTGCCCAGATTTCATATTGCTCAAACACACATGCTTTAAGAACAATTTGTGCAGTTAACGCAATCATCACAGGGTCCTGAGGTGACATACATCCTCAGCTTATGAAGATGACGGGATTAAGAGATTAAAGTAAAGATAGACATAGGAAATTATAAGAGTATTGATTGAGGAAATGATACATGTCCATGAAATCTTCACAATTTATATTCTTCTGTCACGGATTTAGCAGGTCCCTCCATTCGGGGTCCCTGACTTTTCACAACATCACTATATACCTGAAATTAGCATCGATTCTAATTCTCTGGTCACACGTCATTTAGAGCATAGGATCTTCGGTGAATTTAAGAAGTGCCTCTCTCCCTACTCTTAGCCATGTGACTCCCAGAATCCTGTGAGAGTAAAGATCTTGTGTTTGGCCATAGGAGACTTCTATTCACCATCTTTGCTCTCTCCCACAAAAGGTGAGGTCTCCACAGTCTCCCACATGACAGCTTTGTACTAAAATCAACCTTACTCTATAGAACATGCATGATTATGGCAGGACTACTACAATCTTGGTATATCACATGGGTCAAAGTTTGATGTGTTAGTCAGGATAACATTAGCTGCTGTAACAAACAGTCCCCCAAGCTGCAGCATGGCTCAGATGCAGTATAAGTGTCTTTTTCACTTATATCAAGCAAGAATTATCAGATTTTCTGATTTTTTTCCCACTGTGCTAATGTAGGGAGAAGTTGTTGGAGGTCACATCACAATTCACAGCAACCGTCTATGTTTGGGAGCAAGGATGCTGGAAACAGAATCCAGCATAGTTGTAACTTGTCCAAAATTACAGACACCTTTGCATTTCTTGAACTGAATCCTATGACTTGAAGACCAAAGACTGTATCATGCCTAAAGGGACAGCCTCAGAACTGTGGATGCCTGTCCCTCCTGGTTTGGGTTTGTGCTGACCATAGGCAAATCCACTGAATTCAGGATCACTGTATAAAGTGACATATTGAGCCTAGTGCCAGAATAAATCTGAACAAAATCAGGGTTCATTTTAATAGCAACAGGCTGCTGATGCAGGCATCAACTCCATCAAACTGTGTTCCTTCAACTGTTATGTTCCCCTGGAAGTATCCCACACCCTGACGTCACACATTCACTCAGTGAAACCCACATTCATTTGGGGAGCTCTTTCTCTTTGTCTCTTCTCTAACACACACACTCTCCTTCGTTACCTGGCCACTGATCGACATTTCTGGATATACTGGTTTTCGGGAAAATAGGATGGTTGGCTTCCAACCCCAGATTTTTCACTGATGGGTTCCATATTTACACCAGCTTGGCCAAAGTCTCTGGGTCACCATTTCCACACATACCCACACACTATAAAGAGATGCTTTTTCTGAGCCTTCTGTTCATGCAGTCTGGAATTGTATTTACTTTTGTTTTGGGGCATCCTGGGTAGCTCATTCCACTAATAGGCATAACCATAACCATTGCAGTCTCCACTTACTGACATTTACAACTTTCCAGACACATGCTAGGGAACTTACATTCATTATTTCATTTTATTCTCACATCACAACCTTGTGAGGTGGAGGAACATGATGGAAGGAGGAAGGAGCTAAAAGCAAGGAATCTGGAGTCCAACTGCCTGGGTTCAAATCCTGGCTCTACCAATGACCAACTCTGTGACATGGGGCTAATTTCCTAACCTCTCTATGCCGTTTCCCTATCTCTAAAAGGAACCTGACAATAGCATCTACCTCATAGGATTTGTACAAGGATTAAATGAGTTAATATTGGCCGGGCACAGTGGCTCAAGCCTGTAATCCCAGAACTTTGGGAGGCCGAGATGGGCGGATCACGAGGTCAGGAGATCGAGACCATCCTGGCTAACACGGTGAAACCCCATCTCTACTAAAAAATACAAAAAACTAGCCGGGCGAGGTGGCGGGCACCTGTAGTCCCAGCTACTCAGGAGGCTGAGGCAGGAGAATGGCGTAAACCCAGGAGGCAGAGCTTTCAGTGAGCTGAGATCTGGCCACTGCACCCCAGCCTGGGCGACAGAGCGAGACTCCATCTCAAAAAAAAAAAAAAAAGAGTTAATATTTATAAAGTGTTTGGAATGATACCTGACATCTGGTAATTGTTTGATAAATAAAATCCATTTCAATGACGAGGAAACAGACTCAGAAGAGGGCACTCATTTGCTCATGTGGTACAGATAGGTTCCAGACTCAAACTCAAGACCATCTGACTCCAAAACATCTAAAACTGTTGCCCTGCATTCTCTTCATTTGACAGATAATAAAACTGAGGCACAGAGAAGCTAAGTGACTCGCCTGGGACTGCACAGCAAAACAACACGAAAAAGACCTAGGGTCTCCTGACTGCCAGAGCGGAGATGCTTCTATAGGCTTTTCTCACTGATGCTCTCTGGGCAGACAGGCTGCTTAATATGAGAGTGAGCACACACTCCTTTTTTCATTTTCAGGTAAACCTGACACCGGTTAGCAGAAGGCACTACACCAATAATTAGTGAACATGTGGTGAATTTGCAGCAGACAAGAGAAGCCTCATTATCCTATATTTTCCAGGTTGCTTAGGGAGGCAGGAATCACAGCAAGGAAAATCTTCAATAATAAACAGACGTCTCATAAAATTAATTGCAACCCAACCTCTCTCTCTACTTAAAATTAGCATCTATTTCCAGCTCTGCTTTCAATGCCCCCACATGCATACATGTGAACTCCCTCCCTCTCTTCCTCCCTCTCTCCTTCTTTCTTTCTTTCTCCCTCATTAAAAAATAAAATTTAAGAAAAAAATACTAGGTAGATTTACACAAATAGTGGGATCTCAGTCTTGAGTTAGCTATGTATGACTGAAAAGGATGCTGTGGTTTAATCTTAATAATCATCATAAAAACAATGACATGGCCAGGCACGGCGGCTCATGCCTATAATCCCAGCACTTTGGGAGGCCAAGGTCGGCAGATCACTTGAGGCCAGGAGTTCGAGACCAGCCTGGCCAACATGGTGAAACCACATATCTACTAAGAATATGAAATTTAGCCAGGCATCATGGCCAGCCCCTGTAATCCCAGCTAATCAGGAGGCTGAGGCAGGAGAATCGCTTGAACCTGGGGAGTGGTGGTTGCAGTGAACTGAGTTTGTGCCACTGAACTCCAACCTGGGCAACAGAGCGAGATTCCATCTCAAACAAACAAAAACAAACAAACAAAAAACACAATAACATAAAAGTAATAAAAACAAAACAACTGCTATTTACTCAGTGCTTATCTGATGCCAGCCACTTTGCTAAACCTATGAATGCATTATTTCCCCGTTGCTACAGGTAAGAGAATTGAGGTTCAGACAGGTTGAAGTCATTGTGCCCAAAGTCACACAACTGGTGAGTGGCAGAGCTGGTATGCAAACCCTAAAGTGCCAGCCTTCAAAGCCTATGCTCTTAATTTCTACCCTGCTGTCTTAGTGCTTCCTTGTCCATTTAATTAAGCTCCATAGGTACACATTCCCTGCTCTGCTTTGCTGTACAGTCCCAGGCAAGTCACTTAGCTTCTCTGAGCCTCAGTTTCATAGTCTGTTAAATGGCGGTAATGCAGATAATTCCTAGTTGTGATGAAGAATCAACATAGAAATCTGCCATTTCCAGCCTATTATGCAATTTCTCAAGCACTGTGACTGCAAGTGGCATCAGCTCCTGGAGGAACACACTGTCGTTCCCTCCTTTGTCAATGGATCCCCCCTTGAACCTCACTCTACCCCTGCTCTCAACCCCCATGTACTGCCAGCTGATTAAATAAAATATTTTTTGAAAATCATAAGTGTCATGAGTAAGGTTTCTTAGTGTTGATGTAGAAGAAGAAAACAGAATTGTGAAATGAGAATCACTGCAGCTATCATTAAGTCCCGCCTACGTGCCCAGTGATTGCTAGATTGGCCAAGTTTTCCTGTGAAGGGCAATACAGTAAATATTTTAGGCGTTATGGGCCATCCAACCTCAGTTGGACTCTTCATCTCTGCTGTTGCTATAATGCAAGCAACCATAGACAACATATAAACAAATGGGTGTAGCAGCATTTCAATTAAACTCTGTTTATGGGCACTGAACTTCATAATTTTCACGTCACAAAATAGTCTTCTTTTATTTTTAATATTCTTCTATTGATTTTTTTCTTAACCATTTAAACGTGTTAAAAAGTACAACAGCCGGGTGCAGTGGCTCACACCTATAATCCCAACACTTTGGGAGGCTGAGGCAGGCAGATCACTTGAGGTCAGGAGTTCGAGATCAGCCTGGTCAAGATGGTGAACCCTGTCTCTAGGAAAAATACAAAAATTAGCCAGGTGTGGTGGCAGGTGCCTGTAATTCCAGCTACTCAGGAGGCTGAGGCAGGAGAATCACTTGAACCAGTGAGGTGGAGGCTGCAGTGACCCAAGATCCTGCCACGCACTCCATCCTGGGCTACAGAGCGAGACTCTGTCAAAAAAAAATAAAAGTACAAAAACAAGTCGAGGCTGGACCAGATGCGGCCCTTGGGCCATAGTTTGCCAGTTTCTTCCAACAGTTCATTAAGAAAAATTTCCAAGCAAACAGCCACATTGAAAGAATTTTGCAGTGAACACTCACATACTCACCACATACATTTTACAATTCATGTTTTATTGCACTTGCTTGATAGCATATCTACAATTTCTTCATCCTTCTATCCATCCATGAATCCATCTTATTCTTTTGATGCATCAGAAGATTCTTTTTCTGCCAGTCACGGTGGCTCATGCCTATAATCCTAGCACTTTGGGAAGCCAAGGTGGGTGGATCACCTGAGGTCAGGAGTTCGAGACCACCCTGGCCAACATAGTGAAACCCCGTCTCTACTAAAAATACAAAAATTAGCCAGACATGGTGGCAGTCACCTGTAATCCCAGCTACTTGGGAGGCTGAAGCAGGAGAATCACTTAAACCCGGGAGGCAGAGGTTGCAGTGAGCCAAGAGTGCACTGCTGCACTCCAGCCTGGGTGACAGAGCGAGACGCTGTCAAAAAAAAAAAAAAAAAAAAAGGAAAGGAGAAGGAAGGAAGGAAGGAAGGAAGGAAGGAAGGAAGGAAGGGAAGGAAGGAAGAAAGAAGATTCTTTTTCAAAAAGAAACCAGTGGCAATTTCTTCCTGGGACAGTACAAGGTGGTGAGTGAGTTGGCTAAGCAGACAGATAAAAAGACAGAGTATCTGTGGGTGGATACTGGCACCTTTTACATATAGGCAACAAGCAAGTTTTCCAAGGAGAACAGTAGATGATTTGCTACTGTATCAACCAAGAATATCTTTGACAGTAGTAAGTAACAGAATTTGTAACAGACATTCTGAGATATTTTGTTACACCCACAAGTGTGGGTGACCTGTCCAGATATGCCTTCTAATTCCAAGAGCCCCAAGAAACACCCTCTGCTTAAGATTTTATTAACCATGAATCCAACGTTTTCTCATTTATTTGCTTATTAATTTTTTGTATATCTTTTCTTGTTAGAATATAAATTCCATGAGAGCAGAGGCCTTTTCACTTACTCACCACACATGTTCTGTGCTAGACAAGTGCCTACCATAAAGAAAACACTCAATATTTATTTATTTATTTATTTATTTATTTATTTATTTTCTTTTTGAGCCAGAGTTTCACTCTTGTCATCCATACTAGAGTGCAATGGTGCGATCTCAGCTCACTGCAACCTCCGCCTCCGGGGTTTAAGTGGTTCTCCTGCCTCAGACTCCTGAGTAGCTGGGATTACAGGTGACTGCCACCATGTCCAGCTAATTTTTGTATTTTTAGTAGAGACGGGGTTTCACCATGTTGGCCAGGCCAGTCTTGAACTCCTGACCTCAGGTGATCCATCCACCTTGGCCTCCCAAAGTGCTGGGATTACAGGTGTGTGTCACCACACCCGGCCTCAATAAATATTTATAAGAATAAGGAATGGATCTGTTTTCCACATCTCATAAGTTGTCTTTTATACCTTTCTTTTCTATGTCCTGCTTTCCTATAATCTTGGGTAATTTCCTCCATTCTATCTTCCAGTTTACCAATTTTATCTTCAGGTATATTTATTCAGCCCATCTATGGAGAAGGTTTGGTTTTTCTGTTCATCTTTGGTTTTATTTTGCATTATTTTTTCACTTCCAATGTGATGGTGGTGGTTGTTGATTTTCATAACTGTTCTTATTTCATGGATATGATGAATAATTATGAATACAATGAATAATTATAATGGATGTAATATCTAATCCCTCTGAGGATGTTAATTATATATTTCTAAGACCATCTTAGTGCAATTTGTACTTCTAAAACAGAAAGCCACTAGGTAATTAGCAAAGAATAGAAATTTATTTATCACAGTTCCGGAGGCTGAGAAGTGCAAGATAAAGGCTTCAGCAGGTTAAGGCCTGGTCTCTATGCTTCCAGGATGACACCTTGAAACATGCTGTGTCTTTTGGAAGGGAGGAACACTATGTCCTCACATGGCAGAAAAGCAGAAGAGAATGAACCCATTCCTGCAAGCTCTTTTCATAGTGGCCATAATCCATTCATGTGGGCAGAGCCCTCATGACACAAACACCTCCTGTTAGACCCCACTTCCCAAGTGCTGCACTGGGGAGTAAGTTTCCAACACATGAATTTTGGGGGACAAATTCAGACCATAGAAGACTCCTTCTCCTTTATTGATTATTTTAATGTCCTTATATGTGAGTTTTTATGTCCATAGCATTCAGTCTCCCAAAATAATCTGGCACCTTTGGATGTGTGCTTTTTGCTCACTGGGGATGTTCTGCTTGTCTCCCTGTGAAGTTGGTACCTTCTTACTGCATCTGGAGGCAGAGGTGAGAAAAGGGGAAGTGCCAGGAACGAGTCTTCTGCATACAGGGCTTCCCGTTCTTTCCGGATGTGGCCAGGTATGCTGGGCACTTCCCTGCCTCTCTGCCCCACCCTCACTGCTCCCTCCCTAAACAGGCACCTCTGCTGCACTTCTGTGTTACTCAACACAGAAAGGTTGGGGTGGGAGACTGCATGTCTTTAGAGGCTGCCATTACTATGCCAGCACAACTGACAACCGTGACAGTTAACCTAGGGTCTCTTCTCCTTCAATCCACTGCCTAGAGCCTGCAGCTCCTCAGATCCTTTCCACTCTGCATAGGTACCCCCTCCTTTATGCGCTTTGGCTGCAATTTCCTCCTTCATCCAATCCTGTATCTCTGTCAGGGATCTCAGTTTCGGGTTTATCTAGGGCACCTCTGGTTAGGACTCAGCGACATTATTAAAGTTTTTCCATCTCTTTCCTGCCACTTCTAGAGGCCTGGGATGAACATTGAAGGCTTGTGTATATGTTCAGTCCACTGTCCTCACCCAATATTGACCCTTCTGCGTTCCATCTTCTAAAAATGCCTCAAATGTCCTGTTCCCTTGACTCCACTTTTTCTCAGTTTCCAACCCTGTTGATTTCCATTATGCTTTTAATACATCTTTGCTGCTATTTTAATAGAATTTTGAGCTTGTGTTCAATCCACTATCTTGAATAGAAAGTTTCTAGCCGGGCGCGGTGGCTCAAGCCTGTAATCCCAGCACTTTGGGAGGCCGAGACGGGCGGATCACGAGGTCAGGAGATCGAGACCATCCTGGCTAACACGGTGAAACCCCGTCTCTATTAAGAAATACAAAAAACTAGCCGGGCGAGGTGGCGGGCGCCTGTAGTCCCAGCTACTCGGGAGGCTGAGGCTGGAGAATGGCGTGATCCCGGGAGGCGGAGCTTTCAGTGAGCTGAGATCCAGCCACTGCACTCCAGCCTGGGCGACAGAGCGAGACTCCGTCTCAAAAAAAAAAAAAAAAAAGAAAGTTTCTAAAGTGGCCTGTGACTCAGGAAGAAGACTGTGGTTAATGGACAAGCATGAAAATCTTGCTGAATCCCTTGACTTAAATCCCCGCCACAACACCTGGCCTACAAAATAGTCTCCTTCCCATACTTGAATATTCCAAGTGATGCAGCATTCACTACTCAAAATACTGCATACTACGTATGTTGTGATGTACATACTACCCACCCAGCATCTCTCCCTCTAGTTGACCATGACCTCTGAAATTCACACTCTAATCCTATCTATTTCCTTTCAGTTAACATGCGATGTCAGGAAGCACTTGTTAAGACTATTACCTGAAACGTACCCAGAGGCAGAGTAAATGCGGGATCCCGGAGCAGACAGGAGAGAGGACCCCTGAGTTTTTTAGTAAGATGAGGAGGAGGAGATAGGCTATGGCTTGGACCAGGCCTGGAAGAGAGCTCAGGCGTGCAGTCTCTGGGAACCTGGGTGGAGAAGCAGCAAGAAATAAGCAGAAAAAGGAGGAGACAGGCCATGAAGATAGAAGTGCAATAGTCCTGGATTCAAATCCCCACTCTGCAGCTTATAGTTTACAGTCCGCTTAGCTTTGTGCCGGTTCCAAGAGGATTTTGCTATTGCAGCTTTACAATGTTTTAATATGTAGTGTTGTGCAAGGTACCATTCTAAACTGACTGACTTTCCTTCCTCCCTTCTCCTCCAAAATAATGTTTAATTCTTGCAGACAGACTTTAGATCGTGTGTTTGAAGTTTTTAAAAATGGAATTTTTATTGGAACTGCATTACACATATAAATTATTTAGGAAGAGTTGGCTTCTGAAGAAGGCAGCTCTGTGGGCTTGGGCTAGGTTTGAATCCAGTCAGACAACTTTCCAGCTGTGTTACCTTGGACAGTTACCTAGTTCCTCTGTACCTTAACTTCCTCATCTGTCAAATGGGTGATGATAGTAGCACCTACACCATGGTCGTTGGGAGGAGTCAGTGAGAGTCTCCAAGTGTGCTTTATTATCATTGGTGGTGGTAGTGGTGTTTAGAACACATCCCGGCTGGGCGTGGTGGCTCAAGCCTGTAATCCCAGCACTTTGGGAGGCCGAGACGGGCAGATCACGAGGTCAGGAGATCGAGACCATCCTAGCTAACACGGTGAAACCCCGTCTGTACTAAAAAATACAAAAAACTAGCCGGGCGAGGTGGAGGGCACCTGTAGTCCCAGCTACTCGCAAGGCTGAGGCGGGAGAATGGTGTGAACCCGGGAGATGGAGCTTGCAGTGAGCCGAGATCCGGCCACTGCACTCAGCCTGGGTGACAGAGCGAGACTCCGTCTCAAAAAAAAAAAAAAAAAAAAAAAAAAGAACACATCCCTCAGCCAGACAGCAACATAGGAGTTCTCCGTTTATTAAATCCTGAATTTTTTTTTTTTTCCACGTAAAACCTGCACATTTGGCCGGGCGCGGTGGCTCAAGCCTGTAATCCCAGCACTTTGGGAGGCCGAGATGGGCGGATCACGAGGTCAGGAGATCGAGACCATCCTGGCTAACACGGTGAAACCCCGTCTCTACTAAGAAATACAAAAAATAGCCGGGCGAGGTGGCAGCGCCTGTAGTCCCAGCTACTCGGGAGGCTGAGGCCGGAGAATGGCGTGAACCCGGGAGGCGGAGCTTGCAGTGAGCTGAGATCTGGCCACTGCACTCCAGCCTGGGCGACAGCGTGAGACTCCGTCTCAAAAAAAAAAAAAAAAAACCTGCACATTTCTGAAATGCTCAGAGTATGTTACTCAGTATGTACCCATACGTTCTGTGGACCTGCTTCTGTCAAGATACTTTGTTAGGTTGTGATTAGTTCATTGCAGCTGGTGGTTGCAGGGACGGCTGGAAGCAAGGAGAGGAAGGAGAGGAAGTTGTAGCTGGGAAGGGAGCCAGGAAGCGGGTGCCAGATCCAGGAGCTGCTAGAAAGAAACGAAACTGAAAGCAGGGAATTTACCAAGTTTGGGGAGGAGGAGTGAAACCTAAGGAAGACAGGACCAGCAGTGCTGGTCCCCATTTCACGCCACTCGCGAGACCGACGACCTAGGTCCTGCCGAGCTGGGCGTGGTGCGGAGAGCCGAGCAGGGAAACCAGAAATCTGAAGGCCGCACCAGAGCCCTGCTTCCCCTTGCAGCTGCGGCAGGTGGCCATGGACTTGTACCGCACCCCGGCCAGCGAGCTGGACAGGTTCGTGGCCACAAGGCTGCAGCCGCGGAAGGAGTTCACAGAGACGACGCGGCGCGCCCTGGGCGCCCTGGCCGCTGCCTTGAGGGAGCGCAGGGGCCGCCCCGGAGCTGCAGCCCCGCGGGTGCTGAAAATCGTCAAGGTGAGGTGCCGCCTCGGGGTCTTTATGTGTCCAAAGGCGACAGTCCTGGGAGGACGCTTAAGCCTCACATAGCCTTAAGGTGGGGGTGGCTTTTATCCACTTGTGCACCTCTCATTCATTTCTTTAACAAACACTTCCAATGTGCCAGCCCTGTGCTAAGTCCCCTGAACATACGAGCCAGGTAGGTACTCTTAAGTCTGCTTGACAGATGGAGAAACTGAGGCACAGAGAGGCACAGTGACGTGTCCAATCCTGTAAGAGGCCCAGCCAGGATTCAAATCCAAGTAGCCTGATTCCTGCATCTCTGCTCTCAGAGGCTGCCTCTCCCATTTTCATTCACTCACTCACTCATTCACCCAGTCATTCAAACAGGCTGGGGGCCTCACACTATGCCAGACCCTAAGGATACGGAAGTAATAATACTCTGTAACAGCCAGAATAGCCCAATTTATGGAGACATTACCAAATAGCAATGAAAATTATCTCATTAAATGAGTATTACCTCGTTTCATCCCCACATTCAGTGAGGTAGGTATTATTGTACCTGTTTCATGGATAGGGAAACTGAGGCTAAACGCTAAACTACTGCTCTGAGTCACTTTTTTTTTTTTCTTTGAGACAGGGTCTCACTGTGTCACCCAGGCTGGAGTGCAGTAGCACGATCTTGGCTCACTGCAACCTCCGCCTCCCGGGCTCAAGTTATTCTCATACCTCAGCCTCCCAAGTAGCTGGCACTACAGGCACACACTACCACTCCTGGCTAATTATTCGCATTTTTTTTATCGAGATAGAGTTTTGCCGTGTTGCCCAGGCTGGTCTGGAACTCTTGGGCTCAAGTGATCAACTTGCCCTGGCCTCTCAAAGTGCTGGGATTACAGGTGTGAGCCACTGTGCCCAGGTAATTTTTGCATATTTTGTAGAGATGAGATTTCACCATGTTGCCCAGGCTCCAGGTCACTTTTTGTCACTTAAATACAGCCACACTGCCACTGTGATCCCAGGACACTCGCAGATTCAGGGAGGAGACAAGTCATGAGCTCCCTTATCCTCAGGGTAAATTCGGGGGTACCAGGAGCGGATGGACCCAGGGAACCTGGGTGTGCTAAAGCAGTTTTGGAGGTTGTCAGGAGAGGGAGTGAAAACGCAGAGTAGAAATGGCCTCAGAGCACCTAGTGGTTTCCTGGGGCTGACTCTCAGCTTGGGAGGTGGGGAAGGAGGACACACTTGTTGCCTAGGAGGTGTGAAGTCCCGTTTCTACCTCGGAGATGGACAGGAGGGATTTCTGTGCAGCAAGAGAAAGTCCTGGCATCCCTAGCTTCCCTGGAAAGGGGTACAGCAGGCGGGGGGTCTCGAGCACAATCTCCGTGTGCTTTCATTTCCTCCTTTATAAAGTGAGCACTGTGCTTTTGCTTCCTCTTTTGTAAATTGGTACCTTCCTTCCGGGGCTGTGAGGAAGGTTCAATGAAAGTGTGTGAAACGTGCAGGAAGTGCCCAGCCTGTAATAGTCCCTCTTCCCACTTTGTCAGCAGCCCCCACATTGCGGGAGCTGGAAGTAAAAGGACTGGCATAATCATCGGGATAAGTAGGGGGTCCCAGTTTGGGGCAAGACTTGCTCCTGGAGGGCTCCATCCTGGTTCTTGCTGTTTACTGGCTGTGTAACTCATTTCACCATCTGAGCCTCACTCTCCATATCTGCAACCACATGCAACTACATCACAGTTGTTTTGTGTTGGAAGTGAGAGTAGAGACGTCAGATCCCAGACACAGAACAGTGGCTCTGACAATGTTTAGGAGTTTCTTTTCCAAATCCTCAGGTTGGAAGTTTTGCTGAAAGAAACACTGATCACACAGGTCTCAGAAATTGAGTCATACCACAGTTCTGTACCCATTCTGAGCAAAGATTGCGAACGTGTGTTCTGCAAAGCAGAATTTCTTTTACCTGTGGTCTTGAGTTTTTAAAAAGTTAGTTGCCAACATTTAAAAATCATGGCTATAGGCCTGGCACAGTGGCTTACTTGGCCTGTAATCCTAGCACTTTGGGAGGTCAAGGAGGGCAGATCGCTTCAGGTCAGAAATTCGAGACCAGCCTGGCCAACATGGTGAAACCCCATCTCTACTAAAAATACAAAAATTAGCCAGGCGTGGTGGTGCACACCTGTAGTCCCAGCTACTCGGGAGGCTGAGGTGGGAGAATCGCTTGAACTCATGAGATGGAGGTTGCAGTGAGCTGAGATAGTGCCACAGCACTCCAGCCTGGGCAACAGAGCAAGACTTTGTCTCAAAAATAAAACTAAAATAAAAATTATGGATTTAGCCCAGCATGGTGGTGCATGCCTGTAGTCTCAGATACTTGGGAGGCTGAGGCAGGAAGATCACTCGAGCCCAGGAGTTCCAAGCTGCAGTGAGCTATAATCGTGTCTGTGAATAACCACTGCACTCCAGCCTGGGCAACATAGCAAGACCCCGTCTCTTAAAAAAAAAAAAAAGTGTAAAAACTAGCCAGGCATGGTGGCATGTGCCTGTAGTCTCAACTACTTGAGAGGCTGAGGCAGGAGGATCACTCGAGCCCAGGAGTTCAAGGCCACAGTGAGCATGATTATGTCACTGCATTCCAGCCTGGGTGACAGAACAAGACCCTGTTTCTATGGAAAAAATAATCATGGATTTACATATTAAAATTGCTTCTCTTGAAATCTCAAGCCTGGCTACCCTGGACCCACATTCCTGCGTGGCTTCAACATCTAGAGCTATGTGGCCACAGTCTCTCCCCAGCACCCTCACCTCACTTAAGTCGCCTGCCAGGTTGCAAGGCCACTAGAATTGGACAGTATGAAATTCTGAGTTATTTTTCTCTGCCCAGGGAGGCTCCTCTGGCCGGGGCACAGCTCTCAAGGGTGGCTGTGATTCTGAACTTGTCATCTTCCTCGACTGCTTCAAGAGCTACATGGACCAGAGGGCCCGCCGTGCAGAGATCCTTAGTGAGATGCGGGCATTGCTGGAATCCTGGTGGCAGAACCCAGTCCCTGGTCTGAGCCTCAAGTTTCCTCAGCAGAGCGTGCCTGGGGCCCTGCAGTTCCGCCTGACATCTATAGATCTTGAGGACTGGATGGATGTTAGCCTGGTGCCTGCCTTCGATGTCCTGGGTGAGGGGTTCCTGGACTGTTCCAGGGTTGGGGGCAAGATCACTGGGAACAACACAGGACTTCCAATTCTAGCCCAGCCACCGACTTGCTATGTGACCTGGGCCAGCCTCTACCCCTCTCTCAGCCTTAGGACTCAAAGACACTGCATGGTGCTGCAGAGAGAAAGCCCAGTTCCTCCTGGATCTGTAGTCCTGCTGTCAAGATGTCACCCTCCACAGGCATCTGTGCTCTCAGGCCACCTGCCTGGGAGCAGTTACTGCCTCAGCCTCTTCTACAGTATTCCCAAAGCTGCCAAGTGGACATGTGGCTAGCAGTAGGGGCCTGGGGACAAAACCAGATTTCTGCAAATCAGATTTATTCAGAAACATTAATGTGATTTTTTTTTTTTGAGACGAGTCTCAAGGCTTCTGGCTGGGGATGGTGCCAGATCCAGCCACTGCAAGCCCACTTCCTGGGTTCACGCCAAAACATTAATGTGATTTTTGCATTCTTCGTAATATACCTGTGCTTGAGTTAAGATAAAAATATGTCTTTGTGTCCTCATCTGTAAAATGAGGATAATACCAATGGGGATATTAGTAATCTTATCGAGTTGTCAGAAGAATTAAATGCATTAATATATGTAATCAAACATAGAAGTGTGCCTAGTGGGCCAGGCGCAGTGGCTCATGCCTGTAATCCCAGCTTTGGGAGGCCAAGATGAGAGGATTGCTTGAGCCCAGGAGTTCAAGATCAGCCTTGGCAAAACAGCAAGCTCTAGTCTCTACAAATAATAATAATTTAAAAAATAGCCAGGTGTAGTAGTGCATGCCTCCCTGTGGTCCCAGCTACTGGGGAGGCTGAGGTGGGAGGATTGTTTGAGTCCAGGCAGTGGAGGCTGCAGGGGGCTGTGATTTTGCCACTACAATCTGTCTAAGACTTCTTAAAAAAAAAAAAAAAAAAAAAAAAAACATGTCTAGCATGTGGTAAGGGTTGTAAGAGTGTTTGCTATTATTATTTCTATTATTGTTGTTTCTATTATTATTGTTATTATTATCATTATTTACCTTGATGATCTGGGGGATAGCTTTATCCTTTGGGCAGGTAGCCACATCCCCTATGCCTGGTACCCCATGCCTAGTGTATCCACTTACTAGGTACACACACACACACACACACACACATTTTTAAGACAGGGTCTCATTCTCACCCAGGTTGGAGTGTAGTGGCATGATCTTGGCTCACTGCAACCTCCATCTTGGGTTCAAGCAATCCTCCCACCTCAGCCTCCCGAGTAGCTGGGACTACAGGCATGCACCACCATGTCTGGCTAATTTTTTTTTTTTTTAATAGAGATAGGGTTTCACCAAGACCAGTAGGCTGGTCTTGAACTTTTGGGCTCAAATAATCCACCTGCCTCAGCCTCCTAAAGTGCTAGGATTACAGGCATGAGCCACCACACCCAGGCTGGGTACACATATATTAGTCATAATGGTTACTACTTATTAAATGCTTAACTATTCCAAGAACTTGACATGTTTTATCTCATCAGTTCTTCACAACAAACCTATGAGGTCTGCACTGTTTCAGCTTCAGTTTCACCAATGGGGAAACTGAGGCTCAGAGACATACAGTGACCCACCCAAAGCCACACAGCAGGCAAGCGGTAGCAGCAACCTCAGGGAATTATGGAGAGTGTTTACTTCTCCCAAGTCATGCCCATGGGAGTGGTGGAGGAAAAGGTGCATCCTGTAAAGTCCACCGGCTCTGAGCTCAAATCCTGACTCCATCGCATGCTGGCGGTATAACCTTGGGCAAAGCATGGAATTTCTCTGTGCCTCAGCTTTCTCAGCTATCAAATGGGATGAAGAACTATACTTGCCTCATAGGGTTGTGGTGGAGATACATGTAAAGACCTTCAGTCCAGTGCCCAGTATGCAGTAAAATATAGATAGATAGATAGATAGATAGATAGATAGATAGATAGATAGATAGATAGATGGTTTTTTTGTTTTGTTTTTGTTTTTTTTTTTCTGATCTCGCTCTGTGCCTCAGGCTGGAGTGCAGTGGCATGATCTCAGCTCACTGCAACCTCAGCCTCTTGAGTTCAAGCGATTCTCGTGCTTCAGCCTCTGGAGTAGCTGGGATTACAGGCGAGTGCCACCATGACTGGCTAATTTTTGTATATTTTTAGTAGAGAGAGAGTTTCATGATGTTGGCCAGGCTGGTCTCGAACTCCTGACCTCAGATGAACTGCCCACCTCGGCCACCCAAAGTGCTGGGATTACAGGTGTGAGCCACAGCCCCAGGCCTGTAGTAAAAAATATCAACAACCACTGCTAAAGGATCAGGGCTTTTTGCCTTTTATTGTTTGGGCATCATTTTCCTCTCTGTGACACCTCTTAATTAAGGGTATGTAGAGTGGTGTTTCGAGGAAGGCTCATGGAGGGAGGAGAGAGCTGCCAGGCTGCAGGTACTGCTGACTCAGCTGGAAGTATCTTTCCTGTTTAACCATCTTAGAATGCAGCTGCTCTTCTTTGAGCTGTTGCTCCAAGGACTGCCTGGCCATTTGGGAGGGAGGGACTCTCCCACTGCATTCTGGAGGGCCGCTTTTCTTCCCAGACTCCTGAAAAGCTCCAGGCTCTCTTCCCAGTCCCCCGACTCCCATGTTGGCAGATTTCTTCCCCTCCAAATTCTTCCCATTCTCTCTCAGTGCCCGAGGCCGAGCTCGGCAACCTCCATCCTGGGTTCAAGCAATCCTTCCACCTCAGTCTGTGGGCTGCCCACCGCCCTCCATCCTGTGTCCTCAGTGCCCTTCCTAACTCACAGTGCTTCACACCAACAGGTCAGGCCGGCTCTCGCATCAAACCCAAGCCACAAGTCTACTCTACCCTCCTCAACAGTGGCTGCCAAGGGGGCGAGCATGCGGCCTGCTTCACAGAACTGCGGAGGGACTTTGTGAACATTCGCCCAGCCAAGTTGAAGAACCTGATCTTGCTGGTGAAGCACTGGTACCACCAGGTGAAGCCCCTTGGGAGGGTTGCTCCAGACATGTGACTATTTGCTTTGTACTTCCATAGTCGTGAAACTGTTGTCATACATTTAGTGGCCATTCATGTTCTCTTTCTGGAAATTATCTGTTTATGTACCTTGTGCATTATTTTCTCCTGGGTTAGCTGTCTTGTTATTGATTTGTTGAAGCTTTTTATATATTGTGGATACTGATCCTTATTTAGTTAATATAATGCATTCTTCCAGTATTCTTCCAGTCTGTGACTTGGGCTTTTGCTTTGTTTAAAGGTTATTTGTAGGACAAAATATTTAAATTTTAATGTACTCAGATATATCCTTTGAAAAATGAGTTATTCTTAGTGTATCTTTTTTTTTTTTTTTTTTTTTTTGAGATGGAGTCTGGCTCTGTCACCCAGGCTGGAGTGCAGTGGCCGGATCTCAGCTCACTGCAAGCTCCGCCTCCCGGGTTTACGCCATTCTCCTGCCTCAGCCTCCCGAGTAGCTGGGACTACAGGTGCCGCCACCTCACCTGGCTAGTTTTTTGTATTTTTTAGTAGAGATGGGGTTTCACCATGTTAGCCAGGATGGTCTCGATCTCCTGACCTCGTGGTCCGCCCATCTCGGCCTCCCAAAGTGCTGGGATTACAGGCTTGAGCCACCGTGCCCGGCCTCTTAGTGTATCTTAAGAAGTCTTTCTCTATCCTGCCAGGTGCAGTGGCTCACGGCTGGAATCCCAGCACTTTGAGTGGCCAAGGCAGGTGGATCACTTGAGGTCAGGAGTTCAAGACCAGCCTGGCCAACATGGTGAAACCCTGTCTCTACTAAGAATACAAAATGTAGCCAAGCGTAGTGGCACACACCTGTAATTCCAGTTACTTGGAAGGCTGCGGCAGGAGAATCACTAGAACCCAGGAGGCAGAGGTTGCAGTAAGCCAAGATTGCACCACTGCACTCCGGTCTGGGTGACAGAGCCAGACTCCATCTCGAGAAAAAAAAAAAAAAAAAAGGTCTTTCCCTATCCTGACTTTGTAAAATGACTCTTTCATATTTCCTGCCATCGTATTGTTTCCCATTGTATTTCTGTTCATATTCAGGACTTTGGCCTGTCTGGTATGGTATGAGGAAATGTGGAGGTGGTACACCTCCCTCCCCAGCCTCAGGGATGCTCCCTTGCTCTGTTCATGTTTGTTGCCAGACTCTTATGCACTGGGGAAAGTGTGCCAAGTCTATGCCTGGAGATGGGGGAACAAGCTCCCCCAAAATCTTGCAGCACATGGCTTGGTCATTCTGATGGACCAGTCATCATAAGCAGTCTATCTAGGAGATTCTGGATTCCAATTCTGGCTCAGCCATCTTCTTGCTGTGTGATCCTGGACAAGTTCCTAGCCTTCTCTGGGCCTCTGTTTCCTCCACTTGCACATAAATAAATATATGCGTTGGTAAATCTTACTCAGGTTCTTTCCACATAGGATTCTCCAGGGGCAGAAAATGCTAATAGCCTGGTACTTCTTAAAAGGGCAAACTGCTGGATATGGTGGCTCATGCCTGTGGTCCTCTCTATGCAGGAGGCTGAGGTGGGAAGATCACTTGAGCCCAGGAGTTCAAGGCTGCAGTGACCTATGATTGAGCCACTGCACTTCAGCCTGGGCAACAGAGCAATACTCTGTCTATAAATTAAGTAATTAATTAATACAACTGTGGAGCCAGCTTGGTTGGGCATTAGAAATTCTATCTTGATCTGGGTGGTGGGTACACATGTGCACCCAGGTGTGTTTATCCCCCCAAAGAGAGGGCGTGAGTGGAGGGAATGTGGAGATGCTGGGTGCTTCTAGTCAGGTGGGTCACCTTCTGGCAAGCTGAAGCATCCCCTCTGGACTTACTCAGAGGCCTGGGATTCTTGCCTTGGCATGGAGTAATTCCTCCCTGGTACATGGAGATCCCAAGTGTATGGTTCACAAATAGAAATCATGCATTTGGGGATGGGGGATAGACAGCTGGAGTGAGGAGGGAAGGACAGAGTCCTGGCCCGCTGCCCCACCCCACTCCAGGGGTGAAAGGGCGACAACTTGGTGCCCTTCTCCAACCATCCACGGAACTGGGACCCCAGATCTGCTTCACCTTTATTTGAGGATAGGTAGCAATTTGAGACTACCCTTGGCTTCTCTCTGACTGCTCCCTGCCTCCTTGGGACTTGAAACTTACACCCCTCCCTCCCACCACTCCCCCGTCATATGAGCCAACCACTTTGCTGAAGCTACCAGTGAGGGCTGGTGAGAAATGCCACTTGTTCTTGGAACAGGCTTGGAACACAGCATCTTGTCTCAGCCTGGAAGGTCCCCAGTCTGGTTCTGCAGAGAGCTGGCTCTCTTTCCTCTCCTTCATCCTTCTGAGTCCCCTGCCATGCCCTCTCACAGGTGTGCCTACAGGGGTTGTGGGAGGAGACGCTGCCCCCGGTCTATGCTCTGGAATTGCTGACCATCTTCGCCTGGGAGCAGGGCTGTAAGAAGGATGCTTTCAGCCTGGCCGAAGGCCTCCGGACTGTCCTGGACCTGATCCAACAGCATCAGCACCTGTGTGTTTTCTGGACTGTCAACTATGGCTTCGAGGACCCTGCAGTTGGGCAGTTCTTGCAGCGGCAGCTTGAGAGACCCAGGTACCTCCTAATAATACCTGTTCTCCTGTCCTGGGGCCAGGGGGAGATAATTAACAAGGATAAAATCGGTCACATCTACTGAGTGCTTGGGTGTAGGCCAAAGCAAAATGCTGCATGTACATGTTTTAATTCACTGGATTCAGCCCAGATGCACATTAGAATTACCTGGGGGAGTTTTAAAAAATATACCAGTGCCTGACCCCACATGTTTTATGTGTGAATGTTTTGCTGATGTATAGCAGAAAGCGCATGTTCTGATGAATGTGTGAAGACTGCGTACTTTGAAACCATCACCCAGATCATGGTAGAATATTTCCAGCACCTCGCTGGTCCCCTCTCAGTCAGTAACCTTCCAAAATAACCCCACTTACACTTTTAAGATTACAGTTGTGCCTTTTCTTAAATCTTATTTAAATGGAATCATGCCACATGTACTTTTGTGTCTGGCTTCTTGTTCTGTTCTCAAGATTAAGTCTTTGAGATTCAGCTATACAGTTGTGGATCATTCTTTTTTGTTGCTGTATAGTGTTCCATTGTGTGAATTTATCAAAATACGTTGTCCATTCTACTGATGATGGGCATTTGAGTTCTTTCAACTTGGAGTTATTACAAATAGGGCCATTATAAACATTTCTGGACATGTTTTTTTGGTGCATATGCATATCTGTTGGAAATATACCTAGGAATGAAATTGCTGAATTGTAGGATGTAACTCAAGAGCCCTTGAGAGTGGATCCTGGTGTCTTGTGATTCCAACGTGCAGCCAGGGTTGACAATGATAAGCAGGCAATGTTGTTATCCTCATTTTGCAGACGAGGAAATTGAAGTTCAGAGAAGGTAAATCATTTGTCCCAGGTCACACAGCTGGAAAGTAGCAGAGATGCGATTGGAACCAGGTCCGTTTCACTCTAGAGCCCTCTTGCTAACCAGAACTTTCTTGTCTCTCTGAAATTGCAGGCCTGTGATCCTGGACCCAGCCGACCCCACATGGGACGTGGGAAATGGGGCAGCCTGGCACTGGGATTTGCTAGCCCAGGAGGCAGCATCCTGCTGTGACCACCCATGCTTTCTGAACGGGATGGGGGATCCAGTGCAGCCTTGGCAGGGGCCGGTAAGTGAGGGGGTCCCAG
The DNA here is from genome assembly GCF_008728515.1 of Papio anubis. NCBI lineage: Eukaryota > Metazoa > Chordata > Mammalia > Primates > Cercopithecidae > Papio > Papio anubis. Next base: position 107,271,202 of record NC_044984.1, read on the forward strand.
GACCCTTGGGTTTTGCACTTTTTTTATGTGTCCAATATTTCCTGAGCATCTACTATGTGCCATATGGTGTAGAACAGGCTTTTAAAAGCAGGGGTGACTGGGCGCGGTGGCTCACGCCTGTAATCTCAACACATTGGGAGGCTGAGGCGGGCAGATTACCTGAGGTCAGGAGTTCGAGACCAGCCTGGACAACATGGTGAAACCTCGTCTCTACTAAAAATACAAAAATTAGCCAGGCGTGGTGGTGGGTGCTTGTAATCCCAGCTACTCGAGGGGCTGAGGCAGGAGAATTGCTTGAACCAGGGAGGCAGAGGTTGCAATAAGCCGTGATCACTCCTTTGCACTCCAGGCTGGGCGACAGAGTAAGACTCCGTCTCAAAAAATAAACAAATAAATAAATAAATAAATAAATAAAAATTCACAGGGCAGCAGGCATGTAAAACGGTCTTATCACCAAGCTCAAGCTGAAACTGCCGGGGGAAGGAGCCCTTTGTTTTTCTGCACCTATGGTCTGCTTACCAGGCCTTTCTGCCCATAACAAGGGCACCCATTTTGCAGTTTATCCCTTCAGAAAGGCACCTTTTTCAACTCTGCCCAAAGATGCCAGGTGGGTTAGCTGTGGCCCTCCCACTTCCCCTCTCTAAGCCTCAGTCACCCTGACTGTACAAAGGGCGGGAGCTGGGGACAGAAGGCACTGGGTTGATGCAGGAACCTCTGCACCTGGCTGAGGCAGCTCCTTCAACGACCTTCCAGAGCCTTCCACGTGCCAGATGCTCAGGTTTGGGCCACCCCATCCAGCTAAACCCTAACCAGAAGACCCCTGAAAACAGCAAGAGCCTCGATGCTGTGTCCCCAAGAGCAGGGAGCAAAGCACCTTCATGCCCAGCTCCCGGCCCCGCTGGGGCAGCCAGCGTCGCCCCCTCTGTGCCGGGAATGGCCTTGGACCTGTCTCAGATCCCCACCAAGGAGCTGGACCGCTTCATCCAGGACCACCTAAAGCCGAGCCCCCAGTTCCAGGAGCAGGTGAAAAAGGCCATCGATATCATCTTGCGCCGCCTCCGTGAGAACTGTGTTCACAAGGTCTCGAGAGTCAGCAAAGTGAGTTGGGCCAGTGGAGACACGGGGGGACCCTCTCGAGGGGTCAGCGTGGGAAAGGGAAGGAGTTACAGCAATGGAGCTGAGGTTGGGCTGGGGAACTGCATGGCCCGGGAAGGATGATTTGCTGGCTTAAATAAAATATATGTAAGTGCCAGCTTAGATTTTCATTTTTTAATGATACAATTTTTAAAACACTATTACAAGAATCAGATCACTTGCCTCCTCAGCTCAAAATTCTCCATGGTTTCACAGTGTGCAGAGGCCTCAAGTCCTGTAGGGTGGGCCCTGGTCTCCCTCTGGCCTTGACTTACTCCACACTGGCCTCCTGGCTGCTCTGAGCTTACCAGGCTCACAGGCCCATTCAAGGCCTCTGTAGTGGCTTTCTCTTCCCCATCCATTTGTCTCTCTCTCTCTCTCTTTCTCCTCTTCAAGGTTCTTGATCCGACGTCCTCTTCCACTGAGGCCTGACCACGCAATTTAAAATTGCAGTCTTGCCCGGGCACGGTGGGTCACGCCTGTAATCCTAGCATTTTGTGAGGTCAAGGTGGGTGGATTACCTGAGGTCAGGAGTTCGAGACCACCCTGGCCAACATGGTGAAACCCTGTCTCTACTAAAAATACAAAAATTAGCCGGGCATGGTGACAGGCCCCTGTAATCCCAGCTACTCGGGAGGCTGAGGCAGGAAAATCACTTGAACCCGGGAGGCAGAGGTTGCAGTGAGCTGAGACCGTGTCACTGCACTCCAGCCTAGGTGACAAGAGTGAAACTCCATCTTAAAAATAAAAATAAATAAATAAAAATAAAATTGCAGTCTTGCACTACCAGCCCCCTTTCAGTGCTTAGCATTTTTCCTTTTCTCCCCCAGCCAACATGTAAGTTCCAGGAGAACAGAAATTTTGTATCCTCTCCTCTTCTTTCCTTCCTGCAACAAACATTTAGTGAGCACTGACATGTACTGGGATATGTGTGATATCCCGTGTGGTATCACATTACATGTAAGTGCTCACTAAATGTTTGTTGGAGGAAGGAAAGAAGAAGAGAGGGAGGGAGGGAGGGAATTGATGGAAACAGGGCAACAGAGCACAACTGCAGGCCCTATTTTGCCTTGGGACCTCAATTTGCAACTGCTGGCCCAGATGTGCAGTCAGTAGGCGCTGCAGAGAGTAGGCTAAAATGTTTGGTCGCTGCCCCTACTCAGCCCCACCTCCATTATCTGTTGCTGCAGATTGGCCTGACTTAGCTCAGGCTTCATGGATCAGAGGGCAGGTGCAGGCAGTTACAACTTGACTCTCTGTCACAATTCTAAGAGCTCACAGGACCCATGCAGTCGGCCTCTGTCATAGTGCCCAGACCTGACATCAGCAAGAGGGCAGGTTCCAGGCTGTAGATGGGGCGCAGGTGATGGGATCGTAGTCTGACTCCTAGGCTCCTAGAAGTTCCCTGGTCTGAGCTGTACTTCCCTCCCCAGGGGGGATCATTTGGCCGGGGCACAGACCTAAGGGATGGCTGTGATGTTGAACTCGTCATCTTCCTCAACTGCTTCACGGACTACAAGGACCAGGGGCCCCGCCGCGCAGAGATCCTCGATGAGATGCGAGCGCAGCTAGAATCCTGGTGGCAGGGCCAGGTCCCTGGCCTGAGCCTTCAGTTTCCTGAGCAGAATGTGCCTGAGGCTCTGCAGTTCCAGCTGGTGTCGACGGCCCCGAAGAGATGGACAGATGTTAGCCTGCTGCCTGCCTTTGATGCTCTGGGTGAGGGCGTCCAGCGTGTCCCTTGGAGAATGATAGGGACCTCAGGTCCCCGTCTAACTGGGGTGCCTGCCTCCTCTTTGTGATCATAATTCTCCTACTTGACCAAGCACTGAAAATGACTTTGAGATATTGAAAGTAATCATCACCATCAAATCTTACAACTATTTAGTGCTTTAACTTTACAAAGATTTTAATTATGAAACGTTTCAAGCATACAGAAAACGACAGACATCACACACCCATGTACCCCAATTCAGATTTAAAAAATGCTAACAGTAGGCATATCTGCCTGGTATTTTTTTTAAAGAAATTTCTCATGTTACAATTTTCTTCCTTATTTTAAAAGGTTTACTTTATGGTTCTTTTTTTTTTTAACTTTTGGAGGTGAATCTTAGCTTAGTAATTGTCAGTTTTAGTCAACGCAATTAAAGCTACCGATTTCCCTTCCAGTACCACTTTAGCTACAGGGTAAATCTTTTGTTTGACATGTATAATTTTTATCCTCATTCCGGTCTAAATATTTTGTACTTTTAATTATGACATCATTGTTTGTTGTTTCTTCCATGAATATTTGGAAGTAGCTTTCCAAATGAATGTTTTGGGGTTTTGTTTGCTTTTGACATTTACTTATTATCTTTTTTAAAACTGTAGTCAGAAAACATACTTTATGTGATATCAATTATTTGGAATTTGTTGGCATTTCTTAGGTTGCCCATGGTTGAAAAGAATGCATGCTTTCCAGCCAGACGTGGTGGATCACACCTGTAATCCCAGCAATTTGGGAGGCCAAGGCGGGTGGGTCACTTGAGTTCAGGAGTTTGAGACCAGCCTGGCCATAGTGAAACCCTGTCTCCACTAAAAATACAAAAAAAAAAAAAAAAATAGCCTGGCGTGGTGGCATGCACCTGTAATCCCAGCTACTCGGGAGACTGAGGCAGGAAAATTACTTGAACCTGGGAGGTGGAGGTTGCAGTGAGCTGAGATTGCACCACTGCACTCCAGCCTGAGAGACAGAGTGAGACTCCATCTAAAAAAAAAAAAAAAAGATCGCATGCTTTCATTGCTGAATGCAGACTTCTATATAGGTTCTTTAGATCTAGCTTATGACCTTTTGCTCAGATAATTTTTTGTTTAGTCTCTCAATTTCTGAGCGAGATATCTTAAAATCTACTCAGAATGGAGACTTATCCATTGTTCCTTGCAATAAGTTTTGCTTCTAATATTTTGAGGCTATGTTATTGAGAACATATACGCACATAATTATTATACTTTATTGGATTGTACTTTTTATCATTAAGTAATAATCTTCATTACTTCTCAACGTTATCTTTGTCTTAAAGCCTTTTGTCTGATATTAACAGAGCCGCAGTCCTCTTTTGTCGGCATTTTCCTGATGTACCCTCCCCACTCTTTATTTCCTAGTATGTGTTATTAAATTGTACCCTTTATAAGTAGCACAAAGCTAAAAGACAAAAATGAAACAAGCAACAATGATATAATAATTTACACGGGTTTAATAGTATCTTGGAACTAAACTACCAGTCACTAATAATAGGGGAGACTGTTTCTTGTGTTTTTGTTTTCACAGTCTGTGCAAATTAAAACCTATTAATATAATTAACAAATTTTTTCACCATTGCTACTTGATGTCCAGTTCTTCCTTCTGGATTCATTTTCCTTCTTACAGAAATACATCTTTTAGTACTTTTTCAGAAAGGGTTTATGAGTGACAAATTTTTCTCAGACTTTGTCTAAAGCCCTTTCTGTTTCACCTCCATGCTTGAATGGGATGCTTGACACTTGTTTTCCTTAGTTCTGCTGTCTTCTTACCTGTTGTTGCTGATGAGAAGTCTCTGTCAGTTGTTGATTTTTTGTTGTTAACGATCTGTTTTTTTGTTTGTGTGTGTGGTTTTTTGTTTGTTCATTTTGTTTTGATTTCCCTTTTGTTGGCTTTTAAGACTTTCTCTTGGTTCATAGTATTCTTCAGCTTCTCTTTGATGTATCTGTGTATGGATTTTTTTTTAATGTGTCCTCTTTGAAACGTGCTATCCCTCCTGAATCTGAGAGCTCAATTCTTCCTTTAGTTTTAGGGAGATGTCTTCCAATAGCTCTTCGAATACTGCCTCTCCCCTATTTTCTCTATTCTCTACTTCTAGAACTCCTGTTAGATAGTTTCTTATCTCATCCTCCATGGCTTTTCATCTCTTTCACTCTCTCTTTTTTTTTTTTTTTTCCTCGCCATGCAGATACTGTACATTTGGACTTCACATCCACATCTAGCACAGGATGGGGGTCCCAGTTTCTCACAGGGGATTTTCTTTCCCGCCCCCCCAGAGCCCTAGCAGCAAGCTTCCTTAAAGCCCCTCCCTGCCAGCGGATAACCTTTTGCAGTCACTTTTCATGAAGAAGGCATTTATTTTAGAGGCCAGCCTTACCAAAGTGAGGGATGAGACTCAATTGTAGCTTCCTCTCTTTGTCTTGTTTTTCTTCTTCTGGAAGATAACGTTAATAATAGCAATAATTACTGCTTATTGAGCACATGATTCTACACTGTTCTAAGCACTTCACATGTAGATTTCAATTGATTCTTACAATAACCTTAGAAGGACAGGTGCTATTTATGATCCCCCTTTTACAGATGAGGAAACTATACCCAAAGAGGTAAAAATCACACAGCTTGGATTTGAACCCAGGCTTATCTGTCTCCAAAGCTGACTCCTTTAACCACTATGTGACACAGCTTTTCTGGGTCAAGATTATCCATCTTTCAGCTTTCAGGGAAAATTTTTAAAAAATAAATAAATAGAAGATTATCCACCGTGCAGTTACTGGATGGATTAGCAAAAATTATTAAAAAGCATCCAGTACAGAATTGATACTGAAAAAAATGATAGCTCTGATTGTTATGCAATATTATAGTGTATTACTGATTGCAATGTTAGGTGATTAATGTTAGAATATTCATAAAGGCTGGTGAATGGATGGGTTGGTAAATGCTGCTGTCTGCGATTGGAGTTGCACACTCAGGGTGTTTCAAACTTCTACAGGGCAGCTCAGTTCTGGCACCAAACCAAATCCCCAGGTCTACTCGAGGCTCCTCAGCAGTGGCTGCCAGGAGGGCGAACATAAGGCCTGCTTCGCAGAGCTGCGGAGGAACTTCGTGAACATTCGCCCCGCCAAGCTGAAGAACCTGATTCTGCTGGTGAAGCACTGGTACCGCCAGGTGAGTTGCCCCTGGCTCCTCCCAGGAAGCCGCCACTGTCATGGCAACCACCCCAGCCAATCAGTTCCTCCCCTACACCCACGTCTCCCCTCCTTGGCTTTTTTTTTTTTTTTTTTTTTTTTTTTTTTTTTTTTTTTTGAGACGGAGTCTCGCTCTGTCGCCCAGGCTGGAGTGCAGTGGCCGGATCTCGGCTCACTGCAAGCTCCGCCTCCCGGGTTTACGCCATTCTCCTGCCTCAGCCTCCCGAGTAGCTGGGACTACAGGCGACCGCCACCACGCCCGGCTAGTTTTTTTGTATTTTTTAGTAGAGACGGGGTTTCACCGTGTTAGCCAGGATGGTCTCCATCTCCTGACCTCGTGATCCGCCCGTCTCGGCCTCCCAAAGTGCTGGGATTACAGGCTTGAGCCACCGCGCCCAGCCTCCTTGGCTTCTTATTGGTCATCCAAAGCAGAAGGACCGGCCTCCTCCATCCTCCATTTCCTGCCCAGATCTGGAAGTCACTGTTAGAAAAAATCTTTTCTCCATCAACTCTAAAGTCCTCATTTCTTGTACCTGGGGTTCACTGTCCCTCTTTAGCCCATCCACTTCTCTCTTTTGACACTGCAAATGTTTTCTTTGATTTTCTCCCACCTCCAAACTTTTGCTTATGTTACCCCCACCACATCTCTATTTTTGGAAAAGAAAACTCCGCTTTCTGGAAGCCTAGAGCTGGCAGTGACCACCATATGGTAAGGACCTGTCCAAGACAGAAAAACCAGAGCACTTGAACAGAAAAGATCTGAACAGAAAAGCTGATGACTCCTTATGGGCTCCTGGATCAACCTGTGCCTGAAAGCAGTCTACTCCAGGGCTTTTGGGTTACATCAGCCAATACAATCTTTCACAGCCTTTTTTTTCTTCTTTTCTTTTCTTTTTTTTTTTTTTTTTTTTTTTGAGAAAGGGTCTCACTTTGTCACCCACGCTGGAGTGCAGTGGCACTATTACAGCTTACTGCAGCCTCAACCTTCTGGGCTCAAGCAATCCTCCTGCCTCAGCCCCCCAAGTAGCTAAGACTACAGGCATGCACTACTATACCTGGCTGACTTTTGTACTTTTTGTAGAGACAGGAGTCTTACCATGTTGCCCAGGTTAGTCTCTAACTTCTGAGCTCAAGTAATCCACCCACCTTGGCCTCCCAAAGTGCTGGAATTACAGGTGTGAGCCTCCGCGCCCCAGCCTTGCTACCTCTTTTGAGTTGCACTAAATTCTGAGCATCCTTCGGAGTTCCCTTACTAAGTACTTCTCTGAATTCTGACTTGCATTCATGCATCCCTATATTCAACAAACATCTATCGAGCACCTGCTATTACTAACTCTTGTGATGGACACTGGGATACCAAGATGGATACATTGCAGCCTCTATTCCTGTACAACCACCCTATGTTATGTGATTAATGTTAAAATATTCCTAAAGGCTGGTGATGGATGGATTCGTCAATGCTTCCATCTTCAATTAGAGTTACACACTCAAGATGTTTCAAATTTCCAAATTCCTTGAGGGGAGACACTGGGCAAAAGCCACATCTGAGCTCTCAGTCTCACTGTATGACCTTAGACAAGTCACTACCCTCCTCTGAACCTCAGTTTACCCACCTGTAAAATGAGAAGCATCAGCAAGTTTCTATTCTTTCTGCACTTCTGTTTTCTATATTCCCTTCCTGCCCCAAGTGCTTATGGCCACACTCGGCTCACATCCACTAATCACTCATCTTGGCCTTGGGTGACACAGGTTGCGGCTCAGAACAAAAGAAAACGGCCAGCCCCTGCCTCTCTGCCCCCAGCCTATGCCCTGGAGCTCCTCACCATCTTCGCCTGGGAGCAGGGCTGCGGGAAGGACTGTTTCGACATGGCCCAAGGCTTCCGGACAGTGCTAGGGCTCGTGCAGCAGCATCAGCAGCTCTGTGTCTACTGGACGGTCAACTACAGCACTGAGGACCCAGCCATGAGAATGCACCTTCTTGGCCAGCTTCGAAAACCCAGGTGAAGACCCGCTTCCCTTTGCCTGGCTTAATTATGCTTCTCCTCCCCACCGTCACCCTGGAGTCAGTCATCCAGGAGGGGTCCAAGGTAGGGTTTGGGGTGGGAATCCCACTCCTCACTCTGCTTCCCTCTGGACTCTTTGCTGAGGAAATGTGGACATAAGGAGTCCCAAAAGAAACCAGGGCCAGTTTTATTAGCATGATAAAATAGTATTTCTCGGTTGAAGGGGCCACCCAATAGCTTTCCAACCAAGGCAGCCAATTGAGACTGCTTCTGCATTTGGGCAAGACTGAGCCAACCCTGAGGTCCTGACACTCTTTCCAGCCCTCACACCCCTTTTCAGCCTTTCCACCCACCTCCTCTTTCACTGACTCCCACCTTCCCCACCCACCCTCTTGCTGTGCCCCCAGACCTCTGGTCCTGGATCCCGCTGATCCCACCTGGAACGTGGGCCAGGGTAGCTGGGAGCTGTTGGCCCAGGAAGCAGCAGTGCTGGGGATGCAGGCCTGCTTTCTGAGTAGAGATGGGACATCTATGCCGCCCTGGGATGTGATGGTAAGACAGAGGGTCCTGAGGGGCAGGGGGCCCTGCCCCTGCCTTCTAGTCAGGTTCCCTTAACCTGCCGGTGCACCCATCCCCCGCTGCTAGGAGTGTTGGTTCCTGACAACTCATAACCACCCCTTCTCTGGAGACTTGCCTTCCGTGAAATGCAGATTGCTACGTCCCAGCCAGTGCCTGAGTGACACGGGGTTACAAAAGGCCCAACTTTGTCTCCAGGCGGAACCGACTCTGATACAATTCACGGTCCAGCGCTCCCTGTGGGATCAGGCAAACACTTGTCTCTGGCTGAGCACCCAGCTTTGCTGAGACTCTTCTCCGCCCTCTGCTGCTGCCCTTGTTCCACTTCTCCTCCAAGCACTGCCCCAATTAATCATATCCACAAGAATTCCCACCGTGGGCCCTGCTTCTAGGAAAACTGAGACATAAGTCACTTGCAGCTCCCAAAAGGACATGATTTTATCACTTTTACTATTTTGCAGCAGGGTCTCATACCCAGCGTTTAATACTCAAGACAAGCCATTGAGACTCGGGCTTCATTATTGCACTCATTTAAACATGGGGAAACTGAGACCGTCTATTGATGCTAGAACCAAAATTCAATCTCAGGTCCTTCTGATGCTACCTCAGAACCTACCCACCAGCTGAGAAGGAAAGAGGGACATGGGAGACAGTGGGAGTCTTGTCCTCAGAGGACATCAAGGGGCAGGGCTTGGGTGAGCACTGGGAGTCCCGTCTCAAGCTGGCCCTGCCTGGATTCTCTCTGCAGCCAGCCCTCCTTTACCAAACCCCAGCTGGAGACCTCGACAAATTCATCAGTGAATTTCTCCAGCCCAACCGCCAGTTCCTGGCCCAGGTGAACAAGGCTGTTGATACCATCTGTTCATTTCTGAAGGAAAACTGCTTCCGGAATTCTCCCATCAAAGTGATCAAGGTGGTCAAGGTGAGTCCTCAGAGAGCTGTAGGCAAGCAATGTCCTGCAAGCTGGTGATCTCTCCCAGCCCAGGGCCAGGCCTGACCCACTTCCGCCCTCATAGCAACCAGCAAAAAGCCAGGCATAGAGAAAGAGCCAGAAAGTGATCATGGGGGGATGGCAGAGAGAGGGCCCAGATATGTTCAACAAGTCTTTTTTGGTTGCTAGTGACACCCAACTCGAAAGAGGCAGCAAAGGAATGTATTGACTGATGTAACTGGAAAGTCTGGGGGTAGGGCTGCTTACAGGCATAGCCAGATACGGGAGACCAGGCAGCATCCTCAGGACTCAGTTTTTCTCTCCAGTTCTTGGTTTTGCTTTTTAATGTCTTGGATAGGCCCTTAACATATGGTGGTCTTTGGCAGCTCTAAGCTTCCAGAAAGGGGAATTTGTTTTTTCTTAAAATTCAAATAAAAGTCTTGGAATTGAGTCTCATTGGCTTGCCTTGGGTAACCTATCAACCCCCAAACTAATTACTGGGGCTAGGGAGACATGATGCTCTGGATGGCCAAGACCGGGTCACACGGTGAAGTGGCCCCTGCCTAGACCTCATGGGCTGAGTGTGGGGTAGGGGTAGTCCCTCCATAGAACACCAGGATGCTGATTCCAGGTAGAAAGGACACTGGGGGTATACAAAAGGTCACACTGTCCACGGCACTGGATACAGCCTTAGTCCACAGTTGGAGAGACAAGTGAGACCCAGATCGGCTCAGAAAGAGTGTTAGCATAAAGTCAACCAGTGAACAGTGCCAGGGATGCTGGTTTGCTGTGTGACCATAGGCATGTACCTTCCCTTCTCTGATCCTCACCTTCCTGATTTCTAACACTTGAGGAGAGTGGCTTGGCTCACTGGTTCTCAACCCTGGCTTCCCTGGCTTGACCTTAGAATCACAGTTTTTAAAAAATATGCTGATGCCAAAGCCCCAACCCAGGAAAACTTAAATCACAGTCCTGTGGGGTGGGAGCCAGCCGTTGGTCATTTGTAAAAGCCTTCCAGGTGCAGATAGCCTTGGGAGCTTCCGGCCCAAAAAAACAACCAACAAACAAAACACTTCTCAAATCCTCTCCAGTCACAAAACATGATGGAGTGAGAAATTTTGCATTTGTTGAAGGGTTTAAACTTACCTCCTGCACGCTTCTTTTTCTTACAGTCATACCAGATTAAAGATGTAACAGAGAGGTTAGGTGACTTGTCAAAAGTCACACAGTAGGTTTTCTAACTCATAGTCCAGAACCCACAGGCAAAAGGATGCCAAGCCATGCTTCAAGGGTTGAGCCACCTGCCATGTCCTCTCCAGGGTGGCTCTTCAGCCAAAGGCACAGCCCTGCGAGGCCGCTCAGACGCCGACCTCGTGGTGTTCCTCAGCTGCTTCAGCCAGTTCACTGAGCAGGGGAACAAGCGGGCCGAGATTATATCTGAGATCCGAGCCCAGCTGGAGGCATGTCAACGGGAGCAGCAGTTCGAGGTCAAGTTTGAAGTCTCCAAATGGGAGAATCCCCGTGTGCTGAGCTTCTCACTGACATCCCAGACGATGCTGGACCAGAGTGTGGACTTTGACGTGCTGCCAGCCTTTGACGCCCTAGGTGAGGTGCCCTGACATAGACCTGAGAGGTAAAAATACAGAGGCAGACCTGCCATGCACAGTTGTAGAGGTTGCACAGTGCACAACCAGGCCACATCTGTTCCCATCATTGCAGGCACTGTAGTTGTGTATGTTCATCACAACTTTCCTGCAAAGTATCTAAAGAAGAGAGCACCTTTTTCTAATTTGCACAGGCACTCTGTGGGCTAACAGTGGCCTCAAGCTGGGTTCTAGTCCCAGCAATTCCACCAATATGCTGGATGACCTTGAACAAGGGACTTCCCCATCCTGAGCCCTAGTGTCTTTATCTCACATCTGACAGTAAGGACACTGATGTTTCTTGCACATTCCAAGCTTTGAGTGGTTTGTGTGCCATCCACCTTCTCCACCTGCTGCAGATCTATTCATTCAGTTCATTCAATACATGCATCTACTCTGTGCCCAGTGCTCTTTCAGGGACCAGAAATAAAGCCTTGAACAAAATAGACACAACTCTCTTCATATCTCTTCAACTCTCAGTTTGGTTAGCAGTTTTCAGAGTGAGAAAATCCCTTGTATCTGAATTGATTTAGTTTCTGAGTTTGAGGGAGCAGGTAGCCAAGGGAGGGAATCATGCAGAATTTTGTTTTAAGAGACAGGGTCTTACTTTATCACCCAGCCTGGAGTGCAGTGGCGTGATCATGACTCAATGCAGCTTCGAACTCCTGGGCTCAAGTGATCCTCCTGCCCCAGCCTCCTGAGAAGCTGGGACTACAGGTGCATACCACTACACCTGGTTAATTTATAGAATTTTTTGTAGAGATGGAGATCTCACTGTGTTGCCCAGGCTGATCTGAAACTCCTGGCTTCACATGATCCTCCTGCAGTGGCCTTCCAGAGTGCTGGGATTACAGACGTAAGCCACTGCACCCAGCCCAGAAATTTATCTGAATCTATTCAGTTCCTCAGTTCGGAGAGCGAGAATTTGGATATTAAGGAATGCCTTTAAGTGCAATGTAACCAGAATGGTGATGTCAACTCCATACGTAGCTCTGTTACCTGCAGGAGGTTGTAAGACTGAGGCCTCCCCTCCCCCAGTTAGAGAGAAAGATAAGCAAGTATTAGAGAGGTGTTAAAGACAGACTAGCTCCCAGCTGAGACTTTTTCCAAGACAGGTAAGCAGATGGTTTGAAAGGGAGCAGAAAAGGGAGTAAGACTGTCACCAGGGATTTAACGTGGGTCATGCCACATCTGTGTTCCACCTAAAAACACCCTGTGGCCTCCCAGTGGATCCCAGACCACCCTTAGGAAAACACCCAAGAGGTAGGAGATCTCAGAAGTCCTTTCTAAGTTGGCCCCATTGGGACACCGTGGGAACCAGAGTGATGGTAACTGTCTCCCCACCTCCAGGCCAGCTGGTCTCTGGCTCCAGGCCCAGCTCTCAAGTCTACGTCAACCTCATCCACAGCTACAGCAATGCAGGCGAGTACTCCACCTGCTTCACAGAGCTACAACGGGACTTCATCATCTCTCGCCCTACCAAGCTGAAGAGCCTGATCCGTCTGGTGAAGCACTGGTACCAGCAGGTTCGGCACATGGATGGGCCACCTTCCCCAGCAGCCCTAGGCTCTGCCTCTGGAGCACTTTCCTGGGAGGAGGCAGGGCCCAGCCCTGGCCAGGAACCTGGGTTGGTGGAGCAGAGCAGAAAGAGTGCTATATCTCAGCTGTGGGACCTTAGTTTTCTTATCTGTAAGATGGGGGTGATAAAACTATGTTGCAGGATATGACGGGATAATGCATAGCAAGGCATCTGGCACATGTAGTGCTCAATAAAAGTTTTGGGGTTGCTTTGTCAAGTCCAGAATAGTCCCTTCTGTACCTCATCAGTGCCAATATAAACCAACACATCTTTGTCCTCGTTCTCCAGTGTCACAAGATCTCCAGGGGGAGAGGCTCCCTACCCCCAAAGCACGGGCTGGAACTCCTGACTGTGTACGCCTGGGAGCAGGGCGGGAAGGACCCCCAGTTCAACATGGCTGAGGGCTTCCGCACGGTCCTGGAGCTGGTCACCCAGTATCGCCAGCTCTGTATCTACTGGACCATCAACTACAACACCGAGGACAAGACTGTTGGAGACTTCCTGAAACAGCAGCTTCAGAAGCCCAGGTTTGGGTCTACCCCCAATGTTCTGGAATTTCAGACCTGGGATCACTCACTCTCCCCATTTTCTAGATTGCAGAGCAGAGACAGGAAAACACTCTTCCTGGAACTGATTCCTTTCTAGAAGTTATATTCTTAGGACCTGAGGGACAAGCAGTCAATTTTCTGGTCACCCAGGAATAGGGTTGCCAGATAAAATGCAAGACCTCAAGTTAAAATTTGAGTTTCAGATAAACAATGAATAACTTCTTAGTGTAAGTATGCCCAATGCCATATATGAGACATAATTATGCTTAAAAATTATTCACTGTTTATCTGAAAATCAAATTTTACTGGGCATCCTGGTTTGGTGGTTGTTGTTGTTTGTCTGTTTATTTTTGTCGCCCAGGCTGGAGTGCAATCGTGTGATCTTGGCTCACTGCAACCTCCGCCTCCCGGGTTCAAGCAATTCTTCTTCCTTAGCCTCCTGACTAGCTGGGACCACAGGCACACATCACCATGGCCAGCTAATTTTTGTATTTTTAGTAGAGACAGGGGTTTCACCATGTTGGCCAGGCTGGTCTCGAACTCCTGGCCTCAAGTGACCTGCCCGCCTTGGCCTCCCAAAGTTCCAGGATTACAGGCATGAGCCACTGTGCCCAGCCTTGTATTTGCATTTGTTAAACCTGACCACCCTACCTGTGAACCCACCCAGGTGCCATAAGCATGTTTCATTCTTTGGGATTTTGCCTACCTCGGAAATGGGTACAGAGGTAACAGAGATGCTTTTGCAAACTCAGGATGCATCTCCAGTCAGTGGGTAGTGGCTACTTAGAATGATGTGTGGAAAAAGCTTCTGAGGTTGTGATTTGACGCAGCTGGAAAGAGCAGGCTAACCAACTAGTGGTGAACAAAGGTTGAGCATCCCAAATGCAAAAATTCAAAATCTGAAAATGCCCCAGAATTTGAAGCTTTTTGACCACCAAAAAAAAATGCTCAAGGAAAATGCTCATTGGAGCATTTTGGATTTTCAAATTAGGGATTCTTAACTGGTAAGCGAAGAGTCCAAAATCTGAAAAAATTCGAAATCCAAAACACTTCTGGTCCCAAGCATTTTAGATAAGAGATACTCAACCTGTATCACGGATGCAGGAAGGGAAAGCTGTGGAACCAGTGCTGTGATTGATTAACAATGCCTCCCCTGAATAAGGAAGGGGTAAGCGGGAGCACTGTGGTTGGTTAGTAATGTTTGCCTGAATACAGAATGGCAAAGTGGCCATGTATGTCTTATTTTCTATACCTGTCCTGTAGTGTGTGCTGGGAGCACTGAGGAATCTCTGAGCCTGGCCCTAGCCCCTGCAAAGTGTTAGGTGAAAAGGGAAAATAGTCCAATCGGTGCCATAGGTGGACACTGAGATGTTGCCAGGAATAAGACTGACCCTGGGTGGGAATTACAGGCCTATCATCCTGGATCCGGCTGACCCGACAGGCAACCTGGGCCACAGTGCCCGCTGGGACCTGCTGGCCAAGGAAGCTGCAGCCTGCATGTCTGCCCTGTGCTGCGTGGGACGGAATGGCATCCCCATCCAGCCATGGCCAGTGAAGGTGAGAGATCTGTGGTGTCAAAGGAAGTACCCTTTGCGGGTGAGCGGGGAGCATGGCCAGGGGAGGGACATGACTCCTCCTAAATGGGCAGGACCCAGTGATGGCCCCAGGTGTGCCCCTGTGCTTCCATTTTCCCATCTGGCTATGTGGTCTCAGCTTCTGCAGAAAGGATGGGGTTACCAACATCTCCTATAATACTTCCCTAGGCTGCTGTGTGAAGTCAAGAAAATCAGTGGTCCTACTGGATGAAGAGAAGATGGACACCAGCCCTCAGCATAAGGAAATTCAGGGTCCCCTGCCAGATGAGAGAGATTGTGTGTATGTGTGTGTGTGTGTGTGTACCCATGTATGCATGTGTGTGTTTTAGTGAATCTGCTCTCCCAGCTCACACACTCCCCTGCTTCCCATGACTTGCACACTAGGATCCAGACTCCATGGTTTGACACCAGCCTGCATTTGCAGCTTCTCTATCACTGCCTTGACTCTATCCTGCTTCCCACGACCACTGCTGCTTCCCACCCAGCTGAGAATGCCCCCTGCTCCCTGACTCCTCTCTGCCCATGCAAATTAGCTCACATCCTTCCTCCTGCTACAATCCAACCCTTCCTCCCACTGGCCCCTCCTTCTTCCCAAATCTAAATACTTTATATAGGGATGGCAGAAAGTTTCCATCTCATTTGTCTGCCACAGCCATTTGGTACTGGCTACCTGGAGCCTTATCTTCTGAAAGGTTTTAAAGAATGGCCAATTAGCTGAGAAGAATTATCTAATCAATTAGTGATGTCTGCCATGGATGCAGCAGACGAAAGTGGTGGTACAAGTGCCGTGATTGATTAGCAATGTCTGCACTGGATGCAGAAAAGAGAAGGTGCTCATAGGTTTACAGTGCATGTCTGGGCTCTTGAGGAGCCCTCTGAGCTCAGTTGCTAGCAGGAGAGTATGCCCATATTGGCTTACTTTGTCTGCCACAGACGCAGACAGAGGGAGTTGGGACATGCATGCTATTGGGACTCTCTTATTGGACAACTAATTGGATGCCTCTTCATGGGAGGCCTCCTTTTCTTCACCTGTTATGCTGCACTCCTCCCTAGTTTACACATCTTGATGCTGTGGCTCAGTTTACCTTCTTGAATTTTTATTGCGTTCCTGTTTTCTCTCCTAACATGCTGAGATTCTGCATCCCTGGAGCCTAAACCTGAGCCAGTGGCCAAACAGCCATGCTCAGCCTTTTTCTCTCTGCCCTCCAGAGCAAGGCCCACCAGGTCCATCCAGGAGGCTCTCCTCACCTCAAGTCCAACAACAGTGTCCACACTAGTCAAGGTTCAGCCCAGAAAACAGAAAACACTCCAGGAATCTTAGGCAGAAAGGATTTTATCTAAATCACTGGAAAGGCTGGAGGAGCAGAAGGCAGAGGTCACCACCGGACTATTGGTTTCAAGATTAGACCACTGTAGCCGAATCAGGGGTCAGAGAGCCGCCACTGCTGCTGCTAATGCCACCACTGCCCCTGCCATCACTGCCTCACATGCACAAAACTGGAGTCGAAACCTAGGTTAGATTCCTGCAAGCACAAACATCCATCAGGGATGGCCAGCTGCCAGAGCTGCGGGAAGACAGATCCCACCACCCTTTCTTAGCAGAATCTAAATTACAGCCAGAACTCTGGCTGCAGAGGAGTCTGAGACATGTATGATTGAATGGGTTCCAAGTGCCAAGGGGCGGAGTCCCCAGCAGATGCATCCTGGCTGTCTGTTGGGTGGATGAGGGAGTGGGTCTATCTCAGAGGAAGGAACAGGAAACAAAGAAAGGAAGCCACTGAACATCCCTTCTCTGCCCCACGGGAGTGTCTTAGACAGCCTGACTCTCAACAAACCACTGTTAAAACTTACCTGCTAAGAATGCTAGATTGAATGGGATGGAAAGAGCCTTCCCTCGTTATTGTCATTCTTGGAGAGAGGAGAGCGACCAAGGGCAGCTCCTCTGATTCACCTAGAGCCTGTTCTCTGCCCTGCTTGGCTCAGCCTACAGAGATTAGAGTCGGTGAAGGGACAGAGGACAGGGCTTCTAATACCTGTGCCATAGTGACGGCCTCCATCCCTGTCCCCCATCTTGGTGCTGAACCAACACTAAGGGCACCTTCTTAGACTCACCTCATCGATACTGCCTAGTAATCCAAGGCTAGAACTCTCAGGACCCCAACCTCCGCCTCTTGGACTGGCCCTGGCTGCTGCCACACACACATCCAAGAGCTCAGGGCCAGCTCTAGTGGGCAGCAGCGACCTGCTCTGCCAAGGTGTCCAGCAGCAGGGTGGCCCTGGCCTGGGCGTCGCAAGCCAGTGATGCTCCTGAGTAGACCAGGTGGCGGGTCGCAGTTGGGTGCCTTCCATTCTCACCACACAGACTCTGGGCCTCCCCGTAAAATGGCTCCAGAACTAGGGTAATCATGAGATGGTGGGAACCAGGGCAGCTCAGGTGCATGATACAAGGAGTGGTTGTCATCTGGGCAGGGCAGAGAGGAGGCCTCGCTGATCTGAAAAGGGGTGTATTTCATTCCAGGCCCTCAGTCTTTAGCAATGGCCACCCTGGTGTTGGCATATTGGCCCCACTGGAACTTTTGGGGGCTTCCCGGTCTAGCCACACCCTTGGGTAGAAAGACTTGACTGCATAAAGATGTCAGTTCTCCCTGAGTTGATTGATAGACTTGTCACCCTAAAAACACCCACATATGCTTTTCTATGGAACCAGATAAGTTGACACTGAAGTTCTTATGGAAAAATACACACACAATAGCTAGGAAAACACAGGAAAAGAAGAGTGCTGAGCAGGGCCTAGACTTAGCCAATATTAAAACACGCTATGAAGCCTCTGATATTTAAACAGCATAGCGTTGGTACGTAAATAAACAGACCAGTGCATTGGGTGACTCTCTCCAAGACTCTGGGGAAAAAAGTAATAAAAAGCTAAATGCAATCAATCAGCAATTGAAAGCTAAGTGAGAGAGCCAGACGGCCTCCTTGGTGATGAAAGAGGCTTGCATTTCTTGCAGCCAGAAGGCAGAGAAAGTGAAGATCAAGTCCAGAACCGAATCCTAAGAAATGCAGGACTCCAAAGAAATTGGTGTGTGCGTGTGTGTGTTTAATTTTTAAAAAGTTTTTATTGAGATATAAGTCAATACCATAAAGCTCTCACCCTTTTAAAGTGTACAATTCAGTGGTGTGAGTATATTCGTAAGATTTATACTTGGTGTCTATTCATAAAACTTATATTCAGCATATTCATAACTAGAGCCATATCACAGATGCATTCATCATAGTAATTCCAGACATTTTCATCACCCTAAAAGGAAACCCTGAAACCCATTAGCAGTCATTCCCCATTCCTCCAACCCATTCTCTCCCTAATCCCTAGAAACCGCCAATCTGCTGTGTATTTCATCTATTGCAAATATTTCATATAAATGGCATGATACAATATGTGGTCTTTTGTGTCTGGCTTCTTTAACTTAACATGTTTTCAAGATCCATTCATGTTATAGTATATGTTGGTGTTTCATTCCTTTTTATTACCGAATGACGTTTCCACTGCATAAATGGACTACATTTTGTTTAGCCGTCTTCCATTGATAGGTATTTGGATACTCTCCACTTTTTTGTTATTTTGCTGCATTTTTTGCTATTATGACTAATAGCTGCTATGGACACTCTTGTATGAGATTTTGTGCGGACATACGTTTTCATTTTTCTTGGGTATAAAAGGCGGTCCACAATTGATGACCCCATCATAAGCCAAGGAGCATCTGTGTGCTGTATTAATCAGAGTTCTCCAGAGAAACCATGCCATTAGAATAGAGAGAGACATATAGAAAGAGATTTATCATGAAGGTTTGACTTGTGTGATTATGGAGTCTGAGAAGTTCTGTGATCCACTATCTGCAAGCTGGAGACTCAGGAAGGCCAGTGATTGTAGTTTCAGACCAATTCAGAAGGCTGAGAACCAGGAGATTGCTGGAATAAGTCCCAATCCAAGTCTGAAAGGCTAAGAACCAGGAGCATCAATATCCGAGGACAGGAGAAGACTGATGCCTCAGCTCACGTGGGGAGAAAAAAATTGCTGTTCCTCTTTTTGTTCTATTCAGGCCTCCAGTGGATTGGAAAATGCGCACTCACCCTGGCGAGGGCTGTCTTCTCTGCTCAGTCTACAGATTCAAATAGTAATCTCTTCCAGGAACATGGTCACAGACACATCCAGAAATAACATTTTACCAGCCATCTGGGCATCCCTTAACCCCGTCCAGTAGACACAGAAAATTAACCCTCATGTATACCTAGGAGTGGAATTTCTGGATCACGTGATAACCCTTACGTTTAGCCATTTGAGAACTGCCAGACTGTTTTCCACAGTGGCTGCACCATTTATACACACCCACCCCTGGCAGTGAATGGAAGTTCCAGTTTCTCTGTATCCTTGCCAACACTCATTGATCATGTTGATTATAGCCATCCTAGTGGGTAGATGAGAAAGTGATGATATGCTGTCAAAATAATCAGGTCTGCTCAATGTGGTCAGGACCCTACATGGTAAAAAAGAATAGGGCCTTGACACATAGAATGGGGACATTCAGGTTGATGCCACTGAGAATCTTTTTTTTTTTTTTTTTTTTTTTTTTACAGTGTCTTGCTCTGTTACTCAGGCAGGAGTGCAGTAGCACAATCTTGGCTCACTGCACCCTCCACTTCCCAGGTTCAAGTGGTTCTCCTGCCTCAGCCTCCCAAGTGGCTGGGACTACAGGCACATGCCACCATGTCTGACTAATTTTTGTATTATTAGTAGAGACAGGGTTTCACCATGTTGACCAGGCTGGTCTTGAACTCCTGACCTCAAGTGATCTGCCCACCTCAGCCTCCCATAGTGCTGGGATTACAGGCAAGAGCCACCACCCCGGTCCCACTGAGAATCTTGAATCCCCAGATTCCTCTGACTCCTAAGAGCTGTAGAGGTGACCCATCCATCCCTCCCTGTTAAGAGCTAACCCTCCTCCCTTGCTTGGAAACCCTACAGAGGCATCTCATCCACAAGATGTTTGTCCCTATGCCCACCTCCTCTCCTGCCCACAAGGGTTGTGACTAGGCTTAAATTCCAGCATAAACCAGCCAGGGATGTGATGGGCCTCACAGGGGAGGAAAGGGCCTGTATCCCAAAGTAGCTGGAGGCCAAGCCAGCATGACCAGCAGAAGTCGGGTGAGTATGTGCAGAAGTGGACCTTGAGGGTACTCGATCAAGGGGCTGTAGTATGAGGTCAGATAAGAAAGGGTTTATTGATTCGGAAGTCTTTTGGAAGTTCAGGGCTGCACACCCTGGCAAGGACTCCAGGAGGTGTAAACTTGCTGCCAGGAGGGCTCCCAGAAGAGGAGAAAAAGTAGGAGGTCATGCTAAGTGAGATCCAAATGCCAGAATTGCAGAGGAGATGGTGGCAGATGACATGAAAGGTCAGGGAAGTGACAATGCTTGGGAAAGCTGCATAAGACCCAGGGAACCAAGATTCCCCTTTACCAAGGCCACGAGGAGTGGACCAAGAAGAGGACACCAGCCAGCATCACAGAGAAGCTCAGAGAGCCTCTTCTGCAAGAGATGCTATCACAGGATGATGGGTGAGGACCCTTGGGAGCTAGGCTCACTGATAGCAAAGGGGATGGTGGAACCCTGGAGTAACAGAGGCCAGGAGATAGCACCCGTTAGAGGACATAGTCCTCACCATGAGTGGTAGGGCCCAGGATTGGCCAGGAGGGCCTGGCCTACAGAACATGGAGATGACCCTTAAATCTTGGTGTCCATAGGGACAGACTAGATGGGCCACAAGTAGGGAATTACTCAACTTACACCATTAAAATACCTCAAGAATGAACACCGAGGAAACTTCCCCCAGTAAAAACATCACCACTGGCCAGGCGCGGCGGCTCACGCCTGTAATGCCAGCACTTTGGGAGGCCAAGGTGGGTGGATCAAAAGGTCAGGAGATCGAGACCATCCTGGCTAACACGGTGAAACCCTGTCTCTACTAAAAAACAAATACAAAAAATTAGCCGGCGTGGTAGCGGGCGCCTGTAGTCCCAGCTACTCGGGAGGCTGAGGCAGGAGAATGGCGTGAACCCGGGAGGCAGAGCTTGCAGTGAGCCGAGATTGTGCCACTGCACTCCAGCCTGGGCAACAGAGCTAGACTCCGTCTCAAAAAAAAAAAAAAAAAAAAAAAAATCCCCATTGTTTTCCTAGTGGGCTTCCCAGGAAACATGTCTGTCACATACTTCAGCTAAATGTCATGTGTGAGCCTAGATGTTGGCAGAGGGGATGCTATAAAGAAGAGTATTGGAATAATTGGTAAAATTTTCAGTATAAGAATATATTTATGGCTGGATACAGTGGCTTATGCCTGTAATCCTACCACTTTGGGAGGCTGAGACAGGCAGATCACTTGAGCCCAGGAGTTCAAGATCAGCCTGGGCAACATGGTGAGACCCTACCTGTACAAAAAATACAAAAATTGGCCAGACATGGTGGTGTGTGCCTGTAGTCCCAGCCACTCAGGAGGCTGAGGCAAGAGGATCACTTAAGCCTGAGAGGTTGAGGCTACAGTGAGCTGAGATTGTGCCACTGCACTCCAACCTGGGTGACAGTGAGACTCTGTCTCAAAATATATATTTATGCAATATTTATATAATAAATATATACTTATTATATGTTATATAAATTATATATTATATAAATTATATAAAATTATGTTTATTATATATGTTATAAGAGATGATGGCATTGCATCAATGCTAAAATTCTGAATTGGACCATTGTTCTGTACTTCTGTAACACAATGTTCTTGTACTTAAGAGATACAGGTTGAAGCATTTAGGAGTAAAGGGACATAAATCATGCAACATGGACACAAATCGTTCAGGAATAAAAATACTCATGAAGGGCTGGGCATGGTGGCTCATGCCTGTAATCCCAGCACTTTGGATTGCTGAGTTGGGAAGATCGCTTGAGGCCAGGAGTTCAAGCCCAGCCTGGGCAACATGGTGACATGTTGGTAGAAACCCCCGTTGCTACCAAAAAATTTAAAAAATTTAGCCAGGCATGGTGGTGCATGCCTATAGTCCCAGCTACTCAGGAGGCTGAAGTAGGAAGATTGCTTGAGCTTGGGAGGGTAAGGCTGCAGTGAGCTATAATCACGCCACTGCACTCCAGCCTGGGCGACAGAGCAAGACTCTGTCTCAAAAACAAAACAAAACAAAAACCTCCTAAAATGTATAAATAGCAAGAAAATGAGGGGCAAATGTGGTAAAAATATGATGGGTAAAAACTCTAAGGAAGTTCTTTGTGTGCATCTTGTAAATTTTCTCAGCATTTCAAATTACTTCAAAATAAAATGTTTTTTAAAGTAACAAATAAAGCACAGGCTTTGGGGTCAGGCGGTGTGTTAGTGTTAGAACCTAGCCCGACAACTTGCTGAGCAAATGTTTCCACCTCTCTGAGCCTCCACGTTCTCATGTGAGAAAGGAGCCTTAAGACTACTCCTGCCCAGCCTGCCTACCTCTCGGTGTTGCAGTAGAAGTTGGATAAGGGCAGGGAAGGCCCTTAATGAGCATGAGCATTAATCGAGGTTTTCCAGAACCAACAGGGTATGTATATTTATTTTGAGGTATTTATTTTAAGGAATTGGCTCATGTGAATGTGGAGGCTGGCAAATCCAAAATCGGCAGGGTAGACTGGCAGGTGGGAGACCCAGGAAGGAGTTGCTGCTGCAAGTGGAGGCCAAGGCAGTCTGCAGCAGAATTCCCTCTTCCTTGAGCGAGCTCAGTCTTTATTCTATTGAGGCCTTCAACTGATGGAATGAGGCCCACCACCTTACAGATGATAATCCGCTTTACTCAGAAAAAAAGTCTACCAACGTAAATGCTAACCTCATCTTAAAAAATACCTTCACAATAAGATCTAGGATAATGTTTGACCAAATATCTGGGTACCTGGGCTCAGCCAACTTGACACATAAAATTAACCATCCCAGCATGGAAGGGCCCCGGTCCCCCACCTGACATCTTGAAGATGTTTGCCTTCTCTGTGAATTATTCTTTCTGGGCCAAGGCAGCTGTCTGGGAGTTCTCTGCGAGTTTTGTTTTCAAAGCTCTGGGCACAGCAGTTGCATGTCTCTCTCCTTTCTGGCTCACACACTTGGGGCGTGTTTTCTTGCCCTTGAGGGGCTGGGCAAGTGCCTCATATGGTCCCACGGCTGTCCACAAGTGTGCTGAGAAACTGGACACACAGAGGCTCCCACCCGCTGACCACTCCGGGGCCTGTGTTTACACAGAAGCAGACCAAAACCTGAGTCCAGTTAGGTCCCTGCTTTGCTGTGTCCCTGAGCAAGTCAGTTTCCTCTCTGAGCCTCTTTCTCCTCTGCTCCTCTCCCTGAATTTGAGTTCCCCGGTCACTGAGAACAGGGGGAAAGGGACAGAGCCTCAAAAGATGACCTGTGCCCCCTGCTTCTAAGCACTTCGCAGGTATTATTTAATCATCAAGCTAATCCTATGAAAGAGCTGCCACTTTCCCCAGCTTACAGATGGGGAAATTGAGGCGCAAAGAGGGCAGGTGATGTTCCCAAGGACAGATGTCTAGCAGGTATGAAGCCCTCACAATGGGGTTCTAGAGGTTGTTTGGTTAACCTCAAGTTTTGGGGAGCCCCTGAAGGGCTGTTCACCATGCTGCAGGGGACAGGGAAAGCTGCTGAGCTTGAGTCAGTTTTGGTTTCCCTGCTGGGGTGCAGGAGTCGGTAAACCTTGCTGCAAGGGCACGGTGAAAGCCTCTGAGCTTGAGTCAGTTTTGGTTTCCCTGCTCCGGATGCAGGAGTTGGTAAACTCGTTGCAGGGGGCAGGGCAGGGCCTCTGAGCTTAAGTTAGTTTTGGTTTCCCTGCCCCGGATGCAGGAGGTGGTAGCTCACTGCAGGGGGCAGGGCAGGGCCTCTGAGCTTAAGTTAGTTTTGGTTTCCCTGCCCCGGATGCAGGAGTTGGTAGCTCGCTGCAGTAGGTGGAGAGAGGCCTCTAGACTTCAGTTTCTGTTTCCTGTCTCTGGGCAGCAGCGAGAATTCCTCTGCCTCCCACCCTGCCATTCATTGTCTTGCCGGCAGCCAGCTGAGAGCAATGGGAAATGGGGGGTCCCAGCTGTCCTCGGTGCCTGCTCAGAAGCTGGGTTGGTTTATCCAGGAATACCTGAAGCCCTACGAAGAGTGTCAGACACTGATCGACGACATGGTGAACACCATCTGTGATGTCCTGCAGGCACCCACGCAGTTCCCCCTGGTGCAAGGAGTGGCCATTGTGAGTCCAGGGCTGAGGTTGGGGCTATGGGGGGCAGGAAATTCCACAGCGGCAGCAAGGCCGAGCTACTGGGTGCTGGGCGCCTATTATGTGTGAAGCCCACACTTGGGTGGGATGTGGTGTAGGAGTTTCAGGCTCTGGAGCAGGCTCTTGCTCCAGAGCTGTGTGACACTGGGCAGGCTACCTAACCTCTCTGTGCCTCAGTCTCTGAATCTGTAAAATGGGGAGAGGCATAGTACCCACTTCAGAGTATCAGAAGGCTTGAGCACATCACATTCTTAGCAAAAGACTGGCACATAGTGCTCAGTGAACTCACTGTGATTACTCACTGCCATTTTCTTCTATCCTTTCCACAGTACGGAGGAGTAAACTTATGGAGGCTAGAGAACTTTGATCAAACTATCCAGGTTGCCTTCTGGTTTCTTCGCAGCAAGGAGTGGCTTTCATCAGTTAGAAACATTTGGTTTTGTGGACACAAATCTCAGGACTGAGGCTGAAAATTCTGGACCTCTGGGGAGGAAGGGGGATTGGGGAGGTGCTAGGACCCTAGAATTGGGGGCGTGGGGGTCCTCATGGCCCAATACTACCCTCTTACCCTCCTGCACTGCTGACGTCCCTTCTCTGCTGGTGCCACACTTTTTGGTCTCTACCCCTTGCACACACCAGCTAGTGCCGCAATAAAGAAATATAGACATGTGGTGTCCCCAGCCCTGGCCCAGGTCAGGAAGCTAAGGCAAGTTTGGTTAACAGCTGTTGTCAGAACTGGGATTTCAAGCCTGGGTAATTGACTTGAGGGCATGCATGTTTAACCAGGACACTATCCTGCCTCTCAATAGTGTTAACATTTTTCCTCACTGAAGTAAAACAGAAAAACTGCCCAGATCAAAGTGTCCAGCTTGATAGGTAGCCACAAACAATGTAACTGTGTAGCCCCCACCCAGATACAGAAACAAAACATTCTCAGCGCCCCAGAACCCTGGGCCCCCAATCCAATCAATACCTCCAAACCCAAGTAGGCAATCTCCTGACTTCTAATAGCATAGACACCTTTTACCTGTTTTTAAACTTTTTACGAATATAGGGTGACCAACTATCCCAGTTTGTCCAGGATTGGGGTGTTTCCTGGGATATGGGACTTTTGGTGCCAAAACTGGGAATGTAAACCAGGATGCATGGGTGACCCTATATAAATGGCGTCATGGGCTCTGTGTGCTTTAGTGCATGGTTTCTCTGACCGAAGATGTTTATGAAATTTATGTTGTGGAGTGCAGTTGTTTATCTTTTCATTGTTGTGTCAATTCCATTGTGTGAATATACCACATTTGTCCATTCTACTGCTTTTTAGTTTTACATAATTGTACATATTTATATGGGGTACACGTGATAGTTGAACACATGGATATAATGTGAAATGATCAAGTCAGGGTAGTTAGGATATCTGTCATCTCAAACATTTATCATTTCTTTGTGTTGAGGACAGTTCAGATCTTCTCTTCTAGCTATTTTGAAATATATAATAAATTATTGTTAACTATAGTCACCCCATTGTGCTATCAAACACTAGAATTTATTCCTTCTATCTAACTGTATGTTTGTATCCATTAACCAACTTCTCTTCATTTCCTTCTCCACTCCCCAGCCTCTGGTAACTATGATCCTACTCTCTACCTCCATGAGATCAACTTTTTTTTAACTTCCACATAAGCACATGCAATAATTGTCTTTCTATGCCTGACTTATTTCATTTAACATAATGACCTATAGTTCCATCCACATTGCTGCAAATGACAGAATTCCATTCTTTTTGTGTCTGAATAGTATTCTATCGTGTATATATATCACATTGTCTTTATCCATTCATCCGCTGATGGATATGTTGGTTGATTACATATCTTGGCTTTTGTGAATAGTACTGCAATAAACATAGGGGTACAGTTATCCCTTTTTTGGATAAATACCTAGTAGTGGGATTGCTGGATCGAATGGTAATGCCATTTTTAGTTTTTGAGAAACCTCCATACTGTTTTCCATAATGACTGTCCTAATTTAAATTCCCACCAACAGTGTGTAAGATTCCCTTTACTCCAAATTCTTGCTAGCATTTGTTATTTTTTGTCTTTTTGATAATAGCTATTCTAACTGGGGTGATATGATATCTCATTGTGGTTTTGATTTGCATTTCCCTAATGATAAGTGATGTCAAGCATTTTTTCACATACCCATTGACCATTTTGTATGTCTTCTTTTGAGAAATGTCTATTTAGTTCCTTTGCCTGCTTTTTAAATGGGATGGGTTGTTTTCTTTGCTGTTGAGTTGTTCAAGTTCCTTGTATATTCTGGATATTAAACCCTTTTTTGGAAAAATAGTTTCCAAATATTTTCTCCCATTCTACAGTTTGTCTTTTCAGTCTTGATTGTTCCCTTTGCCATGCAGAAGCTTTTCCATTTAATATAGTCCCAATTGTCTATTTTTGGTTTTGTTGCCTGTGCTTTTGAAGTCTTAGCTACAAAATATTTGCAGAGACCAATATCCTGAAGCATTACTCTTCTGCTTTATTCTATTAGTTTTATTGTTTCCGGCCTTACATTTAACTCTTTAATCCATTTTTTAGTTAATTTTTTATAAGATGAGAGATGGGGGCCTCATTTCATTCATCTGCATATGGATATCCAGTTTTCCCAACACCATTTATTGAAAAGAGTATCCTTTCCCCAATGGTGCTTTCTCAATCAGTTGACCGTAAATGTGTGGATTTGTTTCTGCGTTCTCTATTCTGTTTCTTTTGGTCTACATGTCTGCTTTTATACCAATCTCATGCTGCTTTGGTTACTATAGCTTTGTAGTATATTTTGAAGTCATGTAGTGTGATGCCTCTAGCTTTGTTCTTTTTCCTCAGTATTCTTTCAGCTATTTGAGATCTTTTGTGTTTCCATACAAATTTTAGGATGGTTTTTTCTATTTCTGTGGTATTTATAAGGATTGCATTGATTCTGTAGATTGCTTTGGATAGTATGGCTATTTTAACAATATTAATTCTTCCAATCCATGAGCATGGGATGTCTTTCCATTTGCTTGTGTCATCTTCAGTTTCTTTTATCAGTATTTTGTAGTTTTCATTGTAGAGATCTTTCACCTCCTTGGTTAAATGTATTCCTAGCTATTTTTTGTTAAATACTATAAATAAGATGCTTTCTTGATTTCTTTTTAAGCTAGTTCATTATTGATGTGTAGAATATGTTGATATTTTGGTATGTTGGTATGGTGTGTTGATTTTGGTATTCTGATTTTGTATCCTGCAACTTAACCAAATTTATCAGTTCTAAGAGGTTTTCTTGGTGGAGTCTTTAGGTTTTACTGTATAGAAGATCATGTGGTATGCAAAGAGGGGCAATTTGACTTTTTCTTTTCCTATTTGGATGCCTTTTATTTCTTTATCTTGTGTGATTGCTTTGGCTAGGACTTCCAGGATAGAGGTGAAAGCCTTTCTCAATTCAGTACGATGTTAACTGTGGGTTTGTCATATATGGACTTTATTATGTTGCAGTATGTTCCTTACATGCCTAATTTGTTGAGGGTTTTTAGCATAAAGGGATGTTGAATTTTACCAAATGTTCTTCTACATCTACTGGGATAATTATATGATTTTTCCTTCCTTCTGTTGATGTGATGTGCAAATGTTCAACATTTGTTGACTTGCTCATGTTGAACCATCCTTGCATCCCTGGGATAAATCCCACTTGATCATGTGTTATCTTTTTGATGTGTTACTGGATTTGGTTTGCTAGTATTTTGTTGAAGGTTTTTGTGTCTATGTTCATCAGGGATATTGGCCTGTAGTTTTCTTTTTTGTTGTGTTTTTGGTCTGGTTTTGGTATCAGGGTAATGCTGACTTCATAGAAGGAGTTAGGAATAATTCCCCGATTTTTTTGGAATAGTTTGAGAAGAATTGGTGTTAATTTTTCTTTATAAGTTTGGTAGAATTCAGCAGTAAAGCCATCTGGTCCTGGACTATTCTTTGTTGAGGAACTTTTTATTACTGATTCAATCTCCTCACTCTATTGGTCTGTTCAGGTTTTCTGTTTCTTCCTGGATCAATCTTAGTAGGTTGTATGTGTTCAGGAATTTATACATTTCCTCTAGGCTTTCCAATTTATTCACAATAGTTGTTCATGATAGTCTCTAATGATCCCTTGTATTTCTGTGGTATCAATCGTAATGTCTCCTTTTTTTATCCCTGATTTTATTTACTTGGATATTCTCTCTTTTTTTAGTGTACTTAGTCTAAGTAGTGGTTCATTCATTTTGTTTATGCTTTTAAGAAACCGACTTTTCATTTTGTTAATTTTTAGCCTCTATTATGTTTAGTTCTATTCTGATTTTTATTATTTCTTTCCTTCTGCTAATTTTAGGTTTGGTTTATTCTTGCTTTTTTTGTTTGTTTTTGAGATTGATTTTTGCTTTTGTTGCCCAGGCTGGAGTGCAATGATGCAACCTCCGCTCACTGCAACCTCTGCCCCTGGGTTCAAGTGATCTCCTGCCTCAGCCTCCTGAGTAGTTGGGATTACAGGCATACACCACCACACCCAGCTAATTTTGTATTTTTAGTAGAGACGGGGTTTCACTATGTTGGTCAGGCTGGTCTCGAACTCCTGACCTCAGGTGATCCACCTGCCTCAGCCTCCCAAAGTGCTGGAATTTCAGATGCGAGCCATATGCCCAGCCTTTCTTGCTTTTCTAATTCCTTGAGATGAACTGTTAGGTTGTTTATTTGAAATTGTTCTACTTTTTTGATGTAAGCATGTATTGCTTCCAACTTTGCTGTATCCCTTAGGTTTTGGTATGTTGTGTTTCCATTTTCATTTGTTTCCAGAAATTTTTTGGTGTCCTTTTAAATTTCTTAATCAGCCCAATGGTTGTCCAGGAGCATGTTGTTTAATTTTCATGTATTTGTACAATTTCCAAAGTTCCTCTTGTTCCACTGTGATCTATATCCACTGTGGTAAGTATCCATTAAGATACTTGACAGTATTTCAATTTTTAAAAATTTGTTGAGCCTTGTTTTATGGCCTACCATAGGGTCTATCCTGGAGAACATTCTCTGTGCTGATAAGAATGTGTATTCTGTAGCTCATTAAATAATCTGTAAATATTCATTAGGTCCACTTGGACTATAATGCAGACTAAGTCCAGTATTTCTTTGTTGATTTTCTGTCTACGTGATCTGTCCACTACCAAAAGTGAGATGAAGTTCCCAGCGATTATTGTATTGAAAGCCTCTCTCTCTCTCTCTGTTTAGCTCTAATATTTGCTTTACATATCTCAGTGCTCCACTGTTGGGCGTATATATGTCTATATACATATATACACATGCTTATATTCTCTGGCTGAATTGATCTCTTGATCATTAATTATAAAATGTCCTTCTTGGCCGGGCGCGGTGGCTCAAGCCTGTAATCCCAGCACTGTGGGAGGCCGAGACGGGCGGATCACGAGGTCAGGAGATCGAGACCATCCTGGCTAACATGGTGAAACCCCGTCTCTACCAAAAAAAATACAAAAAACTAGCCGGGCGAGGTTGCGGGCGCCTGTAGTCCCAGCTACTCAGGAGGCTGAGGCAGGAGAATGGTGGGAACCCGGGAGGCGGAGCTTGCAGTGAGCTGAGATCCGGCCACTGTACTCCAGCCTGGGCGACAGAGCGAGACTCCGTCCCAAAAAAAAAAAAAAAGACCTTCTTTGTCTCTTTTTGTTTTTGACTTAAAGTCTACTTTGTCTGATATAAGTATAGCTACTCCTGCACACTTTTGGTTTCCATTTGCATGGAATATTTTTTCCATTCCTTCACATTCAGTCCACATGTATCTTCACAGATGCAGTGAGTTTCTTGGAGGTAGCATATAGTTGGACCTTATTTTTTATCCATTCAGCTTGTCTATATCTTTTAACTGGAGAATTTAAACTGTTGTTTAATTCAGGGTTGTAATTGATAGGTAACAACTTACTCTTGTCATTTTGTATTTGTTTTGATTGTTTTGCACATTCTTTGTTCTTTTCTTTCTCTTTATTGCCTACCTTTCCAGTTGTTGGGGGTTTTGTAATGATAACATTTGACTCCTTTCTCTTTGTCATTTGTGTATCTGCTCTACCAGTGAGTTTTATACTTTTGGGTGTTTTCACGATGGTAGACATCATCCCTTTGCTTCCAGATGTAATGCTTTCTTAAGCATTTTCTGTAGAACTAGTCTAGTGGTGATGAATTCCCTCTGTTTTTGCTTGTCCAGGAAAGGCTTTATTTCTCCTTGATTTTTGAAGGATAGCTTTGCTGGGTATAGTATTCTTGTCTCAAAGGGTTTCTTTTTTCAGCACTTTGAGTATATCATCCTATTCTCTTCTGACCTGTAAGGTTTCTCCTCAGAAATCTGCTCTTAGTCTGAGGAGGATTCCCTTATATGTGACTTTATACTTTTCTCTTGCTATTTTCAGAATTCTATCTTTGTCTTTGTCTTTTGACAGTTGGATTATAATATGCCTGGAGAAGACCTTTTTGGGTTGAATCTATTTGAGAATCTTTGAGCTTCCTGTATCTGGGTGTCTAAATCTCTTGTAAGACATGGAAAGTTTTCAGCTATTACTTCATTAAATAGATTTTCTATGCCTTTTCCCAACTCTTCTCCTAGATCTTTCCAAATTTAAATATTTGATTGCTTTATGATTACCAATATGGCACATAGGCTTTCTTCACTCATTTTTATTTATTTTTCTCTCCTTTTTTCTGGTTGGGTTATTTCAAAAGACCTGTCTTCAAGTTCAGAAATTCTTTCTTCTCCTTGATCTAGACTATTGTTAAAGCAGTGAGTTGTATTTTTATTTTATTCATTGATTTCTTCAGTTTCAGGAATTGTTTGGTTCTTTTTAACAATATCTATCTCTTTGTTGAGTTTCTCATTCAGAGTATGAATTATTTTCCTGATTTCTTTGTATTGTTTATCTGTGTTTTCTTGTATCTTACTGAATTTCTTTAATATCATTGTTTTGAATTTTTCTTAGTCATTGCATAGATATCATTTTTTGGGGGATCTGTACTGAAGAATTATTGTGTTCCTTTGGAGGTACCATGTTTCCTTGCCTTTTCATGTTTCTGTGTCCTTACATTGATATCAGCACAGCTAATATAACAGTCACTTCTCCAATTGTATTTATTGGCTTTCATAGGGAAAGACATTTTCCTCTGCTGGGCATGGTGGCTCATGCCCATAATCCCAGTGACTCAGGAGGCTGAGGTGGGAAGATTGCTTCTGGCAGGCGTTTGAGGTTACAGTGAAATATGATTGTGCCACTACACTCCAGCCTAGGTGACAGTGCAAGACCTTGTCTCTAAAAAAATTAAATAAAAATAAAATAAGAAGATGTTTTCCTGTAGATGTGTCTATAGTGTTGGTTGAATGGAGCACTTTGGCTTTGATTCTGTGTGGATACAGTTAGTGAAGCCTCCAAATGATTTCATTAGCATCAATGTTGTCTGTGAGTTCCTCAGTGTCTGACACTGTAGTTGTTAATGGAGTCTGTGGAAAGGCTGTGCTGGGAACAGGCACATCAGGCAGGCTGGTCTTCGAGCACCAGTGGTGACAACAGTGTGCCAGGCATGCTGGTCCTCAGACCCCCAGGCAGTGTATGTGGGTGCCAGTGCTGGTGTGTCCAGGTGGGCAGGGTTTCAGACTTCAAGGTAACATGTTCAGGTGCCAGTGGTAGCAGCAGTGGACTGAATAGGCAGGTCCTTGGGCCCCGAGGTGGCCTGTGTGGAAGTGGCAGCAGCAGGCCAACCTTCAGGCCCTCAAGTGGTGTACACAGGCATCATTGATGGCAAGCTGGGTAGGCTGGTCCCCAGGCCCTTGGGAGACACATGTGGTCACTGGTGGCAGGCAGAGTGGGCCCATCCTTAGACCTCTGGATGGTGTGTGCCTGTGCTGCTGGTGGTAAACAGGATGGGTCATCTCCTGGCCCCTGGGCAACACATGTGGATGCTGGTGGCAGGTGGGGCAAGCCTGTCCTCAGGTTCCCGGATGGTGCGTGCAGGTGCTGGCAGCAGGTGGGACAGTTTGACCCGCATACCCCCAGATGCGCACAGGCACCAGCAACAATGGTGGGTGGGGCAATCTTATCCTCAGGCCCTGGGACAGTAAGCACAGGTGCAAGTGGTGGCAGGTGGGGCAGTTCAATCCGTTTCTTTTGTCAATAGCCATTTGAGTCACCTCCAGCTTGGGGCTAGTATGAAAAGTGTTACTATGAGCATCCCAGTCAGGTCTTTGTGGGGCAAATGGATGCCTGCCACTCAATTTTAAGACCATTTTTGGCTTTTACTTGAGTCGAGAAATACCACTGCTTGCTAGAGATCCCTGTGACCCCAGAATCTAGAGTCTCACATCTGCTTCTTTGTCACTGGCAGGGTGGCTCCTATGGACGGAAAACAGTCTTAAGAGGCAACTCCGATGGTACTCTTGTCCTCTTCTTCAGTGACTTAAAACAATTCCAGGATCAGAAGAAAAGCCAACATGACATCCTCGATAAAACTGGGAATAAGCTGGAGTTCTGTCTGTACACGAAGTGGATGAAAGACAGTTACGAGATTCAGAAGTCCCATGATGGGTTCACCATCCAGTTGTTCACAAAAAATCAGAGAGTCTCTTTTGAGGTGCTGGCTGCCTTCAATGCTCTGAGTAAGTATTC
The DNA here is from genome assembly GCF_008728515.1 of Papio anubis. Taxonomy (NCBI): domain Eukaryota; kingdom Metazoa; phylum Chordata; class Mammalia; order Primates; family Cercopithecidae; genus Papio; species Papio anubis. Next base: position 107,304,210 of record NC_044984.1, read on the forward strand.
CTGGGTGTTGGGGGATAAAAGCCAAAGAAGGGGGTGCCAGATAGCCCCATGCAACCTCTAGGCCATGGGTGACATAGATACCACTGCTGCTTTCAAAAAATGGGAGACCATAGACCCTCAGGAGAGAAGAATCCTTTCTACCCTGGACTCGCTCTCTTCTCTAGAACTAACTTCTCCCCCATATCCTGACTGTCTTTGGAGAAAATGTTCTGGATTCTAGAATCTAAGGCAGAGCCTTTTAAGCCATACTGTATATATAAATCACCCAGAACCTTGTTAAAATGCAGATCCTGACTCAGAAGGTCTGAGTCAGGGCCCAGGATTTCATATTTCTAGCCAGCTCCATGATGAGCTGCTAGTCCACAGATCACGCTTGCGAGTGTTGACCAGAGTCAGTGTTGGTTAGAGTGAAAGGATGAGGCAGACATCTGGGAAAAGTCCAGCTGGGGCAAGCATTTGAAGTCTGCCTTCCTACCAGGTCAAAATCAAGGCAACAACCTTCCACAGATAACTATCAAAGCTTAAGGGGTGCCTTGAACCCAACTCCTAAATCTCCAAGACCTGCCTACCTCTTGTGTCTCCTGTCTCAGCAAACATTCCCACACTCTTGCTTATTGTTAAAGTAACCTCTGCTTACCAGGCTTCTGGTTTAATAAAAGATGGCTACAATGACTCCATCTTAAAGCGAGTAGCTAGGCACTCACAAGGAACCTACAGGCTTAATACTTGGGTCTGAAAATAGCCACAGTCTAAGCTGACCACCAACTATAATTGCAGAATATTTATGGCCATACAAAACATCTCCCACTAAGCCTACAAAATGTCCAGATGTCCTAAAAGTGCAGCCCACTTAAAGTCAACATTAATGAGCAGGCTTAGGTTGAAGGATTAATGGTCATCAATACCACTGTTAAGAAGAAAGTTCTTAGCCAAATTGAATTTAATAGAGTTTAACTGAGCAGACAAATCACGAATCTAGAAGCCTCCCGAGCCAGAGTAGGTTCAGAGAGTCTTGAACACAGTCATGTGGTGGAAGAAAGATTTATGGACAGGAAAAGGAAAGTGATGTACTGAAAAAGAAAGTGAGGTACAGAAGCAGCCAGACTAGTTATAGCTCAGCATTGGCCTTATTTGAACGAGATTTGAGCAGTTGGCCACCTTTGATTGGCCAAAACTCAGTGATCGGCACAAGAGTAGGTTGCAGTCTATTTGCACATCCTTTTAGGTTATAGTTCACCATGTACAGAGAAATTTTACACCAAACTTAAAATATGTAAGGAGGCAGCTTTAGACTAAACTTGACTTAACAGCACCAATAGCCCCTACCTTTAGTGAGCACCTCTGCACATTCCAATTTTAATTATAGCTCCTTAGAGTTTCTTATAAACAAAGACACTAACAAAAAAAATGGCACATTCTTCCTTCTCCTTTCTGAGGACGCCCTACCCTATAACAAAGTAGTTTCTAATAAATTTGCTTCTTTCACCATACTCTGTGCTTGCCTTGAATTCTTTCCTGCATGAGATCCAAGAACCCTCTCTTGGGATCTGAATCAGGACCCTCTTTTCCAGTAACGCTATCACCTGTAAACCAAAAGTATCTGAGACAGGTCTCAATCTATTTAGAAAGTGTATTTGCCAAGGTTAAGGATGTACCCACGACAGAGCCTCAGGAAGTTCTGATGACATGTGCCCAAGGTGGTCAGGGTACAGCTTGGTTGTATACGTGATATGGTTTGGCTGTGTCCCCACCCAAATCTCATCTTGAATTGTAGCTCCCACAATTCCCACATGTCATGGGAGGGACCTGGTGGGAGGTAATTGAATCATAGAGGCAGGTCTTTCCCATGCTGTTCTCATGATAATGAATAAATCTCATGAGATGTGATGGTATCATAAAGGGGAGTTCCCCTGCATAAGCTCTCTCTGGCCTGCCACCATGTAAGACGTCCCTTGCTCTTCCACCATGATTGTGAGGCCTCCCCAGCCGTGTGGAACTGTGAGTCAATCAAACCTCTTTCCTTTATAAACTACTCAGTCTCGGGTATGTCTTTATTAGCAGCATGAGAACAGACTAATACAATACATTTTAGGGAGACATGAGACATCAATCAATGCATGTAAGAGGTACATTGGTTTGGTTTGGAAAGGCAGGACAACTCAAAGTGGGGGCTTCCAGGTCATTGGTAGATTTAAAGATTTTCTGATTGGCAATTGATTGAAAGAGTTATCATCAATAGAAAGGAATGTCTGGGTTATGATGATAAGGGGTTGTAGAGACCAAAGTTTTATCATGCAGCTGAAGCCTCCAGGTAGCAGGCTTCAGAAAGAATAGATTGTAAATGTTTCTTATCAGACAAGAGCCTGTTCTATCACTAATTTCAAAAAAGAGGGAGGTATCATGAGGAATGTCCAGCTCCTCCTTCCCATTATGGCCTGAACTGGTTTTTTAGGTCAACTTTGGAATGGCTTTGCTGAGAGGAGGGGTCCATTCAGATGATTGGGGAGCTTAGAATTTTATTTTTGGTTTATACACCTAAGCCAGGATTGTATCTCCAACTCCCCCATCTCCTCACTCACAGCCCATCACTAAGTCCTTCCAGTTCTGCCTAACTTGCTCCTAAATCTGCATCATTTCTCTCCCTTCCCACTGCTACTTCCCTAATCAGCGTCACCACCAGAGATGTGGTAATGACTTCTTAATAGTCTCCCTGTCTCCTCTCTCACTCTACCCTGCAGCTGGTGCTCTCTTTCCATGCACAAATATCATCGTGTCACACACTCTGCCTCTAATAGCTTTTCATTGCATTTAGGAAGTTGACCAAAAAGGCCAAACTCTGTAAAATATTTTAAGAGGTTTTTTTTCTGAGCCAAATATGAAGACCATGACCTGTGACATAATCAGAAGTTCCTGAGAACATGTGCCTAAGATGATCAGGTTACAGCTTGATTTTTATACATTTTAGGGGGACAGAATTTACAGGGAGAAACATAAATCAGTACACATAAGGTATGCACTGGTTCAGCCTGGAAAGGCAAGATATCTCAAAGCAGGGTCTTCCAGGTCATAGGTGGTTATAAAGATTTCCTGATTAGCAGTTGGTTGAAGGAGTTCAGCTTAAGAAAAGGGGAGTTGTGGAAGACAAGTTTCTTATTATGTAGATGAAGCCTCCAGGTAGCAGACTTCAAGGAGAATAGGTGGTAAATGTCCCTTATCAGACCTTACAGGTGTCAGACTATTAGTTAAAATCTCTCCTGAATCAGGAAAAGATCGGGAAGGGGAAGGGGATTCTCCACAGAATGTTAATTTTTCCACAGGACACAGCTTTGCAGGGCCATTCCAAAATGTGTCAAATAAATATATTTTGGGCCAGGCACGGTGGCTCACGCCTGTTATCCCAACACTTTGGGAGGCCAAGGCGGGCAGATCACCTGAGATTGGGAGTCTGAGACCAGCCTGACCAACATGGAGAAACCCTGTCTCTACTAAAACTACAAAATTAGCCAGGCGTGGTGGTGCATGCCTGTAATCCCAGCTACTTGGGAGGCTGAGGCAGGAGAATCACTTGAACCCAGGAAGCAGAAGTTGCAGTGAGCCGAAATCACACCATAGCACTCGAGCCTGGGCAACAAGAGTGAAACTCCATCCGAAAAAAAAAAAGAGATATATTTTGGGGTAAAATATTTTTTATTTCCTTTAGGGCCTGTTATCTGTCAGGCAATGCCAGAGTTAAGTTGGAATTTGGTGTCATACTGCTACAAAGAGTCTGTTCTGTCAGTCTTGGGATCTCTATTTTAATGTTAGCGTTTGTCAATTGTGCCTGAATTCCAAAGGGAGGAGAGTATAATGAGGTGTCCGAGACCTCCTTCCCATTATGACCTGAACTAGTTTTTCAGATTTCTTTGGGGGTTCCCCTTGGCCAAGAGAGGGGTTCATTCAGTAGGTTGGAAAGGCTTAGAATTTTATTTTTGGTTTACAAGGATAAGGATCCAACTCCTCAGCAGGACAGGACTTTGATGATCTGGCAGCCCCTACTGACTTACCTCTCCAGCTATACCACTCACTACCAACTAACTCTTTATGCTGCAGCCACTCTGGCCTTCCCTGAGCTCCTCAAACCCACATGATGCTAGCTCAGCTTGAGACTTTGACCCATACTGTTCCTTTGCCTGAAACATACTTCCCCCAGCCTTTTATTTTTTGATACCTCCAACTCATCCTTTAAGTCCTCTGGCTCTCTACGTCTGGGTTAGATCCACTTTCCACATGCTCCAATAGCAATTTGTGCTTTCTAAATCATGAGATTTATCACCTTGCAAACCCCAAATATCTGAGACAGGTCTTAGTTAGTTTAGAAAGTTTATTTTGCCAAGGTTGAGGACGGGCACCAGTAACACAGCCTCAGGAGGTCCTGACGACTCGTGCCCAAGGCGGTCAGAGCACAGTTTGGTTTTGTACATTTTAGGGAAACATGAGACATCAATCAACATATGTAAGATGAACAATGGTTCACTCCAGAAAAGCAGGACAACTCAAAGCAAAGTAGGACAACTCAAAGTGGGGAGAGGGCTTCCAGATCATATGTAGATAAGAGACCAATGGTTGCATTCCTTTGAGTTTCTGATTAACCTCTTCCAAAGGAGGCAATCAAATATGCATTTATCTCAGTGAGCAGAGGGATGACTTTGAATAGAATGGGAGGCAGGTTTGTCCTGAGAAGTTCCCAGCTTGACTTTTCCCTTTAACTGCGTGATTTTGGGGCCCCAAGATTTACTTTCCTTTCACAACTTACATGGAAATAATTTATTTAGCTTTCTCCTCTCCTAGACTATAAGCTCCATGAGGACAGGTATCATGAGTATCTTGTTCTTCTATGATCTCTAGTACAATGTTCACCATTAATAATAGTTGTTGGATGGATGGATGGATCATGATGGATAAATGGATGGAAGGTAAATGGATGGACAAATGAATGTAAATGGATGGATGGATAGATAGATATTAAATATATGTATATATTTATAGATGAGGTAGATAATGGATAGTCTCAAGCACAAAGCATAGTCTCAAGTACAGGTGCACATATAATCACAAACTTAAACAGTTCCAGGCTGGGCATGGTGGCTCATGCCTAGAATCCCAGTGCTTTGGGAGGCTGAGGCAAGAGGATTGCTTGAGGCCAGGAGTTTAAGATCAGCCTGGGCAACATAGTGAAATCCCATCTCTACCAAAGAATTAAAAATTAGATGCAGTGGCATGCACCTGTATTCCTAGCTACTGGGGAGACTGAAGCAGGAGGATCACTTGAGCACGGGAGTTCAAGGTTGCAGTGAGCTTTTATCACACCACTATACTCCAGCCTGAGCAACAGAGCAAGATCCTGTCAAAAGAAAAAAAAGAAAAGAAAAAGAAAGAAAAGAAAAGAAAAGAAAAGGGGAGGGGAGGGGAGGAGAGAGAAGGGGAAGGGAAAATTCCCAAGCTGAAACTTAAGCCATTATTAAACAAGTGGGGAAACAGAAAAGCCCAGGTCTTCTAAGCCCATGGCCAGAGTACCTTCCATCACATATAGTTTTAAGGAATTTCTGGGTTACCAGGAACCATGAAGAACGATTAGCCCAGCCATCACTGATAAGGAGGAGACATACAGACATCCTGATAACTCACATTCACAGAAAGGTGGCCTAGCTTGGGGAAACATGTACCAGTTTGGGAGGTTAGCAGTTCTGAGTTCTTATCCTGGTCCTACTACTCACGTATGCCTGCCAGCTGTACAGTCAGACTAGAAACTAGCTTCCAGGGCCATTAGGATGCTCAGGGTTGTGGGTGGGAGCCTGCTTCAAACAGGGGCTGGAGTCAAAGCGGGAGACAGGTGCACTCATAAGTCTCATAGGAAAGTCCTCTCCTCCTGTTCCAAGTACCATACTGGAAGACCTGGCCAGAGCGCCCTCTACTGGGCTCATCCCATTATGCAAGGATGGTGTGAGTGAGAAATAAGGTCTTCCCCACATGTGCTACCCAGAAGCTGCCACTAGATGGTAGTAGAGCTGCACATTCCAAATTATTGTACACTCCCTTTTCTGCAAGGAAACAGAGTCACTTTCTGAGAAAAGCAACCTACAGGGGAATTGGTAACTTGTTTTTCTTTTTTTTTTCTTTTTCTTTTTTTTTAACTAAATGTTAGCCCAACTAATCTGGCCTATTTTTACACCAGGTCCAGGCTGGCTGTCTCAAATTCTGCATCTCTTTCCACTATTGCGTACCACCACAACTCTCCCCCTAGGGCCTTTGACCCAAAGCAAGAAGTACCTATTTACTAGACTTGCTGGTATTTCCATTATCCTCATCTGTAAATTAGTAATTGCAATTGCACTTGCCAGAGTTTTGTGAGGCTTGTATGTTTCACTGTACATAAAAGGCGTAGAGTAAACACACCATAAATGTTGGCTATTTATTATCATTATGGAGGAAGATAAGATGTTCTTTCTGTCAACCTCCCTGCATGCCAAGTGCCCAGAACTAGGCCTAGGGAGTCAGTAAATATCCATTGGGGTGTATGAAAGGAACAAGCTAGCTGCTTTCTCCTGGTTGCTTATCTAAATGTGTTTATGGGCCAGGGTGCTGGCTCACATCTGTAATTCCAACACTTTGGAAGGCCGAAATGGGAGGATCACTTGAGGACAGGAGTTCAAGACCAGCCTGGGCAGCATAGTAAGATGCTGCCTCAAAAAAAAAAAAAAAAAAAAAAAAAGCCAAACATGGTGGCACACGCCTGTAGTCCCAGGTACTCAGAAGGCTGAGGCAGGAGGATCACTTGAGCCTTGAAATATATTTGAGGGTACAGTGAGCTATGATTGTGCCATTGCAGTCCAGCCTGAGTGACAGAGAAGACTTTGTCTCTAAAAGTAAGAATAATGATGAAACAAACCCAGTAGTTTCATAGACCACCTTTTTGTTTTCGTTTCTGTTTGGTTGGTTTTTTTGGTGGGGGGGTGGGAGGCTGTTTTGTTTTTTAATGAACATAGAAATTGACCCTTCTGATCTTAAAGCTTGAAACTTACATTTGTTTTATCTAAGTTCCTTCCTCAGAAAAGGAACCTCAGACCTCTCAAAAAGTATCAAAGAACTGAAACTCACCAGTCACTGCATCCAGACAATGGGATGTCAAATCCCTTATTCCTCATGATTACCTCCTCACCCCTCCCTAATTCCCGTTTTCCTACACATAGGTACATTTCTTCCCTGCTGCATAGAACCCTAACTTTAGTCTGTCAGGGAGAAGGATTTGAGACTGATCTCCCATCTCCTTGGCTGCAGCACCTGATTAAAGCCTTCTTCTTGGCAACACTTGTTGTTTCAGTCATTGGCTCTCGGTGTGGTGGGTAGCAGGACCCAGACTGAACCCCTGGTGTTTCAGTATCAGTAATCAATCAATAAATGTGTTTGTTTTATTTTTAATTTTATTTTGAGACAGAGTCTCACTCTGTGACCCAGGCTACAGTGCAGTGGCACAATTATGGCCCAGTGCAACATCTGCCTCTCGGGTTCAAGGAATTCGCATGCCTCAGCCTCCTGAGTAGCTGGGATTACAGGCATGTGCCACCACGCCCAGCTAATTTTTGTATTTTTGAATTTTAGGATTTCATCATGTTGGCCAGGCTGGTCTCGAACTCCTGGTGATCCACCTGCCTCAGCCTCCCAAAGTGCTGGGATTACAGGCATGAGCCACCATGTCTGGCTAAATAAATGTGTTTATAAACAGTGGAGTTCAGCTGGCAAGAATGAAAACCCATTGATTAAACCAGCCTCTGTCCCCAGATCTCCACGGCCCTGCTGCCACCTTGCCTGCCTTCTCGAAGTCCCCGTACCCTGACACTCTGAAGTAAAATATTCACTGGATGGACTCAATGACAGAATATATTGCATGTAAAATATAAACTTTCCTTTCTTCCAGATGTATACTAATTATGCCAACACCAACACTTTTTTAAAGAACCCACTTGTTCCCTACTAATTTGGAGAATTCCCTTTCTCATTTATAATTCCATCTCTTATCCCTCCATTAGGTTCTGCTGATCTTGTCTTGGGTTAACACCATACCGTTTTCATTATAGTCATTTTAGACTACACTTTATTATCTAATGGGCCAAGTTGCCCTTTCCTATTATATTTTATGTAAAGGTACCAGTCCTCTGACTGATTAAACAGGGATGGTGTGCTGTTAAACTATAACTGACTTTCATTGTAGAGCAACCCTGGCTCTCTGAGACCAGGTTACATAAATACCAAAGTTCCAATTTCTCTTTCACATCAGGCTTAAATGATAATCCCAGCCCCTGGATTTATCGAGAGCTCAAAAGATCCTTGGATAAGACAAGTGCCAGTCCTGGTGAGTTTGCAGTCTGCTTCACCGAACTCCAGCAGAAGTTTTTTGACAACCGTCCCAGAAAACTAAAGGATTTGATCCTCTTGATAAAGCACTGGCATCAACAGGTAATTTTCCAACTGTCTATATATGGTTATCATTCATTTCCTTTTTATCGAGATAACTGACATCCAGTAAAGTGCAACAATCTTAGGTGTACAACTCAATGCATGTTTTGCAATCTTACCAGCAACACCCAAATCAACATAGGGAACATTTCCTGCACCACAGAAGGTGCCTCAAGCCAACTGTTTCCCCAGTAATCCTCCCAAACAAACCCCTATTCTAACATCTGTCACCACCACAGATTAGTTTTGCTTGATTTTAAACAATATGAGTGGGATCATACAGTACATACTTTATGTCTGCCTTCTTTTGCTCAACAGTACGTCTGAGAGACTCATTCATGTGGTTGCAGGATCTTGCTCTGTTACCCAGGCTGGAGTGCAGTGGTGTGATATTGGCTCACTGCAATCTCTGTCTCCTGGGCTCAAGCAATCCTCCCATCTCAGCCTCCCACGTAGCTGGAACTACAGGAGTGTGCCACCACACCTGGCTAATTTTTGTGTTTTTTGTAGAGATGAGGTTTTGCCTTGTTGCCCAGGCTGGTCTTCAACTCCTGGGCTCAAGCTATCTACCCACCTCGGCCTCCCAAAGTGCTGGGATTACAGAGATGAGCCACGGCACCCAGCCATAGTAGCACTTTTTTTCACGTTTTGCCATATTCCATTTTATGAATGTAACACACATTTATCCATTCTGCTGCTTTGGGTCATTTTCAAATTGGGGCAATTTTCAAATAGATGATTGGGTCATTTTCAAATTGGGGCAATTATGAATTAGGTTACTATGGATATTTTCCTACATGTCTTTTTGTGAATGTAAGCATTCCTTTCTCTTGGGCAAATAGGTAGCAGCAGAATTTCTGGGCTATCCAGTACACATATATGAATGTCGTGTACATATATGTGTGTAAATATATAAAATATATATGTGGTTTACTTGTTTTTTTGTTTAACCATAGCAAATCTTTCCAAATCATTTCCAAAATCTTACCAAATTATACTCCCATCAGCAAGATGTAAGTTTCAGGAATATTATCAAACCCAACTGGGGATCTGCCCACCCAGCGCAGCAAAACCAAACACAGACTTTGGGACTGCCGTGAGAGAGTGAGGCATTTATTGCAGGGAGCCACGCAGGGAGAATCGGGCAGCTCATGTTTAAGAGCCAAACTCTCCGATGGCTTACAGGTAAGTGTTTTAAAGGTGAGGGGACAGAGGTTACAGGCAAAGCCATCAATCAACACATGGAGACTGTAGATTGGTTTGACCTAAAAAGGTGGGACGTCTCCAAGCAGGAGGGAGGAGATGGATGGATGGCTCAGGTCACAGGATTCAAAGACTTTCCGATTTGTGATGGGTGAAATGGGCGAAGCTTTATCTAAAAATTTCAGATCAGCAGAAAGGAACGTCAGCTCTGGCTCGTAGGTGTGACCTCCTCCAAGACCCTCAGGAAGAAATTTAGAATAAAGAATGAGGTCAGGGTTCAATCCTCAGTTTCCCCTTATCTGAGGTCTACCTGCCAGTCGATTTGCTTGGTGGGGGCCTGAGTTTCTGAAAATCAACTCAGGGACAGGGACATCTTTAAGATGTTATCTTTAGTTTCTATAGGGAACAAAACATCTTCTGACTCTAGCTTCCTTGGCTACTGTTTTAAGTGACTATTACCTTCCTTTTTTGTTGTTTTTATTTTATTGTTTTGGTTTTTTTTTCACTGTTCCTGTAGACCCTAAACTACTATATTTTTGCTTATCAAGTTGCTCATTGACTTTTAAAGGCTAGTAGGGTGCCTGGAATTTCCCTCGAAAGAACTCCAGATTGTCCTTTATTTTTATGCTTGTGGGATGGGGGCAGTGGGTGGCCTGCAGTCCCCTAAGAGAGGTCCCTGCTCCATCCCAGTTGTTCCACATCTTTGTCAAGACTTAGTATTGTCAATCTGCTGAATTGTAGGTATTCTGGCAAAGGAGAATGACTTCCTGTAGACCTCTGGTTTCTTGATTTCAGATCCCTGACATGGTAAGAACTGGATCCCCAAATGAGCTGCTACCCTTTTCTTCTCCCACAGTGTCAGAACAAAATGAAGGATTTACCCTTGCTGTCTCCGTATGCCCTGGAGTTGCTTACAGTGTATGCCTGGGAACAGGGGTGCAGAAAAGACAACTTTGACATTGCTGAAGGCGTCAGAACCATTCTGGAGCTGATCAAATGCCATGAGCAACTGTGTGTCTATTGGATGGTCAACTACAACTTTGAAGATGAGACCATCAGGAACATCCTGCTGCCCCAGCTCCAATCAGCGAGGTGCCGAGCTTCTCATGCCCTATCCCTGTACCTCATCATCCACATGCCAGGCATACCTCTTTGGAATGAGATCTCAGCCTTGCCCTATCAAGCCAGTGCTGGACCAGAAGAATGGCAGCCACCATGGGTGGGAAGGCAGAGGGGTCTGTCTGAAAGAGGGGAAGTCCAGTCAGTGCTTTTCAAGTTCCAAGCTGTAGTCACATTTTGTCCCCTAAACAAACACTGGAGAGACACTTCCTGTTATAGAAGGCAGGAGCTAAGAGAGAAAGGGCAGTGGGGGGACAGGAAGAGGAGACCACTTTGTTATTTTATTAATAGAATGTCTCTGTAAAGCAGCAAACATAGGGCCAGAGGGGCTTGATGTTGTAGACAAAATTCCTCAGCAGCTTGGAGGAGCCACAGGAATCCAAATTCAGGTTGCCAGATTCCCACTCCAGGCCTCTTTCCCCAAAACAGATTTTGCCTCCCACAAGCAGCTCAACTGACATTTTTTTTAATCTAATGGAATACACAGGCCAATAATCTTGGATCCAACTGACCCAACCAATAATGTGAGTGGAGATAAAAGATGCTGGCAATGGCTGAAAAAAGAAGCTCAAACCTGGCTGACTTCTCCCAACCTGGATAATGAGTTACCTGCACCATCTTGGAATGTTCTGGTAAGAGGGTTTTCCAAATGCAGGGTGTTTCATGCTGCAGGAAGGTCTTCCTGACACCTAGGCTAAGCCTTATCTGAGAGTGCTCTGTATTAGTTTCCTGTGCTGCTGTTACAAAGTTCCACAAAACAGATGGCTTAAAGCCACAGAAATTTATTCTCTCACCATTCTGGCTATTACAAGTTCAAAATCAGGGTGTTGGCAGAGCCACGCTCTCTGCAGGCCCTAGGGAAGAATTCTTCCAGGCTTCCTGCAGCTTCTGGTGGTTGCCAGCAGTCCTTGGCTTGTGGCTGCATCACTCTAGCCGCTGCCCCTGTGGTCATGTGGCCTTCTCCCTACGTGTCTTCTTATCATCTTCCCTCTGTACATGTCTGTATTATCGTATCCTCTTCTTCTAAGAACAACAGTCATACTGAATTAGGGCCCACCATAATGACCTAATCTTCATGAGATCCCATTTGAAAAGACACTATTTCCAGGTAATACACATTCATTGATACTATAGGTTGGAACCCCAGCATCTTTTAGGGGGACACAGTTCAACCCATCGCACACCACCAAGGCAATGACTATGAAGTGCAAAATGGAACAAAGAGAAAGGGGGATACCCACAGATGCGAGATCTCAATTAATTTTTGCAAGAGAGAAAGCTGGTGAGCAGTTGGAGACATGAAACAGAGCATAGCTCAGAGAAGGGGGTGGCAGTCAGGCCTGTGGATGCCAGGACAGGTTCTGAGCTCCATTCAGGCAAGTGCCGGGGGCAAGAGCGGGAAGTGGGGCCAAAACAAGAGAACCAATTAAGGCACCAGCAGTGAAACAGGTGCACTGGCCTTCCCCCTCCCATCCCCAAAAGGAGAAGTAAATCTATCAACACAAACTCCCCTGCATGCTCAGTGCTTATTAGAGAAAAGCCATTAAGAAGAACCTTCCCAGATTAGACCACTGAGCTCTCTCGGCTTTTCTGGGAACCACACTGGGGACAACTGTATTAATTGAGGCCAGTGGGGCCAACCAAATTCCACACTTCACAGACAGATTTATTTATATCCAAGTTATGGGAGGCAGAATCTACATCCCATTTGCAAAAAATGTGAAGGCTAACTGAGCAACAATCTGGCATGTCAATGAAGATGTAAATTAGTTTAGCAAACTTCACAGAGGGTGGGGAGTCTATGAATGGGGAACTTCCCTAACTGGACTCAGAAGGATCAGGACACTCTGAGCAGTCACCCCTGTGCCCACCGTAACCCCTACTTTCACTGGACCCCTGGTCTTTGCTCCCTGACCCCAATTTTCCTGACTTCTTCAGACAGATTTTTTTCAAAAAGTTATCCCCCCAACCTGACAACTTATTCTGAAGCTTTGAAACATTTAAAAAGTTAGAAAAATGGTTCAGTAAACTCCTGTGAGCCCCTCACATAGATGCACCCATGTGCAACATTTGCTATGTTACAGTGTGTGTGTGCACACGTTATTATTGTTGTTGTTGTTATTGTTGTTTTTAATCTTTTTTTTTTTTAAGAGATGGGGTTACATCTCGCTACATTGGCCAGGCTGGTCTCAAACTCCTGGGCTCAAGTGATCCTCCCACCCTGGCCTCCCAAAGTTACAGGATTACAAGCGTGAGCCACCTCACCTGGCCCATTGTTATAGTTGTTGTTTATACTGAGCCCTTTGAGAGTAGACTGCCAGACATCTCTTTACCCTTAAATACTTTCACAGGGATCTCTGAGAACAAGAATATTCTCTTCAATAACCTGTATGCCATGATCAAATTCAGGAGATTAGGAGTCATATGTTATTGTCCCAATACAGCCATTGGGATGATTTTGACAATCATGCCAAGAATGTCCTTCATAGGACATTCTTTTCCAACCCAGAAGCACATGTGGCATTTAGTTCCAAACATCTCCTAAACCATCTTTTGATATTCACTGTGGCTGTTTTTATTCTGCTATCCCATCAACTTCTATTTTGAGAACTGTGAGACCATCCCTGTCTCTACAGTTTTTGAAGACAATTAGGCCCAGGAACCACTGCATAAGGAGGTCCAAACATTGGAGGGCTCATGTACACATACACATGCACACATGTACATGCATACACACACATGCACTCACACACATGCACAAACATGCACACACATGCATTCATACACATGCACACACATGCACTCACACCATGCACACATATGCACTCACACACCACAAATATTCTGTCCTGTGGAAGGAGCAGTGTTGGCAATGAATTTACCTTCAATAGGCATCATCCTCAGCAACTATGAGGCCAACTTATAACATCTAAGAACAACCAAGGTTGACCTTCAACTTTCAAGCTGAATGCCCTTCCCCACCTCCAGGTGAGCTAGCCCATCTTGTCTGTGTTGCCAGCAAAAGTACAACATTTGTATAGAACACTGAATTAGTTGCCTCTTACTGCTGTTTTTAAAAAATGCCCTAAACTTAGTGGCTTAAAACACAAGAATTTGAGCCAGGCACAGTGGCTCACACCTGTAATCCCAACACTTTGGGAGGCTGAGGGGGGAGGATCGCTTGAGAACAGGAGTTTGAGACCAGCCTGAGCAACATAACAATACCCCGTCTCTACAAAAATAAATAAATAAATTAGCCAGGTGCAGTGGTGTACACCTGTAGTTCCAGCTAGTTGGGAGGCTGAGGCAGGAGGATCACTTGAGCAAGGGAGATCAAGGTTGCAGTGAGCCATGATTGTGCCACTGCATTCAGCCTGGGTGACAGAGCAAGACCCTCTCTCAAAATTACTTTTGCACCAACCAAAAAAAAAAAAAAAAACAATATATATGTTTCCTCACCTTTTCAAGCTCCTTGAGGCTGTCCAAATTTCTTGGCCTATGGCCCCTTACTCCTTCTTCAAAGCCAACAGCATAGCATTTTCCAGCCCCTCTCTCTACTTCCAACATCACATCACCCCTCCAACCCTAACCCTCCTGCCTCCGTCTTATAAGTACTCTTGTCCTTACAAGCACAGTGGCTCATGCCTGTAATCACAGCACTTTGGGAGGCTGAGGTGGGAGGATTACTTGAGACCAGAAGTTTGAGACCAGCCTGGGGAACCTAGTGAGACTCCCATCTCTAAAAAAAAAAAAAAAAAAAAAAGCTAGGCGTGGTGGCACAAACCTGTGGTCCCAGCTACTCAGGAGACTAAGGCTGGAGAATCCCTTGAGCCCAGGAATTGGAGACTGCAGTGAGCTATAATGGCACCCCTGCCCTCCAGTTTGGGTGACAGAGCGAGACACTGTTTCTGAAAAAACATGGGTTAGAATCATGGGTTGGAAGGCTACCTATTGGGTTCTATGCTCACTACCTAGGTGATGGGATCACTCATACACCAAGCCTCAGCAACATGCAATTTACCCATGTAAAAACCCATGCATGTATCTCCTAGAACCTAAAGTAAAAGTGGAGAAAAAATGTATTAATTAATTCAATTAAAAATTAAAATTAAGAGGGAAAAGACCCTTGTGATGACATCAGGCCAATCCAGGTAATGCAGAATAATCCTCTCATCTCTAGAGCCTTAACCACGTGTGCTTCAGAGGGAGCACAGCTGTGCCAAAACCTGGACTTTGAACTGTTGGCCTCCAGAACTGGAAGAGAAGAAACTTCTGTTGTTTTAAGACATCTAGTTGTGGTCACTTGTTATGGCAGCCCTTGGAAACCAACACACCCGCACATGGCGTGTTTAACACAGGCTGATACAATCTTAAGAAAGGAATGGATGCGGTCATCAGCAATCTCCAATACCTACAGCAAATGGGAAAACAGGAAAGGACCAGAGGTGTAGTTAAAGCAAAAAGCCACAGGTCATTAGGAGATGATGCTCAAACTGGGCAAGGAAAAAGGAGTTTGGAGTTAGGAACACGACAGATCTGTCTGGACAAGGATCCAGATCTCTCCTGGGGGAAGGAGGGGCAACTAGGACTGTTTTTGTTTCTGGGGGGGGGGGGGGTTGCGTGCCACCCCAAACTCTCAGGTGTCTTCTTGGGATGTATTCATGCAAGGACAAAAGATGGAAAAGATGCCAGGCCGCGAGCTGGAGGGCAGTTGGGAGAGAAAGGGTAGGGGGCCCAGTATAGGCAGGAAAGGAAGCCTCGGGTGGACTTACAGGGGCCACTCACAACTGGGGTCTTCCTTCCTTCCCCAGCCAGCACCACTCTTCACGACCCCAGGCCATCTTCTGGATAAGTTCATCAAAGAGTTTCTTCAGCCCAACAAATTCTTCCTAGAGCAGATTGATAGTGCTGTTGACATCATCTGTACATTCCTTAAAGAAAATTGCTTCCGACAATCAACTGCCAAGATCCAGATTGTCCAGGTGAGCACTGGCCTTTCTCATGTCTTGTTGGAATGATGTAACATTGGGCATTCTTGGAAGGGAGCTAAGTGTGCATTGTAGCTCTCCAGGATCCATATACTTTCAGAAACGAGGAAGGGAAGTAGGAGTTAAGGGAACTAGGACACTAGTTTTCAGTGGGGGCTGTGGATAGACTGCCTAGGTCGTTAACAACACAACTTGGATTCTGTATTGTTTTTCTTGGAGCTGCTGGCCATCCTTGGGGCTCTTGGGCGTGGAGACACATCACTCCCGTCTCTGCCTCTGTCATCACACCTTTTCTTCTGTGTCCACCTCCTTCTCTTCTTTTCTAAGAACACTTGTCATTGGATTTAGGACGCAGCCTGATCCAGAATGATCCCATCTCCAGATCCTTAACTCAGTTACATCTGCAAAGACCCTTTTTCCAGATAGGGGCACATCCACAGGCCCCCAGAGGGTATTTTTACAGGTCCACCATTGAACCCACTGCAGATTCTAAGGAGCTTAGAATCTCCTTCTCCTTTGAGTGACTGGAGCCCAACTTGCCCCATCAGCTGAGCTAGAGATTCAGAGGCTTCGGTCATCCTTGTCTGTGGCTCAAAGGCCTTGGGGCTGACATGTTTCTCTCTGTTTACTGGTCACAAGACCAGATAAACGTGTTCCCATGGTCACAAGAAGGGAGAGAGGAAAATGTTATGTCTGCGTAAACGTCTGTGGTGATGCCAGGACAAATCTGTACATCTAGAGAGAGGGGCCTTGGAATTGGCACCAATAGCCCCAGGGCAATGAGTGAACTGTCTCATTGAAGGTCACTGGAGTGAAAACAGGACTGAGTTTCTGATCAGTGTTAGAATTGTCAAAGCATGTGCTTTCTCCTCTCCTTCCATTCACATGATATAGTCAGTGAAAAAGAAAAGGTATATGACACATTAAAGAAGAAAAGAGAGCCATCGGCAGATAAGACATTGCTTTCCATCTTCCCGGAGTTGGTTGAAGGTTTCTCTGCTAAGGCCAGAGGAAGGTGACACCTAGAGATTATGAGGAAGGGGCTACAGTCTGAGAGGAGCTGCTGAAGCCCAACTCTTAAAGACAAAGGTGGGCTGCATGAATGAAGGGGACTGGAACAGGGATGAATTGGGGATCTGCGTACAGGAAATAGAACACAACCTTTCCTCACCTCCTTAACCCATATAATCAGGCATTTAACACCCATGGATAAAATAAAACATTTTTCTCTACAGAAACTAAATGGAGGAGAAGGAACAGGAAGGGAAGGGAGAAGCCTTAATGGCAGAGACATAAATAGCCCACAAAGCCTAAAATGCCTACTATCTGGCCCTTTGCAGAAAGTTTACCAACCTGGTGCTCCCCAGACCTGCAGGAGAAAACACGCATCAAAGAACAGATGAGCACTTTCACTATAATGGTTGCATTCCACTCGATTTGTTTGGTTACAGGAATCCAAATAAAGCTAAATATGTCTTTAGGCAAAATCTTTAGGAAATTGACCTGAGAAGCAGGTAACTTGTAACTAGCCCATCAGTTGTTTGTGTATGAAAGGCAGGAGAATAATTGCCTTTGGAACTGTATGGTTTAATAACTGCATTATCTACTAGTTTGTAAAACAAAACCCTTTGCTTTGGGCTCAGCCCTCACTGGACCCTAACGCAGAACTTGGCCTTGGAAACCACATCAGTTAGCCCAACTGGTGCCAGCCCATGGGGGCAGGGGACTCCTCGGTCTAGGAAATTCTGGATCTCAACCTTCCTTTCTTCCTTAGGGAGGATCAACCGCCAAAGGCACCGCTCTGAAGACTGGCTCTGATGGCAACCTCGTCGTGTTCCATAACTCGCTGAAAAGCTACACCTCCCAAAAAAACGAGCGGTACAGAATCATCAAGGAAATCCAGGAACAGCTGGAAACCTTTTGGAGGGAGAAGAAGGAGGAGCTTGAGGTCAGCTTTGAGCTTCCCATGTGGAAGGCTCCCAGGGTGCTGAGTTTCTCTCTGAAATCCAAAGTCCTCAACGAAAGTGTCAGCTTTGATGTGCTTCCTGCCTTTAACGCTCTGGGTAAGTCTCCCCAGACCTTAGCTTCTGGAGGAAGAAGATTCTGGATCCTGGAAGTGATAGTGGACAAAGGGTGGAAGGAGAGCCACGGGACTCAATGATGGGCTGTGAAAGCATGTGCTACTCATGGGTTCCTGGCCCCAGCAAGTGGCATTAATCGTGGCAGTAATACTTTACACTTGTATACGATTTTGGTCCCATTTCTTATTTCCAAGCATGGTGGTGCGTGCCTGTAATCCCAGCTACTCGGGGAGGCTGAGGCAGGAGAATTGCTTGAACCCGGGACACGGAGGTGGCAGTGCGAGATTGCACCACCGCACTCCAGCCTGGGTAACAGAGTGAGGCTCTGTCTGAAAACAAACAAACAAACACACAAACAAAACAAGTAGTTGGGCTGGGCATAGAGGCTCATACCTGTAATCCCAGTACCTTGGGAGGCCAAGACAGGAAGACTGCTTGACCCAGGAATTTGAGACCAGCCTGGGCAACATAGTGAGACTTCGTCCCAGAAATAAATAAATAAATAAATAAGTAAATAAACAAACAAAATTAGCCAGGCATGGTGGTACACGGCACACACCTATAGTCCCAGATACCCAGGAGGCTGAGGTGGCAGGATTGCTTGAGCCCAGGAGAGCGAGGCTGCAGTAAGCTGTGATCATGCCACTGCATTCCAATCTGGGCAACAGAGCAAAACACTGTCTCAAAAAAGCAAAAAAACAAAAACAAACAAAAAACAAGAAGCAGTGCACCAGATTTAGCCCCAGGGGCCATAGTTCACAAACTCCAGATCAGTGTTGTCCCAAAGATCTTTCTGTGATCATGAAAATGTTCTATGTCTGGGTTCTACAACTACTGAGAGCTTGACATGTGGCTACAGCAACTGAGGAACTAAATTTTTAATTTTCATTCCCTTTAATGAATGAGAGTGCAAATGGCCACATTGGCTGGTGGCTGCTCTGTTAGTGTAAGTCTAGATGATACTTTAATACTACCACCGGCGGCCGGGCGCGGTGGCTCAAGCCTGTAATCCCAGCACTTTGGGAGGCCAAGACGGACGGATCACGAGGTCAGGAGATCGAGACCATCCTGGCTAACCCGGTGAAACCCCGTCTCTACTAAAAAATACAAAAAAAAAACTAGCCGGGCGAGGTGGCGGGTGCCTGTAGTCCCAGCTACTCGGGAGGCTGAGGCAGGAGAATGGCGGGAACCCGGGAGGCGGAGCTTGCAGTGAGCTGAGATCCGGCCACAGCACTCCAGCCTGGGCGACAGAGCAAGACTCTGTCTCAAAAAAATAAAAAAAATAAAAAAAAAAAATAATAATAATACCACCGGCACCCATGTAGGCCACATAATTTTTTACATAGCTCATTATTCTGGAGATGCTCCCTATAACTTAGACATCAGTCTTTCAAATACACTAACACTATTCAAAGTAATTTCCCAGAATTAAATCGTATTTGTCAACAATGTTTTGTAATCTGTTATTTACTGTGCATATTAAAGCAGGATGTCAATCTCTCCCTCATGGCAGGTCAGCTGAGCTCTGGCTCCACACCCAGCCCCGAGGTTTATGCAGGGCTCCTTGATCTGTATAAATCCTCAGACTTCCCGGGAGGAGAGTTTTCTACCTGTTTCACAGTGCTGCAGCGAAACTTCATTCACTCCCGGCCCACCAAACTGAAGGATTTAATTCGCCTGGTGAAGCACTGGTACAAAGAGGTAAGGACGGTCCTTCTTCTGACCATGGGGTTATTATTTTTACCAGTAAGCCATGAACATTAAGCCCTGTTGCCCACAATCTCCCATGCTGAGGGCCCACTTTGGAGAATCTTCCCACTGGGTATCTTTATGACCTTCCCATCACTAACCCTATTCATTTGGGTCAGGCGTTGATGGCTTCTGGCCACCAAAGCTGCTACATGTGATTTACTTTGCCCTCGCACTAGCCAAAGAATTCTGCAGGAATCCAAGTGACCTTGCCTACAGAGCGTGGGTGGAAGCTGGGATTTACACGCCCACACGTTGCCAGTGGGGCTTTTCTGCTTCCCGGTGCACACACTGTCTCTCAGAAGGCAGGTTGAAGCTATAGGTGGAACCAGGGCTGCATTTTCTATATTGGTCAGTCTCCCCGCACTTGCACACAAGGTAGCTTCTGAATATTCTTGTGACAGTAAACATCAAGCACATACCACCTCTTCCTGAGATGCCTCCTCTCTGTGCCCAGCTCCCTGAAACGTGAAACCAAGACCAAACTCTGTGGTTTTCATCCCGGAAAATCAGAGAGCTGGCATGGCGTGTCAGAAGACTCGGGGCTGTGACATGACCTTGAGTGAGTCACTCCACTTCCCGCAGCCTCAAAGTCTTCATCTAAAATGCAGGTCATGCTGCCTGGGTTGTGGCGAAGATTAGGAATGATGTGGATGAATGCCTGGGCCCATAGTTGGCATGCAGTGGGTTTCCAGTCAACCGTAGCTGTATTATTGTCCTAGGAAGGCATATATGGTCAAAGGCACAACAAAGAAACTCAGGTGTGCTGCCTACCAGCTACCAGGTGGACTCCTGTAAGGCTATGCAGTTTAGACATCCAAGCTGCAGAGTGTGAGCACACCAGCATGACGTCATGACTCAGTTGCCCTGCTGTGGTCCCTGTGCGGCTCTCACTGAGCTCCTAGGCTAACCAGTTCATCTGATGTTCCCACTCTTCCCTAGTGTGAAAGGAAACTGAAGCCAAAGGGGTCTTTGCCCCCAAAGTATGCCTTGGAGCTACTCACCGTCTATGCCTGGGAGCAGGGGAGTGGAGCGCCAGATTTTGACACTGCAGAAGGTTTCCGGACAGTCCTGGAGCTGGTCACACAATATCGGCAGCTCTGCATCTTCTGGAAGGTCAATTACAACTTTGAAGATGAGACCATGAGGAAGTTCCTACTGAGCCAGTTGCAGAAAACCAGGTGCCCTCACCCTAGCCCCATCCTTTTCTTAACCTGACTCCCTTGAACACTGTCTCAGCGACCTGGATTTTCCTCTGCTGGGGTCATGATTCATTCCTTGTGTGAGAGGGGGAAAGTGCTAGCCAACAGACTTCTCACAGTCTCTGGGGATAAAACCTAGGGAGGCAGGAGAAAATGCTGTTCAGAAAAAAATACAGAAGGAAGGTTCAAGATATCAGGTCCCTGAGTTGCTTTCATCTAAGAAGTGTTAGAGTTGGAAGTGTGTCCCTGAGAAGTAATGCTGTCATTCACGAGCCAGTTTATCCTGCAGGGTTTTTATTGGATTAGGGTGTATCTCCTCTTTCAGACCTTCAAGAATAGTAAGAAATCGTATCCATCTGCTTAGGGCCACCAGCAACGGACAAAAACAATGGAAACCAGAGGAAAGGAAAGAGAAAATAAAGGAGCTTTGAAAAAGAATAGAGGAGAAGTAAGAGAGAAGGAAACCCCTGGTGGGTTGCCTACCCTGGGTTCTTGGCAACATTATATTTGATTAAATTATGTATCATATTTTAGCTGACATAGCAAGGAGGAGAAATTTAGAATATGCCTTCATTATGCCTTCATAAGTATAGCAATTAACAGCTTTCAAAACACTTTTGGCAAATACGATGTAATTCTAGGAAGTTACTTTAGTTTTTGTTTTTGTTTTTGAAGACAGAGCCTCACTCTGTCACCCAGGCTGGAGTGCAGTGGCACAATCTTGGCTCACTGCAACCTCTGCCTCCCGGGTTCAAGCTGATTCTCCTGCCTCAGCCTTCCAAGTAGCTGTGACTACAGGTGCACACCACCACGCCCAGCTAATTTTTGTATGTTTAGTAGAGATGGGGTTTCTCCATGTTGGCCAGGATGTTCTCGAACTTCTGGCGCTCAAGTGATTCTCCCACTTCAGCTTCCCAAAGTGTTGGGATTACAGGCATGAGCTACTGCACGCGGCCTCTAGGAAGTTAGTTTGAACCCTATTAGTAAATTTGAGTTGCTGACATCTAAGCTATAAGAACGCATTGCCTTATTGCTGAAAGTATTATAGGATGGACCCCAAATTCTGAAGTCACTGGTTTTTGGAATCTCCTAATGCCTTCTAACCTCTTATTCAGGCCTGTGATCTTGGACCCAGCCGAACCCACTGGCGACGTGGGTGGAGGGGACCGTTGGTGTTGGCATCTTCTGGCAAAAGAAGCAAAGGAATGGTTATACTCTCTCTGCTTCAAGGATGGGACTGGAAACCCAATATCACCCTGGAAAGTGGCGGTAAAAGTCATCTAAAGGAGGCGTTGTCTGGAAATAGCCCTGTAACAGGCTTGAATCAAAGAAGTTCTCCTACTGTAGCAACTTGAAATTAACTCAGCCACAAATAACAGGAAACCCAGCTCACAGGAGCTTAAACAACTGGTCAGCTCCCTAAGCCCCCACTACAAGTGATCCTCAGGCAGGTAACCCTGGATTCATGCACTGTAGGGTGCTGAGCAGCATCCCTAATCTCTACCCAGTAGATACCACTAGCCTTCCTCCCCAGCGACAACCAAAATCTTCAGACATTGTCAAACATTCCCCTGGGTTCACAGATCTTTCTGCCTTTGGCTTTCGGCTCCACCCTCTTTAGCTGTTGATTTGAGTACTCATGGCCCTGAAAGCGGCCACTGTACCTCCAGATGGCAAGTTCACTTTCCAGGAAGGAAGAAGGAAAAGATACCCAAAGGTCAAGAACACAGTGATTTTATTAGAAGCTTCATCCAGCAAATTATCTTCCATTTCATTGCTCAGAAATGTCATGTGGTTACCTATAACTTGAAGGTAGCTACAAAGATGACTGTGGACGTGGGTTGCACTGGCCACCCAAGGATGTCTGCCACACCTCTCGAAAGCCCTCCCTACCTACCAAGATATACCTGGTATATTTCACCAGGATATCCTTCCTCCAGGTATTTTCTTTAAAGCAGGATTTCTCAACTTTGATATTTCCTCACTCTTTGTTTGAAGGCTGTCCTGTGCATTGTAGGATGTTGGCAGCATCTCTGGCCTCTACCCACTAGACACTACCCAGTTGTGACAATTAAAAGTGTCTTGAGACTTTATCATTTGTCTTCTGCCCTAGGTGAGAACCCTTGCAGTAGAGGAACCCTACACCCCAACCCTGGGTGGAATGTAGGGAAGAGGTGGCCAAGCCAACCACGGAGTTAGCTCTAATTATTAAGATCTGCATTATAAATAAGTACCAAAAAATTGTCTCTGGCAATAGTTACCTTCCCAGATACAGGTGCCCCCTTTTTTCCTCCTAACTATTTTAAGCAATGGTTGTAACTGTTAGGAGACATTGCTCTCCCACGTATATGTTTTTCTTTTTAGACAATGCAGACACTAGGAAGTTGTAGAGCTAGGATCCATCCTACTGTCAATGAGATGTTCTCATCCAGAAGCCATAGAATCCTGAATAATAACTCTAGAAGAAACTTCTAGAGGTCATCTGGCAATCACTTTCAAAGACTCGGCTCACCATGAGAAAGAGTCACTCACGTCTATTCTTCCCTTGATGGTCCCTACTCCTCCTTCCCTTGCTTCTTGGACTCCTTGAAATCAATCAAGACTGCAAGACCTTTCATAAAGTCTTGCCTTGCTGAACTCCCGCTCTGCAGGCTGCCTGCCTTTAAAAATAGTTGCTCTCATCCACTTTGTGTGCATCATATTTCTGTCAACTTGTATTTTTTCTTGCATTTTTCCAATTAGCTCCTCGTTTTTCCTTCTAGTCTAAAAAAGGAATCCTTTGTGTCTTCAAAGCAAAGCCCTTTACTTGCCCCTTGGTTCTCATAACTCTGTGATCTTGCTCTCAGAGCTTCCAACTCATCCACGTCCTGTCTGTTTCCTCTGTATACAAAACCCTTCCTGTCCCTGCTGACACAGAGGTCTTCTATGCCAGCAGCCAGTCAACCCTTTCCTTAGACCTTCAAGCTCTCCAAAGGCTCAGATTATAACTGTTGCCATATATATATGAGGCTGTTGTCTTTTCCTTCTGAGCCTGCCTTTCTCCCCCAACCCAGGAGTATCCTCTTGCCAAATCAAAAGACTTTTTCTTTGGGCTTTAGCCTTAAAGATACTCGAAGGTCTAGGTACTTCAACCTCACACACACTCACTTAAAGTTTTGTCACTGCTGCATATACCAGTTGTGATATAATAAAGAATGTGTCTGGCTTTTGTGCCTAGTTCCTAGCACACAGCTTCAAAAACTCTACTGTTTCCTGATAGGAGTGTCTTTTGCACTCATAACAAGTCCTTTTCACCCATCCCTGGGTTTATGCTAACAAGGTTACCCATGGTGGGCCCTTAGTTTCAAGGGAGGAGTTGACCAAGCCAGAAAGACCAAGCATGTGATTAGAGCATTGGAATTTTCAGCCCCATCCCATCACCGATCTCTAAGGAGGTGATGGGGCTGGAAATCGAGTTCAATTTTAACATGGCCAATGATTTAAGCAATGATGTCTATGTAAAGAAACCCCAATAAAAACTCTGGACAGTGAGGCTTGGGGAGCTTCCTGGTTGGTGAACATTCCAGTGTACTAGGAAGGTAGAGCATCCTGATTCCACAGGGACGAAGGCTCCTGAGCTCTGGACCCTTCCAGTGCTTGCTACCATACATATCGCTTTATCTGGCTCTTCTTTTGTATTCTTTATAATAAAATGGTGATTGTAAGTAGAGCATTTTCCTGAGTTCTGTGAGTCATTCTGTAAATTATCAAAACTGAAGGAAAATCATGGAAACTCCCAAGTTTGTAACCAAGTCGGACAGAGGTGTAGGTAGCCTAGGGACCCCATGTATGGCTGGAGTCTGAAAGAAGGGTGGACTTGGTGAGGACCTTGCTCTTTAAATTGTGGAATCTACACAAATTCCAGGTAATCAGTGCCAGACTTGACTTAAATTGTAAGACAGTCAGCTGGTGTCACAGATTAGGTGTTGGAATGCACCACTACTCTTGTCCAGGACGCAGGCAAAAGAAGTATATATGAAGATGTCGAAAAATGGAGGAATACAGGAAACAAGCATGAGAAGAAAAAGCAAGAATAATTTTTAGAAAGTTTTTTAAATAATAAAAAACATTTAATGAAAGAATGACCACTTTAAGGACACATCTACTCAATCTACAACTATTACCAGGGCCTTCTGGATACCCAAACTTGTACTAGATACATAGGCAGGAAACAAGGAAGAGGAAACTGTAAGACGCTGCCCCCATACCCATGGGGCTTGGCTAGAGGAACTGGAACACATAGCCCTAAATCCCTTAAAGAAAAATGAAGGGCCAGGCTTGGTGGCTCATACCGGTAATCCCAATACTTTGGGAGGCCGAGGCAGGCAGATCACTTGAGATCAGGCGTTCGAGACCAGCCTGGCCTACATGATGAACTCTACCTCTACTAAAACTACAAAAAATTAGCTGGGCTTGGTGGCAGGTGCCTGTAATCCCAGCTACCCAGGAGGCTGAGGCAGGAGAATTACTTGAGCCTGGGAGGCGGAGGTTGCAGTGAGCCAAGATCTCACCGCTGTACTCCAGCCTGGACAACAAAGCGAGTCTCCATCTCAAAAAAAAAAAAAAAAATGAAAGAAAAGAAAAGAAAAATGAAGGGAAGTTTACAACACGTGCCAAGTGAGATGTATATGATGAGAAAGACCGTAAAGAACAAGGTGAGCTGCTCAAAGCCACACAAAGACAGAACGGGACCATTTCAGTCTTTCTCATCAATGTCTTCTCAGCACTCAGTAGACATTTAAATTCATTAAGAGCAAAGACAATAAAAAGTTCACAGTAATTAAGAAACATGCAGTCACGGGTCACTACTAGAAGCAGCTAGGGCACCAACCCTTTCTCAGAAAACTGGCAACAAATGGCCCTGAATAGGCAATAATTAAACCCAGCCTTTCTTATACAAATTGTGTTTCAGTATTAAAAGAGCAGCCATAACTGATGAGGAAATTTTATTCTTTTTTTATGGAAGAATTCCATTTAATACATGTTTAAAAGATGACAAATTAGAAACATCATCATTTTGTAGCCGTAATAGGTTTCTTGCCCAATGCACACAGCAAGTCAGTTGACTGAGACACCAGGTTGCAACATTCAAAGCGGTTTAGTTGTAGGGCTGCCAAATGCAGAGATAGGGGGAAACCTCAAATCTGCCTCCCTGAATAGTTGGGGGCTAGGATTTTTAAGGGTTTGGGAGTGGGCCAAAGTGTGGAGATCGTTGATTGGTTGAAGAGTACAGCGTGAAGTCACGGAACAAAGAGAGGAGGAAACTGTGTTCTCATAGTACTGCTGACTCAGTGCCTCTGTTGGGGTCTTCAAACTGGTTGCCATCAGCTGTTCTGTTGGAACTTAGGATCAGAAGAACATCTTAGGCAATTCTTAAACAGAAGCCTTATGATTTTGGCAGGGTCTAGCTGTGTCACCCAGGCTGGAGTGCAGCAGTGTGATCTTGGCTCACTGCAACCTCCATCTCCAGGCTCAAGTGATCCTCCTACCTCAGCCCTCTGAGTGCTGGGACTACAGGCACATACCACCACACCCAGCTAATTTTTGTATTTTTTTTAGAGACTGGCTTTCACCATGTTACTCAGGCTGGTCTTGAACACCTGAGCTCAGATGATCTGCCTGCATTGGCTTCCCAAAGTGCTAGGATTACAGGTGTGAGTCATCACGACTGGCCAAAAGCCTTATGATTCTAATGTCAGAGATCCTATAGGAACAATGGGGATGTAAATGGTCAGTATCTAGTGCTCCTGACGTTCAGTTACAAGGAAGCGGATCAAAGCGCAGCATGATTAATGCTTAATTACAATAATATTTCTGTCCAGAATTCACTTTAACCCTATGAGGACAGCTTTAATTTTGCAACCTACGATGAAATAAATGATTTAGGCAGAGATTATCAATGGATGAAACCATTAGATGAAATGATGGGGAAGGCTATAATGGGGTGGGGAGATGTCACCTCCCAAATCCACAGGGTTTATTTTTATTTTTTTATTTTTAATGTTGAGACAGGGCCTCACTCTGTTACCCAGGCTGGAGTACAGTAGCACAATCACAGCTCATCGCAGCCTCAATCACCCAGACTCAAATGATCCTCCCACCTCAGCCTCCTGTGTAGCTGGGACCATAGGTGCCATAGGTGCACACCAGAACACCTAGCTAATTTTTAAAATTTGTTTGTAGAGATGGGGTTTCACCATGTTGCCAGACTGGTCTTAAACTCCTGATCTCAAGCAATCCTCTCACCTCAGCCTCCCAAAGTGCTGGGATTACAGGCATGAGCCACCGTTCCTGGTACCAAATCCACAGTTTAATCTCAGTGTTAGCAGGAGGAACAGCCAAACGTGGTGGCCTCCAGGTATGAGACAGTACAGAGCACACAGCACAATCCATTACGTGTTCTTGCCAAATCGATTTTTTAAATTTGGGAGCAATATTGGCTACGAGAAACAAAAGCCATTGAGTTAGCAAATTCCAGAGAAAATGTATAGGCCAGACAGACTTCAAAGAAAGAGAACAACAAAATATGGAGAAACCAGGATAGAAATGTGGAAGGGTGTGCATTCTCCTAACCACAAAAGGGAAACGAGCCAAGAACCTAACAAGAATCCAGTTAAGCAGGGTTCAAGGTCAAGACCCCAGACCTATAGTTCCACCCCAGTTACCCTAGCAACCAGGTCCCCACTGACATCAAAGGAAGGAAGCAATGACTAGATGCAGGACTACTCATGGCAAGTGGCCAATGGCCAAAGGGGCAGTTTAGGAAGAATTTGAGCGACCGACCACAAATAAGGTCACCAGTGGGGAGAGGTTGTGGATAAAAGGAGCCTGCATGCTGGAAAGCTTTGGCTGCTCTGACCTGAGGCTCCTCCAGCTGAACTTAGTCAGATCACAGTAGGTAAGATGTTATCACTCCTCGGTTCCATTCTCTGGCACCAGTGCCTGGGATAATCCTTAGACGGGGAAAGGTGAGGAAGGAAGCTCTCCTTTGCCTATGTGAGTTGAGCTGGGTGCCCTGGAGTGCTGTGTAGACCTGGAGGGAAGAATCTGGCAAGGAGAGCAGGATACGAGGATCCCAGCAACTCAGCCCAACCAAGAGGGTCCCATCCAAGCAACAATGTCCGGCATGCTCATCTCGGATGGAGTTCCTCAAAGAGGTGCCATATCCAAGCCACTGTCCCTCGATTGTAAGGCCAGGCTGGGAATTGCAGAGGGGAACTCGTCATGTTCCTGAGGGAATGGGGATGTGGGGCTCCAACTGGCGGGGCAGGGAGTTATCAGCAGGAAAAGGAGAAAAGCTCAGTTTGCGGGCAGGGGTGCTTACGAAATAACATCCTTTGCCAAGGCTCAGCCAGGAGAAAAAGGCTCACAAAGGGCTTAACTGAAGCCCTGGCCAGAAGGGAAAAGACTCCACAGTTGAAAGAGCAAGATAAAAAGGCCCTGGTGCACCTGTATCCTGGTTGAGGGTCTTCAGGGTTCTTTAGGGCCCGAGGCCGATGGTGGCAGAGTCTACATAGAACTATGTTTTGTGGTGTTCTGGGGAAAACATTTTGGCTTGGCTGTGCTATTCAGTATAGCTGTATAGTGCTTTTGAATACATTAGTGGTGCTGTCATGTGTTCTGGACCATTAACGAAATCTGCCATTCAAAATTCAGATATTGTCTTTGCAGAAAATCTTAGTGTACATTTTTGTGATATCCAAAGAGGTGACATTGTGATTGCAAAAAGCCCAAGTGATCCAAAATCAAATATCTGTAAAAGAGTAATCAGAAGGAGACCAAATCCTCACCACTAGTCCATTAGATTTCTTTAAAAGCCATAGTTATGTGCCAGTCGGTCATGTTTGGTTAGAAGGTGATAATCTACAGAATTCTACAGATTCCACATTCCAGGTACTATGGACCTATTCCATATGGACTAATAAGAGGATGAATCTTCTTTAAGATTTGGCCTCTGAGTGATTTTGAGTTTTCGCGTGCCAGTCCTAATGGCCACAGATTTTCTGATGATTGGTAAGCATTTATTCTTTTGACTTGAATATTGTTTCGTGTTCATGTGAATTTATTACTCCCGTTGAAACCATGTACTTACCAATAAACTATTTGCTATTCAGAAAAAAAAAAAAAGGCCTTTGGCCAGGCACAGTGGCTCATGCCTGTAATCCCAGCACTTTGGGAGGTTGAGGCGGGTGGACCACCTGAGGCCCGAAGTTCAAGACCAGCCTGGGCAACATGATAAAACCCCGTCTCTACTAAAAATACAAAAAAAAATTAGTCAGGCCTAGTGGCATGCCTGTAATCCCAGCTACCTGGGAGGCTGAGGCACGAGAATTGCTTGAACCCGGGAGGCAGAGGTTGCAGTGAGCCAAGATGGCACCACTGCACTCCAGCCTGGGGTGATAGATCGAGACTCCATCTCAAAGGAGGATTTGGCCAGGATGATGGCTAGGATAATGGAAGAATAGGGTGGCCAGCAGGTGACCACTATGAGCTCGAAGCTCAATTCCTTCTGATAGCAGGAGAGAAAATGCCACTAAACCCATGGGAGGCAAGGAGTACAGGAGAGCAGAGGAATAGCCCCCCAAAGATGTCCATATCCTAATCCCCAGAACCTGTGCGTATGTTATCTTACGCAGCAAAGGGGCTTTGCAGATGTGACTAAGGTCGTGGATCTTGAGATGGGGCGACACTCCTTGATTATGCAGGTGGGCCCAATCTCTTATTTTGATGCAAAAGCCATTGAAAACAATGGCAAAAACTGCAATTACTTTTGCACCAACCTACTCATCACCTGAGTCCTTAGAAACAGAGGCCCTTTCCTAGCTGAAGAGATTCACTGGAGAAGAGGCAGGAGAGAGACCTGAGCTTCTGTCACCGGTTTGAAGATGAAGGGAGCCATGGATCAGGAAACATGGCACCCTCCAGAGCTAAGAACAGCCCCAGCCAACATCCAGCATGCAGATAGGGCCCTCCGCCCTGCAACCACATGGAACAGAATTCTGCCCACAAGAGTGAGTCTGGAAGCAGAGTCTCCCCAGAGCCTCCAGAAAGGAAGGCAGCCCAGCTGTCACCGTGATTCCAGCCTGGCGGGGCTCAGAGCAATCACCCACATTGCTTGGTTTACGACCCCTTCCTGGTATCACCCCAACCTCTTGATTTCCTCATCGCACCTCCTACTATTGACACTTATCTCTTGTCTCCCTCGTATAAGGACCCTTGGGATTACATCAAACCCACCAGCATAATCTCCCCCTGCTAAATTCTTAACTTAGTCGTATCTGCAGAGTCCTTTATGCCATATAAGGTAACATATTCACAGGTTCTGGGGATTAGGACATGGACATTTTGAGGAAGTAATTACTCAGTCTACCACACTGGGTGTATTACTCTGTTCTCATGCTGCTATTAAAGACATATCTGAGACTGGGCTATTTATAAAGAAAAGCAGTTTGATTGACTCACCGTTCTGCATAGCTGGGGAGGTCTCAGGAAACTTACAACCATGGCAGAAGGCACCTCTTCGCAGGGCGGTAGGTGAGAGAATAAGTGCCGACCAGAAGAGGAAGCCCCTTATAAAACCCTCAGGTCAGGCCAGGCGCGGTGGCTCATGCCTGTAATCCTAGCACTTTGGGAGGCCAAGGCAGGCAGATCATGAGGTCAAGAGATCGAGACCATCCTGGCCAACATGGTGAAACCCTGTCTCTACTAAAAATACAAAAATTAGCTGGGCATGGTGGTGTGCACCTGTAATCCCAGCTATTCGGGAGGTAGAGGTAGGAGAATCAGTTGAAACCAGGAAGCGGAGGTTGCAATGAGCCGAGATCGCACCACTGCACTCCAGCCTAGCAACAGAGCAAGATTCCAGGAAAAAAAAAAAAAAAATCAGGTCTCATGAGAACTCACTCACTATCACGAGAACAGCGTGGGAAAAAACCAGCCCCAGGATTCCATTATCTCCACCTGGTCCAGCCTTTGACACGTGCGGATTATTACAGCTCAAAGTGAGATTTGGATGGCAACACAGAGCCAAACCCTATCACTGGGCATTGGCAACCAGTTGGTATTTAAACCATGACACCGGAGAGAGAATCTAGAAAGTGAGTGTAAACAGAGAAGAACAGGCCTGGGCTGGGCAGTGGCTTACACCTATAATCCCAGTGCTTTGGGAGGCTGAGGCAGGAGGTTGAGGCTTGAGGTCAGGAGCTCAAGGCTGCAGTGAGCTCTGATCAACCCACTGCACTCCAGCTTGGGCAACAGAGCAAGACCCTGTCTCTAAAAAATAAAGAAAGGAAAGGAACAGCTCCAATGACTGAGACCTGGGGTTTCAATTGCCCCAACCTGTGTCAAACTCTCTTCAAAGACCTCCAAAGTCCCACCTGTTTCTCCTCTCCCCTGTCTTCCTCCCCCATCCATCCAGTCTGTGTGCCCTGGAGAGGAAGACGAAGAAAACGGCGGCCCACTCCACAATCCCAGTGCCGGGAGGCCTGAAGCCACAATATGCTACAGCAAAAGTACCTTAGAAAGAATTTACAAAAAAATGACTGGGCACGGTGGCTCATGCCTGTAATCTCAGCACTTTGGGAGGCTGAGGCAGGTGGATCGCCTGAGGTCAGGAGTTCAAGACCAGCCTGGCCAACATGGCGAAACCCCGTCTCTACTAAAAATACAAAAATTATCCAGGCGTGGTGGCGGGCACCTGTAATCCCAGGTACTCCAGAGGCTGAGGCAGGAGAATCACTTGAACCCAGGAGGTGGAGTTTGCAGTGAGCCAAGATCTTGCCACTGCACTGCAGCCTCCAGCCTGGACAACAGAGCAAGACTCTGTCTCAAAAAAAAAAAAAGGAAAGAAAAGAAAAAAGAAAAAAATTACAAAAATATATATATATAAATGCCGCCACAATATACCTGGAGCTCTGGGGATGTGGGGCTCCAGGGACACAGCTGCCACCCACAGCACAGTGGGCAGGAACAGTCACGCCCAATTGCTGGGCTAACAGCCTCCTGGTGAATTAGGAATGAGGACTCGCCTTCATCTCTGCTTTGTCAAAATTCCTCCAGGAAATGAGTAAGATAAAATTCATCCCATTCGTGTTCCTCCATGCCCTGCCTCTTCCTTCACTGAGCAGTTTTTCTCCTGCAAACACAATGCTCGTGTCAGAAAAAAAGAGACAGAACTACATCATTCAACACCTACTGATTAAATGCCAACTTCTGAACACTGACATGTGATGCTTCTGACATACTCTTGATAGATTCACATTTTACAGAGGGGGAAAGGGACTTGGCAGTTGCAGAACTGATTCAAGGCTGCAGAGCTTACAAGAGTCTGGAATTTGATCCAAGCTGGAATTTGATTCTTTCCTATGGCAGCTGTAACAAATTACCAGAAACTTAGTGGCTTAAAACAACACAAACATATATATTCTATTACAGTTCTGGAAGTCAGAAGTCTGAAATGGGCCTCCTCGGCCTTCAGTACCTCTAAGATTTGTGTCTAGCATGCTTTTCAGAGATCCACTGCCTATTTGCAGTGAAACCAAGGTATCAATAGAGCTGCTTCCTTCTAGAGGCTCTAAGGGAGATCCATTCTTTGCCTCTTCCACCTTCTAGAGGCCACCTGCATTCCTCAGCTTACAGCTGCAATTGCTACAATCTCTGCCTCCATGGTCTCATTACTTTCTCCTTATACCTCTGGCTTTGACCACCCTCCCTCCCAGCCCCACTGCTTCCCTCTTATAAGGACCCATTCCTAAGGTATATACCCAATGAAAATATATATCTGATATGGCTCGGCTCTGTGTCCCCACCCAAATCTCATGTCGAATTGTAATCCCAGTGTTGGAGGTAGGGCCTGGTGGGAGGTGATTAGATCACGCAGGTGTTTCCCATGAACGGTTAGCACCATCCCCTTGGTGCTCTTCTTGAGATAGTGAGTGAGTTCTTGAGAGATCTGGTTGTTTAAGAGTGTTTAGCACCTCCCCTGTCTTGCTCCTGCTCCCACCATGTGAGACATCCCACTTCCCTTTGCCTCCCACCATGATTGGAAGCTTCCTGAGGTCTCCCCAGAAGCAAAAGCTACTATGTTTCCTGTAAAGCCTGCAGAACCATGAGCCAATTAAACCTTTTTTCTTTATTAATTACCCAGTCTCAGGTATTCCTTTAGAGCAATACAAGAGTATGTAAGAATACCTGAGACTGGGTAATTAATACAATTTTTTTAAAATTTGCATTCACATGTTCATAGGAACTCTATTCATAACGACGAAAAACTAGAAACGACCCAAATGTCTCAACAACAGAGGAACAGAGCAATAAATTGTGGCAGAGACATGCAATGGAATACTACCTAGCAAAAGAGGAGGAACAAATACCAGTAACATGGAACAGCATGCATGAGTTTTGCAGGCTTAACATTGAGTACAGGAAGCCAGACACAAATGAGTGCAGGCAGCACAATTCCATTCACATGATGTTCAAGAACAAGCAAACTACTTTCTGGTGATAGAAATTAGATGCTGATTACCAGACAGTGGTCGCGGAGCAGGTGGGGTAAGGTGGTTCTTTTAAGCACATTTTTAGCATTTGCTAATCTGTCCATTTGTGTTTCTGTACTTTTATGTATGTTTGCCGTATTTCACACAAGAAAAGTTAAAATTTTACATTTTCTTCATTACCTCTAAGATCTGTGTCTAGCATGCTTTTCAAAGAATCATTGCCTATTTGCATTTATCTTTCTAATACCACCTGCCCGTGTCCTTTGTCCACCTCTCTAGGTTGGTCTCCTTTTACCTAGATTTGTGCAAGCTCTTTCCACATTAAATAATCCAGCCTTTTTAACGAGTGCTGCAGGCATTTTCCTCTGGTGCTTTGTTTATACATTCCAGTCATTAAATTGTGTGATTTTTTTCCTTTGAGTTTTATGTCATTGTTAGAAAGCTCTCCACTTCTGGGACTTCATTTGTTTTAGTTTTTACATTGTCATTTTTTATCTGAGATTTTCATGGTTTTGTCCAGAATATTTTAGTGTAAGAAATCACTTGGAAATTCAGCTTTATTTTATTGCTAAGACCAGTTACCTTAACATCTTACCACTTTCTCACAGGTAAGCGGTGCTAGCTTTATCATACACCTAATTCCTTTTGTATTGGGCATGGTTTTGAACCTTCTCTTTTTTCTTTTTTTTTCAACAGAGTCTTGTTCTGTCACCCACACCAGAGTGCAGTGGTGCAATCTTGGTTCACTGCAACCTCTGCCTCCCGAGTTCAAGCGATTCTCCTGTCTCAGCCTCCTGAGTAGCTGGGATTACAGGTGCTTGCCACCACCCCCAGCTAACTTTTGTATTTTTAGTAGAGACAGGGTTTCATCATGTTGGCCAGGCTGGTCTCGAACTCCTGACCTCAGGTGATCCACCTGCCTCAGCCTCCCAAAATGCTGGAATTACAGGTGTGGGCCACCACGCATGGCTCTGAACCTTCTTTTGTGTCACTCATACATCCACCACCCATTCCTGCACCAGGGTCTTCATGGAAGAAAACTCCAGCCAATTGAACTGTTATCCTGCTATAGAATGTGTCTTTCATACACACACAC
The DNA here is from genome assembly GCF_008728515.1 of Papio anubis. Taxonomy (NCBI): domain Eukaryota; kingdom Metazoa; phylum Chordata; class Mammalia; order Primates; family Cercopithecidae; genus Papio; species Papio anubis. The sequence goes on from NC_044984.1 coordinate 107,338,671, forward strand.
AGGAACTGACTCATGCTTCCTCTTTACCTGGAATATCTTTACCCCGTATCTTAGCAGACACATTCCCATATTTCAAGCATCATGGTAAATACCACCTCCTTTAAGTCTTTCTTAATCTTCTGAGTGATGTGCACTCTAGGGAAATCTAGCATCTTGGCTTTGGACATATTTCAAAAGACTACTGCCATGATTATTTCCAAAGACTACGTTGTTCTGTAGGAAAAGAGTTTTGGATCTACCAATGAATCAACTGACATCTCAATGGTTATTGAAGGGAAGTTCATCAGTCTGCAGGTAACCCATGCTGAGATAGAGCTGGAATGAGAACAAGAACTGACAGTTGTACAACTTTGCTGGTTGCTAAAGTATTAAAGTGTTGCATGATATGGTGTTTTGGTCCATCCTCACATTGCTATAAATAAATACTTGAGACTGGGTAATTTATAAGGAAAAGATGCTTAATTGGCTCACAGTTCTGCAAGCTGTATAGGAAGCACGGCAACATCTGCTTCTGGGGAGGCCTCAGGAAGCTTCCAATCATGGCGGAAGGCAAAGGGTGAACAGACACATCACATGGCAAAAGCAGGAGCAAAGAGTCAGGGCAGGAGGTGCTACATACTTTTAAACAACCAGATTGCATGAGAACTCATGCACTATTGTGAGGGCAGTACCAAGGGGAGTGGTGCCAAACGATTCATGAGAAATCCACCTCCATGATCCAATCACTGCCCACCAGGCCCCACCTCCAACACTGGAGATTACATTTCAATGTGAGATTTGGGTGGGGACACACATCCAAACTACCTCATATGCCATGGTGCATTTGCTCTAGATTGTAAGTTTCTTGAAAGTAGAAATGAAATACGTCTTTGTGGAGGCCAAAGCAGCTCCATCTCAGACACTAATCCACCATATGGGCTTCTGGTTAAGCCCAGTTCCAAAAGGGCCCCTAAAATTTCCAGTTTATCTATTGTTCCTTGTAGAAGAGCCAATACTTGCTATAAATCTTGCTCTCAGGTCAAACCACCTCGATGTTTTCTATGTCAATTGCCCTAAGCATCCCCTCTGAATCACCCTTTCCCTATGGTATATAAGCCCTGGGTCTGGGAGTAATGGTGAAACTGCCTTTGCAAAAATTCTAACAGTGAGAAAATTATGACAGTGAAGAGATCTGACCTAACCAACTCCATCTTGCCTTTAACCTCCAAGCTTCCTTGTTCACTCCTGAGTGTAGGCTGAACTAACTTTGGGGAGGAATTTAGTTTAGAGTTTAGCTTTAAAACAAAGAGTTTTCTTCCCAAAAGGAACTCCCTCCTTGCTTAGAACTCAAACCACCTTTGTAAAACCAACACATTAACCACAAGATTAGAAATTGTAGCTCAGGAGTCGTGCAGCCAGAGGCCACAAAATTCCTAACCTCCCCAGTTGCGCCTAAGGATAATGTTACTATTGTAAGACCTCGGCCTGGTGTTCGAGATATTTTTCAGCCACTGAATTCTGATGGATCAGTTGGTCCCACCCAGACCAGTAAACTGCCTCCTCTGGTCTTACGGCCCCCACCCAGAAACTGACGTGGTACAAGAAGACAGCTCCCTGTGATTTCAGCCCCGAACCCACCAATCAACGTTCCTCATTTCCTATCCTCTGTCTGCCAAACTATCTTTTTTTTTTTTTTTTTTTTTTTTTTTGGAGACAGAGTCTCACTCTGTTGCCCAGGCTGGAGTGCAGTGGCACAATCTTGGCTCACTGCAACCTCCACCTCCTGGGTTCAAGCGATTCTCCTGCCTCAGCCTCCTAAGCAGCTGGGATTACAGGCATGTACAACCATACTCGGCTAATTTTTTTATTTTATTGTTTTTAGTAGAGATGGGGTTTCACCATGTTGGTCAGGCTGCTCTCGAACTCCTGACCTCGTGATCCATCCACCTCGGCCTCCCAAAGTGCTGGGATTACAGGCGTGAGCCACCATGCCCGGCTTAAACCCTTAGCCTCTGAATTTTCAGGGAAGCTGATTTGAGTAATAATAAAACTCCAGTTTCCCGTTTAACTGTCTCTATGAGTATGAAACTCTTTATTGCAATTCCCCTGTCTTGATAAATCAACTGTATCTAGGCAGTGGGCAGGAAGAACCCGTTGGGCAGTCATAATAGCATGGGGATCCACCATCTGGTCTTCCCACTGCCCAAGACACAGGCATGGCTTCGGTTTGTAAGACGCTATTAAGTATTTTTTCCTAAGAAACTTTATTTACCAGCCTCTTTCTTTGGCCTCTCAGCTTCTTCCAACTTCTGGGGGTAGGTTTACATAGACCTGCCCACTGCAGAACGATCTTATATTCATGTATTTAGTCACTGACGTCCAAGGAGATTGATCAGCAGAAGGAACTTGGAATATCAGTAAACTATAATAATGTTATTTGCCTCCTGTCTCAAAATGCTAACTGAAAAAAAAAAAAAAAGGCCAGATATTTGACTAGGTTCATTCATCCAAAACACGCCTAGTTATGATGTGCTTCTTTGAGTACAATGACCAAGTTGAGTCTTACCAGGTGAAATTTAATGGTGTCTATAATCCCCACTGTTCCAGCATCCCAGAAGTCCCTCTCTGTTTGACACTTAAAAATAATACCACAAGCAGTTACCATTTCCCAAGCTCTCTGTGTGTCCTGGACACCTAGGAGACATTAGCTCCTTTAGTCCTCACAACAGCTCCCTGAGTTTCATACCCCCAGAGCAGAGCTCACAGAGGCCACGGGCATAGACTCTGAAGCAGGGCTGTCCAACAGGACTTTCTGCAATGATGAGAATGTTCCAGATCTACAATGTCCAACTCTGTACCGAACAGCCACATTGGCTACTGAGCACGTGAGATGTATGCCTGAGAAAATTAATTTTAAATTGTATTTAATTTTAATTAGTTTAAACTTAAATGGCCTCCAAATCTAAATCCCAGTGCTGCCACTTACTGAGTGGGCTTGGGCAAGGTACTGTACCTCACTAGCCTGGCTTTCCTTTCTGTTAAATGTTGTGAACTGAATTGTGTCCGCCCCCCCTCCCCCCGCCAAATTCATATGTAAAAGCCCTAACCCCCAGTACTTTTTTTTTTTTTAAGACAGAGTGCTCTGTTGCCCAGGTTGGAATGCAGTGGCATGATCTCTGTTCACTGCAACCTCCCCGGTTCACGCGATTCATTAAGTAGTGATGGTAAAGGAGGTCATGAGAAAGGGGAAGTCATGACATCAATACAATAAGACCAGTGTCCTTATAAAAAAAGGAGGCAATGCCAGGGGTACATGTACACAGAACACAGGAAGTGTGAGGATGCAGGAAGAAGGTGGCCATCTGCAAGCCAAGGAGAGAGGCCTCAGGAAAAACCAACCCTGCTTTCACCTTGACCTTGGACTTCCAGCTTCCAGAACTTTGAGAAAATAAATTTCCACTCTTTAAACCACCCAGTCTGTGATATTTTGTTATGGCAGCCCCAGCAAACTAATACAGTAAGATAAGAATTATAAGAATTGGCCAGTCATTTTGGTTTGCACCTGTAATCCCAGCACTTTGGCAACTGACATCAGAGGATTGCTTGAGGTCAGGAGTTCGAGACCAACCTGAGCAATATAGTGAGATGAGACTCCCTTGTCTCTACAAAAAAATTAGCCAGATGTGGTGGCATGCATCTGTAGTCCCAGCTACTCAGGAGGCTGAGGCAGGAGGATTGCTTGAGCCCAGGACTTCAAGGCTGCGGTGAGCTGTGACTGTGCCACTGCACTCCAGCCTGGATGACAGAGCAAGATTCTATCTTTAAAAAAAAAAAAAAAAAAAGTATAAGAACTGACTTCCAGGGATTGTCGTGAAAGTTAATTAACAGATATGCAAAGCACATGGCATAGTGCCCAGCACCTAGTAAGTGTTCACTAATAGTCACTAATGTTATTATCATTACTGATGAGCAGGCTGAGCTCAGAGCAGAAGGAACTTGCCAAGGCCACAGAGCCAGAAAATATGAGAACTAAGTCTCAAACTCGGTTCTATCTGATGCCAAGGGACACTGTTCTGCTCTGCTACCTTCCTTCCTTCTTCCCCACCTGGAACAGGAGACCCTAATCCCTATTTGGTGCAGATAGATGGCACACAGTGGGAAGAACACAAACCCACTGCTACCTTCCAAGTCTGTCTCTTCCCAGTAAGGAATCTTGGCACATGGATTCCAGGTATTATTCTGGGCCCAGATAAAAAACTAAATGTCCTGGCCAGGTGCGGTGGCTCATGCCTGTAATCCCAACACTTTGGGAGGCTGAGGCGGGCAGATCACAAGGTCAGGAGATTGAGACTATCCTGGCAAACACGGTGAAACCCCATTTCTACTAAAAATACAAAAAATTAGCCAGGCGTGGTGGCGGGCGCCTGTAGTACCAGCTACTTAGGAGGCTGAGGCAGGAGAATGGTGTGAACCCGGGAGGCAGAGGTTGCAGTGAGCCGAGATCGTGCCACTGCACTCCAGCCTGGGCAACAGAGCCAGACTTTGTCTCAAAAAAAAAAAACAAAAACAAAAACAAAAAGAAAAAACCTAAGTGTCCTATCATGGAAGTCTCTTAAGGAACACCAGAAGACGGAATGGAAACATTCACTGGCTTAAACACCTGGTTCCTTGGCATTCCCAAAGATGAGACTAATGTCCCATTGATGCAGGACAGGTGAGTCCCAAAATTGGGGCTTAGCCCAGGAGGGTTCTTGGCTTCACGCAGGAAAGAATTCGAGGGCTAGCTAGTGGTATTAGCAACTTTTATTGAAGCAGCAGTGCACAGCAGCAGCAGAGGTCCTGCTCCTTGCAGAGTAAGGCTACCTCACAGGCGCTACGCCCAGAGTAGCAACTCAGGGGCAGTTCTGCAGTCACGTTTATGCCCATTTTTAATTATATGCAAATTAAGGGGCAGGTTATGCAGAAATTTTTAGAAAAAGAGGGGTAACTTCTGGGTTTTGGGGTCATTGCCTTAGAAAGGGGTGGTAACTCCCAAGTGTTGCCGTGGCAATTGTAGACTGCAGTGGCACAGGTGGGCATCTCTTACGGAAAGGTGCTTTTGCCTCTTCCCTGTTTCAGCTAGCCTTCAATCTGGTCTGGAGTCGGAGCCTGCCTCCAGCAACCAGTCCCACCTCCTACCTTTCTACTGACTCCAGAGAGTGTCCGAACCTCTGGCTGTCTCATCGTGGTCAGTCAAGTTAGACACAACCATGCTTGTTTCTGTCAGGAATGCTCGAGTCCACCACATAACCAATTCCACTGCCAAAGCTGGGGCTGATTTCTGGCCAGGGACCCCCAAAGACTTCTTATCCTCAGTTAACCTAAACACACTGTTTGGGCCACTCATACACAGAAATACTACCAAGAGAAATGAGGCATCTTCCAAAACCAGATTACTTCTTTTTATTTTTTAAATTAATTAATTAATTAATTTTTTGGAAATGCATTCTCACTCTGTCGCTCAGGTTTGGAGTACAGTGGTGTGATCTTGGTTCATCACAACTTCCACCTCCCAGATTCAAGCGATCCTCCCACCTCAGCCTCCCGAGTAGCTGGAATTACAGGCATGCACCACCATGCCTGACTAATTTTTGTATTTTTAGTACAGACAGGGTTTCACCATGTTGGCCAGGCTGGTCTCTAACTCCTGACCTCAAGTGATCCGCCCACCTCAGCCTCCCAAAGTGCTGGGATTACAGGTGGGAGCCACTGCGCCCATCCAAAACCAGACTACTTCTTGCCACCACATAAGGCCATTCCTGAGAAGGAAGTAAGGAGCCTGCCCTCAAATGCTGCATAGCCTCTCCTCTCTGAGGGGGAGAACATTAGTACCTCCCAGGAAATCAAGCTTTAGACTAACACAATTCAGCAGAGCAGCCAATATGCTCATTGGAGCTGAAGAACTTTTCATCTGATGGGCCTCAATAATCAAGAAAGTGATTGGGTGCAGACAGGAATTCTGTCCCCACTCTGCCATGAAGAAACTTGGCCTCCATTTTTTTAACTGGCAAAGACAAATTGTATATATTTATGATGTACACCATGATGTTTTCAAATATGTATACATCGTGGAAACCTAAATCAAACTATTTAACATAAGCATTACCATACATGCTGATATGGTTTGGCTCTGTATCCCCACCCAAATCTCATGTCCAGTTATAATTCCTAATGTTGGGGGAGGGACCTGGTGGAAGGGGATTGGGTCATGGGGAAGGATTTCCCCTTGCTGTTCTCATGACAGTGAATGAGTTCCCATGAGATCTGGTTGTCTGAAAGTGTGTAGCACATTCCCCTTCGCTGTCTGTCTCCTGCTCCACCATGGAAAGACGTGCTTGCTTCCCCTTCGCCTTCTACCATGATTGTAAGTTTCCTAAGGCCTCCCAGCCATGGTTCCTATACAGCCTGCAGAACTGTGAGACAATTAAACCTCTTTTCTTCATAAATTACGCAGTCTCAAGTAGTTCTTTATAGCAGTGTAAGAACAGACTAACACACATATTTTGTGTGTGTGTGGTGAGAACACTTAAAATCTACTCTCTGAGCAATTTTCAAATATACAATACATTGTTATTAACTACGGTCACCATGTGTACAATAGTTCTCTTGAACTTATATCTTCTTGGCCTCCACGTTCTAGTTTCTAAAATGAGAGTGTTACATTAGCAGGATAACTAAGTTCCCTCCCAGTGCTAAAATGTTAAGTACGGAAGAAGAGAATTCTATAGTAATCCCTAAAAGTATTTTAAACCACTATTAAAATTTCCCTTTATACAATAATGATGCAATAGGAAAATGAGTGTAATCTTATCTTTCATTGTAATAGCCTAATCAAAAAGAAGACAACACTGAATGTAATAAAATTGTTAACTGCTCTGGGCTTGGTGGGCAGGATGAGCAAACGCAGTGAGAAGGGGTGAAGAGGAAAGGCACTCTCTCTGATCACAATGAGAAGACAACGGTGCCTCCATCCATCATCATGCAGGGGCTCAGAGAGTTGAGAGGAGCCCCAGGGTCAAGGGCTTAAACTTTCTGAGCTTTGAACCACTTGGGCAAACCACTCACCCTCCTTGCCTCCCAAAACCGACTTCTCTAAAACTATGAAAACTTCAGTGCTACCATGGATTTAAAAAAAAAAAAAAAAAAAACAGTGGCCAGCACTTTGGGAGGCCAAGATAGGAGGATCACTTGAGGCCAGGAGTTCAAGATTAGCCTGGGCAACTGAGCAAGATCCCATCTCAACAAAAAAATTGAAAAATTAGCTGAGCATGGTTGTGCACTGCTGTAGTCCCAGATACTTGGGAGGCTGAGGTGGGAGAATTGTTCGAGCCTGGGAAGTCAAGGCTGCCATGAGCTATGATCACACCACTATACTCTAGCTCAGATGACAGAGCAAAACCCTGTCTCAAAAAAAAAAAATTATTAAAAGATCTTTCCACCTAGTAATGTTTAACACTGAGTAGTTGGCAAAATTTGTCTGGGTATCAAGAGTGACTTGAGATAGGTAGGGGGATGGGCAGAGTTTGGGGGTCCTGAGATGCAAGGACCAGTGCTCTGAGGCAGTGCCCTGGGAAGGATTAACAGCATGGCACCCCCATTGAGATGTGCCCCTAAACAAGGAATTCCAGCCTGGACAAAGAGGCCCATTCCCCAGGCAGCAAAATGAAACAGTTGAGGACCACCCAGGTGCCATATGATTGGAACGGTGGACATTTCAGTGGAGCCCAAGTTCAGAGATAGCCAGTGACCAGGGACTCAGCCCCTCCTTTGCACTGCAGGAGATTCCTTCACCAGGGAAGAAAGCCCCAAAAACCACCAAGGTGGAATTTTCCACTCTACATGGATGGGAGCCTGGAAACAAAACTAGGCTGATTCAACGAAAGCAGAGACACGTGTTACGTCTAGCACACCTGAGTTTGTGGGCTCTGAGACATTCTCATGCCATTCTACAGGGGGCCCCTTCTGTTCTTTCCTACTTGGTGGCTGGTGGGACTTGCTAAAACTCCTCACTTTTAATATCTTCATCCTTAAATCTGGATCTTCTAGAGGGATTGAAGAAGGATAGACCATTCAATCCAATCTTCTTCTTCTTTTTTTTTTTTTTTTTTGAGACAGTCTCACTCTGTTGCCCAGGCTAGAGTGTAGTGGCATGGTCTCAGTTCACTACAGCCTCCAACTCCCAGGTTCAAGCAATTCTCATGCCTCGGCCTCCCAAGTCTCTGGGATTACAGGTGCTTGCCACCACATCCAGCTAATTTTTGTACATTTAGTAGAAACGGGGTTTTGCCATGTTGGCCAGGCTGGTCTCAAACTCCTGAGCTCAGGTGATCTACCCACCTTGGCCTCCCAAAGTGCTGGGATTACCAGCATGGGCCACTGAACCCAGCTTTTTTTTTTTTTTTTTTTTTAGCTCTAGTGCAGTGGTGTGATCTCAGCTTACTGCAGCCTCCACCTCCCAGGTTCAAGCAATTCTCATGCCTCAGCCTCCCAGGTAGCTGGGACTACAGGTATGCAGCCACTACACCTGGCTAATTTTTTGTATTTTTAGTAGAGACAGGGTTTTGCTGTGTTGGCCAGGCCAGTCTCAAACTCCTGACCTCAAGTGATCCGCCCACCTAGGCCTCCCAAAGTGTTGGGATTACAGGCATGAGCAACTGCGCCTGGCTGATCCAATCCTCATTTTACAGAAAAGCAAACTGATGTCTAGAGATTTGGAGCCACTTGCCAAGGTCAGCAAGTCGGTGGCTGGGCTAGGACTTGAACCCAGGTCTCACACTCTACCCTTGAATTCAATTCTCTTTTGGCTTCTATTCTATCTCCATAGCCACTTATCTCAGTGATCCAGTGGGTTTTGCTAGATCATTGTTACATACTTGCTGTGCACTAGAGCTCTCTCTATGGAACACTTTTGTCCATTCCATAGGGAACGTTTCTAAGATTCTAACGTTTCTAAGGCAGGGGGCGTTTCTCTGCCGGGAGATTGCAATTGTTAAGCATGTTGTCATGTAAAATAGCTTTCCATGAGTGGACATAGGGAGGAAGACGGAGAAGTTCTTTGTTGTCCCTAATTTCCCCTGCTTCCTCCATGCTCACTATTAAAGGAAAATACTGGTTTCAAACAGTTTCGTGTGTTATCTTACTTCAAGCATGATAACCCACCTGCACAGGGTGTTTGCACACCCGCGGTCAGTATCCTGGGCCCGCCAAGCATGCCAGTCCACAGGGTGGCGTCTGTCCTGCTCACGCCTCATCCTCCTCTCTCTCTCCATCTCCTCCCCACATCTCCCTCCTTTTCTCTTTGTGCCTGATTTTTTCTTCTACTCCTGCACTCTTGGCTCAGGGTGGCTCTGCTCTTGCTGCCATCTTGTGGTATTAGAGAGAATTAAATTAGCCTGAGCAGGAAGTAGGAAAGTCCTAGAATATGGTTAAGTACAGTTAAAGCCACTGTAATGTGATTAGGGAAGGGAAGTCCATTCTGAATCTTGATCCACGTAACCAGGGCATCTTTAAGCACTTGAGTGTTTCCACGTACTGTGCATTCGCTACTCACTAGGAGTACAGAAGGATGAGCTGGCCAAAGGCCCAGAAACAGCCTTTATTCTTCTAATTTGGCTTCCTACAAATTGAGGGACACTGGATGGGCGCTACCAAATTAACCCACCGTGTTATTTTTGAGATCATTCTGTGCTATGTATTCGAAAGACAGGTCTTCCCTGTCGACCTCAAATTTGACCATTATGGATGGATTCTCGTCTTGGAGTTCTGAAGGCAGACCCATTTTTAAGAATTACCTCCTAAGGTGTTAATAAGGTCCTTAAAAATAAATGGAACAGTGTTGTTCACAGATTGAAAGACTTGATGTTGTTAAGACAGCAATACTACCCAAAGCAACACACAGAGTCAATGCAATCCCTATCAAAATCCCAATTGGATTTTTTGCCAAAATGGAAAAACTCATCCTAAAATACAGAATTTCAAGGAATCAGAATAGCCAAAACAATCTTTTAAAAAAAAAAAAAAAAAGTTGACTGCTCTGATTCCTTAAAATTCCATATCAAGACTTGATACAGAGCTACAGTACAGTAATCAAAACAATGTGGTACTCACACAAAAATATATGTGTGTGTGCATGTATATCAATAGAATAGAACAGAAATGAGAATCCAGAAATAAGCCTTCACATCTATAGTCAGTTGATTTTCAATAAGGGTGCCAAGACCATTCAATGGAAAAGAATGGTCTCTTCAATGAATGATGCTGGGAAAACTGAATATTCACACACCAAAGAACGAATTTGGATCCTTACCATACACCATATACAAAAATTAACTCAAAATGAATCAAAGACCTAAATTTTAAAAGCTAAAACTATGAAATTGTTAGAAGAAAACATAGAGGAAAATCTACATGACCTTGTATTTCTTAATATGACATTAAAAGCCCAGGCAACAACAACAAAATAGAATTTATTAAGATTACAAACTTTTGTACATTAAAGGATACTAGCGAGGTAGGAGATGGGGCTTGACTCCGGAAGCAGGGCTCAGACACTGGACCAAATTGAGGACTAGCTAAAACAGATCTGGGGCAGAAGCAGAGCAACTTTCCATAAGACACACCCACTAGTGTGCCATTTCAGTTTACCATTACCAAGGCAACACTCCAGTGTTACTGCCCCTTACCATGGCAATGACCCAGCAACCCAGAAGTTACCACCCTCATCCTAGAAATGGCTCCATAAACCGCCCCTTAATTTTCATATAATTAGAAGTTGGTAAAAGTTTAACTGAAGAACTACCTCTGAGCTGCTACTCTGGGCACGCTGCCTAGGGGGTAGCCCTGCTCTGCAAGGAGCAGTACCCTGCTGATACTGTACATCACCGCTTCAGTAACAGTTGCTGTTTAACGTCACCAGCTCGTCCTTGAATTCTTTCGTGGGTGATATGGTTTGGCTGTGTCCCCACCCAAATCTCTTCTTGAATTGTAACTCCCACAATTCTCACATGTCATGGGAGGAACCCAGTGGGAGGTAATTGAATCATGGGGGCAGGTCTTTCTTGTGCTGTTCTCATAGTAGTGAACAAATCTCATGAGATCTGATGGTTTTAAAAAGAGGAGCTCCCAGGCCAGGCATGGTGCCTCACGCCTGTAATCCCAACACTTTGGGAGGCCGAGGCGGGCAGATCACGAGGTCAGGAGATCGAGACCATCCTGGCTAACACGGTGAAACCCCTTCTCTACCAAAAATACAAAAAATTAGCCAGGCATGGTGGTGGGCGCCTGTAGTCCCAGCTACTGGGGAGGCTGAGGCAGGAGAATGGCGTGAACCTGGGAGGCATAGCTTGCAGTGAGCTGAGATCGCACCACCGCCCTGCAGCCTGGGCAACAGAGCGAGACTCCATCTCAAAAAAAAAAAAAAAAAAAGAGGAGCCCCCCTGCACAAGCTCTCTGTCTTTGCCTGCCACCATCCACCTAAGAGGTGACTTGCTCTTCCTTGCCTTCCATCATGATTGTGAGGCTTCCCCAGCCATGTGGAACTGTGAATGCTCCATTAAACCTCTTTCCTTTGTAAATTGCCCAGTCTTGGGTATGTCTTTGTCAGCAACAAATACACTGGGCAAAGCCAAGAACCCTCTAGAGCTAAGCCCCAGTTTTGGGGCTTGCCTTTCCTGTATCACTATTAAGAGCATTGAAAAGACAGCTCACAAAATGGAATTTAAATGTTTGCAAATCATATATTTGATAAGGATTTAATATTCAGAATATATAAAGAAGTATAACTCAACAACAAAAAGACAAAACTGCAATTCAGAAATGGGCAAAAGACTTGGATAACATTTCTCCAAAGAAAATACGCAAATGACTAATGAGTTTATGACAAGATACCCAATGTCATTAGTCATTAGAGAAATTCAGATCAAAACCATAATGAGGTACCACTTCATACCCATTAGAATGACTTTTTTTTTTTTTTTTTTTTTTTGAGATGGAGTCTCACTCTGTCACCCAGGCTGGAGTTCAGTGGTGTGATCTCGGCTCACTGCAACCTCTGTCTCCCAGGTTCAAGTGATTCTCCTGCCTCAGCCTCCTGAGTAGCTGGGATTACAGGCTCATGCCCCCACACCCGGCTAATTTTTGTATTTTTAGTAGAGACAGGGTTTCATCGTGTTGGCCAGGCTGGTCTTGAACTACTGACCTCAGGTGATCTGCCTGCCTCAGCCTCCCAAAGTGCTGGTATTACAGGCATAAGCCATTGTGCCCAGCCGGCTATAATTTTTTAATGAAAAAATAACAGTTGTTGGAGAAGATGAGAAGAAATTGGAACTACTACACATTGTTGTTGGGAAGTGGAAATGGTACAGCCACTGTAGACACAGACTGGCCATTCCTCAAAAAGTTAAACATCGAATTTCCATGTGATTCAGCAAATTCACACCTAGATATAGACCCCAAAAAGTTAAAAACAAGGGCTTGAACAGATGTTTGTAAACAAATGTTCACAGTGTGCTATTCACAACAGCCTAAAGCGGAAACAACCTAAGCGTCCATTCACAGATGAGTGGCTAAACAAAATGTGGCACATAACACTATGGACTATAATTTAGCTGTAAAAACAATGACATTCTGATACAGACTACGACATGGATGGACCTCAGTGCTAAGACACGGGGCTGAGAATGAGCGTGGTGGCGCACACCTGTAATCCCAGCACTTTGGGAGGCCAAGGCTATCCAAGAGGATTGCTTGAGCCCAGGAGGTCAAGACCAGCCTCAGCAACATGGCAAGACCCTGTATCTCCAAAAATAGAAAAAAAAAAAAAAGTAACCAGATATGGTGGCAAGCACCTGTAGTCCCAGCTACTCAGGAGGCTGACGCAGGAGGATGGGTTGAGCTCAGAAAGTCAAGGCTAGAGTGAGCCGTGATCATGCCACTGCACTCCAGCCTGGGCAACAAAGCGAGACTCTGTCACCAAAAAAAAAAAAAAAGTGCTAGTTGAAAGAAGCCAGACACAAAAAAATACTGCATAATTTCAAATTCAGAAACCATACAGACAAAAAGTGGTTACCAGGGCCTGGGGGAAGGAATAATGAGGCGTTACTGCATAATGGGTATGAAGTTTATGTTTGAGATAATGAAACAGTTTTCTAAATAGGTAGAGGCAATGATTACATGGCATTGTGAATGTGATTAATTCCACTGAATTATATGTTACAAAACAATTAAAATTACAAATCTTATGTTATATATACCTTGCCACCATAAAAACAATAAAAAAAAATAGAAGTGGGAAAGACCACTTAACTAAACCCACAAGAATGAAAATGTCATAATAAATGGGAGTAAGAGAACAGGCTTGATGGTGGAGCTATCTTGAAAAATAACAGGCTGGGCATGGTGGCTCATGCCTGTAATCCCAGCACTTTGGGAGGCTAAGGCAGGAGGATTGCTTGAGCCTAGAGTTCAAGACCGGCCTGGGCCACATGGAGAAACCCCATCTCTACAAACAAAAACAAAAGCCTACAAAAATTAGCTAGGGTTACGCCTGTAGTTGCAACTACTCAAGAGGCTGAGGTGAAAGCATTGCTTGAGCCCAGGAGGTCAAGGCTGCAGTGAGCCGTGATCATGTCACTGCACTCCAGCCTGGGTAACAGAGTGAGAACTTTCTCAAAAAACAAAAAGGAAAAGAAGCTTATTTCTATGATATTTAACATATTTTACATTATGTTTCAATGAGCATATTTTACATTGTGTTTCAATTAATTAGTAACTCAAAACAGAGACAAAATGAGGAGCCACGGTGACTCAGGCGTATTGTCCTGGCGCATAAGGAGGAGACGCCAGGCGTTCGAGGCCAGCTTAGGCAACATAGAAACCTCTCATCTATATAACCAAAAAAAAAAGAGAGACAAAAATTAAGTCTTCATTTTTTTTCTCCCCAAAAAAAAGTAATATCCTTCCCTTAAAGACACCCGAGCTGAGCACACACATACCTCTACTGCGGGCAGGAGGGATGTCTGAGTGCAGTCTAATTCGATGGTGGTCTGCTCCCTGGTGAATGATTTTGCATCTTGAGGTCTTTTGTTTCCCTAAGGTCATAAATATATGGGAAACCAAGAAACCTCTGGCCTCATAGGAAAAGTGGCTATAGCACCGTGAGCAGTAGACAAGGCCAACTCCATGATCTGTGAGGCCCAGTGCAAGGTGAAAACGCAGGACCCCTTGTGGAAAAGGTCTTAAGAGTTTCAAGACTGGCTGGACACGGTGACTCACGCTTGTACTCCCAGCACTTTGGGAGGCCAAGGTGGGAGGATCACTTGAGGACAAGAGTTGGAGACCAGCCTGGTCAATATAGTGAGACCCCATCTCTACAAAAAAATTTAACAATGTAGGTGGCTGTGGTGACATGAGTCTGTAGCCCCAGCTGTTTAGGAGGTCAGGGAGGGAGTCTCGCTTGAACCCAGGAGATCGAGGCTGCAGTGAGCCATGACTGTACTGCTGCACTCCAGCCTAGGTGATAGAGCAAGACTCTGTCTCGAAACAAACAAACAAAAATGGTTAAGGCTATACCACCAGAGTGTTTAACCACGGGCACTTCTGAGTGAAGGGCTCTGTGTGACACACCTAGAAAGCTGTCCCTGGCTGTAGCTAAGAGCCTAGAGTGTTCAGGTGGAAGTTCAGAGAAAGAAGAGGTACCTGAGTGGCCCCCAGGTACCAGTGGGGTTCACATAGCTGAGGAGGACACAATCAACTGACGGGCCCAACAGCCATCCCCACGCCTTCTCGCCTGCTGCTTCTCACTGCAGGGGCTGAAAACCTGTCTCTTCTCACAGTCTTTCACAGCTAAAGGGAGCCTTCGGCTGGCTCCCCATGCTGACGATGGGACTGATGGGGAAATCTGCTAGGAGGCTTCAGAGAGTTTTTTTTTTTTTTTTTTTTTTTGCAACAAACATGATATATATTCACAATACAATCCACAATATAAAAGAAGTCATGAACATCCATAAGGAAAAAATGGGTATAGCAGTCAAAACTGTATTTGGCTACAAGAACCATCAAAACAAACATAGTGGCTTAACAGATGAAAGGAAGGACTGTTTCACTTGGGTAACAAGAAGTCCCATGGGGATCAATCCAAAGCTGATACATTGACTCCAAATATCACCAGTGTCCCAGGCTCTGTAAATCTTTAGGTTCATGCATTCTTAGTATGTAGTTTTTATCTTTTTGGTTTCAAAATGACTGTTGCATCTCCTGGCAGCTCAAGTGGAAAGAAGATGGAAATTGGAGAGGAATGCACCAGAAGACTTATTTCTCGTATCAATAAGGGGGTGGGGGTGGAACATTAAAATTTAGAGTTCACTGTCTCTATGGTGGAGTCAAGTAAGGGAGAAACATGTTGCAAATGGAGATTGATTTGGCCAAAGTACAGTGTCTTTCCTGATAAAAGGAACAGCTCAGCCACCACCACCTGGGTTCCCCTTACTTGCCCTTGAATGCAATATCAAGTCTGTAGCTGCAACAGCCATCTAACAAGGACAAGGTGATGTGCATGCGACCCCACACGCTAAGTGTGGCAGTGCAGAAGCACCTGCGTATGTCCTCCATCACACGGTGAGCAGCCCATACAAAACTAGCACCCGCCCACCTCCAGGTCTGTCTCCTCCTACCACCAAACCCACCTATCCCCACCCCTAACACCACCATCTTCCTATGGGGCACACACTCCATGCTTCTCCCCAGCCTGTACACCCACCCAACCAAACTTACCAGGCCCAGGTGAAGCTCCAGCTAAATGCTAGCTCATGACTCTTTCTTTCTTTTTTTTTTTTTTAACTTTTTTATTTTTGAGACAGAGTCTTGCTCTGTCACCCAGGCTGGAGTGCAACTGCAATGGTGCAATCTCAGCTCACTGCAACCTTCGCCTTCTGGGTTCAAGCAATTCTCCTGCCTCATCCTCCCCAGTAGCTGGGATTACAGGCACCCACCATTACGTCCGGCTAATTTTTTTGTATTTTTAGTAGAGATGGGGTTTCGCCATGTTGGCCAGGCAGGTCTTGAACTCCTGACCTCAGGTGATCTATCCACCTCAGCCTCCGAAAGTGCTGGCATTACAGGTATGAGCCACCACACCTGGCCCATAACTCTTCTTAAGGGCTCTTGGGAAATCCTGTTGGACTAAATACACTGGGTTGCATCCCCATCTTATTCTTCACTCATCCAAGGCCAAGCTAGGTTCAGCCCTGGGCATCCTGTCCAACGCAGAGAGAACAAAAGCAGCTCACTCTCACAGTGTTCTGTGTGCTCAGCTCAAAGTTTTCATCCATCCTCATTGGATCCTTGCCTATGAGGTAGATATTTTCATCTCCATCCGACCAAGGGGGAAACTGAGGCTCAGAGCAACTCTCCCACCCAAGGTCACTGCCCAGGTCTTGATCAGGAAGTATTCCCACACTCACACCCTGGAATCCTCATGGTACAAGATTTGGAACCTCAACTCAGCTGGACGCTGGAGAGCCTCACTGTCTTCTACCCGCCTCCTCCTGCAGGCGACTAAAGGCTCACAGTCCTTCTTCTCCCTCCTCCCATCTCCACGCCCTCCAAGTCTCCTGCAGTAAACAGTCCAGAAGGGCCCAGAGCCAAGGCAGAAACTTCATTAGCAAACCGCATTTCAGGGGCACTGTCGGGCCCTGCTATTTCAAGGCTGCTCTGAGTCCCGATGTCCCTACTAATGGGCAATGCATGTCCCATAGTCCAGCTTGATTTAGAAGACCCAGAGAAAGACCCTCACCCACGGGGGTTACTTTCAGGACTGCCATAACAAAATACATAGACCGGGTGGCTTAGAAACTACAGAAATGTGTTGCTCATAGTTCTGGAGGCTGGCAAGTACAAGATCAAGGCATCTGCAGATTTGGTGTCTGATGAAGGCCTTCCTCCTGGTTCATAGGCTTTAGCTAAGTGCTTCATAGCTCTGCATGTCTTCATACTGGCCTGTAAGGGGCAAGGAAGCTTTCCAAGGTTCCTTTTATAAAGGGCACTAATCCCATTCATGAAGGCCCCACCTGCAAGACTTAATCACCTTCTCACACCACCTCCTCACACCATCACATTGTGGGTTAGGAGTTCAATGTATGAATTTAGGGGTTGGGGAGACATAGACATTCAGTCCGCTGCACCAGTGCTGCCCAAAGCCTGGCGGATCTCATCAAGACTCCTCAGCTGCAGGTTGTTGGGGTCACCCCTCTTGAGCTACAGTTAACTCGGGCTGTGTTAAAATAGGCTGGGCTAGGTGGCTCACCCCTGTAATCTCAGCACTTTGGGAGACTGAGGCTGGCGGATCACCTGAGGTCAGGAGTTCGAGTCCAGCCTGGCCAATATGGCGAAACCCCATATCTATTAAACATACAAAAATTAGCCGAGTGTGATGGTGCACGCCTGTAATCCCAGCTACTGGGGAGGCTGAGGCAGGAGAATGGGAATGGCTTGGACTCAGGAGGCAGAGATTGCAGTGAGCTGAGATGGCGCCACTGCACTCCAGCCTGAGCAACAGAGTGAGACTCCATCTCAAAAAAATAAAATAAAATGAAGATCCCAGTCTAATTACTGTAATGATTTCAAAGCAGTGATGAGTAAAGGCAATATATTTTGAAACAGCACCAACAAGTGAAATGTAATAGGAAACTATAGGATTCTATTCACGACACAGTCAGACACTACTCACGCCATTGTGGTTTGTTGCCTATGTTCATAGTAGAAGGAAATGCTGTCTTTCAATTCATGGTTAATGAGAATAAAGACAATCACTTTCCCTATCCAAGTTCAAAGGAGTCTGTGGTCCCCAGGCTGAGAACCCCAGCCAAGAGGTTCTTTGCTGTCTTCTAGGCTAGAGCTTTGGAATCTGAATGTGTCGGGGTAATGTCTCCTGGGTTTGCCAAATCCTCAATGAATCACCCAGTTCTCCCCTATCCTTCTTTCTCAAGGATCATCTCCCATCTCAAAATAATCCAGATACTGCCCTTCTACTCTCTGCATCTATGAATTCGACTGTTAGATTTCGCTTACTAGTGAGATCCTGCAGTGTTTTTCTTTTTGTGTTTGGCTTATTTCACTCAGTATAATGTCCTCCAAGTTCATCAAGGTTGTTGTAAATGGCAGAGTTTCCCTTTTGGAAGGCTGAATAATCTGTGTACATATACCACAGTTTCGTTATCCATCATCTGCCCTGAACACCTGGGTTGTTTTCATATCTTGGCTATTGTGAATAATGATGGAATGAGCATTGGAGTGCAGCTGTCTCTAGGTATCCAGGTTTAGTCTCTCACCCTGAATGTTGAAACCTTAATCTCCTGCAGGGTTTATCCCAGGACCACATCCAGGATTGTCCTAGGCAAGTTCCTGTTCAAGCTTGGAGTTACTCATCACCTCCTCGCTGAGGCCTCTGTGACTCCGTGGGATACCTTAGTGGTTTCTCTGTCCCAGGCTCCACCTCCCAACGCAGCACTGACCACCCCATCCCTGCCTCCACTGACCTAGTTCCTGGGCTGGAACTGGAGTGAGACTGACATGTGACTTTGGGAGTTAAGGCAATGGAGAGCTGGTGTTGCGAAATGGAGCAGTCCCACTGCTTTCCTGCCCTGCCCCACTGACCCTGAGGCCACGTGTTCTCTCTGGGGAAGGGCTGCCCTCCTCCTAAGACGAACAAGAAGCAAGCTTGATTGTGTTTCGCCACTGCGAGTCCAGGGTTTGTCTGTTGTGGCGCTGGCATTAAACACCCTGGCACACTCAGACCTCAAAGCCCAGGCCTAGAAGACAGTGAAGCAGCCTGGTAGATGGTAAGTGATGAAATATTCTGCTTTTAATAACTTTTTTTTTGAGACTGTCTCACTCTGTCACCTGGCTAGAGTGCAGTGGCGAGATCTCAGCTCACTACAACCCCCACCTCCTCGGTTCAAGCGATTCTCATGCCTCAGCCTCCCGTGTGGCTGGCACTACAGACATGCACCACCACACCTGGCTAATTTTTTTATTTCTAGTAGAGACTGGGTTCCACTATGTTGCTCAGGCTGGTCTCGAACTCCTGACCTCAAGTGATCCACCCAACTTGGCCTCCCAAAGTGCTGGGATTACAGGAGTGAGCCACAGCACCCGGTCAATAATGTTTTTGTTTAATTTTTTTTTTTAAGCTAGCTAACATTAACTGAGGTCATTCTGAATTAGGTATTGTTCTAAGAATGCAACAGTCCTGAAGTCATTTAATCCTCACACCCCATACCTATGGGACTGGTACCTATTATCTCACTCCCATTAACAGATGAGAAAACAGAGGCACAGAGAGGTATAGTAACTTGTCCAAGGTCACACAGCCACAAAGCATTGAAGCCAGGATTTCAACTCAGACAGCCAGACTCTGGGGCCCACACACTCACTTCTTAACTAAGAATGGCAGCTGGGCACGGTGGCTCACGCCTGTAATCCCAGCATTTTGGGAGCCTGAGACGGGCAGATCACGAGGTCGGGAGATCGAGACCATCATGGCCAACGTGGTGAAACCCCGTCTTACTAAAAATACAAAAATTAGCTGGGTATGGTGGCATGTGCCAGTAATCCCAGCTACTCTGGAGGCTGAAGTGGAAGAATCGCTTGAATCCATGAGGCGGAGGTTGCAGTAAGCCGAGATCACGCCACTGCACTCCAGCCTGGTGACATAGCAAGACTCGGTTTCAAAAAAAAAAAAAGGCAAATGCGGAATTCACTGAAACGCTGCCACTGAGACATGCAACCTCAGACAGAGTTGGTCAACGACTGCAGCCCTGGCGAAGCAGGTGAGTGGTTTGGGAGCAAAGGAGCAATAGCAGCAATGAAGAGGCTCAGAAGGTCTCAGCCAGTCCTCAGCCAGGTAGCCATGATAGGCTGAATGAGGGCCCCCAAAGATGTGCGTATCTTCATCCCCACACCTGCACATACGGCAAAGGGACCTTGCAGATGGGACTAAGTAAGGGTCTTGAGATGGGAGATGATCCTGGATGATCCAAGTGAGCCCAGTGTCATGACAAGGGTCTTTATAAGAGGGAGGGTCCTTCTAACAGGAGGCAGAAGGTCAGAGTGGAGAAAAAAGTGACAGCAGAAGCAGGGAAAGGGACTGGAGGGTGCTGCTGGCTGTGAAGACGAAGGAGGGATATATATAATTTCAGAAAATTATATATATCCATGTATTGTGTTTGTTCGTGTGTGTGTGCGTGTGTGTGTATATATATACACACACACACAGAGAGAGGTAGAGAATAAGCAGGAGGAGGAGGAAGAAGAGGAGGAGGAGAAGGGGGAGGAGGAGGAAGAGGAAGAAATCAAATATAAGATTAACATTTGAGGAATCTGGGTGAAAGGTATAAATAATTTGTTGTACTCTTTGTAACTTCTCTCAAATTAATTTAAAATAAAAATTTTAACAAAAAAAAAAGGAGAGGAGCCAGGGTTCAAACTTGATTTGGGGCTTTCCATAGGAGACCAGGGTTGCACACTGGCTCCCAGGGTCCCAGAGTTCATCTCAGGTCAATCTGAGGCTCTCTCAAACTCAACTAAAACATACTCCACAAAAACGGCATGAGAATTAAGCCCTCTAGCCAGGAGAGTTATGGTGGTGATGCTTTCATTGAAGCAAAGGCTGTCTCCCTCATTTTTACTTTAGGGGAATTTAGATTTTGGTAGGTGGGATTTTCTTGGAGTCATCGGTGCTCATATGAAGGCAGAATAGGATATTGAGTTAGAATCCTGGTTGTACCATTTAGTTGCCGTATGACTTTGAACAAGCAAATTGAGTTTTCCGTGCCTCAGTTTCCTCACCTGTAAGATGAAGATCATAATAGTAGACATCACATAGGGTTGTTATGGATTGAATCCATTAAAATGTATGTAAAGAGCTGGGGACAGCGCCTGTCACAGGAGTAATGCTCTGTAATCGCTGCTTGTCATCATCACCAACATCATCACCAGGATTAATAGGATTTCCATTAAGATTCTTGACTTTAGAGTCAAGAAATCCAACTTGGAGCCAGTGATGCATGTAGCACTTACTCACTGGTGACACTGAGTTAGTTACTTGTCCCATCAAACCACAGCGTCCTTATCTGTAAAATGGGAATGATACTAACCACTGGGCATGTGACATACTCAGCCTGGTGCTGGGCACACAGGAGCCCTCATTGATGGCTGGGAGAAAAATTACCTGGAAAACCCATTCAGGTAGCTATTATTTTAATAAAAAGAAAGACAGAAAATAACAAGTGTTGGTGAGGATGTAGAAACTTTGGATCCCTGTGCACTCTCGGTGGGGATGTAAAATGCTCTGGGAACAGTATGACAGTTCCTCAAAAATTAAAATAGAATTACTATATTGTATTTGCTCTGGCTGCCTTGAGAAAATATCTGGCCAGGTGCGGTGGCTCACACCTGTAATCCCAGCACTGTGGGAGGCCGAGGCAGGTGGATCTCCTGAGATCAGGAGCTCAAGACCAGCCTGGCCAACATGGTGAAACCTCGTCTCTACTAAAAATACAAAAAAAAAATTAGCTGGGTGTGGTGGCCTGTACCTGAAGTCCCAGCTACCTGCTACGCTGAGGCAGGAGAATCACTTGAACCCCGGGGGTGGAGGTTGCAGTGAGCCGAGATCACACCACTTCACTCCAGCCTGGGCGACAGAGCGAGACTCCATCTCAAAAAGAAAAAAGAAAATATCATAGACCAGGTGACTTAAACAACGGATATTTACTTCCAACAGTTCTGGAGGCTGGAAGTTTGGGATCAGAGTGCCAGCATGGTCTGGTTCTTGCGAGACCCCCATCCCTGGCTTACAGGCAACTGTCTTCTTGATACTCCCTCACATGGCCTTTCCTCATTGCCTGTATGCACAGGGAAGGAGAGAGAGAGATCCCTGTTTCTCCTCTTCTTATAAGGCCACCTATTTCATCAGATTGGAACTTCATCCTTATGACCCCTTTTGATTTTTTTTTTCTTTTGAGATGGAGTCTCACTCTGTCACCCAGGCTGGCGTGCGGTGGTGCCATTTTGGCTCACTGCAACCTCGCCGTCCAGGGTTCAACGGATTCTCTTGCCTCAGCCTCCCAAGAAGCTGGGACTACAAGACCATGCCACTATGCCTTGCTAATTTTTGTATTTTAGTAGAGGCAAGGTTTCACCATGTTGGTCCAGCCTGGTCTCAAACTGCTGACCTCAAGTGATCCATCTACCTAGGCCTCCCAAAGTGCTGAGATTACAGGCATGAGCCACAGCGCCCGGCCCCTTATGATCTTAATTACCTCCTAAAAGCCCTATCTCCCAATATGGTCACATTGCAGGTGAGGGCTTCAACATATGAATTGGGGAGCGGGGAGTTCAGTCTAGCTCGTATGATCCAGCAATCCTGCTTCTGGAGATACACCCAAAAGAAGTGACAACAACGTCTGAAAGAGGTATTCGTACACCCATAACTCATAACAGCTCTATTCACAACGACCAAGAGGTGGAAGCAACACAAAGGTCCACTGATGAATGAACAGATAACAAATCGAGAACCAGATGTGGTACATACATACAGTGAAATATGATTCACCCTAAATAGGAAGAGAATCCTGACACAGCTACAACATGGGGAAACCTTGAGGACATTATGCTCAGTGAAATAAGCCAGGCACAAAAAGGCAAACACTGCATGCTTCCACTTATAGGAGGTACTGGACTAGTCAAGTTCTTAGACACAGAAGGTAGAATGGTGAGTGCTACAGGCTGGAGGGAGGGGAAAATGGGAAAGTTCTTGTTTAAAGGGTACAGTTCCAGTTTTGCAAGATGAAAAAGTACTAAAGATTGGTTGTAAAACAATGTGTATATACTTAACACTTAACTTAGATAGAATTGAAATGGTAAATTTTATGGTATGCATTTTTACTGCAATAAAAAACATTAAAAATAAATTATCTGGAAATGTCTCCAGCATTAGAACGAGGGACCAAGATAGACCACTAGGGGGCGTTCCACACACACACACTCCCATTTTATTTCTCAGCCTTCCCTGCTGGACTCCAGCGGTCCATTTGTAGAGCGGGGAAAAGAACTAGGGTTCCTCTCTCCTTTCTGCTCCCCCTCCCTTCCCCAGATGGACCAGCTCTACATAAGCAACACACACACACCACACACACACACACCCCTCCCCCCAACTCCCTCTCTTAGTCCCCTAGCCACACCAAACTTCCACCACACCCCAGGCCACACTAACTCTAAACCCCGTTCTTTCTCTGGGTCCCTTCCCTCCATGCTGGAGACACAGCGAGTCCCAGATTGAGTGCTCCCACCTCGCCTGGCTGCCCACAGGCCTTCTCGATGGCCCAGGGGCTGGGGAAGAGGGGAGAGGAGGCAAGGGCCCATCCACCCAAACTGTAGAGGAGAGAAACTGTGGTCCCCAAAGACAAAGGGACACCACAATGGAAATAGATCAGATACCTCACATCCCAGGTACAAGAGCTCCAACGTCAGCCAGACCTGGGGTTTTCAGGCTCAACTGCTCACTGTGTATGCCATAACCTCTGCTGCCTCCGTTTCCCCACCTGTAAAATCTGTAATAACGTCTGTCAGGGTTTTTGGGAAGACTAAAAGAGCATAATAAGGTGGCTCACAGCTGTAATCCCAGCACTTTGGGAGGCCGAGGTGGGTGGATCACTTAAGGTCAGGAGTTTGAGACCAGCCTGGCTAAATGTACAAAAGTTAGCCGGGTATGGTGGCTCATGCCTGTAGTCCCAGCTACTTGGGAGGCTGAGGCAAGAGAATCACTTGAACCTGGGCAGAGGAAGTTGCAGTGAGCTGAGTTCATGCCACTGCACTCCAGCCGGAGTGACAGAGCGAAAGACCCTGTTTCAAAAATAAAGAAAAGAAAGAGTATAATAAAATCCCTGTACCTAGAAATCACTCCATGAATGGGCTAACTACTATTCCATGCCCCTTAGCTGGTGCTGGCCTGGGTCCCCTTCCACCTCCCAGGGGCTTCTGTTACACGAGCACCCACCCTCCAGTTTGCACTTTCTCTTAAGAAATCTTTCTTGAAGAAACTCACACCATGATCTTCTGACCACAGGGCAGTGATTTCACCAGGTAGGAATCACTGGCTTACAAGTAATAGAAACCCAGTTAAATCACCTCAAGGAAACTGGGGTGCCTCATGGAACCTAAGGAAAAGTTGAATAGCCAGTCGCTGGAAAGAGCAGAT
The DNA here is from genome assembly GCF_008728515.1 of Papio anubis. Classification (NCBI taxonomy): domain Eukaryota; kingdom Metazoa; phylum Chordata; class Mammalia; order Primates; family Cercopithecidae; genus Papio; species Papio anubis. Next base: position 107,362,939 of record NC_044984.1, read on the forward strand.
TCGAGATTTGAACCCCTTGGGGAATGCAGGAAACATTCTCCCTCTCTTCTCTCCCGTCCCATGTCTCCATCTCTCTCCCTCCCTACGCCTGCTTCTCACATGGCTGCACTCACTTCCTCCAGCTTGCCATTCCTACAGCATATCAAGCACCCTCCCACCTAGCGGCCTTTGCACCTGTTGTGCCCTCTACCCTGTGCCCTCTTCCTCAGATCTCCCCTTATTCACTATTCTCTCCTTCAAGTAATGGCTTAGATGTCACCTGGGAGTACCTTCCCTGACCAGCTGATTAAAGTTGCAACCCCAGTCTGGACAACATGGCCAAACCCCGTCTCTACAAAATAAACAAAAATTAGCCGGGTGTGGTGGTGCACACCTGTAGTCCTAGCTACTCGGGAGGCTGAGATGGGAGGGTCAATTGAGCAAGTGAGGTTGAGGCTGCAGTGAGTTGTGATCATGCCTCTGCACTCCAGCCTGAGCAAGAGAGCAAGACCCTGTCTCAAAAGAAGAAAAAACAGTAATCATATCTTCACCCCCGGCATGATCTGGATGATCTAGCCCCTCCCTGCTTACTCGCTTATTTCTTTAATCTTGATCCACAAAAAAGGGGGTTAATAATACTTTCATCATCTTTTAATTAATTGGTTAATTTTAAGAATGGCTGGGCAAGGCCAGGCGCGGTGACTCAAGCCTGTAATCCCAGCACTTTGGGAGGCCGAGACGGGCGGATCACGAGGTCAGGAGATCGATACCATCCTGGTTAACACAGTGAAACACCATCTCTACTAAAAAATACAAAAAAAAACTAGCTGGGCGAGGTGGCGGGCACCTGTAGTCCCAGCTACTCAGGAGGCTGAGGCAGGAGAATGGTGTAAACCCGGGAGGTGGAGCTTGCAGTGAGCTGAGATCCGGCCACTGCACTCCAGCCTGGGCTACAGAGCAAGACTCCGTCTCAAACAAAAAAAAAAAAAAGAATGGCTGGGCACCACGGCTCACACCTGTAATCCCAGCACTTTGGGAGGCCGAGGCAGGAGGATCACTTGAGCCCAGGAGTTCAAGACCAGCCTGGATAACAAAGGGAGACCCTGTCTCTACAAAAATAAAATAAAATAATTTTATGCTGGTACGTGTCTGTAGCCCCAGCTGAGGCAGGAGAATTGCTTGAGCCCAGGAACTGGAGGCTGCAGAGTGCTGTGATCGCACCACTGCACTGAAACCTGAGCAATAGAGCGAGACCCTGTCTCTTAAAAAAGAAGAAGAATGTAATAAACACCAGTGAAACCACTACCCAAACAAAAGCTAGGATCTCGACAGTGACTTACATCTTACCTTATGGTCCCCCAACCCCCAGCGCCACGTTCCCCTCTAAATCCTCATTCTAAATCCTGTATTTATTCTTCCCCTGTTTCCCTTTCATACAATCTATTATTGCATATGTGTGCCTATAATTTTAGTTGCCTTTGACTTTATAAAAAGGGAATATGTTTATGTAAGAGGAAATTTTTCATTGAATATTTTATTTCAAAGCTCCATCCATAGTTCCTTCATGTTGAGTGCCATATAATATTTCATCGTGGGAGTTAAACCATAGTTTATTCATTTGCTCTCTCACAGATGGGCATTTGGGTTACTTCCCAGCTTTGGCCACTGTGAACAGAGCTGCTATAAACATCCTTCTACAGGACTCCTGCTGTGAATGGGCAACAATTTCTCCGAGGTCCATACTCCAGAGTAGAATGGGTGGACTGCAGGGTGTATATGTGCTTAACTATCAGAGATAAAGCTGGGCTGTTTTCCAACATGGTTGCACCAAGTCACGTCCCCACCAGTAATGTCTAAGAGGGCTTAATTTTTCTCCATGGCACTTACATTACATAATGCACTCTATATTTATGCATTTATTTACTTTTTTTCTCCTGCCACCTAGAAGGTCAGCTCTAGGAGAGCAAGTATTTTGTGTCTTTTATTTGTCACTGTATCTTCAGTGCCTAGAATGGTATCTGGCACATAGTAGGTGCTCAGCAAACAGCATCTGATTAGATGAGTAAATGGATGGTTCTAAATGGGCCCTAAAAGCTCACAGTATCGCATATGATTAGCCCAGGTACCTAGAGACAGGCTGACAACCATCTCTCAGTTTTAATCCCTTAAATCCAGGGAAAGAACCATTAGCCAAAGCCTACAAATACCTGGACCCCCAGCCAACTACATGTTTCTGAGGGTGGGGCTTGAACGTGAGTGATTTGTATGCACTCTGCAGGAGATTCTCACGTGAATCCAGCGTGGGACCCAGCGTTCTGGGGTGGGGAGGGCGTTCATCTCACCATCTCGCCCATAGATGCTCAAGCTGCTTTCAACTCCGGCTCTATGTGAATTTCAGAGCAAGACCCCGGAAAGAATCTGTGCTCACCTGGAACCAGCCTCTGGCTGGTGATGGGGAGACACTGCTCCCAGGAGCCATGACCTGGACACGCGGCCACGAGAGCAATGCCCAGCCTAACCTCACGCCCGCAGACCGTCCTCACTGAGGAAGGCTGGCTGTGGATACCACCCTTCTGAGGCTTCTCCAATTCCACCACCCATTCTCAGCAGGCAGCAAAAGACCTTTCACCACTCCCACCCCACCAGGGTCCTGCAGGTCCAAGGAACACTCTGACTTCCAGGGGCCCCATTTCAGTCCCCAGAGGCACCTAAACAGTCCTTCTCACTCTGTTTCCTGTTTTCCACTTAAACTTTTTCTCAGCTGCTGAAGGGGAGGTCACAGCTGGTCTGCACAGAAGGATGTAGAGGGCTGGCGAGAAGGGCTCAAAAGAGCCTAACTTACTCGGCTCCACAGGCTGGGGACAGGGGTGGCATGTGTCTCCCAGGGCTCATACCCTAATTGCACATGCCCCTAATACCGCCTTTAGTGTCACTCATTTTGTTTTGTGTCCCCTTCCAGACTCTCCTGTACCTAGACCAGGGCTGGACATACAGTAGGTACTCAATAAAGTCTAGTTAATTCCAGGCTCTTTCCAACACAAATCAAATCACATCAAATTTTTAGTAACTCCCCATGACTCTTAGGATAAAATCACAAATCCATACTGGGTCTTCCAAGGCCCTGTATGGTAGCCCTGCCTCATCTGGCCCCAGGCTCACCCCTCTTCTTTCTCAGTGGTTACTTGGTCTCCTTTCTGTTGCTCTAACACACCAAGCTCTTTCCCACCTCTGGGCCTTTGCACATTCCTGTTTCCTCTGATTTAATCATTCCCCCTCCTACCCCACTCAGCCACATTAAGACCTGTGAATCCTTCAGGGAGTAGCTGAAACATCAATTCCTCTGAGAAGCCCTCCCTGATTCCTTAGACCTGATAGGACCCCTGTTAGATGTCCTCCTGAACTTTTCCTTGATAGTCTTAGCAAAAGTTTGAAATTACACTTTGTGTGATTCTTTGATTCATGTCTGACTTTCTCACTAGACTCTGAGACCCAGGATGGCAGAGGCCATGCTGCTTGGGTTATATCTGTACCTCAGTTCATAGCCCAGTGCCTGGCACATAGGAGGGCATCTGGTAGTTTTTGGATGGATGGATGGATGGATGGATGGATGGATGGATGGATGGATGAATAAGTGGATAAGAGGAAGGAAGGGGCCGGGTGCGGTGACTCACACCTGTAATCACAGCACTTCGGGAGGTCGAGGTAGGCGGATCATGAGGTCAGGAGATCGAGACCATCCTGGCCAACGTGGTGAAACCCTGTCTCTACTGAAAATACAAAAATTAGCTGGGCGTGGTGGCACGTGCCTCTAATTGCAGCTACTTGGGAGGCTGAGGCAGGAGAATCGCTTGAACCAGGGAGTCGGAGGTTGCAGTGAGCTGAGATTGCGCCACTGCACTCCAGCCTGGTGACAGAGCAAGACTCCATCTTAAAAAAATAAACAAACAAAAAGAGGAAGAAAGGAAGGAAGGGAGAGACAGAGGAGGGGAAGGAAGGAAGGTGGGAAGTTTCATACATGAATGTATAGATGAATGGATGAATAAATGGATGGATGGATGGATGGATGGATGGATGGATAGATGATGGCTGGGTGGGTGTATGGATGAATGGATGATGCATGAGTGGGTGGATGGATGAATGACTGGATAGATGGGTGGGTGGGTGGATGGATGGAGGATGGGTGGATAGATGAATGGATAGATGGGTGGATGGATGAGTGGATGGTGGATGGCAGAACAAAAAAAAATGAGTTTGTCTCTTTCTGCCATTTTCTGAGCTGCTATAATGGTGCATGTGAACGTCCTGGCCAATGCTCTCAATATCATCAACATGCTGAGAAGAGAAGCAAACACCAGGTAGTTTTAGGTTGTGTTCCAAAATCGTCATCTAGTTTCTAAGTGTGATAATGCAACTTAGTTTATATCAGTGACTTTGAAATCATCAATAATCACAGAGCTAGAAAAATCACTGTGGACCTCACAGGCAGGTTAAACAAGTGTACAGTGACAAGCCCCAGGTTGATTTGCAACTCAAAGATCTAGAAAAATGGTACCCCTATCTCCTTTGGTTTCATTGTCCTGACAACCTCAGCTGGTATCAGGGACCATAAGGAAGCAAGACAAAAACACATAAGGGGGAAAATCCTGGGATTGTTTTTCTAGGGATGTAATAAATTTATATAAATAAAATGCCTCAATGGACAAAAAAAAAAAAAAAAACAGTTCATGATTGATTGCTTTTGTCCTATTGACTTCCTCATTGGCATCTGAGCCATCCCTCCAGTGAATTGTGGGCTCCTTGGTGGCCAAATTCCTTCCCTCTCCTTGGAAATCTTTTCTCCCCAAGTTCCCTGGGAGCAGTTTTGCATTCCCAGATGTTCCAAACCCAGTTGAGAGGGGCCATTAAGGGCCACACTGCACCAGATCCTCAGCTGGATGCCATCCATTAGTCACTCAACAAACACAGAGGCAGCATGGTGCTATGGGAGGTGCAAAAGCATTTGGGACACAGATCCTAGCTCTGCCACTTAACTCCCTGTGGGAACTTGGGTAAGCTACTTAGCCTCTCTGAGCTTCAGGAGGTTTTCTGTTTCCATGTGTAAAATGAGGACAATATTACCTTCCTTGTGGGGCAGTTGTGAAGAGTAGTAAGTATTATATAAGTGCCTGGCACATAATAGGCACTCAGTAAATGACACCCTTATGTAATGGGCACCAGCCATACCACACCAAGATGAATATGATGGCTATCTCACTCTAGCAGGGACAGATTTCATTTAAGAGGCTAATTGTGATACAGGGTGTCATGTCAAGTTATGGGCAAAGGAACACAGAGGAAGATGGGATGAATTCAAGAAAGGCTTCCTGGAGGAGGTGACATTTAATCAGACCTTAAATAGCATTTGACAGGAAGTCCAGAGACTTGTGTTCTTTTTTCCAATTTGCTGCTAAATCACCATGCGACCTTGAGTCAATCTCTTCTCCACTGTGGGGTCCCCAGATCCTTCTATAACATAAGGTGGTTGAGCATCTGCTCTGAACCTGTTCAGTCATAGTCTCCTGGGAGAAGAATCTGCTGACAGCCAGTGCCCTTCTTCCCAGACACACAAGACACACAACGCCTAGACACACAAGTTTGCCTGTAATGGGAGAGGGGGACTTCATGGACCCCAGAAGGCCATCCATGGACCCTAGGCTAAAATCCCAGAACTCAGTGATCCTGTGGGAGTATTGTCAGTACTGTCACACTGCAGACGGCCCTGCCGTATGCAAAGCCTCTCTCTGTAGTCTGCAGCAGGAGAAAGAAAGCAGAATCATTGACCCAATATGAAAAAGCCCATCCAACACTGGGCTGCTGGTCAGAGCAGGGGCCTGGGGAGGGGAGGTCCCTCCAGCAGGCTGGAGAGCCAGAGCTGGGTTCTGGGAAAGCACCCCTGAGCAGCCTGCCCCTGCCCCTGCCTAGTGTATCCCCATCTGCCCTGGGGAGGCAGGCGTGGGCTGCTCTGGGCAGGCGCCCAAACAGGTCACTGACCTCCGTCAGCCACCCAGGCTAGAGTTCCCGGACGCATCCTTCATCTTCCCCAATCTAAACACCCAAAGGCCCCGGGTGGTCCACACCCCTCCCAGCCGACGTGTGTCTCAGCTGCATCCAGCTTGCTGGAGGAGAGAGGAACTGGCCATCCCATTAACACTTGAGTCGCTGCCATTTCCAGTCTTCCCTTCCATCCAACCAATGCTCACCCACCATTTTTTGAGCACTAGTTGTTTGCAGGTGGCTGTGAATGACATGGCAGAGGGCCTGCCCTTCTCTTCCTCCAGGTTCTCACCTCCTGGCCAGGGTCCCCTCCCCTGGTCCCACCCCCTCTCACCTGGAGCAGGTGGGTGCTTTGGGGGAAGTGGGCTTAGGGCTGGGAACTGGGTACTGGCAGGAGATTCAGATGGGGGTTGGTGTCTGGGCACCGCTCTAAGTTTCTGTGATCCTGGGCCTGGGTCTTACTCTCTCTGGCTTCAGTCTCCTCATCTGTACTCTTCAGATTCCACGGTTCCATCTGAGTCTGAATCAGGCCTTGTCAGCACCCTCCCGCCCCCAGGAATAGTTAGAGGAGGAAAGGAGGCTAGCTCTGAATGCTTCAAGATCTTTCTTTAGACAGTCTGTGGATCTTATTCATTCATTCAAGCATTTATTGAGCACCTACTCAGTGCCAGGCCCTAGACTGGGAGACTGGAAATAAAGATGACAAAGATTCAAGCCAGCGACTCCTAAACACCCCATTCCCTGCCTCAAGCCCTGCTTGGGGTCAGAAGGCCCCTTGGGTTCTCGGGAAGGCCCGGCCGAGGATTTGGGGCGCCCTGAGACTCGCGTGTCAGCGCCGATGGCGCTCAGGGCCGCGATCTGTCTCCTCCCCTTCCTCCTCCTCCGCCCCCTCCCCTCTCCCTTCCCGAGCACTGCCGAGGCCGCCTCCCACCCGCGGGATCCCGGCGGCCGCCAGCCAGCTCCTGCGTCCGTCCGTCGGCCGAGCAATCTGTCCACGCGCGGAAAGCTCGGCGCGGCGGCCGAGGGGCCTGGGAGGGAACGGGCGCGGAGGCAGGACCGCGGCTCCCTCCCACTCCGGGGGGAGCCCAGAAGGCGGCGGTGCTGGAGCGCGAGCCGGAGCCGGAGCCGGAGACGAAGAGAGGCGGTGAGAGCGCGGGTGCTTAGGGACCCCACCCCCGGCTCCAGCTGGGGGCCCGCGAGCGGCTCGGCGACGTCTGAGCTGGGGAAGGGGGGCTGTTATCCCCAGGGCGGGAGGCAGAGACGGTCCAGCTCCTGGATTCGCCCCCTCCGCGACGCGACCCCCGAGGGGCCCTGGGCCGCGCCTGCAGCTCCGTTCATCCCCTAGCTTCCCGAAGCATCCCCGCGCACCCGGCATACCCCCCGGCAGGGTGAGGGCCCCAGGGGAAGGGAAGGCTCTGGGAGCGAAGGAGCGCACCCCCCAGGCGGAGAGTCTCTGAAAACCGCGCCCCCGGCCCCAGCCCTCCCTCCAGGCCTGCCCCAAGGGAAAGCGGGCGAGGCGACCCCGTACGCCCCCCTTGCTGTCCCCCTTCGGTCCCCCATTGTTCTCAGCCGAATGATCTCCTGGGAATGGGGGAGGGGGTGCTGCGCTCTCCTCTTAAAGGGCCCTCTCCCCTCTTGTCTCCTGGCAGGTCGCGAGCACGAGTGGGGTGGGGCGTGCCCACGGGCCCCCGCCCCCCTCGTCCCCCTCGTCCCCCAGCCCAGCTCCGGAGCCGCAGTCCAGGCGCACCCCCCGGGGGTCCGCGCCGCACCCCTTCCTCGTGTGTTCTGCAGCCACCCAGGCCTTCCAGGACACCGTGGAGAGGGAACAAGGGGGCAGGGACGCCCCCTTCAGCAGGAGCCGTCGGAGAAGGGGGCCCGGACTGGAGGGAGGCAAGAAGCCCCACTGAAGCCAGGCGCAGGGTCTGGGACGCAGTTGGGAGTGCAGAGGGCTGACTGAGAGCCGCAGGAGCAGCAGGCTGTGGCCCAGGCCTCCTGGGTGACAGGCCCTGTCTGGCGGGGAAGAGGGACCAGAGACAACACTGAAGAGGCTGGACCTAGAACGGGGGCGGCTGCCTCACTCCCTACCTGAGCCAGCCGAGGGGGCCAAGGACTTTAGAGCTGTTTCCTCCGGCATAAGAGAGACACTTGCTTTCCAGGGCAGCACCCTTTATCCGAGAAGGCTCTGCAGGGAAGAGGTCTTTGCAGCCTGGATGGCCACCCCACATTCCTTTAACGGAGGCCTCTAGGCCTCAGAGAGAACCCAGAGTTAGAAAGGAGGCCAGACGGTCCTTGCTGTCCCCCTGGGGAGAGAGGAAGTTGCCGCCTGCTGCCAGGCCCAGGAGTAGCTGGGCCTGCAATAGTGGGGGACCTGGCCCCTGAGGCAGTGGCGGCCATGTCACGGCCAGGCCACGGTGGGCTGATGCCTGTGAATGGTCTGGGCTTCCCACCGCAGAACGTGGCCCGGGTGGTGGTGTGGGAGTGGCTGAATGAGCACAGTCGCTGGCGGCCCTATACGGCCACCGTGTGCCACCACATTGAGAACGTGCTGAAGGAGGACGCTCGCGGCTCCGTGGTCCTGGGGCAGGTGGACGCCCAGCTTGTGCCCTACATCATCGACCTGCAGTCCATGCACCAGTTTCGCCAGGACACAGGTGAGCAGACTCCCCACCCACCCCATGCCACCCGCCCTGCTGAACCACCACTACCTTGCAGCGTGGGCTGCAGAAAATCCCAGTAAATCTGATCCCAAATCCCTTCCCTATCTCCCTGCCTCACCTCCAGAAAAACAGGGCAGTCTAACCTTGTCCAGTTTAAGACTTGGATTCCAGTACAGCCTCTGAGCAAGTTGTAGGGCCTTGGGCAAGTTGCTTCCCCTCTCTGAGACTCAGTTTCCTCGTCTGCATAATGGGTAGATCAATATCTCTCACAGCTGAGTGAGGATTAAATAAAATGGTGCTCACTGAGCACAGAATCTAGAATAGCAGTAGCATGTGATTGTAGAATAAGGGCTTCACATGCACTTCCTATTTGATTTTTTCCAAGAATCACAGGCAGTAAGTCTGTTTATTGTTGTATTATTATGAGTCCCATTTTATAGATGAAGAAACTGAGTCTCCCAGAAGCTGAATGATTTAAACTCAGAGCTGGCATTTAAACCCAGGTGGTTGAATTCCAGAGCCAAAACTCTTAACTGGTATCCTGTACTGGCTCCAAGTGTTGGTTTGGGGGGTGGAGTCCAGCTGGTGGTAATTAATTGGGGATGGGGGGCGTTGGTGGTGTTGATGGTGGGGGGGTGGCAATGATGGAGGAGACAGTGTTAGCAGTTGTGTTGGTGGTGACTCAGTGATAGTATTGATGGTGGTGGGGTCTTGGTGATAATGGAGGGATGGATGATGGTGACGTGGCAGTGTTGGTGATGTCAGTGCTAGCGTTAACCCTGGAATTCATTGGTGTTGGTGACATTGACAGTTGTGTTGGTGGTGGTGCTGGAAGTGGTGTGATGGGGTGGTGATGATGGAGAAAATGATGTTGGTGGCAGTCTTCGTGGCCATGTGGTGTGGCTGGTAGCCCTGTGTGTGGATGTTACTTCGTGGTATTGGTGATCCTGTTGTGGTTGTAATGATGGTGATGTTGATGGTTGTGTTGGTGGTAATGTGATAGGTGATGATGGTGATAAAAACGATGAGGTCCCACTCTCAGGCCTACTCTCTTTTGTTCTGGAGATTTGTCATTGTTTGGGAGATCTCCCTGAGTCATTGCCCGGTGGTACCTGTGACAAGCTTCGTTGGCAGTGGGGAGTGGTGGGATCCTGCAGTGTAGAAGCAGCCTAGAAATCCTTGGCACGTTTGACCCTCCAAGGACCAGCTGATGGGGTTTGGGGAAGTCCCTACGAATTCCTGGATGTCAGAACCACACGTAATAACCCCAGGCTAGTAGGGTGCTCTCCTTCTCTCTAGAGCTGTGCCAACCAATACGGTAGCCACCAACCACATGTGGCTACTTAAATTTACATTAATTAAAACTAAGTAAAATGTAAAATCCAGTTCCTCAGTCTCACTAGCCACACTTCAAGTGCTTGTAGCCACATGAGTCTCGTGGTACCTTGTGGGCCAGTGTAGATCCAGAACATTGCGTTATTGCAGACACTTCTATTAGACCGTGCTAGTTAGAAAGAAGGCCAGCCTTTCTAACTAGCACAGTCCAATAGAAGTTTCTGCAATGATTGGACGTTCCAATAGTCTAGAACATTGCTTGGTACCCACAGGGTGCTTACCATGTCTAGAAACACAGGTGAATTCATAACAAATGGCTTATGGATGGTACAGATTAGGACATCTATGTTTCCGTAACTCCAGGCATTGACCACCATCACTGGTGGTGCCAATTGTTTGTGCATTCCATCATGTGATTATTTATTGATCTCTGCTGTGTATCCATTTCTGTGCTAAGCACTGGAGTACAGCAGGGAGCAAGACAGAGTCATCAGTCGAGGTTTTCTGCTGGAGGACCTACGCCGAAGGTCCCGGTGTGGTCAGGAAGCAAGCAAACATACCACCGCAGAGACAATCAGTGGCAGATCTGAAAGCATGAACTAAACCCGGCCCAGAGGTACTCAGGGAAGGCTAGCCTGAGAAAGTGATGTTTGAACAGAGATCTGAAGAATGAGTGAGGGCGCCAGTGTCCCTGGCAGAGGGCACAGCCAGTGCGAAGGCCCTGGGGTGGGAAGGAGCAGAGGACATTTAAGTCCGTTCTGTTTGGGATGCATCTCCCACCAAGGGGAAGATGGAGCAAGACGCAGCTGAGCAAGGGCCAGATGTACAGGCCTGGACAGCCATGCAAAGAACTTTGAATTTGATCCAGAGAGTAGAAGTCCTCATTAGCTCCATGTGCGCATTCTTCCAGAGGGGCACCAAGGACCTGACGGAGGAATGGGAAGTGTTGCACCTTGCCCACCCCGTTCTCTTTTCTCCTAGGGGTAGAGGGCAGGGCTGTGAGGGCAGAAGTGGGTGGACATCACTGCTTGCTAGGAGGTCTGCTGTTCTGCAGGTTCAGAGCTAAGGCTGGGTGTAGCGATCCTCCAGGACCTAGCTGGGTGGGGGATGGGCGCCGGGGTCCTTAGAAGCAGGGACAGACTCCCCACAAGGCTGCCACGTTGGCAAATTTACCTTTGATCCTCTTATCTTTGGGGGGACCCCCATTTCTATTCCTAGCATCCCCTTATGTTCCCGAGTACCCAGACTTGCACACTCCCCTTTCATCAGGCCTCATTCTCTCAATAGTACCCCTTTTATGGTTCAGCCTCACTGGATCCCCCAGAAGTTCAGCTCCGGTCACTTCCCCTCACCCCCTCCCCAGAGCTGTTCACTCCACACCTGCCCCCTGTTTGCCGGAAAAGGGAAAAAAAACCACTCATTCCTAAATGGACTCCTGGGAGCCTGCCAGGAACCGCTCCCACCCCAACCAGAGAGGGAGGAAGGTCTGGAAACCTATCGCGATTGGCAGGAGACCTCGGCTGCCTGGGAATCTGCTGGAGAGTAGGGCAAGAGGCTTCCTCACCAGACATGTGAGGGTTTCTCCCCCGCTTTACCCAGGAGCAAAACAATCTCAAGAAAGGACGTCTTGTCCTCATTGGTAACGGACTGGGAAAGAGCCTCAACCGGCAGGGAGCAAACCCGAGTGCCAGTGGTGTGACCTCAGGCCTCTCCAGATCTGTTTCCACATCCATGAAATGGGTGAGAGCATCACTTCTCCAGCAGCGTTCTCAGATTGACAGAGAGAATCTGGCTGACTTTATCCCACAAACATCAACGAATTATCTACTGTGCACGTAGCACGGGTTCACCACTGTGTGTATGAGAGACCAGCAAGAGATCTTACATCTTTTTTTTTTCTTCTTTTTTTGAGACAGTATTTCACTCTGTCGCCCAGGCTAGAGCACTTGGCTCACTGCAACCTCTGCCTCCTGGGTTCAAGTGATTCTCGTGCTTCAGCCTCCCAAGTAGCTGGCATTACAGGCAAGCTACCACATACCACACCCAGCTAATTTCTGTATTTTTAGTAGAGACGGGGTTTCACCATGTTGGCCAAGCTGGTCTTGAACTCCTGGCCTCAAGTGATCCACCCACCTCGGCCTCCCAATGTGCTGGCACTACAGGTGTGAGCCACCGTGCCCGGCCGTGAATCTTGAAAATATTATATTTCATACACACACACACACACACACACACACACACACACACACACTCCAACATAATGCTGTAAAACCCAAAACTCATGTGTATGTGATGAAATCAACACAAGCTTCTGTCTAGATTTTCTAATTGTAAAATTCTCCATATGTTCATTGAAGCTGAACTTTAATTTTGGGGGGAGACTACCCTAGCTTTGCTAGTTTCCCAATACAGAAGCTGGCTGATTTTTTTCTGATTGCGTCAGATAATAAATCTTTTAAGCTTTGTGGGACCCACAGTCTCTGTTGTAACTATTCAACTCTATCAGAGCAGAAAAGCAGCATAGACGATATGTAAGTGAATGAGTGTGGCTGTGTTCTAATCAAACTAGTTGTGGACACAGAAATTTGAATTTCATATCTTTTTCACAGGTCATAAAAATTTTCTTTCCCCCGCGCCAACCATTTAAAAATGTAAAAGCCATTCTTACTTTCTGAGCTGCACAATAGCAGATGGTGGGTGGATTTGACCTGTGTGCTGCAGGTCACTGACCCCTGCCCTCACATGTTCTTAACCTGAGCATGGGGTAAGACCGTGCTGGTGCCACGGAACACCCAGCATGGCTTCTCCACGCCTCGTGGTGTGTACCAAGGTACACGTGCGTGTGCGTACACACACAGCACCAGCCTGCTCGCACAATGCTGACACACACATGCCCTGTGTATGTGCCTCTCGTGCAGTGCAGCCAGCGGAAGAAAACCCAGGTGTCAGGCTGGGGCCACAGGGGAGAGGCCAGGCTCTGGCCCCACGGGGGCTGCTGTTTGTTCAGCCGGTGGCCCCTCACCTTTCCCCTGCTGGGCTGTTTTCACTGCTCCCTGCAGGGGGTGAGGTTCCCTTTGAAGCCCTCTAGGTCCAGAGCCCAGAGTCTGGACTGGAAACCGGGGCCCCTCCACGGGGAGGCCTGATGCTGTGACCCTGAGCTGGATGATGTTAGATCCATCACAGTGGTGTCCCAGGCAGAGGGCTGGAGGGAGAGTCAGAGCTGGGCGAGGGATGGGTGGCTTGCTCGCTTTGCAGTACTGAGCCAAGTGCCCGGTTTCCCTCAAAGCTTTCTTTCTTCATTTCCCTCTGTCTCCAACCGTCCCTCCCACAGACAAAGATTGCCACATATGGGAAGCCCAAGGCCAAGGCGTGCTCAGCTGGTGGCTGGGCCGGGCCCAGGAGCCATCGGGGTCTTGGGGTGAGGGGTTGGCTGCCACCGGCAGTGGGGGAAAGGTTTGAGATTGGCTTTCTGCTCCCAGAGAAGAGGCCACAACGTCCCTGGGGGATCATTTACATCCCCTGCCACTGGGACAGCCACCTCACCCAGACCCTAAATTTCCCACCCAGTGCACACAGCTGGACAGAGGTGCGACTCAGCCACTTCTGCAGCAGCTCCCAGCTCACTGCCTGGCCTCGTATGGCTAGAGCTGGGGAGGGGCACCTATCTGCCTGGTATCTCCCATGTCGCTCTCCATGTGCTCCTGGAGGGGTGCATGGCAGCCTCCTGCCCACTCTGCTGATGGGAAAGCTGAGGCTGAGGGAGGCCAGCTGGGGACCATCCACAGATGCCATATCCGAGGCTGCAAGCCTGGCCTTTTCTGGTGCCCCCAAGCTGGCCGACAGGTTGGAGTGGCAGGTGCTGGCTGGTTCCAGGATCTTCCAGCCTGCCTCCTTCCCCGGAAACCTTGAGCTTCACTCAGCCCTGGCCCCTGCCCTGAAAGTAAGCACTATCTGAGGACACTTAGGCTGGAGCCCCTTAGGCTGTTACCACCCAGATGAGAGGAGCTTTTCCCATCACCAGGGAAAGCACCTCTGGAATTTAGACACCAACTGGGGACAGTGAGGCCCAGAGAGGGTGAGTGACTTCCCCAAGGTCACACAGCCTACCAGTCCTAAGCTAGAGCCCAGGCCTCCCAGACAGGCCTTAGGGATAGAAAACAAGGTGACATTTAATGCGAGGGCTGAGAGAACCCCCTCCCCCTTCTCTCTTGAGAGCGCTCTTGGGGCTTGTTGTCAGAGTCTAGCCCAAGGCAGGGACAGCCTGCACTACCCTGGAGGCCTCCAGGGCTCAGCTCCTGGTTACAGGACCCTTTGGGACCGTCTCTCCAGCCTCCTCACTGGAGACTAAGGCTGGCTGTGATGCCAGGAGCAAGAAAGATTATGTGTAGGGGCAGGGAGCGGTCCATCTCTGGTAGCAGCAGGTCCAGCTAATCCACATGTGGGTGTCTCCCCAACCACCAGTCACACTGTCTGTATTTCCACCATTGCAGACCCATGGTCTCTGGCTGCTCAGCTAACTCCAGAAGCTGTTTTGAAACTATAAATTCATCGCTCGTATTTGGTAGTCATTGGTGGCTTCTCAGTACCAGGTCCTGGGATGGGTCTTGGGGACTCAGACAGAAGGACATAATGCATTTCAGAGTCTAATCTATCCACTTCAGATCAATTTCAGAGTCTAGTGAAGGTGAAGACAAATGCATATCATGGGAATAGCCTTTGAACCCTCTGACTCATCAGGACAACAGATACAGAACTAAAACCCAGCTTGACCCCTTGCTGGCTGTGTGACCATGGGCAAATTCCTTAACCTCTCTGAGTTTGTTTCCTCCTCTGTAAAATGGGGATAAGAATAGTCCCTAGCTGGGAGGGTTGTCATGAGGATTAAATGAGATATGTAGGTAAAAGCATGGAGGATACAACTTTGCACGTAGTAAGCACTCATGCTCAAGGAAGAAAAAGATTTAAATGCCTCACTAGGGAGATGCAGGGCGCCTTCAGCCATAGGATGTGCACAGTGTATGCCTGGAGCCTCTGAGAGGAGGACTTCCTGGAGGAGGAATCCTTTGAGAGTGTGTGGTTTAGGTAAATAGAATGATGGGAGGAACACTTCCAGGTGGAGGAAACAGCAGGGGTCCTTCAGCAGGGTCCTGGAGGAGGGTCTCAGGCCTGGGTGGCAGAGGGAGGCTGTGATGGGAGATAGGGGATGGGTAGAGGAGGCCTCTTGGGGCCCACTGGGGCCTGGCAGGCTGGGCTGCCAGCTGCTGCCCTTTAGCAGCCAGGCCCCAGGGGACTCACAGCCACACCGCAGGACCAGCCTCATTAATCATGGGCCCTTCAAGCTGGAGCAGGTGGGGCAGGGGCAGCCTCAGGCACTTCCTACAGTCTGTCTGGGTTCCCTTCACCCAGTCAGCAGGCGTCACCCCCTTTTACACATAGTAAAGCTGAAGCTCAGAGGGTGGGGAGCCACCTGCCCACACTGGGAAGAGGTGGGTCTGAGATTAGATCCAGGTCTGCAGCTGGGTGGGCAGGGACCTTCCCAGGCTCGCCCAGGCCACCGAGTACCTTGGACAGCACCATCAGCGACCTGCCCACGCCTTCCGGGCTGGGGGTGGGGATGCCCGGGACAGACCCCCCTCGCAGCTCCCTCCCTCTCCCTCTCCTCCCCTGACCCCTTTTTCCTCCTTCTTCCCTCCCTCCTCCTCTCCCGCTTCCTCCCATCCCCCGGCTCATCCTTCCAAAGGAGCTGTGGAGTCTGACCTGGAGAGGAAGGAGGAGATGGAAGCTGTGATGGGAAGTGTGGGGGCTAGAGTGGGGGAGGTGATGCAGAAGTGACAGGTAGCGGGGCTGTGGAGGGGATGGTGAAGAAGGTGGTAAGGAGTGAAGGGCGAGGGGATGGGAGGGGAGATGATGGAGAGCGTGATTAGAGAGTGATGAGGAGGGGCCAGGAGGGGGAGGCCATGGGGAGGCCAAGGGGATGGAGCAGGACTGCTCACAGTGGCTCCAAGTGCCCATTCAGGCAGTAGGCAATGGGGCTGGGGTCCCTAACTCTCTCCCCAGTGTGATGTTCTTGGGGCATGGGGGTGCCTGGGGTGCTCCCGGGCCTCCGCCCACCACCTTTGTCTCTCTCCCTGGGCCTCCATCCTTCCACCTGGCTCTGGAATCACAACCAGTGGTAGCCAGTCCCCAGGACAGCTCCAGGCCCTTAGGTAGTCACCCCCCTGAGCCCACCCAGCCTCTGGGTTGACATAGACACCCCCACCAGCCCCTAGCTGCCTCTGGCTGACATCAACTGAGGACACGGGGCCTGGAACCTGGAACCAGTTGCCTTGGGGAATGCTGCTGGTGAGGGCCGGGCTGTGGGTTCCCGTCCCAGTACCAGCTGCTTACTAAGAATCGTGGGGTGTGTAGGCCAGGTGTGGTGGCTCACGTCTATAATTCCAGCACTTTGGGAGGTCAAGGCGGGTGGATCACCTGAGATCAGGAGTTCAAGACCAGCCTGGCCAACATGATAAAACCCCATCTCTACTAAAAATACAAAAGTTAGATGGGCATGATTGTGGACACCTGTAATGCCAGCTACAGGAGGCTGAAGCAGGAGAATCACTTGAACCCGGGGGGTGGAGGTAGCAGAGAGCCAGTGAGCTGAGATTGCGCCACTGCACTCCAGCCTGGGCGACCGAGTGAGACTCCGTCTCAAAAAAAAAAAAAAAAAAAAAGACTTTGACCTTAAGTAAACCACACTCTCTCCCTGAGCCTCTGAGCCTCTGTTTCCTCACCTGTAATATGGACCTGATGATAGTACCGAACTCGTGTGATTGTGGTCACTATTCATTCATTCATCAGGAATTTCATGAGCACCTACTGTGTGCCAGGCACTGTCCGGGCACCAGGAATGTCACAATCAACAGGACAGACACAAATCCCTGCCCTCAACGTGCCTCTGTTCTGGGGGTAAGGGGTGGGGTGATGATGGGTGTGATACAGGAGGCTAGGCGCCAAGGAAGTCCCAGCATATAGGATTGTCCCCCACCTTGGATTGTCCCCCACCAGCATATAGGATTGTCCCCCTCCTGGGGCCCAGGAGCTGCCGGGCTAGGAACTGAGTCTTCTCCAGGTCCCGCATGGTTGTGTCCTTGCTCGGCCACCCTGGCCAAGCACCTCTCCCTCTCTGGGCTCCTTCCATCATCCCTCTGGAGCTGCTCCAGGCTGCTACTGCTGCCTGCACAGACAGCAGTGGCAGGCCGGTGACGGGGTGCATGAGGGAGTCTGGCACTGGGCCCTGGAGCTGAGCACCCTGAGATGCAGAACAAAGGACGAGGCAATCAAAGGAGGTTGCCAGGACAGTCCTGCCAGCAGCTGCAGCACAGCCACCTCTTGTCCCGATGACCGACTGGGCCTTTGTCCCCTCCCCCTCCAACTGCAAGCAGAGCACGGCAAGAGGAAGCGCAGAGTTTACCTGGAATACCACCTTCCCAGGGCCCTCTGCTTGGCTGGGGTAAGCATTGCCCTCCCCAGCTTCCTCTGTTCTAGGGAACAAAGGTTCATTCGTTCCAAGGTGTTACTCACCTGGCCCTGTGGAAATGACAGTCAGGGAGCCTGGGTCCAAGACCTGTCTCTAATTTGCCAGGTGATCTTGCCCAAGTTTCTCTCTGCAGCTCAGCTTACCCATCTACACAAAGGCTGCAAATTCAGATGCTTACAGGGCCTGGGGAACTAATAGAAGGGTGTGCAGTGTCTGGGAAGGCAGAGGTTTTTTAACTGTCTTGCTCTCCAGTGCCTGGTACGCAGCAGGTGCTCAGTAAATACTTGAAGGTATGAATGGGGCCAGCATAACTCAGCTCCTGCTCACTGTTGCCAAGGAGGCCAATTGTTGTGGCCCCACCCTTGGATATCTGGGGATTTCTGAAATCTGGACTGGTGTGAGTCTGCCCCAATTTTTAAATGTGAGGCCGACTGAAGTGGCTCATGCCTGGAATCCTGGCACTTTGGGAGGCTGAGGCAGAAGGATCACTTGAGCACAGGAGTTTAACACCAGCCTCAGCAATGTAGTGAGACCCCATCTCTACCAAATAAAAATGAAAAAAAATTAGCTGGACGTGATGGCACACACCTGTGATCCCAGCTACTCAGGAGGCTGAGGCTGGAGGATTGCTTGAGACCAGGAGGTGCAGGCTGCAGTGAGCGATGATGGCATCACTGCAATCCACCCTGGGCAACAGAGTGAGATCCTGTCTCAAATAAATAAATAAATAAATAAATAAATATTGGTCACTATTTTTTTTTTTTTTTTTGAGACGGAGTCTCGCTCTGTCACCCAGGCTGGAGTGCAGTGGCCGGATCTCAGCTCACTGCAAGCTCCGCCTCCCGGGTTTACGCCATTCTCCGGCCTCAGCCTCCCGAGTAGCTGGGACTACAGGCGCCCGCCACCTCGCCCGGCTAGTTTTTTGTATTTCTTAATAGAGACGGGGTTTCACCGTGTTAGCCAGGATGGTCTCGATCTCCTGACCTCGTGATCCGCCCGCCTCGGCCTCCCAAAGTGCTGGGATTACAGGCTTGAGCCACCGCGCCCGGCCTGGTCACTATTTTAAAAATGTAAATAGCATATGAGCCAGAACAAAACCATATCTGCCCAGCTTGCAGTCTCCAGCCTAGTCATGAGCAGCATTCAGTTAGGTTCATTCAGATGTATTTGGTTATTCATTCATCCAACATTTTGCAAGTACCTACCTCCCCACACTCCTGACCACAGAGGGATGCCAAGGTGACTGTAAACCAGCCCAGCCTTGGAGAGGCTGCCAGGCTGGAAGGAACACAGACACCTCCGCACCTAGTGAGCTATGTGCTTTGATGGGAGCATTGCGGGTGCAAGGTGCTTTGGCGGCCCCAAGGAGCGAGTGGTTTGCCCTAAGGATGGCAGAGAAGATTCCAAGAAGACAGAGTGCTTGTGCTGAGCCAGAAGATTGAGAAAGAACTCAGCAGGGAGGCCAATAGGGTGGGGCGGGCAGGACACTCCAGACAGATGGAACAGCATATGCAAATACAGAGGCATAACCACGCACATGGGGTGTTCAAAGAATAGCTGGAATTTTGGTGTGGCTAGAGAGTGACGCTGTGCAGACAGCTTGTGATGGGCTTCAGAGGCTACACTAAGGAGCTTAGACTGATTCCTAAGGGCACTAGGGAGCTATTGATAGCTGTTGAGCAGAGGAGTGACACAGCCTTGAGGCTGTGAAAAATCCCTCTGGCTGCCATGTGAGAATGCACTGCACATTGCAAAGGGTAGACACGGGGACACGGGGAGAGGAGGCCCCTGCAACAGTGCAGGCTAGCACTCTGGTGACATGGGCCAAAGGGCCGACAGTGGAAGTGGGGGAAGTTCAAATCCTGGCTAGATTCAGTCTTCACTTAGTAGCCTAGTAGCTATGTGACTTTGGACTTCAGGCAAATTGCTTCACCTCTCTGTGCCTCACTCAGTGTTTGTACAAGACAGTGATAGTAATAGTTATCATTATTATCATATGTTTATTATCATTATTATCACAACAACCTGCCCCAGTCATTTTGTGGCTGAAGAGTTGACTTACATGAAGCATTTAGAACAGCGCCTGGCACATAGCAGGCCCTCTGGGAGTGTTTATTATTATTATTATTGTATTATTATTACAATTATGCCGTTTCACAGATGAGAAAGGAGCAGTTTGGAGGGCTCAGGCGGTGGAGGACTGTCCAGCCCTCTGTCCCCTCCCCCTCCACTTCCTGCTTTGCTGGGGATCTGAATCCCCTGCTGGGTGTATGGGAAACCAGGTGACCAGAAAGCCCATGGTATATGAGTGCCTGCCTCCGCCTACCAGCAGCTTCCAAGGTGGCAGCCTCTCCGAGTGCCACGCAGCCCCTCCGCCTTCCTTAGGCAGCGCTGCAGACCCCCTCTCCTCCCCTCATCTCCCCACCACCCTGGCCTAGCTTCCAGCAGACCCTGGAGAACCTGGGCTGGCTTCAACCACGAGGAAACCACTAATGGGCCACAGCTTAGCCTGATGAGTCCCAGAGGAGAGTTTGGAGGGAAACAGAACACTGTGGGGTTATCGATCTTGAGGCAGGAGCCGGCGAGGCAACCCGGATCCACAGGCTGCGGCTCGAATCCCAGCCCAGCCAGTGCCCCCAGCCAGACTTCCATGTCTTCTCAGGGAGCCTCAGTCTCCCCATCTGCTTGATGGGGCTAATATTAGCACACACCCCTGGGGCTGCTGTGAGGACTGGGAGATGACATGCGTGAGCCCCTAGCACAGTTGCTAGCACTGCGGAGCATTCAGTAAGGTGCTGGGTGCCGCTGTTGTCCTTGTTGTGGGAGAGAGATGAACAGCCATGCAGATGCCAGCTAAGGGGCTATTCCAGAAGGTCAAGTAGCAATCTGGGGTTGGAACTTCAGCCATGTCACTTACCGTGCAACCACTGTGCCTCAGTTTCCTTCCCCAGAACATGGGCTCATGAGACTAAGTCAGAGGGAACAGCAAATGAAACGAGGTGGCCTTGTGTGGGCTTCAGCTGGACCACTCACAGATGGCATCCGGTGTGCTCCTAACTGCTCCGTGCCTCTGTTTTCTCGCCTCTAAAATGGGCCAACAACACCCCCGCCTCCTAGGGGTGCTAAACACACCCTTTAGCTTAAATGAGCTAAACACAGCCTGGGGCAGAAAAGTGTGCTCTTTCAGTGTGGATGGCTGTTAGTATTATGACTTCTGGGTTGGTGAAGGATTCAGTGAAGTCTCTCACTGGGGCCCAGCCACGGCCCAACCCCCGGTCACAGGCCTCAGCCTGTGGTGGGACTCCCCCAGCCCGACAGGATGTCCCATGACTGCCTCCCACGTGCCCCCTTCCCGTCAAGGTCTGGGTGCCCCCAAACTGAGATCATTTCCCTCCGGGAAGCCAACCCCAAAGGGAGGGGTTCCCTGCTGGGCCTTGAAGCTGGCCCAGCCCAGAGAGGAACGGTTTAGAGGCTGAGGGACCGGCAGGAGGAAGGCTCAGGGGCTCAGAACCCTCTCCCTTCTCCAGAGTCAGCTGCTTCTTAAGGCTAAGACGTGGGGACTGAGGCACCCACATACCCACCTCTAGGCAGCGGGGTCAGATCGGGACCATGCTCTAGGGCAGAAACCTCACATGGCTAAACAACGGAAGGTAAAGCTGAAGTAGTGAGCTCTCCATCGCTGAAAGTATCCTAGGCTGTGCTACCACTTGGTGAGGCTGAATCCCTTGGAACCAGTCCAACCTGGGCCTGCCTTTACTCCACGAGTGTGGCATTATTCCCAGCCCTCTGCTCTCACCCTCCCAAGAGTTCACCTCTCCGGGCCTCAGTTTCCTCATCTGTAAAATGGAAATAGTCCTGGTCCCTCCCTGGAAGCAATGGTGTGAGGATGAAATGAGTGAGTGCAAGGAGATTGCTGCGCGCAGCATGTGCCATACAGTAGGTGCTCAATAAATGCTAGCCTTAGTTTCCCTGATTCTCCGTGATGGTCTCAGCCTCTAGGTTTCCAGCTTCCCTTTCTTTTCATCTCTCAAGCTAGTTCTGTCTCTGACTCCAGCTCTCTTTGTATCTGCTTCAGTTTCCCATGTTGGCCTTGGCCTGTCTCTGACAGTCTCTTCAATCATGTGTGTCTCTCTCTGTCTCTCTCCATCCCGCTATCACCCAGTCTCTGCCCCAGGCATGAAGCAGTCACTGGCTGCTGTGGCTATGGCCGCCCCCACACCCGGTCTCGGGGGCCCGGCTTGTGCAGTGCTCCAGCTGACACTGACCAAAGCCCCTTTCTCCGGTGCAGCTGGAAGAAGCCTGGAATTTTTCTGCCAAACATTTTTAAGCAACTAGGGAGGGAAAGGGAAGACAACAAAGGCAGAGACGCAAAAACAGGCCGAGGCACGGAGCCGTGTTTGTCATAGGCCCCTAACTGCCTGGGGGACCCAGGCCCTGTGGCCAGCACAGCAGGGTGCCCTGAAGCCCAGAGTGGGGTGTGTTCTGCTCCGGGCCACCAGCCTGAGGCCCAGCCTCTCTCCCAGGCTGAAGAAACTCCAGCCCCTTCTTAGACCCATTGTTCTGGCTGAAAATCTAGGCCATGGCCACTGCGGAGGAGAAGGAGCATTTCCACCACTGCTCCCTTGGAAATCTTGAGATCGAAGTCCAGGCAGGTCACCAGGGAACCAGCTGCCCACCCCCTCGGCCTGGTCCGCGGCCAGCCTGGGCCGGAGAGGCGGACGGATGGGCAGGCGGGCAGCGGCGGGCGCTGCAGGGTGCAGGGCCCAGCGGGGAGGACAGCAGCTGCCCTAATTACTCCCGCTCTCCAGGTTCCAATCTTGTTTCAAAAGGACTCCAGGGACACAGCCTTTAATAACTACCAGTAAACAGGCAGGAAAATCGATACCTGGTAAATAGAGCCCTGGAGAGAGGGAGGCCTGGGCTAGCTGGCCCTGACGAGCTCCCAGAGTCCTTTGCTGCAGAGCTGGCCAATGTTGACGTTGAGAATCCTCCTCCCGGCCTGAGGGTCCTCCCCAACGCTTGGCCTCCACCCTGGGGGCTGCTTGGTCTCCAATCGCCACTCCCTCTCCATCAAGCCCAAAGTTTCCTCTTTCCCACTCCTCCAAGTGCCAAGTAGGTTGCCCGTCTCGGTTGCAGATGCCTTCTTTGTACCAGCCTTTGTGCCTGGTGCTCGAAACATAGTTGTGTATTTGACCTAGTAGTCTTTGTCCTCCCAAAAATCATCTACCAATGAGAATGACTAAGAACAAAAACAAATAATGACAGTGTGAGGACAGACACGCAATAAAAGATTGCTGCGTTTGCCAACTATAGCAACAGAACAGAGAAGCCCGTGTTGGAGGAGATGAGCACATGGAGGGCTTTGTTGGGTAAATAGGAGTTCGCCAAGTGAACAAGGGCTGGGGGAGGATGAGTGTGGGTAACATACGTAATATCAGCCATTGTAGCTATATTCATTGAGTGCTTACTAAATGCTAAGTGTTCTGCTAAGCATCTTTGCCTATGCATTATCTAATTTTGTTCCCCCAGTAATTCTTTGGGGTAGATATTAATACCCCCATTTTATAGATAAGGACACTATGTGTGGTGCCAGCCAGTTTTTGCACAAGACCTGAGAGATTTTTTTTTTTTCTTTTTTTTTCGAGACAGAGTCTCGCTTTGCTGCCCAGGCTGGAGTGCAATAGCGCAGTCTCAGCTCACTGCAACCTCTGCCTCCCAGGTTCAAGCGATTCTCATGCCTCAGCCTCCTGAGTAACTGGGATTACAGGCATGTACCACCACGCCTGGCTAATGTTTGTAGTTTTTAGTAGAGATGGGGAGTTTCACCATGTGGGCCAGACTGGTCTCGAATTCCTGACCTCAGTTGACCCACCTGCCTCAGCTTCCCAAAGTGTTGGGATTACAGGAGTGAGCCACCGCACCTGGCTCGACCTGACAGACTTCTGAGTTGTTTGAATCACTTCACTCTGCACCTCCTATCCTGGCCCCTCCCCTGCCGAGCTCAGGACTTGGCACACAGGGGAAGTTAAATAAGGCGGGTTCCCATTGCTTCCCTTCCTATCCTGCACATTTTTCAGGTCATACACTGCCTTCCCCTCACCAGGAGCTCCATGGTGGTACTTCATGCACATCAGCCTTGAAGATCAGTCACCACAACCCCTCAGTTTGCAGGTGGGGAAACCGAGACCCTAAGAGGGGAAGACCAGCACATAAGAGCAGGTGGGAGCAGGATCCAGGGTTTTCTCTCTAACGCATCCCCTCCCGGGCCTGCTGTGGAGGAAGCCCCATCACCAGGGAAGAAATCAATCTGCACACACTCAATTAAAATGATAAATCAGGCATCAGAGTGAGGCTGCCCCAGAGGTGCAGGGGAAGTTTGTGTCTGATTGGCTGGAACATGATAGGCCCCAGGGACCTTATTTCCTGGGGCTGGGCTGCCAGTCCAACCTCTCCACCTCTTCAACCCCGCCCCTCTCATATCAACAGCCATAGCTCCATGCCTCGATTTCTCCAGCTGTCGGGGCCTGTCCAGTTGGCAGGGCACACGGCTAGTCTGTAGCCCTTGTGAGTCTAACAGAGGAGAGGGCAGAGGACAAGCTCTTTCAGCCCTGAGTAGGGACACACCAGTGCGGAACAGTCTGAGTTCCCCTATCCGATTGCAGATCCCTGGGCCAGGCACCCGAGGAAGATGCCAATTAACAATGGAAACGCCTTCTAGGTATTGAGGGCCTACTGTGTGCAAGGACTGTGCCAGGTGCTGGGAGTACAAGAGTGAGCAAAGCAGACAAGATCCCTGACTTCGCGGCTGACAGCCTAGAGTAAGGATACGCAGTGTAAAGAATGCATGCAGATTAATACATCTTGCCTGGCTCAGTGGCTCACACCTGTAATCCCAGCACTTTGGGAGGCTGAGGCAACTGGATCACCTGAGGTCAGGAGTTCAAGACCAGCCTGGCCAACATGGTGAAACCCCATCTCTACTAAAAATGCAAAAAAAATAGCTGGGTGAGACATACCTGTAATCCCAGCTACTCGGGAGTCTGAGGCAGGAGAATCATTTGAACCTGGGAGGTGGAGGTTGCCGTGAGCCGAGATCACGCCACTGCACTCCAGACTGGATGACAGAGCAAGACTCTCTCTCTCTCTCTCTCTCTCCATATATATATGTATATATTCAGGTAATGCCAAGTGCCAGGGAGGAAAATAAAGCAAGCTCAGAGGACAGCAATAGGAGGGCTGCATTTTTAGATGTTTTAGATGTTTGAACACACACCTGTAAGAAAGAAGGGAGGAAACGATGAGAACATATGGGAATGGTGAGGTCATATTCCAGCCAGTGAGAAGGCCCTGAGGCTGGACAGTGCCTGGTGTATTTGAGGAACAGCAAGGAGGCCAGGGTGGCTGGAATGGAGTGAGTGACAGGGGGAGGTAGGCAATGTCAGAGGAGGACAGGACCCCACAATGTGGGGTTTCGTTGTAGGTCATGGCAAGGACTTTGGCTTTTACTCCAAGTGAGCAGAAGCCCGGGAGGATCTTGAGGAGAGGAAGGATGTGATCTGACTTGCATTGAGCAGGATCCCCCTGGCTGCGGTGTGGGAAATGGATTACAGAGGTAAGGGTAGTATCAGAGGCCAGTCATGAGTCTACTGCAATGGTCCAGGCAGGAGAGAGAACATGGCGTGGACTGGGTGGTGTGAGTGCAGTGGGGAGCAGTGGTCAGATGTGTGTGTGTTTGAAGGTGGAGATGACTGGATTTATGGACAGATTGGAGGTGGGGTATGAGGTAGGAAGTCAAGGATGAGACCAAGGTTTGGGGGTCCAAGGAAGAGCATCCGGAAGGGCGGGAGCTGCCAGGAATTGTGATGTGAAGACTTCGGGAGGAGCAGGTTTGGGGCAGGGGAGAGCAGAGCTGAGTTCAAGGTGTCTGTTAGACCTCTCCAGGGAAGGGTCATGAACCTGGCTCCCAGGGGAGAAGATGGGGCTGAAGATGGCAGATTTTGGAATCATCAGAGTACACACGGTATTTATCTCAATGGATCCTCTTAGCAACCCCACAAGCCACTGTTGTGATAGCTGGCAATGCAGCAGTCTTTTATTGCATGTCTGCTTGTGCCCATTTTCAAGATGAGAAAACTGGGGCCCAAAGATGTTGAGTTGCCTATGCACAGTCACAGAGCTGGAAAGTCAGAAAGTCAGGACTTGAAGTGAGGTCTGTCTGCCTCCCAGCCCTGGCGTCCCATCCAGACCCTCTGCGGCTGTTCTCACTCACTCCTCCCCTAAACCCTGTGTGAGAGGGAAGGGGTGGGTCATGGATGATCACCCCTCTTTTTGAGATGGGGCCACTGAGGCCTGGGGAGGTTAAAGGGACTTGCCCACAGTTGAGGAGCAGTCGAGCGTGCAGTGTTTCTGCAGGTGTGCCAAATGAACCCAGCAAAAGACTCACTTCATCAGTCCCAAGACACAGAGCGGGCTAAAGGCTCTGAGAAGTCCTGCAGCCTGGACCTTAGGTTATCTCTAGTTAGCCCGGAGTTTCCTGTGGAGCCTTGCTCTCAGGGGAGCACGCAGAGCTTTGGCAAACATGAAGCTGTGGTTGGGAGTAAAGCCTCAGTGCCCTCCTTTATGACAGGGGCCCACCTGGCAGTCAGCAGGTGTTTGTTGAAGGAAGTAACAAATGAAACAAACAGATGAATGAAAATAACAAATAAGCAAATGAAGGAATGGACCAATGCAGGGATGAGCACAAAGTGTGAATGAATTTTTTAAAAACTGCATCCATTTGTGACCTAATGAATTCATTCATTCATTCAACAAATATTGCTGGAGCACCTGCTGTGTGCAGGTGCTGGGGATACAGCAGTAAATAAAACAAAATCCTGACCTTGTGGCTATTACATGCTAGCGAGAGGGAGATGGACAGAAACCAACATAAATGGGTAGAATGTGAAGTATATCTGACGGAGAAAATGGAGCGGGGAAGGAGAGAGGGGAAAGTATGTGGGGGTGCACAGTTTTAAACAGGATGGTGGTAAATGAAGGAATGTCTGAATGCTTGAATACGAGAGTGGGCTGAAGATGGAGAATACATAAAGGTATCAATTTTTTAAAAAAAGCATAAGGGGCCTAGGGGCGGTGGCTCACACCTGTAATCCCAGCACTTTGCGAGGCCAAGGTGGGTGGATCACCTGAGGTCAGGAGTTCGAGACCAGCCTGGCCAACATGGCAAAACCCCATCTCTACTAAAAATACAAAAATTAGCCCAGCAAGGTGGTGCATGCCTGTAGTCCCAGCTACTCAGGAGGCTGAGGCAGAAAAATCGCTTGAACCTGGGAGGTGGAGATTGCATTGAGCCTAGATTGTGCCACTGTGTTCCAGCCTGGGTGACAGAGCAATACTCTTTGTCTGAAAAAAAAAAAAAAGTGGGGCCGGGCATGGTGGCTCACACCTGTCATCCCAGCACTTTGAGAGGCCAAGGCGGGACGATCGCTTGAGCCCAAGAGTTCAAGACTTAGCCTGGGCAACATAGGGAGACCCTCGTCTCTAAAAAAATAAAATAAAATAAAATAAAATAAAATAAATATAAAATAAAATAAAATAAAGTACAAAAGGATGACTGCAGGCAGGAATGAATGACCTAACAAAAGAATCATTGAATGAATGAATCATTGAATAAAGGAATATATGAATATGTGAACTAGGGCGTGGATAAATGAATGAACTAATGCAAGAATTGTTGAATGACTAAATGAACTAGTGCTTGAATTAATGAACGAAGGCATGAACAGATAGATGAATGAATCATTGAATGAGTGAGCGAACTATAAGGAAGGAGAGGACTGGATGGGGCCTCTGTGCATAGCCTTGGTCTCTGTCTATGCCTGCCCCACCTTATCTTACTGTGGTCTGAAGAACCCCCAAGCCCCCTTTGCCCTCCCTCGCACCATCCAGGGCCTGTGATAAACCCCCACTTCAGTGTCTGTCTTGGCCCTGGAGAGATGGAGGGTGGGGGAGCCCTCCACACCTTGCTGGTTTCCTACCTCAGGCTATCTTGGCACCCCCACCCCATTTGGTGGCTTTCCCACCCCTGTCCCTAATCTATTGACCACGCGCGCCTGCCCACCTCTCGCCCCAGTGCTATGTGCTGAACCCTTAGCCCCGGCCCCCCTCACCCTGGGTCCCGCCTGTCCTGACCCTCCAGCCTGTACTGAACCTCATGCCTGGGTCTTGACCTCCTTCCTCTCCGTGCATGTATTGACCCTCTCCCCAACTCTGGATGGACCCATTGGAGGCCTGTGCCGCCCACCCCTGCCTTGCTGTGGCCCGCCCTTCCAGCTGCGCAGACCAGCGCTCGGCGTCCCCACCCCTGACCGAGCCGCCCGCCCGCTGTGCTGACGCCCCCTCCTCATTTCGAGTACAGGCACCATGCGGCCCGTGCGGCGCAACTTCTACGACCCGTCGTCGGCGCCGGGCAAGGGCATCGTGTGGGAGTGGGAGAACGACGGCGGTGCATGGACGGCCTACGACATGGACATCTGCATCACCATCCAGAACGCCTACGAGAAGCAGCACCCGTGGCTCGACCTCTCGTCGCTGGGCTTC
Organism: Papio anubis; assembly: GCF_008728515.1. Lineage (NCBI taxonomy): Eukaryota > Metazoa > Chordata > Mammalia > Primates > Cercopithecidae > Papio > Papio anubis. The sequence goes on from NC_044984.1 coordinate 107,391,061, forward strand.
TGCTACCTCATCTACTTCAACAGCATGTCGCAGATGAACCGCCAGACGCGCCGGCGCCGCCGCCTGCGCCGCCGCCTGGACCTCGCCTACCCGCTCACCGTGGGCTCCATCCCTAAGTCGCAGTCGTGGCCCGTGGGCGCCAGCTCGGGCCAGCCCTGCTCCTGCCAGCAGTGCCTGCTGGTCAACAGCACGCGCGCCGCCTCCAACGCCATCCTGGCCTCGCAGCGCCGCAAGGCACCCCCCGCGCCCCCGCTGCCTCTGCCGCCGCCGCCGCCCCCTGGAGGGCCTCCAGGTGCGCTCGCCGTGCGACCCAGCGCCACCTTCGCAGGCGCCGCGCTCTGGGCAGCGCCCGTCACCGGCCCCGCCGAGTCCGCGCCGCCTCCCGGGGCGCCCCCACGGAGCCCGAGCGCCCCCGGCGGCGCGCCCACCCCGGGGCAGAACAACCTCAACCGGCCCGGGCCCCAGCGCACCACCAGCGTGAGCGCGCGCGCCTCCATCCCGCCGGGGTAAGACGGGGCCCAGGGGGAGGGGGCCTCTGTGTCGTCCGCAGGCAAGGACGAAGCCCGGGGGTGGTTGGCCACTAGGGCAGGAGCAAAGATTGCAATAATATTAATGACGGTAAGTAATATCCAGCATCCACTAAATGTTCATTTTGTGCCAAGCATCAACTAAGCACCTTTACATGTTCCCGCGCATCTATCTCCATGCATAAGGACCCTATGAGGTAGGTACCGTCATCACCTCCTGTTCACAGACAGGAACTAACTCCCCCAAGATCAGACAATTCACAAGTGATGGGGCCATAATAGCAACATCAGCAATGGTGCGTGTTCCATGTTTATTATTTGCTAAATTCGTTATATGTATCACCTCGTTTATTCCGCCAAACGGTTCTACCATGTGCATATTCCAGATGGGGAAGCCGAGGCTGGGAGAGCTATGGTGCCTTCTCAGGGTCGCCGGGGAAGGGTAGACCTTGGAGTCCAGACCTGTCCGATTCCAAAGTCTGTGCTGTGTTGTCTTAGGATTTTTAGAGGGCTTCAGAGTCAAGCTGTCCTTGTCCCAGTCCATGCCCACCTCACATGGTGGCTCGAGCAAGCATCAGCTGCTTGTCCAAAGTATTTCCCCATAGGCTGCACCTGAAATACCACAGTTACTCTGGGTTAATACTATGGTTTGCACACTGGGCTCCAGGGACTCCTGGGGTGACCTGGAATCGTGGGGGTGGGGGAAAGCCAGGCAAACAAGAGTCTGCCTCTCTGCTCTTGTTTTAACGAGAGCAGCCCTTTTTGGAAACACTTTTATGAACTGGCTTTCCCAGCATGATTTTATTAAGGACGGGCACCCAGCTTGTATCAATTTTGCAAATTATTGGGTTAAGGTGTCCCAGGCCCCAGGATAGGGACCCAGTGAGCTGCTGTTGGGTGCCCACCCTGGACCCCAGATTCATTCCATTTGAGCAAAGAACCAAGGCTTGAGGGGTGGCAATGAGAGGAAAAATCAAAGACCTTGAACTTGGGAAAGACGAGGGGGATGTGGACTGTGGGCCACTAGAGGAAGAGAGGGCACCCAAAGCCAACTGTGCTTCAGTCACCATGGCATGGCCCGGGGAATTGATAATGATGGCCCGAGATCACCAAAGCTCAGATCTGGATGTGATCTTTGGGGTCACCGCATCCAGGTCACCCCTTTTATTATGGGCAAACAAGGCCTGGGAAAAGGAAAGGTCAGGACCCTGAACTAGGTGGCCCTATTCACCCTTTGTCCCTTTGGGAGTCTGACTTCCTGGGTTCAAATGCCCTCTTGGCCACTTCTTTTTTTTTTTTTTTTTTTTTTTTTTTTGAGATACAGTTTCACTCTGTTGCCCAGGCTGGAGTGCAGTGGCATAATCTCTGCTCACTGCAACCTCTGCCTCTGGGGTTCAAGCGATTCTCCTGACTCAGTCTTCTGAGTAGCGGGGACTACAGGTGCATACCACCATTCCTGGCTACTCTGTGTGTGTGTGTGTGTGTGTGTGTGTGTGTGTGTTAGTGGAGACGGGGCTTCACCATGTTTCCCAGGCATGTCTTGAACTCCTGACCTCATGTGATCCACCAACTTTGGCCTTCCAAATTGCTAGGATTATAGGCATGAGCCACCACGCCTGGTCCCCCTCTTGGCCACTTCTGAGCTGGGAGACCTGAGACGAGTCCCTCTCCTTCCTTGAGCCTCAGTTTCATCATCTGTCAAATGGGAGCAGATCTTCCCACCGTGTGAAAACGCTGTGTACCTGAACACAGCATCTACACTGGCAGTAGTTCAGGCGTGGCCGTTCGGACTTCTTTTGCTCTCCAGGAGGAGGGTTGGCATGGAGGGCGGGGAAGCTGTAATTTTCCAGGGACGCATCACAGCCAGCCACTACCACCTGCCTGCCTTACCCTTCCCTTCCCCTTTACCTCCTGGTCATTCCTCTCGGAGGAGAGTGCCATGGGGACACGCAGAGTTGTGTCCCGTGTGACTTCAGCCTGGGGCAGGCCCAGTGCCAACAGAGAGGAGACTTGAGGGGGTCAAAGAAGATCCCTTGGGGAAGCCTTGTCCAAAACTGCAGATAGACTCACCGAGATCTCAGGGAGATCTCAGGGGGCTGAAGTATCAGTTATGGCCCTATAAAGACAGCAGCTGGGCTCTGGCTGCCTTACAGAAAGAGGGGTTGGAGGTCCCAGAATGACAAGTAGAGTGGGTCCTAGAATGGCAAGCCAGAGAGACTGTGGGAGGGGACAGAACCAGGAAAATTCCAGGGACCTCTGCAGTAAGAATTTGAGAACCTTTTCTCTGGGTCAATTTCTTGTAACCCGCAAGAAGACTAGAAATCAGAAGGTTGTAGCCAGAATTTTCTTGGAACAGAAAGAATGGAATGGAATGGAATGGAACTAGAATATATTGGCATGTGTAATGCATAGTAAAAATAAGAATTGTTACATGTAGTCTGGGAACAGTGCCTCATGCCTGTAATCCCAGCACTTTGGGAGACCGAGGTGTGCAGATCACTTGAGTCCAGGAGTTCAAGACCAGCCTGGGCAACATAGCAAGACCTCATCTCTACAACAGTAACAAAAAATTAGCCAGGCAGGGAGGTGTGCTTGTAGTCCCAGTTACTCAGAAGGCTGGGGTGAGAGGATCACTTGAGCCCAGTAGGTCAAGGCTGCAGTGGCCTATGATCACACCAGTGCACTGCAGCATGAGAGACAAAGCAAGACGCTGTTTCCATAAAAAAAAAAAAAAAGTGTTCCATGAATATTTTGCATCATTTCTGCATACGTTTAATAGGTTGCGAGGTGAAATGAATTTCTCAGTCACTGATGAAATATTTGAGGTGGATGTAGTGGCTCACTTTGGGAGGCCAAGGTGGGTGGATCACTTGAGGCCAGGAGTTCGAGACCAGCATGGCCAACATGGTGAAACCACATCTCTACTAAAGATACAAAAATTAGCCGGGCATGGTTGTGCACGCCTGCAATCCCAGCTACTCGGGAGGCTGAGGTGGGAGGATTGCGTGAACCTAGGAGGTGGAGGTTGCAGTGAGCCGAGATCACGCCACTGCACTCCAGCCTGGGTGACAGAGTGAGACTCCGTCTCAAAAAAAAAATAAAAAAAAGAGATTTGAAAGCTACTGTTCTAGAGGAGGCTGAAAATTACTCAGTTTTCCTGGCCCAGTGTTAATTCTCCAAATATGTGCTGTGGGTGTGTATTCACAGAGCTGAACAAGACAGACAAGGCCTGTGTCCCCCAAGGGCACACAGACAGATGGGGAGACAGACCGACAGCAAGCAAAGAGTAAATGAAGACGGTCTCTGGATGAGACAGAAGTGCTGGGGAGGTAGTGGGACAGGGCGGTGTGGGAGTTCAGGGAAAAGCCCTCTGAGGAGGTGGCCAGATGCGAAGAACAGCTGACCCAGGCAGAGGGAACAGCACGAACAACTTCAAGGGGGCTCGAAGGGCGTGGTGTGTTCGGGGAAGGGCTAGAGGTGTGGGAAGGACTGGAGTGTGAGGCGCCAGGAAGAAGGGGAAGGGCACCCCAGGCAGGGCATTGCAGGTGCAAAGGGGCGGAGGTAAGAATGAATCCAGAAGGTTCTGGAGACCACCAGGGGATAGAGGCTCCCTTCTGGAACAGTGGGGGCAGAGATTTTTTTCCCAAATGGGGGTACAGGGCCAGGTTGGGTGGCCACAGGGAAGCCTGGGCTTGGTGCTGCCATCGGTTGGGGAGCTATAGAGTGTGCTTGAGCTCTAGAGGGCTGTAGTGAAAACAGTTTTATCTGTGTGGGTGCAGATTGTTAAACATGTCCTCCTCTGACCTGCCAGGGCTCTGTTGTCTCCAGCCACATGCCCCTCCCCCACAGCCGACATCATTTCTCCTGCCCCTCCCCTTGGGGACTGTTTCTGACCCTCCCTGAGCCCAGACATTGGCCTGGAAAACAGGAGATGTGGGGTGGGGGAAACGTCGCAAGAACTCCCTCATCCCTCCCTACCCACGCAGATTCTGCCCAGCCTCACTCTAGCCCCTCTAACTGACCCTCTCCAGCCAGACAAGCCTGGCTCAAAGTCCCCAACCCTCCATCTCCAAGAAACCCCCCCAGAAAAATCCGTCTGGGTCTCAAGACCCGTGGAGCCTGTTGCTGGGGAAAGGGAGTAGGAGGAAGGAAGATGGGGGTGGCAGACCCTGGCTTCCCCTGCCTAAAGCTTTCCATTGCTGAGGTAGCTGAGGTCCAAGTGCAGCCTGTGAGGGGAAACGGATGGAGGTGGGGGGTCTCTGAGGAACCAGGCAGACAGTTCTACCCACTGTCACCCTCGTCCCCAAACCACCTCCCAGCCCTCCCCACCCTGGTCTCTTTGTTTCTATGTCTTTGTTTTTTGTTTTTAGAGACAGAGCTTCGCTCTGTTGCTCGGGCTGGAGTGCAGTGGCACAATCATAGCTCCCTGCAGCCTCAAACTCCTGGGCTCAAGAAATCCTCCCAACTCAGCCTCCGAAGTAGGTGGGACCACAGGCACACACCATCACAGCCAGCTAATTTTTAAAAATTTTTTGTAGGGACAGGATCTCACTATGTTGCCCAGGCTGATCTCAAACTCCTGGCCTCAAGCATCTGCCCACCTCAGCCTCTAAAAGTGCTGGTAATTATAGGCGTGAGCCACAGCACCTGGCCTGTCTCTATGATTTTAAGTCTGTATTAGTTTCTTAGGGCAGCGGTAACAAGGTAACAGCTTAAACCACAGAAATGTATTCTCTTTCACATTCTTTTTTTTTTTTTTTTTTTTTGAGACGGAGTCTCGCTCTGTCACCTAGGCTGGAGTGCAGTGGCTGGATCTCAGCTCACTGCAAGCTCCGCCTCCCGGGTTCACGCCATTCTCCTGCCTCAGCCTCCCAAGTGGCTGGGGCTACAGGCGCCCGCCACCTCACCCGGCTAGTTTTTTTGTATTTTTTTTTAGTAGAGACGGGGTTTCACCCTGTTCGCCAGGATGGTCTCGATCTCCTGACCTCGTGATCCGCCCATCTCGGCCTCCCAAAGTGCTGGGATTACAGGCTTGAGCCTCCGCGCCCGGCCTCTTTCACATTCTTGAGACTAGAAGTCCAAGATCACGGTGTCGCAGGGTTGGTTGTTTCTGAGGCCTCTCTCCTGGGCTTGTAGATGGCATCTTCTACCTGTGTCCTCATGTGGTCTTCCCTCTGTACCTGGCTGTGTCTTAATCTTCTCTTCTTAGAAGGACACCAGTCCTACTGGATTAGGGCCCACCCTAGTGACCTCATTTTAACTTAATGACCTCTTTAAAAACCCCGTCTCTGAATACAGTCACATTCTGAGGTCCTGAGGCTTACGGTTTCAACACATGACTTCTGTGGGACACGGTTCAGCCCATAACAATGTCTCTGTGTGTCTCTTCTTTTATAATTTGCCAATACTTTTTTTTTTTTTTTTTTCCCAAGACAGAGTCTTGCTCTGTTACCCAGGTTGGAGTGCAATGGTGCAATCTCAGCTCACTGCAACCTCCACATCCCAGGTTCAAGTGATTCTCCTGCCTCAGCCTCCCAAGTAATGGAGATTACAGACAGCTGCCACCACAGCCGGATAATTTTTGTGTTTTTAGTAGAGAAGGAGTTTTGCCATGTTGGCTAGGCTGGTCTCGAACTCCTGACCTCAAGTGATCCACCCACATCAGCCTCCCAAAGTGCTGGGATTACAGGCATGAGCCACTGCGCCCGGCCAATTTGGCAATAATTTTTTTTTTTTTTTTTTTTTGTGGAAACGGAGTCTCGCTCTGTTGCCCAGACTGGAGTGCAATGGCTGGATCTCAGCTCACTGCAAGCTCCGCCTCTCGGGTTCACGCCATTCTCCTGCAATTTGGCAATAATTTTAATGGCAAAAACCGCCATTTTTTTTGCACCAAACAATATCTATGTGTATCTTGGCCTCTTTCAGTCTTTCCATATCTCTTTGTAGCTCTGTGTCTCTCTCTCTGTCTCTGTCTTCCACCTCTTCCTCTCAGTCAATCCCTTCCCTTCCCTGGCTTCCTTCTGTCCGCCCTCCTTCTCTTCCCTCCTTGACCCAGACAGATCCAGAGCCCTTTACAGGTTGGGTGACCTTGGACCCACTTGAGGCTTGGCTTCTCTAGCCTCAGTTTCCCCATCTGTCAGAGCTAAAACCACCACCTCTCACACAGGCAGACTCAGCAAGGATCAGCATGCAAGGGAGGTGTGAATTCTGCAGAGATCTCCAATGTCATTCTCACCTCCATCCTCATCTCAGCCCTGGATGGATAACAGGGAAGGAGGCCCAGAGAGGGGGATTGACTCGTCTAGGGTCACATAGCCAGTGGGGGCAGAGCATCCACCTGGCCAGGGTTTTTTCCACTTGCCCCTGTAACAGACAGGGCGGGGAGCCAGCTGGCAGCCTGGGCCTGGGGGACCTGCGGGGGTGGGGAAGATCCACCCTGTCCCCTGAGGGGTCAGTGTCCAGTGTGTTGGAACACAGCTGTGGAGCAGAGGAACCACACTCAGAGTTTCCACCCCACGTGGTGGGTGGGAGGACAGGGATAGCTGCGGGCCTGTTTCCATTTATCGAGCGCTCCCTATGTCCCCGGCTCTCAATTTCATGCCTTTTTTTGTGTGTATGAGACAGGGTCTGACTCCGTCACCCAGGCTGGAGTGCAGTGGCGCAATTATAGCTCACTGCAACCTCGACCTCCTGGGCTCAAGCAGTCCTCCCACCTCAGCCTCCTAAGTAGGTGAGACTAAAGGTGTGCACCACCATGCCCGGCTAATTTTTAATTTTTGTAGAGATGGGCGTCTCACTATGTTGCCCAGGCTGGTCTCAAATTTCTAGGCTCAAGCGATCCTCTTGCCTTGGCCTCCTAAAGCGCTGGGATTACTGGCATGAGCCACTGTGCCTGGCCGTTTACAGGCATGTCTCTCTTAATTCTCACAGATACTCAATGTGGCAGGTTCTATAATCCCCATTTTTCAAATGAGGAAACTGAGGCTCCAAAAGACTGAGACATTTGTACAAGGTAACACAATTAGGACTCAGATTCAGAAACCCAAGCTGACTCGTGTATTGGGGATGCCCCATCTCCAGCCAGCCTGTGCTGTTTTGGATCGTGGTCCCAGAAGCCCTGCCCTGATTCCTGTGTGACCCTGCCTGAGCTCATCTGCCTCTCTGGTCTTCAGTTTTTGCACCTGTGAAATGGGACTGGCAACACAGGCCCGCATAGTCCATCATGAAGCCAGATGTCAGGCTTGGATTTCTTAGGCCCGCACCCTTTTGTTTTGTTTTGTTTTGTTTTGTTTTATGGAGTCTCACTCTGTTGTCTACGCTGGAGTGCAGTGGCAAGATCTCCACTCATTGCAACCTCTGCCTCCCAGGCTCAAGCAATACTCCTACCTCAGCCTCCTGAGTATCTGGGACTACAGGCACGTGCCACCAACCCAGCTAATTTTTTACATTTTTTGTAGAGATGGGGTTTCATCATGTTTGCCAAGTTGGTCTCCAACTCCTGACCTCAAGCAATCCACCCACCTCAGCCTCCCAAAGTGCTGGGATTTCAGGCGTGAGCCACAGTGCCCAGCCAGGCCTGCACCCATTTAAATCCACCCTTGTCCCTCCCATCTCTATCAGATTTGTACAACATTGCCAAGCTGATCATTGCTAAAGAAATGTCATTTAAGTTTCCATATCTTTGGTTCTTAGTTGAGCCTGAGAACTTTTTCCTGTTTACTGGCCATGAGTGGTTCCTTCTTTTGCCAATTACTTGTGTATTTCTTTGGCTTATCCTTCTCTGGAGCTGTTTATTGCTTCCTTATTAATTTGCAAGTGTTCTTCCTGCATTAAGGGCATTAACCCTTTGTCGACCATCTTTTCTGTAGTTTGCTGTTTCTTTATAGCATATGTTCATCTGTTTTTTAATTAATTAATTCATATTTATTGAATAATTTCTGTGTGCCAGGCACTGTTTGGGGCCCTGGGGACACAGCAGTGAACTAAACAGACAATCCTTCCTCTCTTGGAGCTCACATTCTAGCGGGAGACGAACACAAAACAGAATAAATTAATTGTAGAATATGGTAGAAAGTAGTAACTGCTACAGAGGAAAAATATAGGAGAGAAAGGACGTAGGGAGTGATGAGAAGGAAAGACCTCATGGAGAACGTAATACCTTCTTGAACAAAGATGGAAGGAAGTTAAAAAGCAAGGCATGGTCCAGGCACAGTGACTCACACCTGTAATCCCAGCATTTTGGGAGGCTAAGGTGGGAGGATCACTTGAGCCCAGAATTTGAGACCAGCCTGGACAACATAGTGAGACTCCATCTTTACACATTTTTTTAAAATTAGCTGGGTGTGGTGGTGCGCACCTGTAGTCCCAGCTACACAGGAGGCTGAAGTGGGAGGATCGCTTGAGCCCAGCAGGTCAAGGTTGCAATGAGCCAAGATCGCACCACTGCTCTCCAGCTGGTCTGAGAGGCAGAGCAAAACCCTGTCTCAAAAAACACAAAAAACGCAAAAGAACTGGGGGAAGAGCATTCCAGCATTCCAGACAGCAGAACAGTGTGTGCAAAGGCCCTGAGGCAGAGTGGGCCTGGGGTGCCTGAGAAGGCCGGTATGGTTGGAGAGGCTCAGGGCAATCGGTGGGAAAGAAGTCAGAGAGGAAAAGGCGCCAAGTCACACACAGGGCCTGGAAGGTTGCGGTGAGGACTTCGGCTTTTGCTCTTCATGAGAAGGGAACCAGCAGGGCTGTGCGTTGGGAGAGATGGGTGTGACTGTTTTAACAGGCTTACTCTGAATGTTGAGCATAGACCGCAGCGGGGCTAAAGCAGGAGCCCAGGGGCAAAGGGACTTTGTTGTGGTGGGTGTGCTTTAGGGTATTCCTTCCTTTTTGTGTTTTCTTTTTTCTTTAAATTTCTTGCAGTGATTTTATGCTTTTATTTAAAATAGTCCACATTTTCTTTCTCCAGATCTTCCACAAGTATTACATTTCAGGGGTCTGAAAATGTTAAAGTACTGACAGGTACTCTGTGAAGTCAAGGACCCCACCAGGCCCCTGGCTGCCCACCCTCCCCCACTTTCCTGCCCCGCTAGCCACTGGTGTGCAGTGACTGTCACCCCGCCTCACCGCTGCCACAAGGTCAAACCAAACACTCCCCCCACCTGAAGCACTTCCTGCCCTGCTCCCTGGGAGACCAAACCACACACACTCCTGTCTGCACGTGGCTGCCCCGGGGCGTGGGAACAGCTGGTCCTGCCCTCCCCTCCCCTACCTGACCGGTCCTCCCTGCCCCCAACCATCTCCTCCACGTTCCTTCCCCTACAGAGAGCTGGGCAGGCGGGAGGACCAGGAGGGTGGAAAAGAGTGACCCCCACAGCCCCCATACCTCTAGATAAATCTGAACCTCCAATACCACTCACCCCTCAAAATGTCTCCCGAGGGGACTTTTACTTCCTTTAATCTCTAGAAGATGGATAGGGACAGAGGTAAGGGGTCCCATTTCACAGAGGGGACACTGAAGCCCAGAGAAGCTCAGAGGTTTGTCTAGGAAGACAGAGGTGCTGGGGTAAGGAAAGGGGAAGTGAGGACCCCAGACAGAGGCTGAGGAGGACTCCATGGGTACTGGGCTTGCGGTGACGTCCTTCAAGTCTCTGCAGTGGGGGTGGCGGCGGGGACTTGGCCCCAGGCTGTGTTCTCCAGGACTATGTGGGGAGGAGCGTAGAGGCAGCTACAAGGCAGAGACAGCCCTAAAAGTGGGGAAAGGTGACAGGCTCACACCCCTAGAAAGGAGAAAAGGGGAGGCTGGGGGGTCCCCAAAGCACCAATCAACTCCCTTCTCCCCATAATGCAACATCCTCACTTCTGCCCCTTCCTCACCCACTTGGACCCAAATGACTGAGTCATGAGCCTCCTGGGGCTCTTTGGGGGCTGCTGGATAAGTGTGAGGTATCCTGAAGGGGCCAAGGCCAGTGGGGGGCCTGGAAACTATCATCAGAGAAATAACAAGTCTAGGCCTGCTGGGGGTGGGAGGGGAGAGATAAGGAGACCAGACTTTGGAGGGAGAGGACTTGGCTGCCCTAAAGGGAGGGCCAGTTGTCAGTGTGGTCTCCTGTGTTTTGGGGTCCTGGGACAGAGAGAGGTGACCAAAGCAGTCCAATGGATCCACTTAGACAGCCCTGATCTACCCTGCCCAGGCCTGAGCCAGTTCCAGGATCCAGGTCAAAGACTTCAGCCCAGAGAGCACAGAGGGCTCTCAAGGCTGGCTCAATTCCAGATGGCTCCACAGACCAACCTCGTGGGGTCATCCCTGGCCCCTGACTCGGAAACTCCAGGACCTGGTGCAAGCTGCACCACAGACCAGCTGGGTGACCTTAGTGAAGTCATTTCCCTTCTCTGGGCTTCAGTCCCATCATCTGCAAAATAAATGACAAATAGAGTTCATCACATGTGCCATCTCTGCTCCAGTGGCAGTGACTTCCCAAAGCACTGTGTTGAGGAGGATTCTGAAGTTGCATCTTGGCTTAGTGGTAAGGCATGCTGGAATTGATTAGTAATGCCTGCCGTGGGTGCTAGGAGGACAGTAGTGGTATGCACTCATATATTTGACATTCCTGCTCTAACTTTGTCTGGCAGAAGAGGCAGGGGTGGACCAGATCACACAGGGCCAGGTCATGCTTAAAGAGGGATAGCATTAGGAGATATACCTAACGTAAATGACGAGTTAATGGGTGCAGCACACCAACATGGCACATGTATACATATGTAACAAACATGTACCTTAGAACATAAAGTATAATAAATTTAAAAAAAAAAAAGACTTTATAATGTCAGGTTATGAGTAGTGCTATGAAAAAAAAAAAACTAAGTAAGGTAAGGACAAAGATGGGCTTTTTAAAAATAAAGTGGTTGGGCCAGGCGCGGTGGCTCACACCTGTAATCCCAGAACTTTGGGAGGCCGAGACGGGCGGATCACGAGGTCAGGAAATCGAGACCATCCTGGCTAACACTGTGAAACCCCGTCTCTACTAAAAATACAAAAAAAATTAGCCGGGCATGGTGGCGGGCGCCTGTAGTCCCAGCTACTCGGGAGGCTGAGGCAGGAGAATGGCATGAACCTGGGAGGTAGAGCTTGCAGTGAGCTAAGATTGTGCCACTGCACTCCAGCCTGGGAGACAGAGTGAGACTCCATCTCAAATTAATTAATTAATTAATTAATTAATTACTTAAATAAAGTGGTTGGGGCCAGGCACAGTGGCTTATGCCTGTAAACCCAGCACTTTGGGAGGTCGAGGAGGGAGGACTACTTGAGCCCAGGAGTTCAAGTCCAGACCAGCCTAGGCGACATAGTGAGGCCCTGTCTCCACAAAAGGTTTGTTGTTGTTGTTGTTGTTGTTGTTTAAGCTGGGTGTGGTGGTGTGTGCCAGTAGTCCCAGCTACTCAAGAGGCTGAGGTGGGAAGATCGCTGAGCCCAGGAGTTCAAGACTGCAGTGAGCAATGGTTAAGCCATTGCACTCTAGCCAGGGCAACAGAGCAAGATCTTGTCTATAAATAAATAACTAAATAAAGTGGTCGGGAAGGTGTCTCAGATAAGCTGACATTTGAGCAGAGACCTCTGCTAAGTGACAAAGTGTGCCATGAGGATATCTGGGAAGAGCACCTCGGGAAAGGGTCAGCAAGTGCAAAGACCAGACAGCAAAGGGGTGGGAATGTGCCTGGCATGCTTGAGAAAGAGCAGAGAGACCAGGGTGGCTCGAGTGGGGTGGGAGAGGGGTGAACACACAGGAAATGAGGTTCAGAGGGTAGATGGGGGCCAGATCAGGAGGCCAGGTATTACCATGAGCAAAGTGGGAGCTGCAGGGGGAGTGAGAGCAGAGGACAGACGGGATCTGATTCGGGGCTGGGAAAGGCATAGGGGCTTGCATGGCGGTGGAGCCCAGACCTGCCTTCTGGTCAGAGCAGATTTTGGGGAGGGCCTGAGGGACTCCTCAGGTCCTGTGCCAGGCTGAGCCCACAAAAAGGCAGAGCTAGGGGTGAAGGCTGGCTCCCCTTCCGGGAGCAGCGGTCGCTTGTCCAGGCGGGAGGATGTTCTCACTGACTCGGAGGAAACAGCATGTCCCACATCAAAAGGGGGCCGGGCGGCTCCCACGCTCAGGGTTCGTGGGAACTCTGCTACCCTGGGTTCTCGCAGGAGGCCTGCAGATAGAGAGAGGCTGGCGACTACCTCGGGACTGTCCCCCAAGCTCACTGATGGGTAAATAAATAACAGCCCCACCGTGACACCCCCCTCACAGTGCTCTTCCCAGGAGCATGACTGACTTTTGTAATGTAGGGCTATGTGGTGGTTAAGGGGCTCCAGAAATTTTAGGGCAGCTGAGATCTAAATCCTTCCTTTCCTGGAGTACCCTCTGTCTAACTCCTAGGCCAAACATTCAGCAAGAGCAGGGTTACCCACTGGGCCAGACTTTGGGCATTATATAGACCTGGGGTAGCAAACTGGCTTTACTGATTTATAGAGGCTGCCTGGAGAGCTGTACTGAGGACCCTGCTAAGCTTGAGAGAGTGCTGTGATGGATTAGTGATGTCTGCCACAGGTAGGAGACCAACCAGTGGTGGTATGCATGCTAAATATTTTTCTTTCCACCCATTTTATGGGTAGCTCTAGAGAAAAAAAAAAGATACTTTCTTCTTGTGAGACAGAAAGGAAGAAAGAGGTGTGAGAGAGACCTAGACTTAACTGGTGTGTCTGCACTAGAGGTGCTTGAAGAATGGGCAGGGAAGAGGAGAAGCTTGAGGGAAATACCTCTATGCATTCCTGTAAAAGTATGGGGAGGGAGGAAGTTAGAGTGGTGAGAGCTGCCCACCTCAGGAAGGTCCTGGAGGATTATGACAGACCCTGAAAAGGGTCAAATGAATACTCAGCACCCCTTTTCATGGGCACCCCACCGCAGGGTGCCCAACAAGAAAATCAAGACACCTTCACTCTCATCCCTGTGCCAAATGATGAGCTTTACATGTTTTAACACACTTAACCTTCACAGGATTCTATATCCATTATAGATGGGGAAACCGAGGCACAGTGCTTTCTTCCCACCTCCACTGACCAGGTCCTGGGGGACCCAGGGTACCTGCCATCCCATCCTGCCTCCCTCAGGAGCTGTGTTCATTGACTTCAGTCATGCCACACCTCCTCAAGGGGCTCGATCCAGATGTCTGCTCCAGACCTCTCCACAGCCCTCAGAGGGGTCTGGGATGGGAGTCCTGGCCACATGATACTAGCCAGTATAGCTGAGCAGCCACTGAGTGGGTGCCTGTGCGCTGTACCTGTGTGCATGTGTGATTGTGCATCTGCGTGTGTACGGGTGTGGGCCTCCCAGGCTGAGTGTGTGTCAGTGTCGGGAGGTGTGGGTGAGAGCATGTGCGCGTGTGTCCTCGCGTGCAGTGAGTCAGCGTGTCCTCCTGCGCCCCCATGCATGATGTGAATCAGTACGCATGAGTACTTCCCCACAGGCAGTGCGGAATCATGTGTCTGTGTGTGGATGGCAGGCCGTTCTGCAGGCTGCAGCGTGCCGGGTGCGTGTGAGGGCTGAGCGCACCAAACTCTGGGTTTGCTGCCCACTTTACCCAGCTCTGTGCAGCTGGGGAGAGGGGCGGCAGTGACAGGTGCAGTACTGGTCTACATGAGCCCCCTCTCTTGTCCATGGAGTGTCCTTCCAGGGGAGAGCTGTGTGTGCTTCTGTGTGTATTTGTATGTCCCCATGTGTGCATGAGTCTCTGTAGGTGTGGGGAGGTGTTCCCTGGAATATGTGAGTGTGTGTGTATCTTAATCCATGTATGTTCGTGGGGGGTGTGCCCTGAAGTGTGCCTGTGTGTGTCCATGTATGTGTGCAGGGTGTGCATTCCCTGGTGTGTGCAGTGCATTCCCCAAGTAGACAGATGGGGAGGGAGGCTCCCTGATATGTGTGTCTGTGTGTGTGCATGTATCTGTGGTATACGTCCTGGGTTGTGTGTGTTTGTGTGTCTGTGTACTTAAACATGTGTGTGTAATGTGTCCCGGGGGGTATGATAAGTCTGTGTGATCTTCTCCACGTCTGTGTGTATATCTGGATCTGTGGATCTGTGTGGATGGTGTGTGCCCTGGGTGTATGTCTGTGTGTCTGCACCCACTGCAGCAGTACCCAAGCCTGCCAAGGGCACCATTTGCTTGAAGATGCTTTCTGGTGCCAACTGTGCCTGCCAAGGACAGGTGACCAGACAGCATTGGACAGGCTGTGACCTGAACAGGCATGTCAAGAGCCAAGGCGGCTGCTGCAGCTCCTTCTCCAGCTGTCACTGCTCCTAGCCCTTCCTGTCCCCTCTCATGGCACATCCCCCAAGGCCTTCAGGCTGCCCCCTGGATTTCAGAACACCCCTCTTCATCAGAACGTATCCAGCCAGGGTTCCATGCCCATCAACAGCAAGACACCAGTTTCCCTGCATAAACAAGTGCTGAAGCCAGGAGGACTCAGGCAGACACACCGTACACATCACCGCAAGCTCTCCTTTAGTCCTCCCAACGACTCTATAAGTGAGGTGTTAATATGCCTGTGTTACAGATAAGGTAACTGAGGATCAAGAAGTTAAATGACTTGTTCAATGTTGTCACTACAGCAGTTTTGTGGTTTCCTCTCTAAGATGGAGAGAAGTTACACCAGGACTTAGTGCCTGAGAAGCAGACAGGTGAAATTACTCGGCCAGGATTGCACAGCTGACAGTGATGATACCAATGGCTGTGCTTTTAGTATCTGTTAGGTACCAGGAACTGTGCTTGGCCCTTGACACATATAATTTCACGGAATTCTCACAGCAGTCAAAAAAAAAAAAAAAGGTACCATATTATCCCCATTTTACAGACCACCCCTTACAAGAGATGAGATTGACATGCTGTGTGGCGCCCAACTCATTAGTGGTTGCACTGAGATATGAAAGCAGCTCTGACTGACTCCAACAGCCAAAGCTCTTTTGAGGGCCAGGGGAAGAGTCAGGATACCTTTTCCTAGGGGCTCTTCATTTGAAGAGAGGATAGTACCTTGTCACAGAAACTGGCATCAGTAAATATTCCAGAAGAGAAAAAAAAAGTCATCACCAAATGCTTTTGAAAACCTGAATTTATCATTGTTAATGATATGTTCTTATGCAGGGCTTGTCAGAGCCTTTAATATGCTCAGATATGTTGTGAATTTCAGAGAGGGAGACAGTGACGTGTTCCTAACTTACTTGATTCCTGAATCCTTCTTTCCTGGAACATTTTATGGAGATTAATAATGCTACATCTAACAAGTTTTGAGAGATGCTAAAATAGTTACAACACTAGTAGTTGGGTTTCAGGCACAGCGGCCAATGAAAGGAGCCCTCAGAGCCAAAGCGCCCTCTCGAGGGAGGAGCCGGCTGTAGGGTAAGGAGGGGTCTGCACTAAAGTCTTAAGGGTGCATCCCACTGGAACCTGGGCCGAGGTCCTGGCCACCCCCGCCCCATAATAGGATGTCAGAGTAGAAAGAGAGTTTCCTGGAGGTCACTGCAGTTGGCAGAGAGAGGTACAAAGAGGCCAGGGTGTGTGCCCAGGAGCCAGAGACAGAAGGCAAGCCAGGTCCCCTGACGTGGTGTCGGGGGCTGGAGTCCAGCAGCGGCGTCTCCTCTTCTCCCCGCAGGGTCCCCGCGCTCCCAGTGAAGAACTTGAATGGTACTGGGCCAGTCCATCCGGCCCTGGCAGGTGAGGTCTGGCCCGGGGCGGGAAAGAAGGGCGGGGCCCACTAGGAGGCAGCCCCCCTGTCACCCGGTGACCCCGCCCCCGAGATGGGCCGGCGGGCGTGGCCCAGAGGAAACGCCCCTTCCACTGGGCCCAGGACACGGGGTGGGCGTGGCCCGCAGAAGGCCCTTCAGGGGCCTTCAAGCGGCTGAGTGGGTGTGGCCCAAGAGTGCAACCCTCCCACCCACAGGAGGGCCCCGGGATTCCCAGGGCCAATGGTCGGGGGTCTGGGCGAGGATGGCGCCCCGCCCTCTGACTGCGCCCCCCGACCCCTAGGGATGACCGGGATACTGCTGTGCGCGGCCGGGCTGCCCGTGTGCCTGACGCGGGCCCCCAAGCCCATCCTGCACCCGCCGCCAGTGAGCAAGAGCGACGTGAAGCCCGTGCCCGGCGTGCCCGGGGTGTGCCGCAAGACCAAGAAGAAGCACCTTAAAAAGAGTACGCTCTCCGCCCCCTGCCTCACACGAGATGAACCCCACTAAGCCTTGACCACAACTGTGTGACCTCTGGTCTCCGACTTATTCTTAGCATTTACGACCTCACCTCCATTGCCTGATTTCAGCTCCCTTTGCCTGGCCCCATCTTTCACCAGTTCCTGTTACAGCTAACCTCCAGCAACCCCTGACTTCTGACCCTGACCAACCCTTTCCACCCTGACCCCTACCCTCTGACCCCTGACCCAGTTCTGAGCCAAGCCTTCAGGGACAGACTCTGGGTACCCTCAAACCCACCCCGCTGTGTCCCTGCAGGTAAGAATCCCGAGGATGTGGTTCGAAGATACATGCAGAAGGTGAAAAATCCACCTGATGAGGTGAGGAGGGGATGAGGGGGTGGGGGGGGCAGGGGGGAGGGCCCTGGCATGGAGGGGGCAGGAACCCTCACCCCTCCTCCTGGGTTCTGGGTGATACAGAGCTCCTCTAGTTTGTTCCTTTCTTCACTTTCTTTATGAGGTTTTTTTGATGAATAGAAATGCTTACGTTTAATGGACTCACATTTATCCATCTTTTGATGATTGAGTTTTTGTGTCATTTTCACCCATATTTTCCACTAAATGTTTTTAAGTTTTGTTTTTGATAGTTAAGCCCTTAATTCACCTGGGGAGTGGTGAGGGAGCCATCTTCCTCTGTGATGTATCAGAATTCAATATATGGGAAGGGGCTGGGCGCAGTGGCTCATTCTGTAGTCCCAGCTATGATGGAGGCTGAGGCAGGAGGATCTCCTGAGCCCGGGAGTTCGACTCTGCAGTGAGCTATGATTGCACCGTTGCGCTTCAGCCTGGGCAACAGAGCCTGTCTCTTAATAAAAAATAAAAATGAAGAAGAAAAGAAAAGAAACCAATGTATGGGGCAGAGGGTGTGTCCTGTCTCCCTTTGCCAAATGGGCGCCAGAGAGAGTGTGGTCTGCTGCCCATGGTGACCCGCCGAGGGGCAGTGCTGACCCAGTAGGTGCCCTGCCCTTCCCAGTCCTCAGTCTCCCCTGCTGCCCACCTGCAGGACTGCACCATCTGCATGGAGCGGCTGGTCACAGCGTCAGGCTACGAGGGCGTGCTTCGGCACAAGGGCGTGCGGCCTGAGCTTGTGGGCCGCCTGGGCCGCTGCGGCCACA
Source organism: Papio anubis (assembly GCF_008728515.1). Lineage (NCBI taxonomy): Eukaryota > Metazoa > Chordata > Mammalia > Primates > Cercopithecidae > Papio > Papio anubis. Next base: position 107,408,962 of record NC_044984.1, read on the forward strand.
TGTACCACCTGCTGTGCCTCGTGGCCATGTACTCCAATGGCAACAAGGTGGGTTGGGCAGGACAGTGGCTGGGGAGTGGGCAGGGAACGGAGTGGGGTTGGGGGGCCACTGGGAACTCACTGCCAGCCTCCCCTGCCCAGGATGGCAGCCTGCAGTGCCCCACCTGCAAGGCCATCTACGGGGAGAAGACGGGTACGCAGCCGCCTGGGAAGATGGAGTTCCACCTCATCCCCCACTCGCTGCCTGGCTTCCCTGACACCCAGACCATCCGCATCGTCTACGACATCCCTACAGGCATCCAGGTGGACTCCCATTCTGCCTCTCTGGCCCCCAGCCCCCACTCCCCTCTGACTCCTCCAGACGCTCCTCTGCCCTGCCACCACCTGTTCATGGTCTAAATCCCTGCTACTGTCCCTCCCTGCAGGGCCCTGAGCACCCCAACCCCGGAAAGAAGTTCACCGCAAGAGGATTCCCTCGCCACTGCTATCTACCCAACAATGAGAAAGGCCGGAAGGTGGGTGCCCAGTCGTGAGGGTACGGGAGATAGGCACAGGCAGGGGCTCCAGCAACCACTGGCCTGGGCCTGTGGTCCCCATCATTCCCAATCCCTGCTCTCACATTCCTCCCCAAAGCAGCACCGCAACAGCAGCGACCATGGCCACCGGCTTCACACATCTTACCTCCTTTCCCCAGCCGCTGAGGTCAAGATCCTGACCCCATTTTATAGACAAAGATGCAAAGCTTCAGAAAGGGCAAGTCACTTGACCGTGGTCACACAGAAACTAAGTGACAGAGCTCGGATTTGAGCCCAGGCAGTCTAAGCTCTCACCATCACCCTACAGACTGTCTGATTTGACTTTCTGCTTTTCAAGAGCACCAAGAAATCCAGATTTTCATGGGAAATCTCTAGGCTTTTGAATGTTAGTAACTAATTTACAAGTTGCTCTTTAATGTAGTGTGGAGTCCAAACTAAATAGAGCAGAGAGCTGCCAGATGCTTTCTTCACCCCAGAAAAAAAACAGGCAGGGCTGGGTGCGGTGGCTCATGCCTCTAATCCCAGCACTTTGGGAGACCAAGGCAGGTGGATCACAAGATCAGGAGTTTGAGACCAGCCTGGCCAACATGGTGAAACCCCATCTCTACTAAAAATACGAAAATCCGGGAGTGGTGAAGTGCGCCTGTAGTCCCAGCTACCGGGGAGGATGAGGCAGGAGAATTGCTTGAACTCAGGAGGCAGAGGTTGCAGTGAGCCGAGATCACCCCACGGCACTCTAGCACTCTAGCCTGGGTGACAGAGCAAGACTCCATCACACACAGAAAAGAAAGAAACAGGCAGGCCAAGCACAGTGGGGCACACCTCTAATCCCTGCACTTGGGGAGGCTGAGGTGGGAGGCCAGGAGTTTGAGACCAATCTGGGCAATATAGTGAGACTCTGTCTCTCCAAAAAGTTTGTAATTTTAGCTGGGCTTGGTGGTGCCTACCTGTAGTCCCAGCTACTTGGGAGGCTGATGTGGGACGATTGCTGGAGCCCAGGAGTTCGAGGCTGCAGTGAGCTCTGGTGGCACTACTGCACTCCAGCCTGGGCAACACAGCAAGATTCTGTCCCCCCCGCCAAAAAAAAAAAAAAAAAAGGAAAGGAAAGACAAAACAAACAAATAACTTGGAAAGAGCTTTTACTGGCAGTTCAGGAAATACAAATATAAAGGAAATGGCAAAGTCGGCAGTACGTAGTCGGTGCCAATGGATGAAACCATAAGGTAGCCATGATGTGGCAGGGGAGGGAGGGAGGCTGAGGCTGCTGGGCTGGAAGCTGCCTGTGGCCTCCGCCCAGCCCCACCGTGTCCCTGTCCCCCCAGGTGCTGCGGCTGCTCATCACGGCCTGGGAAAGAAGACTCATCTTCACCATCGGCACCTCCAACACCACGGGCGAGTCGGACACCGTGGTGTGGAACGAGATCCACCATAAGACCGAGTTTGGATCCAACCTCACGGGCCACGGCTACCCGGACGCTAGCTACCTAGACAACGTGCTGGCCGAGCTCACAGCCCAGGGTGTATCCGAGGCTGCAGCCAAGGCCTGAGGCCCAAGGCTGCCCACCTTCCCTCCTGCTTTGCCCCTGGTCCGGCAAATGCCTCCTTCGCCAGGTGTGTCCTGGTGGCCCAGGTTCAGGGCTGGGGAGGAGCCTGCGGAAGGAGCCGCAGCCATTCGGGGGACCTGCCTGGTGGCAGCTGGGATGAAGAGAGATGGCATGTCAGGCTGGCTCCGAATCATAGCTCCCTGAGAGGGCCGTGCAGAGAGTACTGGAAACCTCCCTACCAAAAAGACAGAGACCCGCCCCCTCACACACACACACACGTCCTGTTGAACTCATGCACGCACACCCACGTGCCTCTACTTGCCCCCAGGCTGGAAGAGAAGCGACAGAAAGACCCCATGACCCCCCCATGTGGATCCCCATCTGTGTCTCAGTTGCATCTGTACAAACTTGTCTGCAAACTGGAGGATGCAGGGCAAGCCCTTAGGGGCCTGCCAGGGCTCGGGGGGCAAACAGGGACTTGGGAAACTCAGTGTACCCCCGATGCCTCACCCATTCCATGTCATCACCCATGTCTGCCACCCACTGATTGGGCAATGGTGGGCCCATGGGGTGGAAGCCCCCAGATGACTGGGCAGTTCTACAAAAGAATGGCCAGTGCAAGCAGGGACTAGAGGGTCCTGATTTTGTGTTTGTCCCTCTTCATCTCTCTGGACTCTGATCTCCTTCTCCCTTCCCATCTCCAGGCCTTCTGTCTGTCCCAGATAAAGGCACTGTTCTCCCATCCTCCCTGTCCCATCCTCTCCACCTAATCGCTCCCAATTTTGAGAGCCAAAGGCTGGCGCTTCTGACTTCAGGAGCGAGAGGAGGAGGCCTAGTTTGGGCCCATGTATTTTAAAGCAGAGTGGACAGCAGAGAGTCAATTTCCCTTTCGTTGGGAGTGGGCAGTGGGGTGGCTAATCGTCTCCGGCCAACCAGGGGCCCGTTGCCCAGGCAACTCACCAGCTCTGCCTCTGCTGATTGGCTGCCACGGTGGGAGTCAGCCAAGATTTAAAGGTATGCCAGCGATTGCTCTTTTCAAAACCTACCAGTCCCACTGTGGGTGGAGAAATAAATGGTCTTTCTCCTCCTCGCCTGGTCTTTTCCTGCCAAGAGAGGGGTGGGTGGCTCTGTTCCTGGGGGCTGCAGTCAGCCCCATTGGGGAGTGATGGCTTGCAAGAGAATGGCAACTTCAGGGTCATTGCCTCGGGCCGGAAGGGGTGGGGGCAGTGGAGCAGTGACAGACCCTCCTAGTCCAAGTTTCCAAGAATGCAAAGGTGAAAGTACCCTTCTCTTTCACAAGAGCACGAGGCAATGCACACATCTGCTCCCTGGCACAATGACAAGAGACAAGAAACAAGGAACTCGGGCGGAGAACTGGGAGCCTCGGGGAGAATACGGAGGAGCTGGGAGACACTGTGATCAGCTCATCAGGATCTCAGAGCTCGTCAGGACCCTGTCCTTGGGGAGGAGGGTCAGGTTCTAACTAGGGAAAGACAGGGATGGACCCCAGCCTTAAATCAGCCTCTCTGCAACATGCCAGGACGCCCCTGCAGCTCTGGTGATGCTGCGGCTTCGGGCAACCCCTGCTGGCCAGCCTCGGGATAGCACCGTGTCTTTCCTGGTCTACTTGATCCCCTGCCAGGTAGGCTTTGGTTTCTGTCCCACCCCCTAGTGACACAACACCGGAAATGAGTCCTTGGAGGCCCTTCCAGTTCTGCCAGTCACGTGTTCCCAAACATTTGTACTCCATGGTTCATTCTCAGACAAAACCTCAACCCAAACCCTGGCATATAAAATTGCAAGCCAGGCACTGTGACTCACGCCTGTAATCCCAGCAACTAAGGAGGCCGAGGCGGGAGGCTCATTTGATGCCAGGAGCTTGAGACCAGCCTGGGCAACATAGCGAGACCCCTCATCTCTACAAAAATTTAAAAATTGGCCAGGCGTGATGGCTTGCACCTGTAGTCGCAGCTGCTCTGGAGGCTGACGTGGGAGGATCGCTGAAGCCCAGAAGTTTGAGGCTGCAGTGATCTATGATCATGCCACTGTACTGCAGCCTGGGCAACAGAGTGAGACCCCAGACTGTAAAAATAAGATAAAATAAAATTGCCCACTCCCCAAGCTGATAGTCCTCAAAGCTGATGCTCTTCCAAATGACCTAAGGAATATGTTAAATAACCCTGATTCTTGCCCTCATATACCTTCAGATTCTGAGTCAGTAACTGGCTGGGCCTCAGAAATCTGCATTTCTAGCAGACATTCTAGCGGGTAGTCTTTGGCCCACAGTCACAGAAACCCCTCCCTGGCTCCTGAACTACCTCATTGGAATCCAGTTTGAAAACCACACATCTAGACTTTCCCTCCTCTTTTTATACAGGGTAATCTGAGCCCCAAAGAGAGACAAAGAGCCTGGCCCAAGGTCTCCCAGGCTCCAAGGGTCTGCGTGTGGCACACTGGACCCCCACCCACCCAGCCTTGGTTCTTCCTGAGGGTACCTGATTCTGGAAGCTTGGGGTTGGGGTCCTAGGCCAAGGGCAGGGTACAGAAGAATCAGCGAGGTTATAGGGATTAGCAGACACAAAAACAGGAAGGAGTGAGCCCATTTAGTGCCTATCTGGGGCAACAACATCACATGGGCTTCAGGAATTCAGGTCCAGCTGTATCCAGCAGCTCAGAGCCAGGCTGGCCTCCTTGGTATGGATAGAGGCCAGTTTGGTGAAGCAGAGACCCCGGTCTCAGTCAAATAAGTCAGATTCCTTATCCTATCCACTCCAGTCTGAATCAACCCAGAGAGCGAGATTCGCTCAGTGCAAGGCCAGCCCCTGCCAAAGGGCTTCCATGCCCTGAGTTCTGGACTCAAGGCACACAGGACGAGGAACGTCTCTGGGAGCCTCCAAACCACAGAATCAAAGAGGTACAAGGAGACAGGAGATTCCTGGGGCAGGATGCGCTGAGGAGAGGGTCCCCCACCTCCTTGCTCCTCCTTTCGGGCTAGCTGTGGCATTTCCTCAGGGGCCAAGTGGGCCCAGGGCCGCCTTCCCTCGCTCTTGCTGCTGGAACTCCTCATGGGCACGATCCAGGTCTGCGAGCACCTCCAGCAGGCGGGCGGCTGCTGCTCTTTGCTGGGCCAGGACCTCAGGACAGGCCCCTAGGAGGGAGACAAGAGGCCACAGGGGCTCAGCCAGTCCAAGGCAGGCTGCTGTAACCCGGACCCGATGGTTTCTCATGCTGCAGATGTGCCTTGTGCCCTGAGAACCCTAAAATCCTTGAGAGTCCCCACACACAGCCCTGTGGCCTGATGATGGACTGGAAACACAGGAGACAGTGGGGAAGCGCCTGTGAGGAAAAAAGGACCTCCTTAACCCCTTAGCTTACTGGGTTTTTTTTGGTGGGGCGGGGTAGAGTGTTGCTGTGTTGCCCAGGGTGGAGTTCAGTGGCATGATCTCAGCTCATTGCAACCTCCTCCTCCTGGGTTCAAGCAATTCCCACGTCTCAGTCACCCCAGTAGCTGGGATTACAGGTGTGCACCACCACACCCGGCTAATTTTTAAATTTTTAGTAGAGACAGGGTTTCACCATGTTGGCCAGGCTGATCTCGAACTCCAGACCTCAAGTGATCCACCCACCTCGGCCTCCCAAAGTGCTGGGATTACAGGTGTGAGCCACCGCGCCCAGCCTTTACATTCTGTGGTACAGGAGCCCTTACCTGTGTCTGCCTCCAGAGCTGTATCCATATTAGAATCCTCCAGTAATTTCAGCCTGGAAGGTGAGAGGGAGAAAGACAAGTCTGGTCCCTGATTCCCAATCCTGATTCCTACCCCAGAAATTCTCTGAGAAATTAGTTTTCCTGAATCATCACCATCACCATCTACCATTGTCATTGTCATCATCATCATCATCATCATCTACACAGCAAACATTTCTAGAGTGTCAGATACTATTCTAACCCTTTTACATGTATTAACTCATTTAATTGTCATGACAAACTCATATGAGGTAGGTATTTAGTATTAGCTCCATTATACAGATGATCACTGAGACACAGAGAGGTTAGGTAACTTGTCTAAGGTCACACCGCATCAGTATCATCATCATTACCACTTATTGAAAGCTAACTATGTGGCCAGGCACCTACAAAGTGCTCCACCTGTATTAGCTCATCTGATCCTCAGGACAACCCACGAGGTTACCACCATTATTATTCCCCTTTTCCAGACGAGGAAACTGAAGTACAGAGAAGTTAAGCAACTTTTTTAAGATCACACAGCCTGGTTGGGTGCAGTGGCTCATGCCTGTAATCCCTGCATTTTGGGAGGGCAAAGGCAAGACAAGTGGATCACTTGAAGTCAGGAATTCGAGACTAGCCTGGCCAACATGGTGAAACCCCATCTCTACTAAAAATACAAAAACTAGTCAGGCGTGGTGGCAGGTGCCTGTAATCCTGGCTACATGGGAGGCTGAAGCAGGAGAATCGCTTGAACCCGGGAGGCAGAGGTTGCAGTGAGCCAAGATCATGCCACTGCACTCCAGCCTGGGCAACAGAGCAAGACTCTGTCTAAATAAATGTATAATTTTTTTTAAAAAAAGATCACACAGCTAGTAAGTGGCTGGGTCAGGATTGGAACCCAGGCAGGTCAGCTTCAGAACCCACTCTATAATGAGTTGGGACAAATCTCTGTCACCGAATAACAGTGATAGCGATCCTCATGCCAGGAAGGGGAAGAGATCTATCCAAGGTCATTTAGCAAGTGCAGGGGGCCAGGATTTTATGTGAATTGTGCCAGGGTCTCTGGAGCCCCAGGTATTAAAAGATCCCAAGACCCAGTTCTGTATGAGGGACCCCTCCCACCGAGGATGCTTCCCAAGCCTTGACTGTGTAGACACCCAGTCCCCACCCTGGGCCAGGCCCCCAGGGAAGATCTACCAATGCACACGGAAAGAATGAATAAATGAACACAGCAAGGCCACGGTGGGGGGCTGGCTCGGCTGGTCATAGGAGGTGAAGTGGGATGGGTGGGGGCACCCACCTGAGCTGGTCCCGCCCCAGGAGCAGCTGCCGATACACCGTCTGGGCCTCAGCATCGGGATCCAATGGGTCACTCCAGTCCCCCAGGGTGACAGCTGAGTGTGTACGGCTGCAGCCGGCAGCTGAGGGGACACAGCTTCATTCATCAGTAACGCCCCCTCCCCTTCCAGAAGCCTCCACAACCAGGCTGTCGCCAAGCCGTGCTCCTTCATCTAAAATCCCTCGTCAAACCTACTATTTCTAGGCCACAGGGGGTGGCTCACACCTGTAATCTCAGCACTTTTGGAGGCTGAGATGGGAGGATCACTCGAGCCCAAGAGTTCGAGACCAGCCTGGGCAACATAGTGAGACCTCATCTCTACAAATAATTTAAAAATTACCCTTGGGTCCGGAGCAGTGGCTCACGCCTGTAATCTCAGCACTTTGGGAGGCCAAGGTGGGTGGATCACTAGAGGTCAAGAGTTTCAGACCAGCCTGGCCAGCATGGTGAAACCCCGTCTCTATTAAAACTACAAAAATTAGCCAGGCATGGTGGCTCATGCCTGTAATCTCAGCTACTTGGGAGGCTGAGGCGGGAGAATCGCTTGAACCTGGGAGGCACAGATTGCAGTGAGCTAAGATTGCACCACTACATTCCAGCCTGGGCAAAAGGGTGAGACTCTGTCTCAAAAAAAAAAAAAAAAAAAAAAATTAGCCTCACATGGGGGCACATGTCTGTGGTCCCAGCTGCTTGGGAGGCTGAAGTGAGAGGACTGCTTGAACCCAGGAGTTTGAGGCTGCAGGGAGCCATGATTGCACCACTGCACTCCAGCCTGGGCAACAGAGAGAGGTTCTGTCTCAAAAACAAAAATTAAAAAACCCACTACTTCCTTTGAATCTTACATCCTCCACTCTCATCCAGCCCCACTTCTGCTCCCTAGACTTTTGCAGTAGCCTTGCCTCTCCCAGTACTCCTCTCTCATTCTAGGCTCCAGTCACAAAGACCTTTTTCCAACCGTCAGCCTACCTTGTCCCAACCTCCAGGCCTTTGCTCATGACACCTGCAACACTTCCTTAGCCCCAGCTCCCAGTTCTGTCTCCAGCGTCGCTGCTTAACTTCTGCTCTACTCAGGTCGCATTTAAGCAGCACCTCCTCCAGGAAGCCCTCCTTGAGTCCCCATCCTGAGGCTGTGTCAGAGGCATCCACTGGAATCTCAAAAGCCTCATGTTGGCACTTATAACATTGTATTAACAAAAGGCCGGGCACGGTGGCTCACACCTGTAATCCCAACACTTTGGGAGGCTGAGGTGGGCTTATCACCTGAGATCAGGAGATTGAGACCAGCCTGGCCAACATGGTGAAACCCCGTCCCTACTAAAAATACAAAATTAGCTAGGTGCAGTGGCATGCACCTATAAACCCAGCTACTCAGGAGGCTGAGGCAGGAGAATCACTTGAACCTGGGAGGCAGAGGTTGCAGTGAGCCGAGATTGTGCCCTCCAGCCTTTGCAACAGAGTGAGACTCTGTCTCAAAAAAAAAGAAAAAAAAAATTTGGGTTATGCACTCATCTTCCTTGAGAACAAGCTCATGATGTTTGGGCGCCACTGGATGCTGGCACCTAGTGAGTAGAAATAACACCTTGCATGCGCCAAGCAGCGTCCCATGCTCTTTGTGTAAATCAAGTCATTTAATTATCACAACTCCATGAGAAAGGCACTGTTATCAACCTTATTTCACAGTTGAGGAGACTGAGGCATAGAGAGGTTGAGTAACTTGCCCAAGGTTGCACAGCCAGCCCAGGCGGAAGTGGGACACCCACTGATTGACGGGTAGGGCTGGCAGAGCCTGCAGTCCGCGCTGCCCCCTCACCTGAGCGCTCAGCCTGGAGGCAGCAGGTCCAGCGCGCGCTGCGGAAGGCACCGGGGTGGCAGGCGGCCAGCTTGTCCGGGTTGGGGGCGCTGGCCTTGCGCAAGGCCGAGAGCCACTGGTTGAGCTCGTTCACATTCTGCAGCGGGTGGGAGGTGATCAGGGGGCGGGTGGGAACCGAGGGACGCCCCACCCCCACCCGCTCCCCATCGCGACGGGGTCTCACCTTGCACTGGAGGTAGGTGGTGTGCAGCGCCCCCGCGCCGTCCTGCGTCACCACCTGCATCACGTGGGGCAGTTGGAAGGCGCCCTCGTCTACGCGCTCCACGGCGCGGATGTGCGACACGGGGATGGAGTGGCGGGTCTGGGGAAGAGGATTGTTGCTACAGGATGGGCTGGGGGCTAGGGCCGGGGTGGGGACAGCTTCCGTCTGGTTGTGTGCGGCAGGTGGAGTGGGTTCCCAGAGGCGGGACATTCAACCCTGTAAGTCTGTGCTCTGTGTGCTTGTCCATCCATCCATGTGAGCTGTTGGGTGAGTCCTGCTCTATCCTTTTTGTCTTGTTTTTTTGTTTTGTTTTGTTTTGTTTTGTTTTTAAACAGAGTCTCGCTCTGCCGCCCAGGCTGGAATGCAGTGGCACCATCTGGGCTCACTGCTACCTCTGCCTACCAGATTCAAGCTATTCTCCTGCCTCAGCCTCCCAAGTGGCTGGGATTACAGGTGTGCACCACCACGCCAGGCTAATTTTTTTGTATTTTTAGTAGAGATGGGGTTTCACCATGTTGGCCAGGCTGGTCTCTAACCCCTGGCCTCAAGTGATCCGCCCACCTCGGCCTCCCAAAGTGCTGGGATTACAGGCGTGAGCCATCATGCCCAGCCACCTGTCTAAGTGACAACTTCTCTGGGGATCCGTTTCCTTGTTAATAATAGCTACCACTTCTATGGTGCTTGGGACTTTACATTGATCAACTTATTTCATTATCACAACAAACTTCTGAGGTTGGTTCTGTTATTCTCTCCAACCTGCAGATGAGAAAACTGAGGTGCAAGAAGATAGATGACCCTTCCAAGGTCACTCATCGGTTGGACCCAAAATTGGAACCCAGAGAATTGACCCCTGGAATCTCCTTTCTCCTGATAAAATAGAAACAGTAAGTGTGGACTCCCTTCCCAGCATTAGCGGTCATCATCTATTGGTGTGCACATAGCTCCCCATTCGGAAGACTCCAGCACGTGTCTCGGGGCATTCTAGTCACAAACGCCAGCCCCACAAGGGCAAGATTTTCACCTGTCTTGTTCACTCCTGTATCTCTAGTGCTTAGGACACTGACACATAATAGGCTCAATGTTTGCTGAATGAGTGAACGAGTGAATGAATGCTTGGATGAATGTGCCTGAACATCTACACGCGTTCCTAGTGAACACATTCAATGTTATGAGTCTGTCTAGCACGTGCCCTAGATCCGGGTAGAGCATTGGAGAGCGGTTCAGCATCGTCCCTGTCCTGTGTGCCTCCACATCTGGGAGGCATATCCCTGCCACCGCATGTGCACATTCTGAAGGATGTGTGATGGTGCCTGTCCGTGTCCTGTGCCCACATTGGCCTGAACTTGTGAGCAGAGCCTGTCCTGAGAGTTTGTCATTGTTAAGTTGTTATGGCACCTTGGGGCCTTGCCCCACTGTGGGACTCAGTTTCCCCCTGTGTACAAAGAGGCAGCATCCTGAAAAAGGCCACCCCTGGAAAGCCCTCCATTGTGGACGGGAACCCCACCTGCCACTCAGGACTCTTGGAGAAGGAGAGGGTCTCCCCGCTGAGCCAGACATAGCGCTTCTTGAAGGCAAAGCGCGTGGCCAGGCCGGCAGGCTCCTCCTTGCGCTTCAGCAGATAGCCTTCTCGAACAATGGCCGAGGGCGGGAACAGGGCCCGGGCTGGGACACCAGCTTCTGGGAAATGGGAGAAGAGAGGTGGTGGACAGCGAGCCCTCCCTATCCAGGCTTACCTTACTCCACTAGCATGCCCAGGGAGGACCTCAGTGGATGGGCATGGTTCTCTGCTCCCCTAGAGGTGGGAGGATGAGCGTGATGACTTCAGACTCCACTCCCTCAACAGGGAATGCAATCATGGAGGCCGGGAGGAGGGGGCGGGCAAAGTAGCCCTTAAAGACCTCTCTCCAACCAGAGAAATCTGCAGACAGTGTGCAGGTAGCCAGCAGGGGTAGCCACACCCTATGGGGCCCCACCCAGGCAATGTCCTGCATCTAACCACGCTCAGGGAGCCAGGACGCAGCCCCGGCACCCCACTCCAGCACCACAGGGACCCCACCATGCTACAACCAGGCTCTACGTTCTGATAGGTTGCTCCAACGGGACTGGGATCCAACTAGGTCATGATCTGAGCCCCACATTATGGTATGGACTCAACCACAACTTTTCTGCTACAAATCATCCTGTGATTCTGTTTCACTCCAAGTCAAAGCTAAAATTCTTCCCAAGGCCTATGAGGCCCCACATGATCTGGCCCCCCACCTCTCTGGCCTTGCCTCTTTGCCTCCCCACTGCCCCCGCTTCACTCTTCTTCATGGGTGTCCTCAGTGCTGCTCCCTGTCCCACCTCAGGGCCCTTGCACATGCTGTGCCCTGCCGAGCACTCTTCCCTGGGATTCTCACGGCTCTCTACCTGTTCCCTTTCAGGTCTCTGTTCTTTCCTCCTCTATTTTTTCCGCCTTAGCACTTACAACTCTCTAACATACCACATAACTTGCTTATTTATCTTGCTAATGGCCTGTGGTCCCCAACAAAATAAAACCTCTGTGAGATCAGATTTTCTCTGTCTTGTTCACTGCTGCATCCCCAGCACCTAGAACTGTGCCTATTATTTAGTAAGCGCTTAATAGATGTCAATTACATGCACACCATGCCACGATCCCGCCCACAGCCACATCCCCACGTTGGCTAGGATGGCCTGGAGGACAGCACGTGAGCTCTGTTCATCTCTGGGGCCTAGAACAGTGTCAGGCAATGTTAGTTGACTTGACTGACCCACAGATTCACACTCTCAGTGCTGAGGAGCTGGCGGGGGAAAGGGGAAGTCCCTGAGTGGTGTCCCAGTTGGGTTGAGAAGCCAGATGTGGCAGGACCACAGGAACTCACCTTCATCCCCATCCACATCCACCAGCCGGTCCAGGAAGTCTCTCACACGTGAGACACTCTGCAGCAGGAAGGGGTGCAGGGGCGCCATCCACAGTTCCTTGCCCTGGCCCAGCTGCTGGCCCAGGTTTCCGATGCTCTGCACAGCCTGGAGCAAAGAAATGAGGGATGCTGGGGCCAAGGTCACAGCAGAGGGGAGGGCCCTCTGTGGACTGCTGACTCCCAAATCAGTGCTCAATAAAAGAAGACTCTTACTGTCGGGCACAGTGGCTCACACCTGTAATCCCAGCACTTTGGGAGGTTGAAGTAAGCGGACCACTTGATGTCTGGAGTTCGAGACCAGCCTGGCCAACATGATGATACCCTGTCTCTACTAAAAATGCAAAAATTAGCCAGTCGCGGTGGCGCACACTTGTAAATTCAGCTACTCCAGAAGCTGAGGTGGGAGGATCACTTAAACCCAGGAGGCAGAGGTTGCAGTGAGCCAAGATCGTGCCACTGTACTCCAGCCTGGGTGACACAGTGAGACTCGTCTCAAAGAAAAAAATAAATCAATAAGAAGACTCAACACCTTCCTTGGGTGATATCTGTTTCTGTTTCCCCTTCCTCTTTTTGGAATCTGCACCCCCCCCCCCCCAGTGACCTTATTCTGTTCCCTCCAAAGCCCAGACCCTCCCCCAGCCAGGACTGCTCAATCCTACCTTGCATACTGTCATGCAGAATCTCAAGTTGTTGCCCTTTGCAAAGGATGATCTAATTCATACTAAGGTGTGAATGAGTGCTAGCCTGCTTTCCACTTTCCTTCTGTAAGGGTTGGGTTTTCATTTCCAAAGGGGAAATTGGAGTGCATAATGACTGCCTTCACCCTTGGGATGGAATGCTAATGGTGGTGTTTCAGACTTGGGTTTCTTTGGGTGTTCTTTGGGTCTTCTGTGGGTCTGGCCTCCCAGCTCTGCTCCTACCATGCTTTTTTTCCCTGGCTAAGAGCACCCAGGATGGGAGAACCCCATGGCTGGCACCTTGGCAAGCAACAGCAGTGAGCGGCTGGTCTGGGGGTCCGCGTGTTGGTCCCGCAAGTCAAACAGCTTCGGGGTAAGGATGGCGGGCGCGAAGAATCGCAAGAAGAGAAATCCGCTGATGGCCAGGTACTTCACATCCTGCTGGGAGGAGCAGCAGGTAAGAGGAGCCCCCCAAACCCACTTCCCAGCTGGGTAAACTGAGGCAACAAGGACTAGAAATTCGTGGTGCAAAGAGAAGTGGGATGGGGAATTGACCAGGAAGCCACAATGGCCGACCGAGGAAGTTTTTCCTCTCTGGGCCTCAGTTTTCCCACCTGAAAAATGAAGTAACAAAACCAATCCTACAAAAGCAGATTTGACCAGATGTCCTCAGAGTTGGCTTTGTGCCAAGCACTATGCCAAGAGCACAGCCCTAAGAGGGAGGCACCATCATGATTCCCATTTTACAGATGAGGAAGCAGAAGCTCAGAGACATCAAGTGATTTGCCCAGGGTCACACAGCTAATGAGTGACAAAGTCGGGATTCAAACCCAGATCTGTGATTTATGGTAATAACAGCAGCAGGACAGCTACCTCTCTATACATTTGCTTATTTAATACTCACCCCAGGAAGGATTATATCTCCATGTTACAGCAGAGGCAACTGAGGCCCAGAGAGGGAAGGTCCCTCACCTAAGTCTACACGGCTATAAGTGGCAGAGGCAGGAGTTGGACTTAGGCAGGATTTGAATTTTTTTTTTTTTTTTTTTTTTTTTTTTTTTTGAGGCAGAGTCTTGCTCTGTTGCTCAGGCTGGAGTGCAGTGGCACGATCTCTGCTCACTGCAACCTCCGCCTCCCAGGTTCAAGTGATTCTTGTGCCTCAGCCTCCTGAGTAGCTGGAATTAAAGGCATACGCCACCACGCCTGGCCAGTTTTTGTTTTTTGTGGTTTTGTTTGTTTGTTTGTTTGTTTGGTAGAGATGGGGTTTTACCATGTTGGCCAGGCTGGTCTTGATCTCCTAACCTCAAGTGATCCACCCACCTCAGCCTCCCAAAGTCTTAGGATTACAGGCGTGAGCCATCTTGTCCAGCCAAGGATTTGAACTCTCTGTTTTTCACCACACTCTCTTGCCATTCAACACCAGCTACCAAGGAGCCCTCACCAAGTATTAGAAACCAAGCCTGAATTATCACATTTAGTCCTCAACCCCGTGTGGGTAGATAAGTGCTATTATCCCATTTTTTCAGATGAGGAAACTGAGGCTCCGTAGTGAACCCAGTCTGATGGGCTCCAGAGTCCGTCCTGTGTGCACCTCCCCACCTCCAACCTCTACCCTCTACAAACTGTAGAATATGGTTCCCCTCCATGTGAATCCGGGGCCTGGCCCATCTAAAGGTAAGGCACCAGCAGAGGTGACTCAGGGAAGGGTGCCCCTCCATCCTGGGTGCATCTTGCTCCCCCCAGACCGGCTCCCCACCCACCTCTCACACTTGCCCGGCTATATTTAGCCTGAGAGTCTGCGCCTGTGTTTATTTGGAGGTTGTAGTCACACATGAAACAATGCCCTCCCCGGGCATGTGCCACCTTCCTGGGGCATCTTGGCCTTGACAGTGAGCCCTGCAGGAGCTGGCTACCTGGAACTGCCCAGAGGGAGCACATTCTCCTCCGTCTGGGGCCCTGAACTGTCCCCCAAGGCCACCACCACCCCACCGCCATCTGTAGTCCAGGGTCATTTTAGTCTTCCCATCAGCTCATTTGTTTCCTCCTTTTTGAGGGCGAAGAACCGGTGTCAGTGCAGCAGAGAAAGGGGCTTCCCTGGGTTCCCCGGGTCTGAGAAAGTCCCTACTCCAGGCCCACCTTGGGGGCTGAGAACTAGAGGACACTTGGGTGTCACTGATATTGACTCACCACACAAGGTCTAGGCTGTCTGGGGAGCTGGCCTCCTCCCTTTCTTCCCTGTTCCCTGCCACAGCTGTGCCCCACTTAACACCTCTGCTGGCAGCCCAGGTGAGAGCCCAGCAAGGTGAGGCGCAAGCCAAGCTACATCTCAGTGTCAAGGCCCAGAGCTTACTCCTCAACCGGGGCGAGGGGAGAGACCCCAGCTGGGAGTCTAGAAAACCCTTGGCCAAGGTGTTTTACCTCTCTGTTCCTCAGTTTCCCCATCTGTAAACAGTAAGTGGAGAGAGATGTGGCATAAATCAAAAGCTCTCAAATGAGGCTCTAGGAAGTGGGTTACGGCACTGCCAACATGTGACAGGTCTCAGATCTTTCTGCAGTGAACCCTGGGTCTGATACATCAGCACTACATAAGAGTTCATCTCAGCCGATGTTATCTGCAAGTGAGGACAATGACAGCCACCTCGGGAGGTGTGCTGAGCATTCAACCAGGTGGTCGCAAACTGGCCAGTCCAACCACAAATGTTTTATAATGCTTGACCCAAAATTCTTTTGTGTGTTTGGTTTTCAGGTAAATTCATGCTGACATTTTAAAAATAAGGGGTCAGGCCGGGCACAGTGGTACATGCCTGTAGTCCCAGCACTTTGGGAGGCTGAGGCAGGGGGATTGGTTGAGGCCAGGAGTTTGAGATCCTCCTGGGAAACACAGTGAGATCCTGTCTCTACAAAAATAAATAATTAGCTGGGTGTGGTTGTGCACCCCTCTAGTCCCAGCAACTCAGGAGGCTGAGGTAGGAAGATCACTCAAGCCTGGGAGATAGAGGCTGCAGTGAGCTATGATCCTGCCACTGCACTCCAGCCTGGGCAACAGAGCAAGACCCCGTCTCAAAAGTTAGTAAGAAATACATACATACATACATACATACATACATAAATTACAGACCTCACATAAAATCCAGAATCTCTAAAGATCTGGCAGTATTGGGCTTCCATTTCTATACAGCAGTGATCCCCTGGAGCTGCCCCCTTTAGACAAGCTCTGGGGGCTCCAGTTGGTCACAGTCTGTATGACTCCCTACCACTCCACGCGCTACCTACTTTGTTCTTGTGCCTCACCTGCCTGAAACTCACAGCATCTGAGTTTTCAACTTTTCTATCCATGTTGGTATAGCACTACATGTGCGGGGATTTATTTTTAGACTTTATTCTGGGTGTTTCTGAGCACTTACTGTATGCCAGATCTGCATTCTTCTCTCTTACTTCCTCTCTCTGTCTGTCTGTCTTACATCTGGAATTTTTTTTTTTTTTTTTTTTTTTGAGACGGAGTCTCGCTCTGTCGCCCGGGCTGGAGTGCAGTGGCCGGATCTCAGCTCACTGCAAGCTCCGCCTCCCGGGTTCCCGCCATTCTCCTGCCTCAGCCTCCCGAGTAGCTGGGACTACAGGCGCCCGCCACCTCGCCCGGCTAATTTTTTTTTATTTTTTAGTAGAGACGGGGTTTCACCGTGTTAGCCAGGATGGTCTCGATCTCCTGACCTCGTGATCCGCCCGTCTCGGCCTCCCAAAGTGCTGGGATTACAGGCTTGAGCCACCGCGCCCGGCCACATCTGGAATTTTAAGAAGCACTTACTTGGTGCCAGACTCTATTATTTGCTGGTTACGAGCACAGACTCAGGAGCCAACCTGCCTGGGTGAGTGCCAGTCCCAATATCACCCCTTTCTACCTGTGTGACTTAAGCTCTCTGGGCCTCAGTTTCCTCCTCTGTGAAATGGGAATAATCCTGGTATCCACCTCACAGGCTGCATGTGATGATTAAATAGGGTAATAAATACATAAATCACCCAAAACAAGATCTGGCCCATGGTCAGGCTACCAGGCTATAGAGTGTTAGCTGCCATTATTATATTTATTATTATTTGTTTTATTTATTTATTTATTTTGAGACAGAATCTATCTCTATCATCCAGTGTGGAGTATAATGGTGCAATCTCCGCTCACTGCAACCTCTGTCTCCTGGCTTCAAGCGATTCTCCTGACTCAGCCTCCGGAGTAGCTAGGATTACAGCTGTGAGCCACCACGCCCGGCTAATTTTTATATTTTTAGTAGAGATAGGGTTTCACCATGTTGGCCAGGCTGGTCTCAAATTCCTGACTTCAAGTGATCCACCCTCCTCAGCCTCCCAAAGTGCTGGGATTACAGGCGTGAGCCACCGCACCTGGGCAATTTTTATTATTATTATCATTCTTGGGAGCCGGACCCTGCCAGGAACGCTGTCCCCAGGCAGCCTGGGTTCTGGTCCCAGCTCTGTCCTGACTCCTCCGAGTGACCCTGGACAAGCTCCAGCCCGTCTCCAGGCTGGGCCTCCCATCCCGGCGCACCTGGTGCTCTGGCTCGGGGAAGCGTTCCTTCACGCGCCGGTGCAGCTGCTTGAAGGCAAGGCGCATGGCGGGCGGGCAGCGCCCCACGGAGCCCACGATGGCGTCCACGATGGGCCCCAGGTAGCCCGTCAGCAGCCCCAGGCTGGTCTCCCGCATCTGCTCCTCCGAGGGCGCACCTTTGAAGGAGATCCTCCTGGAGGGGCCGGCGGAGCAGCTCAGACTCGGGACACAGCATCTGCCTGCCCCAAACCCTCCACCGGCCCCGCTGAGCTCAGAGGGGACCCATCTTCCCCCCACCTCCGCAGCCTCCTTCCTGCCCCTTCCCACCGGGCTTCTTGCTGTTGCTTAAACACGATGAGCTCATTCCCATCTTGCAGCCTTTGCACTGGCTCATCTCCCTCCCCCAGAACACTCTCCCGTTAAATGTTAAATCTCCGCAAGACTCCCTTCCTCACCGCCTGCAAGTCTTTGCTTAGATGTCCCCTCCCCTGTGAGGCTGCCCCTGTCCTCACTCTCTGGAATATTGCAGGCCTCTCCCCTCCCTCGTTGTTTCCATTCCCTGGTCCCATTCAATAACCTTTTTCCCACCAGGCACAGTGGCTCATGCCTGTAATCCCAGCACTCTGGGAGGCCAAGGAGGCAGGTCACTTGAGACCAGGAGTTCAAGACCAGCCTGGCCAACATGGTGAAACTCCATCTCCACCAAAAAATACAAAAATTAGCCCAGTGTGGTGGTGCACGCCTATAATCTCAGCTACCCGGGAGGCTGAGGTGGGAGAATCGCTTCAACCTTGGAAGTAGAGGTTGCAGTGATTTGAGATCATGCCACAGCACTCCAGCCTGGGTGACAGAGCAAGACTCCATCTCAATAAATAAATAAATAAATAAACAAACAAACAAACCTTCTTCTTCCAGTTACTCATTATCTGTCTCCCCCCAGAATAGGGACTTGGGACTGTTTGTTCCCCACTGTATCCTCAGTGTTCAGCCCAGAGCCTGGCACTCAATCACTGTTTTGTTTTGTGGATGATAGAACAGCATTTTTCCATCTGCAATTATTGTGTTCCTTTCTTTCTCTACAGATTGAGGGTCCGTCTTGCCCACACCCAGACTGAGAGCTGGGGGTTCTCAGCTCCCTGGACCTAATGTGCTGAGCCCTGGACTTGTCTCTGGCACGGTCTCTTTTAATCCTAACAGCAACTTGATGGGGTAAGTAGCCTTACTTGTTGCCATTTAACAGACAAGAAAACTGAAGCTCAGAGAGGTTACTGGGGAGATGGTACAGCTGAGAATAGAACTCAGGACTGCCAAGTCCACAGCCTGCCTGCCACCCTGCCCTGCCCAGGTCCCCAGATACCCCCGTCCCCATGGGTGCCCATTGAGTTTCCTCCATCGTTATCAAGTGTGCTAGGAAATGCCCTCGACTTGAAGTCTCACAGGTGAACTGTGCCCTTCTGCTCAGGGCCTGAGATCAAATCCCTGCTTTGTAACTTCCTGGCTGTGTGACCTTAGGCAAGTGACCTTCCCTCTCTGAGGCTCAGTTGCATCATCAGTAAGAGGGGTCGTGATGCCTGCCTCTAAGGTAGTCAGAAGGTGTGGACAGCACAAGGAAAGATCCTTTCCTGTCTCTGCCACGGTCCCCAATGGATATCCCAGCAACCATTTTCCATAGCCCCAGGCTTGTGGGCTAGACAGGAGAAGGTTCTGGAGAGAAAGGAGGAGGAACCCACGGAGGGGTGGAATGACCCCCTAGCCACTGCTCTGCTTCCTCCCAATCTCACTGAGCACTCCACGATCTCCCTTGCAGGCAGGCCCACTCAGGGACCGCCAGCACCACACTAATAAAGATCACTAATGCAGGGGACCGCCAGCAGCACAGCAGTAAATATCAAAATGTCGGGGACCCCCAGCACCACAGTAATAAAGATCACTAATGCTTGTGAAGCACATGCATGACTCAGTTAACGGAGTAGAGGTCATGAGCTCCACCTCTCAGGTGACAATATTCTCACCAGCTGAATAACGGACATTTTAGAAGTAGTGTGTGCATTAAGTAGAAGAACATAGGATCAATATTTTGAGTTTTTTAATCTTAAAAAAATCTGATTATGCCAGGCGCAGTGGTTCACTCCTGTAATCCCAGCACTTTGGGAGACCAAGGTAGGAGGATTGCTTGAGCCCAGGAGTTTGAGACCAGCCTGGGCAATGTGGCAAAACCCTGTCTCTGCTAAAAATGCAAAAACTTAGCTGGGGGTGGTGGTGTGTGCCTATAGTCCCAGCTACTCCGGAGGCTGAGGTGGAAGAATTACCTGAGCCCGGGAAGTTGACATTGCAGTGAGCCGTGGTCATACCACTGCACCCCAGCCTGGGTGACAGAGTAAAACCCTGTCTTGAAAAAAAAAAAAAAAAACAAGAAAACAACTTAACCACTAAGGAACAGAAGTTTTGGCAACTTTGTCCATCAATAGTGGCAGAGCTAACATTTGAACCTAGGGAGCTTAGCATCAGAGTCCTGGCCATAACCCCTATACTACACAGCCTGAAGACCTAAGGACGTGTGTGTAAGGCTTTGAGCTCAGCCACCGAGCTCCTGAGCAGTCGTAGCCCCAGGGTGAGTGGCAGTCAGCATGAACCTAGCCCCCAGACAAGGCTCCAGGTAGCCAGAGGGGGCCGTCGGAGGGTCAGAGTCCTCGGGCTTTGCTCACCGGGTGCGGCCCAGGTCCATCTTGCAGGGATCCAGCTCCATGTACTTCTTCTCCTCAAAGACGCGGCTAATCATGGGCTTCAGGACCTCGTGCAGATAGGGCATGCCCACGAGCTGGGGGCAGGGAGCACCACACGAGGTGGGGCTGAGGGCGAGGCCAGGGCATGCCCATGAGCTGGGTGCAGGGGGGCCATGCAGGAAGAGGTTCAGAGAGAGGCCAGGGCTGGGGTGGGGGACACACCCGGGTGCAACTCAGGGCGAGGCCGGGCACCAGCCACCAGCACTGCAGCTCAGCTGCTCAGCCTCTGAAGCCAGCCAAGTGAGGGAGCCAGGTAGGCACTGGGAAGGAGGTTCCCGAGGAAGCTGTGCCCGGTCCCCCAGGCCTTCACCTACTCACCTTCATAAACTGTTCCATCGACTTGGATGCCAGGGAGTTAGAACGGAAGAGGGTGTTGGGGTCCACTGGGAGGACAGGAGGAAGTGTTTGCTGGGATTTAGGGAGCTAGACCTAGCTCACCCCACTCACCCAAGGTGGGGGTCATGATTCTTCCAGCCCCAAGAATCAGGAAGACCCAAAACATCAATCCCATTCACAGTACAGAGGCCCAGAGTGGTTAAGTGAACTGCCTGAGGTTACACAGCTCACAAGTAGCAAAACCAGGGCCTGAGCCGCAACTGGGCTCCCAACTGTCTGGGGTGCACAGCACAGGGACCCACAGAAAAAGGAGCCCTTTCCCTCTGCCTGATGCCTCCCCTTTTCTCCCCAGGAACCCTCCTGCAAGCCCACCATTGAGGGCGGTGATGTCAGGGATTGTGCAGGCAACTCACTGGTCCGAGCCACCTCACGCCGGGTAAGATAGTCCAGAAAGGGTCCAGCCAGTCCCCGGCCAAGAAAGAGTTTCACCAGCTTGGTGGCAAGGTCCTGGCGGCAGTCCCCCAAGGTCAGCTCTTCCAGCAAGGCCAGGGGGCTAGCAGTGTCCTCCTGGATGGGGGCGGGAGACAAAGGTGACCTCGGCCCCTGGGACCCCAAAGCAGATGAGCCTAGATAGGGCTCCGTGAGGCAGGGGGAGGCCAGGATCCAGACCCCTGGCACTCCCCTGGTAGCACTGCATTGCTACGCACCCACCTCTGCTGGCCCCAGCACAGACTCCATGAGCAGCTCCACGAGAGGCTGGTAGCACTGGGAGGGCAGGACGCGGTCCTCGATCAGGCGTACCTTCACTCGCAGGGCACCCAGGTTTCTCCTGTCCAGGATCAGATCATAAGAAAATGAAAGGTCTGGCCGAATGTGATGGCTCACGCCTGTAATCCTAACATTTTGGGAGGCTGAGGTGGGCAGATCACTTGAGGTCAGGAGTTTGTGACCAGCCTCTCCAACATGGTGAAACCCCATCTCTACTAAAAATACAAAAATTAGCCAGGTGTAGTGACACATGCCTGTAGTCCCAGCTACTCAGGAGGCTGAGGCAGGAGAATCACTTGAACCTGGCAGGCAGAGGTTGAGATCGTGCTGCTGCACTCCACCAGCCTGCATGACAGAGCGATACTCTGTCTAAAAAAATAAAAAAGAAAGAAAGAAAAGAAAATAAAAGATGCTCTTATGGGAGAGCGCATGGGCAGGTGTGGAGAGCCAAGAGAGGCCAATGGGAACATATGGGAGGAGGGCGGGAGTTTGCAAAACAAGACAGGTGTAGGCAGGTATAGACAAGTGTGGACAGGTGTGAACAGGGGTAGGCAGGTGTGAACAGGCATAAATAGGAATGTATACAAACAACGTAAACAGGTGTGGCCAGAGTGGATAGATGTGGCCGGTGTGCACAAATATGTAAAGGATGTGTGGACAAGTGAAGATGAGTGTCAACAGTGTGAACAAGCGTGGACAGGTGTGAATAGGGGAGGCCAGTATAAACAGGTGTGAACTGATATTGATGGGTATAGACAGGACAGGCAAGTGGAGATGGTATAAATAAGTGTGTTCAAGAATGAACAGTATGGACAGGTGTGGAAGGACCCAAAGTTCTGAATATATATCAAGTGCGAGCCAACGTGTTTGCACATGGACAGGTGAATGGGTGTAAAGTGAACTCCTGTGGACTTACGTAAACACCTTGAGAGATATTCCATAGACGGTTGTTAAATGGATGAATGCATGAATGAAGTGGCACAGCTATAATGCATGGGCTGGCATGGGCTCTGCCCACAAGCTATGGATGCTGCCCGACATGGCTCCAGCCTGGCCGCCTCCCTCTGCACCCACATTTACCCAGAATCCTCCTCGGCTCTGGGAAAGGGCAGGAGGCGGAACCAGCCGTTGGGTGGCTTCTGCTGGAGGGTCTTCGGAGAGAACTCCACCTTTTGGGAGAGACACACAGACCCTCAGCCAGGTCATGGCCTGCCCTGCCGGGCTCAGGTCTCACCTAGCCCTGGAAGAACAGACTGCCCACCCACAGAGGGGCAGAATGGCCTGCCAGGGGCCCCCTCCTTCTCTCCTACAAGTCCCAAATTATTAGCTCCTGCCAGGACACTGAGGGCTTCCGAGGGCCTCCCAGGGACACTTAATTTACAGTTGAGGAAACTGAGGCTCAGAGACATGGAGTGATTTGCCCAAGGTCACACTGCTGCTAGAGATAGCATGTCTGGACTGAGTGTATTTTCAGCTCTGTTTAGGCACATAAATTTCATCTATCAAAAGGCGTAAGGACAGCCCTGGAGGCACTCAAACCCCACCCTCTCTCTCTTTTTAAATAACTTTATAGAGATGTAATTCACATCCCAAACAATTCACCTTTTAAAAGTGTACAATTCAATGATTTTTAGTATATTCACAGAGTTACCACAATTAGTTGTGCTGCTGATTCCAGAACATTGTCTATGAGCCCTAAAGAGCCCGTACTCATTACTAGTCACTTCGTGCCCCCCAGCCCCTGGCAACCACTAATCTACTTTCTGTGTCTGTAGATTTGCCTATTCTAGATATTTCATATAAATGGAATCATATGTGTTTTGCGGGGGCTGGCTTTTTCCACTTAGTGTAATGGTTCATCCATGTGCCAGTACGGTAAGTCCTGATTCATAACATATAAGGAAATCAAATGTACCATGAGCTAATTACTATAAACAAGAATTAAGGCTGGGTGGGTGGCTCATGCCTGTAATCCCAGCACTTTGGGAGGATGAGGTAGGCAGATCACTTAAGGTCAGGAGTTCAAGATCAGCCTGACCAAAATGGGAAAACCTCGTCTCCATTAAAAATACAAAAATTACTCAGATGTGGTGGTGTGCACCTGTAATCCCAGCTACTTGGGAGGCTGAGGCAAAATAGTTGCTTGGACCCAGGAGGTGGAGGTTGCAGTGAGCTGAGTTCATGCCACTGCACTCCAGCCTGGGCAATAGAAGGAGATTCCTCCTAAATAAATAAATAAATAAATAAGAGTTAAGTTCCTACAGTATACAGTATGTCATTTTGCTTAAGGCTGTAGTTTCCAAGAACCTATGGACCAGGCATGGTGGCTCACGCCTGTAATCTCAGCACTTTGGGAGGCCGAGATGGGCGGATCACGAGGTCAAGAGATCAAGACCATCCTGGCTAATACAGTGAAACCTCATCTCTACTAAAAATACAAAAAATTAGCCAGGCATGGTGGCGGGCACCTATAGTCCCAGCTACTTGGGAGGCTGAGGCAGGAGAACAGCATGAACCCAGGAGGCGGAGGTTGCAGTGAGCCGAGACCACGCCACTGCACTCCAGCCTGGGCAATAGAGTGAGACTCTGTCTCAAAAAAAAAAAAAAAAAAAAAAAGCTATGGATGACATCAAATGAGGACTTACTGTACTTCATTCCTTTTTATGACTGAATAATATTCCATTATATCTATAGACCACATTTTGTTCATCTGTAATGGACACTTGAGTTTTTTCCATTTTGGGCTGTTATGACTAATGCTGCTATGAACAGTAGTGTTAGTGAACATAAGTTTTCATTTCTTTGGGGTACGTACCTAAGAGTAGAATTGCTAGGTCATAGAGTAACTCTATCTTTAACTATTTGAGGAGCTGTCAGGCTGTTTCCAAAGACTGGGAAACCAAGAGAAAGAAACTGAGCCCAGGACTTCTAGGAGTAGGAGTTAAGGGCGTAGGTCTGGAGTCAAAAAGATCCGAACTCAAATCTTTGCTCTGCCCTTTCTTAGCCATATGACCTTGAAAAGGCCACTTAGCCTCTCTGAGCCTCAATGTCCCCATCTGTAAAATGGGGATAGCAACAGTCCCAGCCTCATAGGGTGGCCATGAAGGTTAAGTAATGAGGCTCTGCGGGAGGGACACTCTGCACAGGGCCAGCACACAGTCATCTGTCATGCTCTCATCCCAGAATGAGAATCTGGGCCCACCCTGTGATCTTGGGTAGGTTGCTGTACCTTTGACAGCCTCGGTTTCCTCACCTATAAAACAGAGCAATGTAACTGCATCACTCCTGCCTAACCAGGGGAACCTGATGAGGCAGCTGCACATCCACCCTTCTGAGAGCCAGGAGGCTCAGCCCATCTCATCTTCCTTCCCCCTTGGAGGCACTGGGGAGCCATGGAGGGTGTTGCAGGGAGTGAGGCTCACCATGCCCAAGAAGTCATTCTTGCCCACCATGTCCCAGTCCCAGAGCTCCACCCGCAGTGGGGACGGGGCACCTGGCATCTCCCGCAGCTCCAGCACTTCATCCCAGTGTGGGAAGCGAGTCTTCTTGATGGTCTGTGGGCGAGGGAAGTGGTCTGTGAGTGGGAGAGCTGATGGGGACCCCTGCCCCACCACCAAATGTCCCACTCCTTGCTGGTGTCATTCCCCATCACTCACTGAGGTCTCCAAGCTCTGGCTGCCCCAAAACACACGTGCAAATGGGTCAGATGTGCCAGAGATGTCTCTGGGAGCCAGGTCCCTGGGGACAGATGGGGAAAGGAGTGAGGGAACATGGCACCCGAGTTGGGCCTTGGAAAGGCTGTTAAGAGTATATCATTCCAATGTCGCTGGTTTCCAAGGAAATTAACTGTTCCATTGTAGGGGTCGGTCCAGCTGGGGACACCCCTAACCATGCCCGTCCAGACCCTGTGTCTTCCTGTCACTGCCCTATGAGGAGGCACTTGTATATCCCTATTTTTCAGATGAGGAAACTGAGGCACCAAAAGGTCATATCCTACATCACAAAGCCCAGCAAGTAGAAGTGCAACGGGGAAGGGGAAGAAAGAGCCTCAGATTCTCTGGAGGCCCCAGATGGGAAAGTTGATGCAAAGGTTCAAAGCCTGGCTCTGTGCTCATTGGCTAGGGGACACTAGGGAAAGTCACTTCCCCTCTCTAAGTCTTCATTTCCTCACCTGGAAAATGGGAGTAATAACAGACCCACCTCACAGAGCCAAGAGTTAGATGGGATGCTGTGTGTAAAGGGCCTAGCATAGCACCTGGCAGGTGGTAGATGATCGGTTCATGTATTCATTCAACAAACACCCATGCCCACATCTTGTCTAGGACCCAAGAGAAGGCAGGGACTCCTTGCCGTTGGTTGCCATGACAACCCAAAAGTCTTACTCCAGGCAGCTTCTCCATCCCTCCTTCTTGACGTTCCCCAAACCCAGGAACACACCACCACCCCACCCCCACACCAGGGGCTGCTTCCTTCTTCCTCCTGATCCCTTCCCACCCCTGCTCAGCATCCAAAGCCTTCTTCGGTTTCCTAGGAGCTGGCCCGGTTGCTAAGCGACAGCAATCAGTCCCTCTCATGCCTGCAAGGATCCTGCACAGCCTTGTGGCTGGGGAAGGGGCCATGGGCAAAAGTGAGCCTCTGCCCACTGCTGAGTCCCTCAGCCTGTCACCTGCCTCCCTGGTTCTCCCTCAATGAGACTCTAGGGAGCCCCAGCTGGGGCCAAAGCCAGAAGCAAAAATCTGGAGGTGGTGGGAGAGGCTCAGAGAGGGCAAGGAACGGCTTTATGGTCACACAGCAAGCTAGAAATTGGAGGTCCTCTCCGATCTGGGCAAGGATTTGCCTAAAAGTGAGAGCTGGGAAGGTGAAAAAAAAAAGGCAGAAAAACAGGATGAGAGAGGAGTGGGGGAAGGGTGGAGATATTTGAGGGAGCAAAATGACAGAGAGCTGAGGAAGGGAGAAGGAGATGGCCATGACAAATAGGCAAGAGGGAAGATGGGTGTCCCATGAGCTGGTGCACCTAGAGGGCCACCTGTGGGTTTTCCTGGTCTTGCGTCCATCTTGCGTCTGACTTTTCTTTGGGACAGGACCTATCTCCTTCTCACTACCCCCTCTCACATGACTTAGTGGGGGCCAATCCCTCCCTCCGCTCCAGTAATGGGCTTGTCACTCAGGCCTGACCCATTATTCAATGTAATTGGTTCAGAGACAGCATGCGCCCCAGCCTGAGCCAGTAAAACTTCATCCCAGGACACTGGTTGGAAATGGTAGGAAATAGAAGTTTTTTTCTGTTGGAGTGGCTCAGCTGGCAGGGTGCTAGGAAATAGAAGTTTTTTTCTGTTGGAGTGGCTCAGCTGGCAGGGTGCTAGCTGGAGCTGCTAGGGCCACCTCTCACCTGAGGAGAGGTTGCCTAAGAACGAAGCTAACTCAGAGACCAGCAGAGCTAAAAGACAGATTCCTAACGGCATCGTTTGAACACCTGGACCCAGCCATGCCTGAAGCTACATGTCAGTCATATAAGCCAATAACGTAGCTCTTTTGCTTAAGCCAGTATGAATTGGGTATTTGTCAGTTACAATTTAATAACTACACCTCCACACTCACCTGTCACCTGTCATCCTGAGTGTCTGGTCTGTTGCTGCTAGTCCCTGGGGACTCAACAGGATTTTGCCCCCAGGAACTTAAAACCCAGTGAGCTTGGACTGTTTGTCCACACAGGGAACCTGACTGTCAGCCCAGAAGTGTGCCAGGAGTGAGGAGGCCCCAAACGCCAGGCAGCAGGGGAGACCCAAGGGACTCCTGCTCATTCTCAGACCACCCTCCACACCACCTCCACCTTGAGCATACCTGGCCTGAAGCACATGGCATCGAAGGCAGCGGCCCCGCCCATCCTCCAGCATCTGCACTGACAGGCAGATCTCACCCTGCACTTCTGCATCTGGGTCCACTCGGCTCAAGTTAATCCAGCTGTCAATCCCTGGAAGGCACAGGCACTAATGTTTATGAAGTGCCTACCATGTACTGGGCATTGTGTTAACTTAAAAATTCAATTAACATTATTTTCATCATCATTATTATTATTATTATTATTATTATTATTATTTGAGACTGGGTCTGGTTCTGTTGCCCAGGCTGGAGTGCAGTGGCACGATCTTGGCTCACTGCAACCTCTGCCTCCTGGGCTGAAGCGATTCTCCTGCCTCACCCTCCCGACCAACTGGGACTTCAGGCGTGCACCACCATGCCTGGATAATTTTTGTGTTGTTTTTTTAAAGATGGGGTTTCACTATGTTGCCCAGGCTGGTCTCAAACTCCTAAGATCAAGCGATCCACCCACCTTGGCCTCCCAAAGTGCTGGAGTTACAGGCATGAGCCACTATGCCCTGCCTCAATTAAAATTAAAAATGTGTTAAGACCCTGGCTTCTGGTATAGGTGCTGTAATTATCCCCATTTTCAGATGAGGAAAATGAGGCACAAGGAGGAAGAGTTTTGTCCATGGTCTCACAGCTAGTAAATGGCAGAGCTAGAATTTGAATGCAGGCAGTATAGTTAGTTCTAGGGCCAATGCTCATAGCCATGTGCCATCACACACTTCACCCTGGTATAGAAAGAACTTCATCATGTAATCCCAGCATACTCTCCCCTCAAAAAAATCTTGGGCATTTCTCCCTCTCTGTATTTCTCTCAACACTTTGAAGACATTGTTTCACTGACTTCTAGCTTTCCATCACCAGGCTGGAGTGCCGTGGTACAATCTCAGCTCACTACAGCCTCAGCCTCCCAGGCTTAAGTGATCCTCCTGCCTCAGCCTCCCCAGTAACTTGGACTACAGATGTATACCACCAGAGCTAGCTAATTTTTTGTGTGTTTTGTAGAGGTGAGGTTTTGCCATGTTGCTCAGGCTGGTCTCAAACTCTTAAACTCAAGCCGTCTGCCTGCCTTGGCCTCCCAAAGTTCTGGGATTACAGGCAGGAGCCACCGTGCCCAGCTTTTTCTATCTATTGTCTAAGGACTATGTCTTTGATGCACTGCAGTTTCATCACAATGTGTCTAGATACAGATTTTTTAAAATCCTGCTTAGTAGAGATTGTGCTTCTTCTATTTATGGAATCATATCCTTCCTTTAGTTCTGCAAAATTCTAGATGATTGATTTTTTAAAATTATTTCCTCTTCCCAATTTTTGTTAAAATTTTTGCCTGTCTCTGATTTTTAAAATTCTATCCTTCTCAAACTCCAATTAAATAAATGTTAAACCTCCACAGTTATTTTCCATGTCTCTGAACTTCTATTTTATTTTTTTCTCCTTTTCCTCTGAAACAAATTCTGAATAATTTCTCTAGACCTTTCTTCCAGTTCACTAAATCTCCCTTTAACTATGAATAATCTGCTGTTTCACTCAACCACTCCATTTTTTATTTCAACAATTACACTTACCTCTAAAAGTTTTATTTGGTTCTTTTTAAAAATCTGCCTGCGTAATTACTTGTAATTTATTGCTGTTGTTGCCAACCTTTCTTGTGATTACATCTTTTATTTCTTTAAATCTGATTCTTTTTAAAAATCCTGCATATTATGATTACAGAATCTAAAGTCTTTGTGGGTCTAAATCAGATGATTATTGTTTCTGCTGACTATTGCCCATGGTGTCTCATTTCCTTGTGTGTTTGCTATCTTTGTGAAGTCGTGTTTGTTTGAACTTACTCTGGGAAACCTAAGGAACATGCTTATCCCTAGAGAGGAGCAGGAGTTGGTTATTCTGGGACCCCTTGAGGGTCTCAGCCTAAGGGAGAATTCTTATGTTGAGTAACATCCACCTTGCCCCTAGTCCAAGTTTTAGTCTCTTTATTGACTGTAGAATTGATATTGACCTTTGCTTTCAAGGAAATCCTTCATGGTTTCCTTGCTTTTTGTTTACCATTCCCTGTTAGGTTTTAGCTAATGGTTTTTGTTTTTGTTTTTGTTTTCGTTTTCATTTGAGATGGAGTCTCACTCTGTCACCCAGGCTGAAGTGCAATGGCCTGATCTCAGCTCACTGCAAACTCCGCCTCCCAGGTTCAAGCGATTCTTGTGTCTCAGCCTCTCGAGTAGCAAGGATTACAGGCACCTGCCACCATGCCCATCTAATTTTTGTATTTTCAGTAGACAGGGTTTTCACCATGTTGGCCAGGTTGGTCTCGAACTCCTGACCTCAAGCGATCCACCAGCCTCAGCCTCCCAAAGTGCTGGGATTACACACGTGAGCCATCCCACCCAGCTTCATGATTTCAGATGGAAAAAATACTGAGGGATTTCCCATTCTGTAAAGAAGTTTGGCCTGGCATGGTGGCTCACACCTGTAATCCCAGAACTTTCGGAAGCCGAGGCAAGCTGATCACCTGACGTCAGGAGTTTGAGACCAGCCTGGCCAATACGGCAAAACTCTGTCTCTACGAAAATACAAAAAAGGTTAGCCAGGCGTGGTGGTGCACTCTGGAAGCTGAGGCAGGAGAATCGCTTGAACCTGGAAGGCAGAGGTTGCAGTGATCCGAGATCATGCCACTGTACTCCAGCTTGGGTGACAGAGCAAGACTCCGTCTCAAAAAAAAAAAAAAAGAGAGAGAGAGAGAAGTGCAAAATGAACCTATGCTGAGGCAATATTTCACCTATCAGATACACGATCAAAAAGTTTGATAACTGGCTGGTCTGCGTGCGGTAGTATTTACAACTAATTGATCACAAAAAGTTTGATAACTGTTTGCGAGAGTGTGGGGTGAGTGAATAGTTAACTCTTCCATGGAGGGTGATGTAACAACAACTACCAAGTACGCAAATGTGTGTACTCTTTAATTCAACTCTAGGAATTTATCTGACTGATGGATATAACTTACATATGTGTGAAATTTTTTTTATACAGGCTAGTTATTGTAGCATTGCTTGAACCAAGGAAAGACTATGAACTCCCTAGATGCCATCAATAGGGAACTAGCCAAATAAATAATGGTAAAGCCACACAATGGAGCACCACGATGCCATCCCAAACGAAGAATGCGGAAACTCTGACAGCACTGTTACAGAAAGATCTCAGTGATACTTAGTGAAGTAAAAAGGCAAGGTACAGGCCAGGTGGTGTGGCTCATTCCTGTAATCCCAGCACTTTGGGAGGCTGAGGCGGGTGGATCACTCGAGGTCAAGAGTTTGAGACCAGCCTGACCAACATGGTGAAACCCCATCTCTACTAAAAATACAAAAATTAGCCAGGTGTGGTGGCAGACCCCTATGATCCCAGTAACTCATGAGACTCAGACAGGAGAATTGCTTGAGCCCAGGAGGCAAAAGTTGCAGTGAGCCAAGATCATGCCATTGCACTCCAGCCTGGGTGACAGAGCAAGACTCCATCTCAAAAATTAATTAATTAATTAATTTTAAAAATTTAAAGGCAAGATACAGAGTACAGTGTAAAAGGCTGAAATTAGTTAATTAATTAATTTTTGAGACGGAGTCTTGCTCTGTCACCCAGGCTGGACTGCAGTGGCATGATCTTGGCTCACTGCAAGCTCCGCCTCCTGTGTTCACGCCATTCTCCTGCCTCAGCCTCCCTAGTAGCTGGGATTACAGGCACCCACCACCACACCCAGCTAATTTTTTGTATTTTTAGTAGAGACAGAGTTTCACCTTGTTATCCAGGATGGTCTCGATTTCCTGACCTCGTGATCCGCCTGCCTTGGCCTCCCTAAGTGCTGGGATTACAGGCGTGAGCCACCGCACCCAGCCAGAAAAACGCAGTATTAAGAGCACAGATTCGGCTGGGTGCAGTGGCTCACACCTGTTATCCCAGCACTTTGGGAGGCCGAGGCAGGCGGATCACTTGAGGCCAAGAGTTCAAGACCAGCCTGGTTTCACATGGTGAAACCCTGCCTCTACAAAAAATACAAAACTTAGCCAGGCGTAGTGGTGCACACCTGTAGTCCCAGCTACTTGGGAGGTTGAGGTGGGAGAATCACTTGAGCCCGGGAGGTTGAGGCTGCAGTGAGCCAAGATTGCACCACTTCACAACAGCTTGGGTGACAGAATGAGACACTGTCTCACAAAAAAAAGCACAGACTCTGGAACTAGACAACTTTGGTTCAAATCCTGGCTGTCTGACTTAATAATGTAATCTTGAGCAAATCATTGAACCCTCCGTACCTCAGTTTATTCACCTATAAAGTGGGCGTTAATAATTAGAGCACCTACCTCTCAGGGTTATGATGAACCTCCCTCACTGAGTCCATACATGTAAAGAACTTAGTGTTCAGAATAATATTTATACATTTGTATTTATTACATATAAATATATGTTGTATGTTTATATTTATAGTTACAGTATATAAATGTTTGCTGCTATTACTATTTTTAAATTATATTTAGTAGCGAGGGGGTCTCCCTATGTTGTCCAGGCTGCTCTCGGACTCCTGGGCTCAAGCGATCCTCCTGCCTCTGCCTCTGCTTCCCAAGGTGCTGGGATTACAGGTGTGACACACCATGCCCAGCCTGCTATTATGACTATTACTTGCTTATATATGTTTAAAATATTTCTAGAAGGACACACAAGAAGCTGACAATGTCAGGAAGGGAACAGAGTAGCTGGGGTGCTTATTGTAAAATCTGAATATTGAACTAGGCAAACAAATTAACTGCTCAAAAACTAAAGACAAGGCTGGGCATAGTGGCTCACACTTGTACTCCCAACGCTTTGGGAGGCCAAGGTGGGAGGATTGCTTGAGCCCAGGAGTTCAAGACCAACTTGGGCAACATAGCAAGACTCCGTGTCTACAAGATATTTCTGAAAAAATTAGCTGGGTGTGGTGGTGTGCACCTGTAATCCCAGCTACTCAGGAGGCTGAGATGGGCGGATCGCTTGAGCCCAGAGGTTCAAGATTGCAGTGAGCTATGATAGCACCACTACACTCCAGCCTGGGTGACAGAGCAAGACCTTGTCTCTAACAATAACAATTAAAAACAAACAAAAAGTAAAGACAAAAGCAACAAGAGAAATAAGTTTCCACTGAAGGCTCTGTGCTTCCCTGTGCCACGTGCTATGCCCCTGCAAATGCTCACCCTGGGCATGGCCCCCTCCTCCCTCTGCCCGTGCCCCTCGCCCACCTCTGGGATCAGCTGTAATCGCCTCCCTGCTCAGCGAGATCTTGCCGATGATGTCGTCGTGCCTGCAGGAAGGCGGGCACGTGAGGGTCCGAGTCAGGGGTCTCTTTGCCCCACCCAGAGAGAAGTGGGGGCAGGTGTCAAGGTCTGGGTGGGAGGGCACACCCTCAGGGGTGTGGATCCACATCCCCTCTCCCCTCTCCCCTCAGGTGCCCAGGCTTGGGTCTGCAACCCACACATTCCAGTTTCCCCAGCCACACACCCGACGGTGTCCTCGTCCAGCACGTAGAAGGCCAGCTGGTGGAAATCCAGAGGCAGGTGCACAGTGTACTCCTCCCCCCAGAAGGGGCCCAGGCTCCTCCAGACAGTCGCTGTCCTGCGAAAGGAGGTGCAGGGGGCTGAGGGTCCTTGGGCCACACAGGAGGCAGACACCTGGAGACCCAGACACACACACACACACACACACACACATACGGAAATCCAGACAAACACACACACTCAGAGACCCCCACACGAACCCGGCTAGAGGCCCAGACACGCACACACACCCAAGGACAGCCACTCCAAGATCCTAGATATGTACTCACCCAGGGACACTGGAGCATGTATGAATCCAGGCATAGACACACACACACACCCCAACACTCACATACCCAGAGTATCAGACATACACCAGAGATCTCAACACACACACACACAGAGGCACATACACAGAACACACACATGGTCCTACACACACACACACACACACAAGGCCCCAATACACAACTAAGGTCCCAGATACACAGAGACCAACAGACATGCACAGCGACCCGCAGAAACATATGTGCAGATATACACACACGGATTCACACTGAGACAGAGTCGCTCACAGATACATCAAGGAGGCCAGAGACAGAGACACATTTACACATAAGCAGATACACATATGCACCCTCAGAAAGTCCTAAAAATATGTGCCTTTGGGTTTGGAAAATACAGACGCCAGGCACATGCAGAGAGACACACAGAAAACAGACACATTCATGAAAATAGACATATGTCAGGAACACAGAGACACACTCGGAGATCCAGAGACACACACTCACACACACAGCTTTATACAATGATATAAAGCAGATACACATAGACACACACACACACAGAGTCATACAAACACACAGTCACTGACACACACACACACAATTCCATTCCTTCATTTGTTCATTCATTTACTCCACATTCACTTGGACTATGGGCCCAGCCTGTGCTGAGTTCCAGGGATCAGAGGAAGAGGTGTGAGGGTTTACCCCACAGATCCCCCTTCCACAGGCAGGCGCTGTCTCCCAGCAATTAGGACATGGTGGGAGAAGTCCTGGGATTGGAGTTAGCTCAAGGGCCCCTGGTTGGGTCTTGGGGGTAGGGTCGGAGGGGATCAGGGAAGGCTTCCTGTAGAAGCTAGTCAGGCAGCGTGGGGAGAGATAACGAGGACAAGGACAAGTATTCCAGAAGGCTGGAACAGCATGGGCAAAGGCCCTGTGGCAGCAATGAGTTTGGTGAGCTGAAGAATAGGAAGGTGTCTGGTGGGAATGGGGGAGGGAGAGGGGCCAGGAGACAGGAGGTGAGCAAGGGACGGAGCACTCAGGGCTTTGAAGTACACAGTGAGCAGGAGGGAGGCACAGGAGGAATGGGGACCAAGACAAGCCCAGAAGCAGGTGCACACACACAGCATCTCTGCCGTGGCGCCCCTGCAGGGGTGCTTCCCTTTACCCAGCAGAGAACAAAGATTCCGCTTTGCCCAGTAAAGACACACCCACATTTGTGGATGCAAAGTTTGGTCCTCACACCTGTTGCTCCCTTCCTCCCTCCTTTCACCACACTGTGCCCTAAGAAAGAGTGCACATATGTGCATGCGCGCGCGCACACACACACACACACTGCCTTCTTCCTCCAGCCCAGTGGCACCAACCTCAGATGGACCCCCAGTGCTTCCTCCCAAATACCCTCTTCCCCCAACCTGACCTTTTCCCAGTCAAATGTCTTCTGAACATTCCCCAGCTCCTGAGCTGAAAGGCTTCTTACAGCCCAGAGAGGGAGAGACAGCAGCCTGGGGTCACACAGAAAATCAATCTGTGGGGTTGGGGTGGTGTCAGGGACTGTATCAAGGCGCCAGCATGAGCACAGGGAGGACAGTGGAGGGAAGTCAGTGGAGGGAGGAGCTGCAGCTGGCCCCTCCCCCAGGCAGGCTCCCCACCCCCAGCTCTGAGCCCATCTGGACCCGAATAGGAGCATCCTGAATCCTGCCGTCTCCATAGGAACCAAGGCCTCAGCCACCCACCAGCCCACCCACCCCCATCAGGCCCCTGAGAGCTGTCCCTCGGCCTGCGGGGGTGGGAGCCAAGCAAGGCCCAACCTGATGTCCCCCTGCAAGACTCACAACACCCCAAACATCCTCACACCCTCACATGTGTCCACACCAGTGCCTGTGTGACCAAATCGGCAGGCACTGGTGTTCACATGCGTGTGCAGGGCAGCCATGTGCACGTGCATGTACACACACACTACACTGGTACACACACTTGAGCCTGTGCCCTGCACACCCACGAGGACATAGGCACATGGTCACAGGCGCTCACACTAGCCCCGAAACATCCCCCACCCTTGCAACTCACAAGCAGGCCCAGCTGGGCAGGTGCACACACAGACACACATGCACGCACCCATGCACACAGACATCCCCAGTGCCCGCAGCACCCGGCAGGCCCGGAACCAGCCAGTCCAGTCAAGCGTGAGTTGCCCGCCCCCAGGGAGGCCACTGTAGGAGGCATAGGCTGGCAGCGCTGAGTCAGCCCCAGGGAGCCAGCAGGGACAGCATCAGGTCCAGAGGGTGAAGGTAGGGCTGGTCGGGAAGAGGAGCTGGCAGTCCCAGCTGTGCACAAATCACCCCCCTTCAGGCCTGCGAGTCCCCCTCAGGGTAAGCACCCCTTTAAATGTGAATTCTTGGTCCCAGATACCCAGGTCTAGAAAGACCCCTCCCTTCCTCCTCTCCCCCCAGGCCTGGTGTCGCCACCCCTCACCTGGCCACCACCTCGTCGTCCACTTTCACTAGGCAGTAGGGGTCGCTGCTCCCAGACCTGCAGAAGGAGGGGGTTCAGGGAGGAAGCAGGTTGACAGGGCAGCCATGGGTGGAGGGTCCCCGTCATGACGCAGGCAGGGGAGACGGACGCACAGAGAAGGGGACTTGCCCAGGGTCACACAGCAAGTCCAGCTCAGAAGTAGAACCTCAGGAGACCAGCAGCAGATGTCTCCACCACATCTGTGCGCTCTGGGCTTCCACCCATAGAAATGGAACCGGGAGGCCTGAGGCCAGCAGGTTCAGAGTCCTGGCCCCGAAAGCCCAATGCAGAGGCCCAGAGCATGTCAGGGGGAGCGTCTTGAATGCCTGGCTTCACCACCCTCTAGCTGTGCCATCCCAGCAAGTCCCCTTCCCTCTCGGCCTCAGTTTCTCTGCTCTATAAATCAGGTGTGATGCTCACACACACACCTCCTAGGGGGCTGGAGGAACTCAAATGCGGGGCTGGATCATGGTCTGGCCCCCAGCTCTCCCCTGCAGGGGCTTTAACGCTGTGTCCCCAGCTTTTCATTTCACTGGGAGCTTCCCTGGGGAGGGGACTCCCCATTCCTCAGCCCTCCACAGGGACAGACTCAGCGGACCCTCCCTACAGGCAAAGACCAGGGAACCCAGGCCTCAAAATCAACCCTCTAAATCTCTTAAGATGTGCTGCAGCCCCTTAAGTAGCTGTGAGTCATCTGCCAATTCAGGCCAGCTCCATCCCCCCTTCATAATAACAGTCACCTGCAAATCCCAAGCTGTGTAACAGGCCCCTCATTTCCTCCTCCATCCCATCACACAGGCCTCCTTTGTCTTTCATCAGGCCCCGGGCCAGCCTCAGGGCCTTTGCACCTGCTGTTCCCTTTGCCTAAGACACTTTAGCCCTGATACTACCATGGCTGGTTCCTTCCTGCCATTCAAGTCTCAGTCCAAAGTCACCTCCTCGAGAGGCTGTCCCTGGCCACCACTGTCCTGTCTAAAATGACCTCTACCTAAAATCATCTTCTTTCTCCTTTTTTTTTTTTTTTTTTTTTTGAGACAGAGTCTTACCCTGTCACCCAGGCTGGAGTACGGTGGCGCGATTTTGGTTCACAGAAATCTCTGCCTCCCAAGTTCAAGCGATTCTCCTGCCTCAGCCTCCTGAGTAGCTGGGATTACAGGTGCACACCACCACGCCTGGCTAATTTTTTGCATTTTTAGTCCAGACAGGGTTTCACCATGCTGGCCAGGCTGGACTCCACCTCCTGGCCTCCAGTAATCCACCCGCCTCGGCCTCCCAAAGTGCTGGGATTACAGGAGTGAGCCACCATGCCCAGCCTCCCTTATTTCTCTATGTGTTTAGTATCTGTCTCCCCACCTCCCTGCCACTTCCAAACTGTGAACTCCTGGGGAGAGTCTGTGTCCCCCTCTTCCCCACCCCGGCCCCCACATCTAGCATGCATTGGCCCTCCAGAGCTATTTCTGAATGACTGGGTTTATGGAGTGCTTTCTCTGGAGGCAGGGAGTAATCGTGGAGATAGGACTGGAATCCAGTTTTGTGGGCTCGCACTCGCGTTCTTAAACCAATGCCACCTCTACCCATCCAAATGGCCCTCTCCCTCGATGCCCCAGCACCACTCCCTTGATCTCTGCCACTGTCTTTCCATCCAGTTTGTATAGATCCACAAATGCCTCAGGAAAGAGGGATGTTGGCGCTAAGAGTTGGCTCCAACCTGAACCTATCTTGCTGGATAAGCCCTTCTCTGTGCCTCAGTTTCCCTCTCTAGACTCCTTCCCTTATCCCCCTCTGGCTGGACGCTCCAATGCCTCCATTTCCCTACCTGGCTTCTATCCCTGAACACTTTAGACAGGTGATGGTCAGTGTCTTAATGAACTTCTGTGGGTCCCACCTCTGAATATCCTTCTGTGGAGTGCCCCAGGCCTCAGTTTCCCCTTCTGGCTCCATCCCAAATCCATTGGACTGGGTAACCCCAGAAGCCTCAGTTTCCCCATCTGGGCTTCACCCTCAGACACCTGTGGCTGGGTAATGCCCTGTGTCTCAGTTTCCCTCCCTGGATTCTCCACCCCAAGCTTCCTTTATGCAGGCTCCCATTCCTCAGTTTCCCCTACTACAGATGTGGAGTCAGATGGGCTGGGATCCCACTAGCAGAGGGCTGGGAGACACGCCCCGTCCTGCAGAACCAGCCTGACCTCCAGGCCCTCCTGGGAGCCGAGCTCAGCACTAGTCAGCTGCAGGGCTCTGACGCATGAGGGCCTTATCAGACTCCTATCAGGGAGGGCGACAGTGGCAAGAGGGGGTGGCTGCTTCCAGACCCCTGATCTCTGCAGACCTGTGGCCTCTCCCACGGTCCCTGACTCAGCTCGAGCTTGGGAAAGCAGGCCCCTCAGCCATCGCCTGCCCAGTCTGGTTTGGGCATGGAGTAGTCAGAGTTCAAATCGCAGCTGGGTGATCTTAGGCAAGTGACTTTGCCGCTCTGTTCCTCAGTTTCCCCATTTGTAAAATAAGAGACGCCAATAGGACTATATGAAGTGTTAAGCACAGGGCCTGTCCATACTAAGCCCTCAGTGACTGACTGCTACTATTTTTAATAGTAAAAACTCTAAAATTACCTGAAGAGGCCTCCTCCCAGGCCAGAATGGATGCCCCCCAAACCTGGCAATGCTTTAGGCAGAGTCTGGGCCCTTTCCCTTAGGAGAAGAGGGAATAAACACAGCCCAACTAAGAGCCCCCAGGCATCGAAGCCTACAGGAAGAGCCCCTTTGAAGAAGGGTGCTGACAGCTAGGGAAACTGAGGCAGGGTGGCTGGACCGCCCCCCAGCTGGGGCTAAGTGACTCCTCCCCACCCTTGCTCTAGGGCATGACCTATTTCATAGCTCACTGGCCCAGGAACTGGGGGCAGGAAGGGTGGTCAAGAGCTGCAGGAACCAGGAATGACTCAAGTCCCTTCTCCAGAGAAGCAGCAGGTTACCATGAGCCAGTGTCCAGGTGCAGGGGAGACACCCATCGCCCCCTCATGACCTCTCACCCGGACTGGTGGAGGGGCCAGAGCTCGGTGAGTGAGAACCCTGTTTCTGGAAAGGACTCCTTTCACCGCCTAGCAGCTGCCAGGCTCCCAGCCTGGCCTCAATGCCCTAACAGTGTAGGCTATCTCATTCCCAGGGGCTCTGAGGGGACATCTCAGAAAGAGGGGGGCTTGTCCAGTCACTGAACTGTCACAGCACACACTCTGCTTCTCATTCAGGGCGTGTTTATTTGGAGTAGCCGATGAGGATGAAGGGTGGCAAAAATTGCTCTCAACAGCTGCCCCCTTAACACAGCTGCAGTGTTTTGGGGGTTGGGAGTGTCATAAAATCAGGCAGGAAAGTTCTCTCAGGGAACCCACAGCTTGGGGAATCAGCACAGAGCTAAGACCGAACCTCGACACAGGTGAAGGCTCCCAATACATGCTCCGGCTCACCTGGGCCACAGGGGAACTCCTAACAGGTCTTCCACCCTCCCAGCTGGATGGGAGACCCCAGGCAACCAGACGGGGACTCCGGTCCAGAGCTCTCATTGCCCAAATGGGAAACCAAGGCCCAGAGACAAGCAGGTTCAAGGTCACACAGCACATGTCCTCCGGAGGATCCCACACCTGTCGCAGGTGCTGAGGCCCTCAGAGCCCCTCCTGAGCTCTAGGCCAAGCAGGAGGGGGACCCCCCACACACACATTCTGCTGATTCAGCAGCTGCTGACTCAGCCCCGGGGGAAGCATATCTCGGGACTTGGTAGTGAAGGGAGTCGTAGGGTCCCCCAGTCCCATCACATCTGGCTGGGGAGGGGCTCCCAGCAGGGAGTTGGCTCTTCAAGCAGTTCAGCCCCCGGGGAAGGCCCACACGAGGCTGGGAGCCACAAGACTGGGGAGCTCAGGGCTTAGGGTAAAAGGGACCCTGGAGGGCCACCTGGTGACACTCTGCAAACCTAAGCACCAGATCCACACAGGATGTTGGGGCTCATCTGATCCCAGGCCCTCCAAGGGTCCTCCCCAGGGTTCCCTTGCTAGGCCCCCACTCAGGCCTGGAGGAGCCGCCTCCAACACATGACTGGACTAAGGAAGAGACCCCCGGCTTTTTCCCTCCCAGATGTGACAGAATCTGGCCCTCTAATCCCCTCTTCAGCTCTGGAAGACCCCCTTTAGTACATCCCAGGAACAAAGACATCCCCTCCCCTGCCCAGGGGTGGGGCGGGGCATCTGCTAAGTCTAGGTGCCCCCCTGCCACCGGGACAGCCATGGGCATGGGGCCTCTCGCCCCTTTAAAGCGGATCTGCCCCAATACCAGTCTTAGACAAGAACCCCTCGCCCCCCTGCCAACCCGCTCTGGCACGCGGAAAGGGCGATCCCAGCCCCACCCCAGGCCTTGCGCGCCCATCACCCCGAAGCGCCCGAGAGGTACTCACACGTCCTTGGCGGGCAGCGCGCGGCCCTCCACCACGCGAACATTCAGCGAGCTGCTCTTGGCCATGGCGCCTAGCCACAAACTTTCCAGGCAGAAGGGCGCTCAGGTTCCGAGGTTGGACCAGGGGACGTCTACATGTCACCTGTTTCAAGCCTGGGGCCCTGCCTCGGGGTCCCGGTGCCGCCTGTCCAAGACCCGGGTAGCTGGACGGGAGACTTCCGAAGGAGGAGAAGGTGTAGGTGCCCGGGGAGGGAGCGCCCGTCCGGACTCTACAGGTAGGAGCCGTGCCGCGAGCAGGAGGAGCTCGCAGGGGGTGCAGCGGGCTCTTGCCTAGGCGTCTGGAGCTCCAGGCAAGCGGGCTGAGCGGGCAGGGGACGGGAGGGGCGGCCAGGGACCTCCCCCCAATCCCGCCTCCCATGGGGTACCCCGCCTGACCCCGGCCCCCCTCGCGCGCCCTCTGCCGGCACCCCAGTCATGCGCGCCAGAGCGCACGGGCGGCGGAGACCAGGGTGCACTACCAGGTGGGGAGGGGCCCCCATCCTGATGGGCGTGGCCGCTGGCTCCTGGTGAGTTGGCATTGGGCTCAAAAGACATGGTCTGTGTCCCCGCCTGTCCCTCATTCAACATATTCACACTTCTCCGCCCCCACCCCTCCTTGCCTACCATGCAGACACCAGCCTCCTCTCTCCAACCTCCGCACCCCCGGTACAGGAGCAAGTATTAGCGGTGGGTGGGAGGCGTCGCGAGAGAGGGTCGCATGTTCCCTGGGCGTCCGTTCAGAGTCAAGGGAGGGGCCTCGAACATCCTCTTCCATCTCGTTCTAGTTTCCAGTTAAACACAGAACCCAGACTCTGCTCTAACGTCACGGGCTGGCACTGCGGGGGAGGAAGCCGCGGCCGGATGGGGGAGGGGAAGGCTTGAAGGTAACCACTACAGCGATGATAAAAAGTCATCTACAGTTGTTTGAACACTTCATGGGTGCCAGGCACTGTTTTAAGCGCTTTACTGGGATTAGCTCATTTTTGCCTTCACAGATGTACACTACACACTGCTGCACTATTACCCCATTACCCGCAGCTTATGAATAAAGAAACTGAGGTTCAGAGGGGTTAAATACCTTGGCGGAGGGCTCACAGTCAGTAATTGATTTGCCTTCCTGGGTTCGAATCCTGGCTCTCCATTTAGTAGCTGTCTGGACTTGGGTAAGCCATTCAACCTCTCTGTGCTTTGGTTTGGTTTTCTCATCTGTTGAGTGAGGATGACATCGCATTTCAGTCACAGGATTTTGAAAGAGTTAAATGAGTTAATGAAGATAAAAGTCTCAGGACAATGACAAGTACCTAATACACGTCCAGAAAGTGTTTGATATTCTGATTGTTGTCTTTTGAGGCGTGGCCCACGCGTCACCTCTCCTGGGAAGGCTTCCAGGATGCTCTTCCACTCCAGGCAGAGATTTTCTTTCCTTTTTCTCTGCTCCAGTGGCTCCAGGTTTGTACATTTCTCTGATTTTAAATGAGATAATATGACAGGCAGGGCCTGCCCCAGGACGGATCTGTTCAGACACTTATTTCTCCCTGTGAGTTCATTGTTGACCGGCCCAAGACCTCTTAGAAAGGCCAGGCACCAGTGGGAGTGCCCCTGCAGATTGAGTGCGGGAGACGACGCCCAGACCGGCGGGACCAGGAGTGCCCTGCCCGGCTC
Organism: Papio anubis; assembly: GCF_008728515.1. Taxonomy (NCBI): domain Eukaryota; kingdom Metazoa; phylum Chordata; class Mammalia; order Primates; family Cercopithecidae; genus Papio; species Papio anubis. Next base: position 107,450,556 of record NC_044984.1, read on the forward strand.
TGCCAGCGGCCCAATGGTCTGCTTCCCAGTCTCCCTACTTGACTCCCCACCCAGCACCCCAGACAGGCTGATGAGGAACTCAGAGCCCTGGAATTCCTTCCCCAGCTGGTGGCTGCCTGGTGAGTCTCTGACCCACCAGAGACGGGGTCTCAGTTCACCCCGTCTGGGAAATGGATGTAGCGGAACAGGCTCCAAGGCTTAGAAGTATTGCAACATCCTCAGCAGGGCATGAGGGGTCATCCAGGGTTAGATCCAGAACAATAATAGCCCAAAGGAGTCGTTAAAGACCCCCTCCCGTTGTAATTTTTTTTTTAGCCCAGCTGGAGGGCAGGGGCTCCATCTTGGCTCACTACAACCTCCGCCTCCCAGGTTCAAGTCCCTGCTTCAGCCTCCTGAGTAGCTGGGAGTACAGGCACCCACCACCATGCCCAGAGAATTTTTATATTGTTAGTAGATTTTTGTAGCTTGTATTTTTATATCACCATGTTGGCCAGGCTGGTCTTGAACTCCTGATCTCAAGCAATCCACCTACCTCAGCCTCCCGAAGTGCTGGAATTACAGGCGTGAGTCACCGCGCCTGGCCCACTGTGATCTTTATCAGTTACCCCAGATCCTCCCCCAAAGAAAAGATACCACCTAAGGTGGTGAGGGGCATGGTACTTATGGTATTTGCTATGTAACTGCAGCTTTAAGACAGGAATCCTGCCCCCCACCCCCGCCGCCCCCCACCACATACATTTAGTGGAAACTACCGTTTGAGCCTTTTTCTTCTGTGAGCCTGCAAAGACCTCAGACAGGCCTCCAGATCCCCAGGACCCCTGTTGGAACCTCCCGATGATGGAACCTGAGGGGCCTGTTCCTACAGCCCCCATGGGATGCCAGCCAAACTGCCACGCAGCAATCTTGGCCCATCTTCCAGAGCTAAGCAGGAAGTTACATACCCAAACACCCTTCCCCAGCTCCCCAGGGGGAAATACCAAGGATATAGACTGTGCCAGCTGGGCCTCCAGCAAGCCAGCTCTGTCACCTGTGCAATATCTGGAGTGTGACCCCACAATTTGCCTGGGGCGCTGGCCACACTCCCCAAACTTTCCACATGGCCCAGCCATTTCCTGTTGTTCTGAGAAGCTCTGACCTGAAACTAGCAGGGAGTTGGAGGTTGCCTAGGGCAGTCCATGTCAAGGAACCAAAGTGGGAAAGGCAGACCAGAGAGAGTATGTGGCCTGCGGGGGACCATCTAGCTAGGCAGGGCGAGGGCAGGCTCGTGATTCTCCCAGGGTTATTATGAGAGTTCATCTCGAGGGCAGAGTAAGGCACATAGCATCATTCCTGGCACATAGTAGGTGCTCAAGAAATGGCCAAACCCCATCCCCAAGCTCCTTAAAGGCAAATTCATAACCTTCTTCTTGCCATCTCCCTCCATAGTCTAACACCCATGAGATACACACAGCAGGTGCTTCATAAAGACTTAAGTGGGGAGAAATGCTGAGTTCAGGGTTTACCAGAAGAAGGTTTAGCATCAGGCTGACCTGGGATTGAACCCTGGCACCTGCACTTCCAAGCCAAGTGTTCTTGGGCAAGTGAGTTACTCTCTCAGTGCCTCAGTTTCCTTATCCGTAAAGTGGGGATACTGATAGCATCCACCTCTAGAATGAGCATGAGGCTGGAAAAGAAATAAGTGCCAGGTGTTTAGCACAGCCTGGAATACTGCAAGCACTCAATAAATGTCATGGCCATTGTGGGACGTCCTGTGCCTGATACTGAGCCCCATTTGGTGGCTTAGCTCTGAGGCCAGGTCCTGGAGACATTGCCCAGGTGGAATGCCGGTCCAGCCCCAGATTACAGGTATGGACGAAGGCCCACACTTCAGTGGCCAGGGCAGTTCCAGATCGCTGAGCTGGGGGAATCTGAGGATTTTCATCCTGGCTGAGAAATCTGATGGAGAGCTTCCAAGGTCAGGGCTCCGGCCTTCCCAATGGGCCCTCTGTCCAGGACAGGCTGAGTCTTCGCTTGATCTAAGATGCTGGGCCCGGGGCCCAGGGAGGGCTCACAGACATGGAGGAGAGAGGGCTCCTCATCCCAGAAGAGGGATCAGGACTGGGCATGGTGGGGTGTCCTGGAGCCTGCTCCCATCAGCACTGGAGAGCCGACTGCGCTCATAACTTTCCAACTCCATGTTTAGCCACATCACATGGGAACTTGAAATTGACTAGGGTAGGATTTACAGTATGGAAAATGGCAAAAGCTACATTTATTTCTGAGAGCCAGTTTCCCAATACACTACTGGGCACAGGAATCCCTAGTCACATAGCTCTCTAGATACCGTTCCTGAATTCAACACCCTTAAGACTTTTCTCATATCCTCCCAATCTGCTCCCCCAACACACACTGCCTTTGTTTGATCAGTCATTTCTCTCAAGAAGGCCTTTACAGGACCAGGCATGGTGGCTCACCCCTGTAATCCCAACACTTTGGGAGGCTGAGATGGGAGGATCGCTGAGGCAAGGAGTTTGAGACCAGCCTGAGCAACACAGCAAGACCTCATTGCTACAGAAAATTTTAAAATTAACGAGGTGTGATGGCTTGCACCTGTAGTCCCAGCTACTCAGGAGGCTGAGGCAGGAGGATGGCTTGAGCCCAGGAGTTCAAAGCTGTAGTAAGTTATGATAGTGTCACTGCACTCTAGCCTGGGCAACATAGCAGGACCCTCTCTCTTAAAAAATAAGTAAATGGGCTGGGCATGGTGGCTCACACTTGTAATCCTAGCATTTTGGGAGGCTGAGGCAGGAGGATCACTTGAGCTCAGGAGTTTGAGACCAGCCTGGGCAGCATAGTGAGGCCTCGTCTCTATTATATAATTCTTTTTAATTAAATAAGTAAATAAGGCTGGGTGTGGTGGCTCATACCTGTAATCCCAGCATTTTGGGAGGCGGAGAGGGGCAGATCACTTGAGCTCAGGAGTTAGAGACTAGCCTGGGCAACATGACGAAACCCCATCTCTACTAAAAATATAAAAATTAGCCAGGCATGGTGGCATGTATCTGTAATCCCAGCTACTTGGAAGGCTAAGGCACAAGAATTACTTGAACCTAGGAGACGTAGGTTGCAGTGAGCCGATATTGCACCAGTGCACTCCAGCCTGGGTGACAGAGCAAGACTCTGTCTCAAAAACAAATAAATAAATAAGCAAAAGTCCTCCCAATAGGTTAATAAAGATTATAAGAGATGGTGGTAGGGGGAAGTAAAGCACAGATATCAATGTAAATGAATACTGCATGGCTCTTTCAAAAATGTTCTGAAGGAAGATTTAATAACAGGAAAATACTGAAAAGGCATAAATGGTGAGGAAAAGGTATATACAACCATATACACAGTGTGAGTCTGAGGCCATAAAATATTCTATGTATGTATATATAAGATCTTTTGTTGAACAAACATGTATTGAGCGCCTACTATGTACTAGATGGTATGGATATAGCGAGGTGCAAGTGAGGGATAAGACGGCCCCGTGCCGCTCTCCTGGGGCTCTCAGTAAAATAGGAAAGCGACAAAAGTAACACAGCTCAATAATATACTCACAGAGAGTAAAGAACTATGAGAAGATGATGGAGCAGACGTGGGGGCTACAGCTGGAGCTGGAGGGATTCCTTACACACAATAGCATGTCCTTTTTTTTTTTTTTTTTCTTGAGGTGAAGTCTTGCTCTGTCACCCAGGCTAAAGTGCAGTGGCACGATCTCGGCTCGCTCTGTTGCAGCCTGGGTGGCTGGAGTGATCTTGGCTCACTGGGAGGTAGAGTGGCACCTCTGCCTTCTAAGTTCAAATGATCCTCCCACCTCACCCTTCCGAGTAGCTAGGATTATAGGCATGTGCCACCACGCCCAGCTAATTTTTTGTATTGTTGTTGTTGTCGTTGTTGAGATGGACTTTCAATCTGTCACCCAGGCCAGAGTGCAGTGAGGCAATCTTGGCTCACTGCAACCTCTGCCTCCCGGGTTCAAGCAATTCTCCCAAGTAGCTGGGATTACAGGGGTCCGCCACCACGCCCGGCTAATTTTTGTTTTGTTTTGTTTTGTTTGTTTGAGACCGAGTCTCACTCTGTCGCCCAGGCTGCAGTGCAGTGGCACAATCTCAGCTCACTGCAACCTCCGCCTGGGTTCACTCCATTCTCCTGCCTCAACCTCCCAAGTAGCTAGGACTACAGGCGCCCACCACCACACCTGGCTAATTTTTTGTATTTTTAGTAGAGATGGGGTTTCACCATGTTAGCCAGGATGGTCTCAATCTCCTGACCTTGTGATCCACCCACCTCGTTCTCCCAAAGTGTAATTTTTGTACTTTTAGTAGAGACGGGGTTTCACCATATTGGCCAGGGTGGTCTTGAACTCCTGACCCCAGGTGATCCTCCTGCTTCAGCCTCCCAAAATGCTGGGGTTACAGGCGTGAGCCACCACACCCAACCCCATGTGCTTCTTTTATCATCAGAAAAGGATTCATGGTCCCTCCAGCTTCTAAAAGAACCACTGTCCTAAGCCATGTGCAGTGGCTCTCACCTGTAATCCCAGCACTTTGGGAGGCCGAGACAGGAGAATTGCTTGAGCCCAGGAGTTCAAGACCAGCCTGGGCAACATAGCAAGACCCTGTCTCTACAAAAAACAATTAAAATTTCGCTGGGTGTGGTGGCACACACTTGTAGCCTCAGCTACTCCGGAGGCTAAGGAAGGAGGATCTCTTGAACCCAGGAGTTTTGAGACCAGCACTGGGCAATGTACTGAGACCCCATCTCCATACATAAATAAATGGAATAGTTGTCCTTTATTTGTATTTCCACAGTCTCTGAGAAGCCCTTGCAGAGGAGTAGGGAGGCAGAGATGCTCCCCCAACCCTAGGCCCCGGAGGCACCACTGTGTGACCTTGGTCTCTTGCTCCCTTGTTTTGTGGCGATTTACATGCTCCTCTTACCTTCTAAATGTCAGGGACAGTGTCTGATTCATGTTGAGCCTCCCACACAGCTTGGCACATTAGAAAGACTCACGACACGCACACGGGGTTAAACAGAATTCAGTTCCCCTGGAGGGCTGGAACTTGGCCTCTTTTCATGTGATAATAGTCATATTATTTTTCACTTCCTCCCTCCCTACAGTGCCTAGGAGGGCGGCTACGTCATTGCCAATTTACCACCTGCCCAGTATACCTACACCCCCAAGCCAGGAGGCCTGTGTCCCCTCCAGGGAAGTGGCACCTTCCCTTCTGTGGCCAAGACCAGGGCAGAGCAGACACGGGCCTCGGCCTAGGCTGGGGTGACGAGTTGTTCTTTGTCTCAGGAACACAAAGCCCCGTTTGTGATTGCTGGGCACGATTCTGGGCAGGGAGCCACGTAGGACAGGAGGCATCGGTGGGAGGAGTGGGCAGGAACTCCCAAACCCCCCCCTGCAGGCTGGCTGCCGAGGAAGCAGGGCCCCCCACAGGTTCCCTCCTCCCAGGGCCTGAAAACAAGGTGTCTGTCTTTCAGTCGGCACCCCCACTTCCTCCTGCCTCAGCCCCACTCCCCAAAGTTCTCCCCACACCCCACCTTGGAATGGAGAAGTAGAAAAGGGGAAGGCACAGAAGCATGAGATGGGCGGGTTGGGGGATATTTCCAGAGCTTTTCAGCCAAGAGCCGGCTGAGCTGTGTCCTGCTGTCACTCAGCGTCCCCACCCTCCAGGAGGTAGGGGCAGAGGCAGGAAGGAGGCAGAGCTGGCAAGAAACTGGGACTCCCACCCCGAAGCATGGAGGGACGGCTTGGGAACAGCACCTCATTGAACAGAGAGGAATGCTGAGGCCTGGGTAGGCGGGTGGATTGGCTGGCTGCAGAGAAGAAGCCACAGCCCCAGCCTTCTAAGAGAAGTGGTTTGTGCAAGGACTTTTTCCCCTCCCTTAAGCCATGAGCAGCTTCAGGAGAGGGAAGTTGAATGCTTTTTTTTCTTTTTTTTGAGATAGAGTCTCTGTCTGTCATCCAGCCTGGAGTGCAGTGGTACGATCTCGGCTCACTGCAACCTCCTGGGCTCATCCCTTCCTCAAGGAGGCCTGCCTGCCCCCATGCTTGCTCTCTAGGCCTCTCCTCCTAACCCATCACATATCTGCAGGGTGATTTGATTTCTCTGACTTCTCCACTGGCCTGTAAGCCCAGGAAATCAGGTTTTGTCTTGTCCCCTGCTATATCCTCAGCATTGAGCACAGTGTCTGGCATAGGGTAAGATGCTCAATAAATATTTGCAAAAACCACTTATAAAACCACATAATGGCCAGGGGCAGTGGCTCACGCCTGTATCCCAACACTTTGGGAGGCTAAGGTGGGTGGATCACCTGAGATTGGGAGTTTGAGACCAGCCTGATCAACATGGAAAAACTCCATCTCTACTAAAAATACAAAAAATTAGCTGGGCGTGGTGGTGCATGCCTATAATCCCAGCTACTTGGGAGGCTGAGGCAGGAGAATCACTTGAACCTAGGAGGCGGAGCTCGCGGTGAGCCGAGATTGTGCCATTGCACTCCAGCCTGGGCAACAAGACGGAACTCCGTCTCAAAAAAAAAAAAAAAAAAAAAAAAGAATAGAAATTGCTGATGTGGTGGCTCATGCCTATAATCTCAACACTTTGGGACGCTGAGGTGGGAGAATCACTTGAGCCCAGGAGTTTGAGACCAGCCTGAGCAACATAGCAAGACCTCATCTCTACAAGAAATTTTAATAATTACGGCCGTACACGGTGGCTCATGCATGTAATCCCAGCACTTTGGGGGGCCAAGGCAGGTGGATCACCTGAGGTCAGGAGTTCGAGAGCAGTCTCGCCAACATGGTGAAACCCTGTTTCTAACGCCTGTAATCCCAACACTTTGGGGGACCGAGGTAGGAGGAGGCAGAAGTAGGAGGCTCTCCTGAGGCCAGGAGATCAGAACCAGCCTGGGCAATGTAGTAAGACCCCATCTCCACAAAAAAAAATTTTAAAACTTAGCCTAGTACAGTGGTGCACACCTGTAGTTGCAGATACTCAGGAGGCTGAGGTGGGAGGATTGCTTGAACGCTTTTAGTCCAGGCAACAGAGTGAGACTTTGGCTCTAAAATAAATAAATAAGTAAAAACTCAACAGTTAAAAACAATCCAGTTAAGACATAGGCAAGAGGCGTTTCACTGAACTGAACATACATTTTACTGAGGATATACAGATGGCAAATAAGCACATGAAGAGATGTTCAACTTCATTAGCCTTTAAAGAAATGCAAAGTAAAAACACAATGTGCTATCACTACACACATATCAGAATGACTAAAATAAAAAAATAGTGATCACAGCAAAGATGCAGAGACACTGGATCATTCATTTGTTGCTGGTGGAAATGTAAAATGTGCAGCCCCTATGCAAAAGAATATGAGAGTTTTTATTTAGTTTTTAATTTAATTTTTTTTTTTTTGAGAGGGAGTCTTGCTCTGTCCCCCAGGCTGGAGTGCAGTGGTGCGATCTCAGCTCACTGCAACCTCTGCCACCTGGGTTTAAGCAATTCTTCTGCTTCAGTCTCCCAAGTAGAGTAGCTGGGATTGCAGGTGTGCACCAACACACCAGGTTAATTTTTGTATTTTTAGTAGAGATGGGGGACTTTCACCATGTTGGCCAGGCTGGTCTCAAACTCCTCCTGACCTTAGGTGATCTGGCCATCTCAGCCTCCCAAAGTGCTGGGAGAAGTGCTCGGCTCACTCTGTTGCAGCCTGGCTGGCTGTGAAAATGACGCGAGTCACTGTGCCTGGTTGGCAGATTCTTTAAAAACGAAATGTCATGTCACTTACCATACAGCCCAACAATTGCACTCTTGGACATTTATCCCAAAGAAATGAAGGCATAGATTCACACAAAAAGTAGTACATGAAACTTCATGGCATCTATCTATCTATCTATCTATCTATCTATCTATTCTTTATATATATAATTTATATGTATATATATTTTACATATATATGTATATATTTTGGAGACAGGGTCTCACTCAGTCACCCAGGCTGCAGTGCAGTGATGTGATCACAGCTCACTGCAGCCTTGACCTCACAGGCTTCTGCCTCAGCCTCCCAAGTAGCTAGGATCACAGGCCTGTGCCACCAAACCCAGCTAATTTTTTTTTTTTTTTTTGGAGAGACAGGGTCTCTCTATGTTGTCCAGACTGGCCTTAAACTCCTGGGTTCAAGAGATCCTCCTGCTTCAGCCTCCCAAAGTGCTAAGATTACAGGCATGAGCCACTGCACCTGACCCAGCTTTACTCTTAATAGCTTTATGCTTTATTCTTAAAAACTGGAAACAACCCAAATGTCCTTCAGCCTGAATGGTTAAACAAACTGTGGTACACCCATACCATGGCATGCTGCTCAGCAATCCAAAGGAACAAACTATCGATACATGCAACAACCAGGATGGATCTCAAGAGAATTATGCGGAGTGAAAAAAGCCAATCTCAGAAGGTTACGTATTGAATGATTCCCTTTCTCTCCCCTCTGCTCCCTTCCCCTCCCCTCCACTCCTTTCCCCCACCCCTACCCTGCCTTCCCCTTCCTTCCTTTTGGGACAGAGTCTTGCTCTGTCACCCAGGCTGGAGTGCACTGGTGGGATCATGGCTCACTGCAGACGCTGTCTCCCAGGATCAAGTGATCCTCCCACTTCAACCTCCCCAGTAGCGGAGACTGCAGGCATGTGCCACCACGCCTGGATAACTTTTGTGTGTTTTTTTTTGTAGAGACAGGGTTTCATCATGTTGCCCAGGCTAGTGTCAAACTCCTGGGCTCAAGCGATGCTCCTGCCTCGGCCTCTCAAAGTGTTGGAATTACAGGCGTGGCCACTGTGACTGGCCAATTCCATTTCTCTAACATCCTTGACATGTCAAAATTATAGAGATGAAGAACAGAGGAATGGTTGTCAGGGCTTAGGGAGGGGAGAAGCGGGAGACCGGTATGCCTCTAGTGAACCTTGTGATGAACTGTTCTGTATTTTGACTATAGTGGTTGTCACATAAATATACCTGTGGCAAGGTTGCATAGAACTAAATATACACACACACACATACCCATGAGTTAGAATGGTGAAATCTGAGTGAGTTCAATGGGTTGTACCAATGCCAGCTTTCTGATTGTGATATTGTACTGTAGTTACACAAGATGTTACCACTGGGGGAAACCGGGTGGAAGGGATATGGGATCTCTCTGTATTGGTCCTTAAACTGCATGTAAATCTACAGTTATCTCAAAAATTAAAATGTAATCTAGGCCGGGTGTGGTGGCTTACACCTGTAATCTCGGCACTTTGGGAGGCAGAGGCAGGCAGAGAGCTTGAGCACGCAAGTTCAAGACCAGCCTGGACAGTATGGTGAAACCCCACCTACAAAAAATACAAAAATTAGCAGGGCGTGGTGGCACCCAACTGAGGTCCCAGTTTCTTGGGAGGCTGAGGTGGGAGGATGGCTTGAGTCTGGGAGGTAGAGGTTGCAGTGAGCCAAGATTGTGCCACTGCACTCCAGCCTTGTGGTAGAGCCAGACCTTGTCTCAAAAAAAAAAAAAAAAAAAAAAAAAAAAAAAAAAATTAAACCATAATTTATACTACAACACAACTATTAAAATGACTTTTTTTTTTTTTTTTGAGACAGAGTCTCACTCTTATCACCCAGGCTGGGGTGCAGTGGTGTGATCTCAGCTCACTGCACCCTGTGCCTCCCAGGTTCAAGTGATCCTCCTGCCTCAGCCTCCCGAGTAGCTGGGATTACAGGCACATGGCCCCATGCCTGGCTAATTTTTGTATTTTTAGTAGAAACTGGGTTTCACCATATTGCCTGGGCTGGTCTTGAACTCCTGACCTCAGGTGACCCACCTGCCTCAGCCTCCCAAAGTGCTGGGATTATAGGCGTGAGTCAACACACCCAGCCATAAAATGACTTCTTTAAAAACTGACAATACCAATTGCTGGTGAGGATATGGAGCAACTAGAACTCTTGTACATTGCTAGTGTGAATATAAAAATAGTACAGCCACCTTGAATAACAACTTGCAGTTTTTTATACAGTTAAACATACACTTACCATACGACACAGCAATACCACTCTGACATATTGACACGAGTGAAATGAAAACTTATGTTTGCACAAAAACCTGCACATGAATACAGCCTGTATTTGCAAGTGCCCAGAACTGGAAGCAACTCACCTATCTTTCATCTGGGGAATGAATCAACAAACTATAGTATTCATAACATAATGTACCCGGCAATAAAAAAGAATGAGCTACTGATACACATATCAATATGAATGAATCTCAAATGAATATTACTAAGTGAAAGAAGACAGACTCAAAGAGCTACTAAGTGTATATAGCAATTTCATGTATGATGTCCTGCAAAAGGTAAAACTCGAAGGACAAAGAATATGTAGAAATTGCCAGAGGTTAGGGTGGAGGGAAGGGTTCATTATAAAGGGGCCCAAGGGCTTTTTGGGGTGATGGAAGTGTTCTGTATATTGATTGTGGTGGTGATTACATGACTTTATGCATTTGCCAAAACCCATAGAACGGTATACGGAAAAAGTGACTTTTACTTTTTGTAAAAGATACCTTTATGTTTTAAAAATTAAGAAAAAAATGAAGCCAGGCAAGGTGGCTCACACCTGTAATCCCAGAACTTTGGGAGGCCAAGGTGGGCAGATCGCCTGAAGTCGGGAGTTCGAGACCAGCCTCGCCAACATGGCAAAACCCTGTCTCTACTAAAGACACAAAAAACTAGCCAGATGCAGTGGTACACACCTGCAATCCCCAGCTACTCCAGAGGCTGAGGCAGGAGACCCGCTTGAACCCAGCAGGCAGAGGTTGAGGTGAGAGGAGATCATGCCACTGCACCCCAGCCTAGGTCACAGAGCGAGACTCCATCTCAAAAAACAAAAAGAAAGAAAGAAAGAAAGAAAGAAAGAAAGAAAGAAAGAAAGAAAGAAAGAAAGAAAGAAAGAAAGAAAGAAAGAAAGAAAGAAATCATATCTTATTATAACTTCACATCAATTTGTGCAGAAAGATAGTGTGTCCAATTTAATTTTAAAAAATGCTCAAAGATAAAATGTACATTATTTTAGTTCTTTTTAATTTCATAGATATTGATTGATTGATTGATTGAGACAGGGTCTTGCTCTGTTGCCCAGGCTGGAGTGCAGTGGAGTGATCACAGCTCACTGCAACTGCAACCTCCTGGGCTCAAGTCATCCTCCTGCCTCAGCTTCCCGAGTAGCTGGAACTACAGACACACGCCACTACCCCCAGCTAATCTTATTATTTTTTGTAGAGATAGGGTCTCTCTATGTTACACAGGCTGGGCTGGAACTCCTGGGCTCAAGTAATCCTCCCACCTTGGCTTCCCAGAGAGTGCTGAGATTACAGGCATCAGCCACAGCACCCAGCCCTAGTTCTGTTTTTTAAAACATGCTCTAACAAAATCCTTAGGAGTTTTTTAAGCAGTGTAGGATTAAAAGGAGCTATAGGTGTTTGAAACAGCATTGCTCTACATTAAGAAAATACATTTCTTTGAATGGAAAATAAATTATTTAAAATGGAAAATAAAATGACCGGGAGCAGGGAGGACAAGATGCTAGTGTTTGTTGCTTTGAATTGAAAAACCCAAGGGTACTTTTCATATTACTCTGAGTACTTTTCCCTAGTACCACCCACCCCCCACAGGGCTGTCTTAGGGATTAATTTAGATACTATAGAGTGCTGAGCATAGCATCCAACCCACAGTAAAGCCCAAACCATTGGTTGGGCATGGTGGCTCATGCCTGTAATCCCAGCACTTTGGGAGGCCAAGGCAGGTGACTCACTTGAGGTCAAGAGTTCAAGACCAGCCTGGCCAACATGGTAAAACCCCATCTCTACTAAAAATACAAAAATTACTCGGGCATGGTGGCGTGAACCTGTAATCCCAGCTACTCGTGAGGCTGAGGCATGAGAATCGCTTGAACCTGGGAGGCAGAGGTTGCAGTGGGCTGAGACCGAGTCTCTGCACTCCAGCCTAGGTAACAGAGCGAAACTCCATGTCAAATAAATAAATAAATAAATAAATAAATAAATAAATAAATACCCAAACTATCTCAGCTTCTCCCATCCCCCAAGTCCAGACCATCCCTTCTAAGCTGGTCTGTGAGGTCTAGGAGGTCCTGATGGTCTCCCTTTCTCTCCCTAATCAGTCTGGGGGCTCCCTGAGAAATAGCCAGAGGAGCCCCATCACCCATCACCAGGACAGGGAGTGGCGCCTCAAAGGGCTGGGAGTGAATGACTCCACCCAGGGCCTGGCTAACAGTGGGTGCCCAGGAATTATTATTTCGAGCCATTGACTGAGTACACACAAGGGTGGCCCTGATAGTGAGGCTATCCTACCCAACCAGGAAGAGGCTTGGGCAAACGTGGGGCACTAAGAGAGGCAATTTCTTGGCCAAGGGACCCCCATCCTCTCCATTGCATACCCGATTTGATGGGGTGTTACAGGCCTCTCCAGGAGGGGCAGAGGTGCTCCTTTACCGTCAGCTTCCTCCCTCTCCCTCCAAGGGTGGATTCCCCTGGCCGCAGCCAGGCAATGGAATGTTGTGTGGTTGGTTGCCAGGCAACCAGAGCCTGCTGGTGGCTGCCTTCTGGGAGAGCTGAGCAGGCTTCCACACCACGCTCCACAGAACCCCCAGGGTCTCCTAGGCTTGTGCAAAACTCCAGCTGGTGGAAAGAAAGCTGGGGCAATTGCCAGAAGGATGGCGGTGCCCTGGGAGGAGTATTTCCGACTGGCTTTGCAAGAGAAACTGTCTACGTGAGTGGGACATAGAGGGAGGGAGGGCCAGAAGGAGGGCGGAATGCGTGGGCTGGCCCATCCCTTCTTCCTCACCTCCTGCGTCCTGGCTTCTTTGGGCAGATCACAGTGGGGTTACTGTCCCCACTTCACAGAGGAGGAAACTGAGGCTCAGGGAGAAACCAAGACATCACCGTGGTCTCAGGGATCGTTCCTGATCCCCCACCCCTAGCTGACATCCGGCTGAGATTAAATCATTCAAACCAAGCTGGGAAGGAATTATTCTATGAAATCCTGCTCCCCAATCCACCCCCAAAACTGCATTTTCAGGAGGAACAGAGGAAGCTTGTTCTGTGCCTCCTTCGTGTTCAGCAGCATGGCCTCAAGTCCCAACCTCAGTATTAGCATCTGTAAAATAGGGAGGGGGATTTCCTCCCGGACCATGGCTGGGAAAACCTTGATGATTACACATTAGTCATTCATTCTGCTCTCCCTTTCTCCCGAGGCGCTGGACTCCAGAACCCCACTGCCTCCTGGGCCTCTCCCTGCAGAGGTATCAGGCATTTTGGGCTTGGCCATAGCAGGGAGCTGGTCTCCCCACCTGACCTGCTCTCCTGCAGACTGCCCTGGCAGTAACATCCTTCTGGTTCCTGGGGTCACCTCTGACCCATTTCTCATCCCCCTCCCCACGCCATCAGTTCTGCTCTCACCTCCCGCCACTGCTGCCCTGCTTGGAACCACACTATCTCTGGAATATCCCGTGGCACCACCACTGGTCTCCTGCAGCTGCCCACTGTCCTTGCTCCTCACAGCAGCCAGAAGGACCCCTCCTCTGCCCAAAATCCCCTGCTCCACTCCCACTTCACTTAGAGTCAAGGCCAAAGTCTCCACTCACCATGGCCCACCGCAGTTGGATTCTCAGCCGCTCCCTGCTCCCAATTCCCATCTTTTCCCTCCTCACTCCCTCCTCTGCACCCACCCTAGCTGCACCAGGGTCCTAGAATCTGTTCCCTGGAGATGTCCACGTGGCTTGCTCCCTCTTCTCCTCCAGGTCTCTGCTCAGATGCCACCTCCTCCCTGTTGAAAGATTCCTTTAGTCGCTTAATTTTTCATCTCAGTGCCTACCATGTCCTGTCATTCTTTATTATTATTATTATTATTATTTATTAGCTTGATTTTCTGTGGCTCCCAGCAGAATGCCAGCTCATGAGGGAACAGGGATTTTTGTCTGTCCTGTTCACAGCTGCACCCCCAGTCCTACAAGGGTGCCTGGTCCAGAGTAGGTGCTCAGGACAATTTGTTCAATGAATGAAGAATTCATCCAGGTTGCAGTGGCTCACGCCTGTAATCCCAGCACTTTGGGATACCAAGGCAGGCGGATCACATGAGGTCAGGAGTTGGAGATCAGCCTGGCCAACAGGGTGAAACCTTGTCTCTACTAAAAATACGAAAATTAGCCAGGCATGGTGGCGTCCACCTGTAATCCCAGCTACTTGGGAGGTTGAGGCAGGAGAATTGCTTGAACCTGGAAGGCGAGAGGTTGCGGTGAGCCAAGCTCGTGCCACTGCACTCCAGCCTGAATGACAGAGCGAGACTCCATCTCAAAAAATATGTAATAATAATAATAATAATTCAACCAGATATGGTGGCTTATGCCTGTAATCCCAACATGTTGGGAGGCTGAGGCAGGAGGATTGCTTGAGTCATGAGTTCAAGACCAGCCTGGGCAATAAAGCGAGACCTCATCTTTACAAAAAAAAAAAAAAGTTAGCCAGGTGTGGTGGCACACGCCTGCAGTCCCAGCTACTCAGGAGACGAGATGGGAGGATCGCTTAAGCTCAGAAGTGAGCTATGATTATACCACTGCACTCCAGCCTGGGTGACAAAGCAACACCCAAAAACAAGTCTCAAAAAAAAAAAAAAAAAAAAAATTAAACAGCCAGCAGGTGGCTAATGGGGCACTCCAGACACAGTGGTGAGATGTGGGGCCCTGAAACATGCTTCCTTCACCCCTACCTCCTACTTGAGCCTCCAGAAAGCTGCCAGAGCAGGCTGAGGATTACGTCCCACCAGTGCTGCGTCTCCTGGAGAAGAGGCAAGAGCTGGTAGATGCAGACCAGGCCCTGCAGGCCCAGAAGGAGGTGAGCCCTGACTACTGTAACGAGGTGGTGAGCCGGCGGATGGGAAGTGATGGAGCCAATTTATTAGTGACAAGGTCTGAGACAAGTGATTTTACCACTCCAAGCCTTGATTTCCTCATCTGTCAAATGGGGATCAAATGAGACCAGCTGTTGGTGCAAATAAATTTGTGAGCATTGAGTATGTGCTGGGCACTGCATTAAGACCTGGAGGTCTTACAATGGTCCCTGCCCTTGTGGGGCTCACAGTCTGGAGAGGAAAACAAGTAAGTGTTCAGGTGGTGACTGCTACAGGGAAGAAGCACTGGGCAGGGGTTGTGGGAGCCCAGAAGAAGTCCCTACCTCCCCATGGGGGTGGTCAAGGAGGGCTTTTTGGAGGAAGTAATGTCTTGGGGATTGCTGAAGGGCAAGTCGGCTTATCCAGCAAAGGCGAAAGGGATAAGGAAGGAAAAACAGGCAGAGAAAAACCATACACAAAGACTGGCTGGAAGACAAGAACCACACACAGGTGGTTAAGCGGCCCGAAAACAGAGTATGGGAGGAGAGAGGGTAAGATGAGGCCTGAGGGAAGCACAGGGACACTGGCATTCGGGGGCTGGAGGAGGGTGTTTCGGCTTCATCCCTGGGTGATGGGAGCCACGGATGGGTTGAGCCGGGAGCAGCCACAGATTAGGGACAACAGGTGGAAAGGGTTAAGTGTGAACCTGAGAGCATGGGAGGACCCGGACCCCCAAACCCACACAGACAACCCACTCCTCACCCCCAGGTGTTCCGCACCAGAATGGCAGCTCTGAAACAGCGCTGGGAACAGCTGGAACAGAAGGAGCGGGAGCTAAAGGGGTCGTTCATCCGCTTTGACAAGTTTTTGCAGGTAGGTGGAGACTCCTGGGGGGGGGGCGGGGTCTATGGGTAGCAGCTCACACCCCCATAGGAGCCCGGCAGGTAACAAAAAGAAAAGAAGTGGTTTTCGTCATGCAAAAGGAAACGGCGGGAAACACACGCCGATGAAGAAAAAAAAAAAAAAAAAGCGGGCAGGGGAATTGGGTGAAGAGCCAGTTTCTGAGCCAGGCCTGCTGGCTGCCCCTGGTTTTGCGTGCGAATGTCAGGGCAGGATGGAGGTGCCGAACTCCCCGCCGGCTCCCGATTCCTGAAAATCGCCTTCTCCCCACCTTACTCCCCAGGACTCCGAGGCCCGGCGCAATCGCGCGCTGCGGAGGGCGGCGGAGGAGCGACACCAGGCGAGCCGCCGGGAGGCGGAGGCGCTGCGTCTGCGGACCCAGCTCGAGGAGCTACGGCAAGAACGCGCGCGGCTGCAGCGCCGGCTTAAGCGCCTGGAGCCCTGCGCGCGCCTGCTGGAGCAAGCGCTGGAGCTGCTGCCCGGGGTGAGTCCCGGGAAGAAGGCTGGGAGCTCGGCGCCACCGCGCGGCGCTGAGTGGCTCAGGGACGGCTTCGGACCGGCGAACTACTGTAGCGCTGAACTACTGGAGTTCTTGGCGTGAATGCCAAGAACTATCGCTTATGGAGCGCTCACTGTATGCCAGGGATACGCTTTAGTTTTTGTGGTTGTTAGTTTTGGAGTATTTTTGAGACAGTGTCTCGCTTTGTCACCAGGCTGGAGTGCATTGGCGCGATCACGGCTCACTGCAGCCTCGACTTCCTGGGCTCAAGGGATCCTCTTGCTTCTGCCTACCAAGTAGCTGGGACCACAGGCGCCTGCCACCACGCCTGGCTATTTTTTTAATTATCATTTTTAGTAGAGACAGTGGTCTTGCGATGTTGCCCAGGCTGGTTTCGAACTCCTGGGCTCAAGCGATCCTCCCACCTCAGCTCCCAAAGTGCTGGGATTACAGGTGTGAGCCACCGCCCACATTTTGTTTTTGAATCCTCCCCAAAGTCCAGTGAAGTGAGTCCTGTGATTGTCAACTGTCAACCCCATTTTACAGCTAGGAAAACTGAAGATGAAGAAAGCTAACTCTGGCCGGGCGCAAGTGGCTCACGCCTGTAATCCCAACACTTTGGGAAGCCAAGGCGGGAGGATTGCTTGAAGCCAGGAGTTCGAGACCAGTCTGGGTAACATAGAGTGACCCCTGTCTCTACAAAAAATTAGCCGGGCGTGGTGGCGTGTGACTATAATCCCAGCTACTCTGGAGCGGAGATGGGAGGATCGCTTGAGCCCAGGAGTTCGAGATGACAGTGAGCTATGATCGCGCCACTGCACTCCACCCCAGGTGACAGAGCGAGACCTTGTCTCTAACAAACGGAGGTTGACATTTAAGTCACTTTCCAGAAAGATTATTCCAATAATAAGGAACGCCGGCGGCCAGGTGGGATGGGGAGGGTAGGGGACTGCAGGCCCATGTGAGTCCCTTCCCCGCCCCCAACTCTAGTTCCAAGAGGTCCCGGAACTGGTGGCGCGCTTCGACGGCCTGGCCCAGACACAGGCGGCACTGAGGCTCAGGGAGCGCGAGCGGCTAGCGGAGCTGGAGGCGGCGCGATCGCGACTGCAGCAGTTGCGGGACGCCTGGCCGGACGAGGTGCTCGCACAGGGCCAGAGGCGGGCGCAGCTGCAGGAGCGCCTGGAGGCTGCCAGGGAGCTTACGCTGCAGTGGGTACGGCCCGCCCTCCGTCGGGGGCGCTCGGGACCCCAGGCTTCCACAGCCGGGCGGGGAGGAGCGACAGGGCTGATGAGGACAGATGGGGCAATGCGTACCCCAGAGGGTTCGCTGCAAAGGAAGGCATCTCAGGCATCACCGAGCCCTTTCGGGCATGAGGCCCCGCCCTATCCGCCGGCACGAGGCTCCTGCAACCCTCTCCCGAGAGCACCTGACTGCCTGACTGGCAGAAGTGGATGGGAAGAATGCCGGGCGCTGTGGCTCATGCCTGTAATCCCAACATTTTGGGAGGCCGAGACGGGCGGATCACCTCAGGTCATGAGTTCGAGACCAGCCTGGCCAACATGGTAAAACCCTGTCTCTACTAAAAATACAAAAATTAGCCAGGTCCACTGGCAGGCGCCTGTAGTCCCAGCTACTCGGGAGGCTGAAGGAGGAGAATCGCTAGGTCCCAGGAGGCGGTGGTTGCAGTGAGCTGAGATCAGGCCACTGCACTCCAGCCTGGGCAACAAAGCTAGACTCCATCCCAAAAAGAAAAAAAAAATGTGGCTGTGAAGAGAGGGCAGCCCGCCTCGGGCCAGTTGCCATAATTGGGACCAGGGTGGGTGTTCTCCAGGAATCCAAGTGGATTCAGATTCAGAACACAGCAGCGGAGAAGACTCTGCTCCTGGGACGCAGCAGGATGGCCGTGCTCAACCTGTTCCAGCTAGTGTGCCAGCATCAGAGGCAGCCGCCCACCCTGGACATTGAGGACACGGAGGGACAACTAGAGCAGGTGAGGACCCCTCTTTATGGCACCTCCAGCCCCCAAACACTCCCTCTTTGGAAAAATCAGGTACCTAAAACCCCACAGTTAGCAACACCTTCTCTGGGTTAAGCATGGCCCTCTAAGGTCAGAGCCCTTGCCCCAGCCGTGGCTCGATCACCACGCAGGCACCAGGTCTAGGATGGATTCCTGAGTGTGTCTTGGCTCTGACAGTGGCCAGAAGAAAGCCATGTCCCTCTCTGCGATGAAGCTAGACTATCTCAAAAAGAAAAAAAAAAAAAAAAAGTGGCTGGTCTCAATGCCCTCCCTCTACCAGGAAGGCCAGGGTTTGTGCTGAGTCCCTCTTTTCTCACAGGATCCAACAGCCCACACATGTGGCAACAACTGTAAAAAATCATGAGGTCCAGACTCACTCTTCATTAATCTCTGGCCCTCTGGCTCCCTGCTTCCTGCACAGAGAGGCCTCAGCTTCCGCAGGGAAGGTGAGGGTGGGGTTAGGTTGAGTTGTGTAGCGTAGAATGTGACATAGGCTTTTTTTTTTTTAGACAGAGTCTAGCCCTGTGTCACCCAGGCTGGAGTGCAGTGACACGATCTCGGCTCACTGCAACCTCTGCCTCCTGGTGATTCTCCTGCCTCAGCCTCTCAAATAGTTGGGATTATAAGCACACACCACACCTGGCTAATTTTGTATTTTTAGTAGAGATGGGGTTTCACCATGTTGGCCAGGCTGGTCTCAAGCTCCCAACCTCAAGTTATCCTCCCACCTCAGCCTCCCAAAGTGCTAGGATTACAGGTGTGAGCCACCGCACTCAGCATGACATAGGTTTACAATGGAGGGAGATTTCAGACTTCAAACACTTTCTTGTTTCTAGTGGGTATACCCAAAGCGTGGCCCCTTTGAGAAGTGGAGGCAAAGTAAAGGGAGGCATCCCACCTTTTCCCCAACCCATTCCCATTCCTGTTCTGCCCAATGGCCAGGATTCCAACTGAACACCAAGACCTGGATCCTGGGAATCTGCTTCGCCCCTCCTAGTTGGTTGGATGCATCAATGCCACTGTTCTTCCCAGCCTGGCCTGTTACCTGGTTACCGTGTGGCACATGAGACTAGCAGAAACACAGGCTTGGTGTAAACAGGAAAAAGTCAGTCCCTTTTCTTTAAGTCCAAGTGGAGTAGTGGAAATTAAGAAGGAACAAAATCTGTAACCGGTTGTAATTAATTAGTTGTAAACAACACTGCACTAGGACCAGATCATCTCTTTTCAAAATCAACTCTGCCTGTCAAGGAGAAAGGCTCCATGGAGGGACACTATGCCTTTTCCCACCTCCCCTAACACTCCCTGGCCTCCAGGCCTGGGACTCCCACTGTCCTGTGGCTGCCACAATTCAGTAACAGCTTCATTTATTCATTGCATTTTCATTATTTTTCCAGTTGCCCCCTAGTTAGGACAAGGGGTAACTATTTTTCTCCATTTTTGGTGGAGATAAAGTTTCTTTCTCAGTTGTTGATACAATGACGAATATGAGGGGAGCCCACAGATGGTTGTAAGTTCACCCTCAAGTCCTAGTTTTTACAATGGATCCATGGCATTTATTAAGTTCATATTCATAAAGAAGTTAATTAAAACACAATAAAGGACGGCCACCCATGGAGATAAGAGTAGATCACAAACCAATGAATATGACTGATCCAGGTACAAGAAAATAAAGCTGATTGATATAAATGAAAATACTAATTGGATAGTGCAGGTGACAGCAGCAAGGAAGCTGTGAAGGTGTCTGCTCACGCAGCAGTTGGGAAGGTTGGCCTGAGGCTTTTAAAACGCAGAACAGTTTAGGATCTCAGTCACCACCTCTGGGAACCACCATCACTGCTGTTCTTTTAATGAGGGGGTCTCCAGTCCCCACCCTGCCTTTTGGCCTCCCCGCGTGTTGAGGGATGGGGGCTGGACAGTGGCTCTGGGGCTGGGATGTGACTTCGTGTTGGGCTCCCCTCCAGGTGAAGCTGTTCATGCAGGACCTCTCTGCCATGCTGGCTGGCCTGGGT
The DNA here is from genome assembly GCF_008728515.1 of Papio anubis. NCBI lineage: Eukaryota > Metazoa > Chordata > Mammalia > Primates > Cercopithecidae > Papio > Papio anubis. Next base: position 107,470,928 of record NC_044984.1, read on the forward strand.
CAGGCTGAGCCTGCGGCCCCTGCCTCCTAGCCCTGACCCAGGTGAGTAGCGGGAGAGGGGATCCCCGAGAGACCCTGAGATAGGAGGGCCCCCATTTCCATTGGGGTGTGGACTGAGTGGCTCTTCCTGAATCCGTTTCCTCATTGGGAAGATGGGAGGGCTGTGCCTGTTCAGAGTGCTGTGGGCCTGCCATGAGGGGCACATAGCAAGCACTCAATAAGTGCATGCCCTGATGAGGAGGTGATGGGAAGGTCAAGGGGCTATGTGTGGGGCAACTGCCTCTAAAATGAGATCAGACCAGGCCCTCCCTGCCAGGGTGGCTGGGGCATGATAAAAGCTCTTTGTCAGGTCTCAGAGCAGGGTCCATGCTAGATGAGAGATCACCGAGGCCCCTCCACTATGGACTCTGCCAGGTGAGGGGCCCAGCCTGAGAATTCAGCTGCTGGGGCCACCCTTGACCTTCTCAGAACCTCAAACAGGGGGTGGGTGGTGAGAAGACAGAGGGCAGGCCAGGTTCTGACCTCCAGGTGTGGAGGGGCCGAGTTAACCTCTTCATAGCCAGAGGGGAGCAGCTGTGCCCTTGCCCTGGGGCTGCACATCCTGTTCCCCTCCCACAGCCCACTCCCAGCTGCAACCATGTCCCGGTGGGAGGAAGGCGGACCAACTCCCACCTCCGGCACCTGGCTTGTGCTCTGAGCCTCAATTTCCTCACGCTAAATGGACACAGCAGCAGAACCTACCCTGGGGAGACCCACAACTCCTCTGCCACATTAGCTGGGATTTTAGTACCTGAGTCTCTCCATTCCAACTCCCCAAGTAGACTGCACTCCTGGCCCACCAGCAGTGCTCAACAAAGATTTATTATATTAAAAATTCCATCGCCAAACCCTGAGGCACTCAGGGCTCTGACTGGTGCAGCCATGACCTCTGAACCCAGAACACATGGAAGCAGCAGCAGCTGAGTTGCCAACTCAGGTCTTGGCCTGCCTGGCTTTGCTGCCGAACTCCTACACACCCTTCAAGGCCCTGCTCAAATGTCTCTGTCTTAGGCTGACGCAGCTGCTGCCCTTCCGTGGCCATACAGTGCTCCTTTTCACGGACGATGGCTCCTGCAGGGAGTGCCCCCAGTGCCCAGCACTGGGCCAGGCACACAGTGGTGCACAGGAACGTCTGCCGATGCCCACCCTAAGGCCAATCAAGGAGCCACGGAGCTGGGTCCCGGTCCTCACATCCTCTTCCGCATCTTGCCCTTCTTGGAGCGGGCGACCCGGCCGAAGGCGCCCTGCTGCAGCTCCTGGACACGGCGGCGGTTGCGGGCAGAGAGCTGCTTGAGGCCACCACGCTGCAGGAAGCGCAGCTTCTGGGCCCGGCGCCGCTGCTTCAGGATCTGCTGCTTGGTCTTGAGTTCCGGGCGGACGCAGCCTGCAGGGGTGCCTGGGGCGTGGGGCCGGGATGCACCTGCTGGGACAGGGATTCAGGGAGCTCAGCTGTTGGAATCACTCCCAAAATCCCCTCCTCCCAGAAGCTCGCAGACTCCTTCCCTGTCCCTACTCCTGTTCTGTGCTTATTGCTGTGGCCCAGTGTCTGTACACAGTAGGTGGCTAATAAAGTTTTAGGCAGCCTCATGGAGTGGTCAATAACACGGGGCCAGAACTGCTGGGGTTCAAATCCCAGCTGTGACCTCTTGGACCCTGGGCAAGTCAGTAAACGGCTCTGTGCCTCAGTTTCCCCATCTGTGAATTATAAATCACAGCACCTCCTTCATGGGTGAAGAGAAAATGCATTTCCATGGTATAAAGTGCTCAGAACAAGGCCTGGCCCATAGTGAGAGCCTTTTAGGCATGACTGTTACTATTAAAAATTCTCCAACCAAGGAGTGTATGTTTCCACAGCACACCTACTGCTACTGCACGCTCTGAGGCCCCCCATAGTAACCGAAACAGACCTCAGCCTCTGTCTCCATGGACACCATGCTCTAGGCTTGTTAGATGAAAAGAGGGTGTAGATGAACCTTCCTTTAGGTGGGAGAGGAATCAGAGAAGGCCAGAGAGGGAGAGGGACTTGTCTGAGATCACACAGCAAAGCAGCAGCAGCAGAGGTCAGCGGCCCTGCCCTAGCCCGACAGGTGGGCATCAGGTAGTCCATTCTTCTAGTTCTCCGGGAGGCAAGCACCACCCTCCCTGGCTCCCACTAAGTCCTGTGTCCTCCTCCTCCTCCCCATTCATAACAGCAGCCTCCCCAGCGCTCCTAGAGGGATGACCATTGGGGTGTTCCCAGCTGTCTCCAGTGGAGCCAGGGTGCCTCGCAGGACCTATCACCTCCAATGAGGACAAAAAAGGAAAAACAGCTGCTTTCTCCCAAAGCCCATAGGTCGCCCCCATCTCCCCAGCCCCTGCCCGCCCACTGCACGGCACTGCTCACAGCAGAAGCTGCTGTTTCACCCAGGTAAAAACAGGCTGCGAAGTGAGGTGTGGGTGGTCCCCACCCAGCCACGCTGACAAGGAGACACTCCCACAGATGGGAGAGCTGGAGGGGGAGAAGCCACAGAGAACAGGCCCAGGCAAATGCACGCAGGCTCACAGAGACACCCAGAGAAGGCAGTGACCAGCCCCAGAAGGTGGAGGGACACAGCAGTGGGTAACGTCATCTGAGAGAGACCCAGGACATGGTCCCAAACTCCCCTCTCCCCAGGGAAGGCCCCAGGTGGGAGCCTTGGGCAGCTGGGTGACTCAGGTTCAGTCACAGCCCTCATAAGGCACCTGTTTCCCGGCCTGTAAAATGGGTATTCGCAGTCACCTTGCCTCCCAGGTCATGTGTGGTCCAGGACACAGCCTGCCCGCACCCAGCAAGTGGGAGCCCCTCCCTGACAGCAGCCCTTAAGCACAGGCTCTGGTAGACAGAGCCGGCTTCAAATCCACCTTAGCCTTTTACTGGCTGAGGGACCCAGGCCAGCTCAAAGAGGTCGAAGTCCTCAAATGACCAAATGTACTATTTGCCAACCCACATTTCGAGGAAGTATCTTCCTCAACATCCCCCGTGATCGCCTCCTCCCGGAACCAAAGCTGCTTCTGACTGCGTCTTTGGTGACATGAACTTCCCCACAGCATTGCTAAAAAGAACGTCACTCCTGAGGATGCCACAGGGGTTCAATTCATGCCCACTCTGTCAGGTCGAACCACATGCAGATGCCATTTTTGCAGGTGAAAATGGCCCACATAGCAGCATTCCCACAAGGTTCCACTTCCCGAGTTCTCTAGGATTTTAGACAATAGGCTTAATTAGGTGAACAGGGCATCTACCAGAAGTCATCCCCGTGGCTTCATCTGTGAAGTGGACAGAGGTCGGGGACAAGGCACCTGAGGGGCACGGTGCTTCCCAGCGCCTGTCAGGTGATGCTCGTGACCATCAGAGACCGGGATAGTAGGAAGGGGGAACCTGTGGGTGTGGGGGTTGGGTGGGGGGATCATGGAAGGACCCAGGGTTTTGGCAGCATACCCCAACACACCGAGCTCTGGGGCTCTGCAGTAGCCCCTGCACCCGTGCCTCAGTGTTACCCTAATCTGACCATAACTGCTCCTACCTGTGCACCCATACTCCCCACCCTCCCCTGGCTCTCACCTTGGCCACGGCCTCGCTTCCCACCTCTTCGCTCTGGGCCTCGCCGGTCAGATGCTCCTTCTTCGTCCGAGTCACGATCATCAATCTTCTGTTTCTGTTTCCACTTCTGATAGCTGAAACCTCGTTAAGGAAGCTGCGTGAAGCCCCTGGGACGGGAGAAGGCTCCTCCCACCGCCCCAGCAGACACAGTTCTGTTATCCCAGTCGCCGCTGAAGCTGCTCGGCCCGGCCCCCAGCACACAGGTCCCACTTACTGGAGATGCGGCTGCTGAAGCTGCTGGGCCGGCCCCCAGCACACAGGTCCCACTTACTGGAGATGCGGCTGCTGAAGCCGCTGGGCCCACCCAGCACGGAGTCCCACTGTGGAGATGCTGCTGCTGAAGCCGCTGGGCCGACCCCCAGCACAGGTCCCACTTATTGGAGATGCTGCTGCTGAAGCTGCTGGGCCCCGCCCCCAGCACAGGTTCCACTTATTGGAGATGCTGCTGCTGAAGCTGCTGGGCCCCGCCCCCAGCACGGAGGTCCCCACTGTGGAATCATTGCTGGAAGCCACTCAGCTCGGCCCCTCATCCCGGCCTTTGGGTCCCACTTAATTGGAGCTGCTGCTGCTGAAGCTGCTCGGCCCCGCCCCTCCCCGGCCACGCCCCTCAGGATACAGGTCTCGCTTGTAGGAGCTGTTGATGTAGCGGCCACTCTCTGTCTTAATCTTCTTCTTGTCTTCCTGTCCTGACTTTCCCACAAACCGCTTCTTCTTACGGTCCCTGCAGGAGAGGGAGTTGGGACGGCTGCTGTGGAGGGAAACGCTTGGAGTGCCGGTTCCCGCTCAGGGCCTGTCTCCTCACCCGACCCTCTTGTCAGGTTGTTGGAGCATTAAAAGAAAGCAGTGCAGCCATGTCTGGCATGCAGTTGGCGCTCAATAAAGGTCAGAGGACTGCCGCCAGCACTGGGGCCTGGCTCAGGGACAAGGGCCTCCTGGAGGGTTTCCAATCCCCTCCCCATTCCCAGCTGTGACCCTTGGTTGAGTCACATACATTCTCTAGACGCTAGAGTCCTCCTGAACAAATGGGTCCTGAGCCCTGTCTAGAAAGACTTGCCAGCAAAAAGGATAGACGGGGTCAAGATCTCTGTGGTGTGTGATCAAATCAAGGCGATAGAACAGCCAGGGGCCATCACACCTGCTGTGAGTGGTCACATGGGGGACAGCCAGGTCATAATCCAGGCTGTACAGGATCAGATGGGAGTGAGGACGTCAGGGAGTTCACCCTGCCTGCTGGCATGAGGGGCAGCTCACTCGCTCACTCACCCCAGGCATGGATGATGGAGGGGCAGCTCACTTGCTCACTCACCCCGGGCATGGATGGGCGGCTTACTCGCTCACTCACCCGGGGCATGGATGGGTGGGTCACTCGCTCACTCACCTGGGGCATGGATGGGTGGGTCACTTGCTCACTCACCACTTGAGCTGCTGCCGGCCCCTCGTCAGGTTCTGGGCTTCGTCCCCCATCAGGTCCAGGACAGCGCCAGCCACCTGCTGCTCGAAGGCTCCCCCTTCCCCGCTGATGCTCAGGCTGCAGAGGGAAGGTGGGAGACATAACTGGATTGATGGGATCCAGCAGACCTGCCTGCCCCACCCAGGACCCAGCCAGCCACTCACCCCCGCTCGCTGTCGAAGTCCTTGGGCCGGTAGGGGATGTAGAATTCCTGGTCCCGCTGCCAGGCCTCCTCCCTCCGCCTCTTGGCTCCCCTGTTGGGTCCTGACCGCTGCCGCTTCCGGCCCATGACCTCTGAGAAAATGTCCTGGCAGAGCACGGACCGAGGCCCAGCGTCATGCCTGTAGCCCCCTGGGGAGTCCCCACAGCCTCCCTACCCACCACCCTGGCCACAGGGGCCAGTGGCTTCCCGGGGACTTTCAAAGCTTCACTTTGCCATTTCTTAGCTGGGTGACAGTGTCTCCTGTGGGACCCTCAGTTTCCTCATCTGCACACACAGCGCAACCCCTGCCTCAGGGACCAGCAGAGGCAGGACAGCTAGGTAAGGCAGAGAGTGCCGGCCGGGGGAGACCCAACTCCCCATTCCAGCTCCGCGCTCCAGGCTGTGTAACAGCCGGCCCTGCCCCTCTCTGCGCCTGGCCTGCTCTGAACAACGTGGACTAGGTCAGGGGTCTCCAACTGGTCTTCTAGGCTACTGAACCCTCTGTCTAAACAAAACATGAGAGAGGGACATCCTGGGGGACACGCAGGCCCAAGACCCACCTACCAGGTGAATGGGACACTTCATGGTCCTCCCTCTGAGTGAGACCCGCACGTCTCACTGCAGAAGCCCTGATGTGTTTGGTGGCTGGTGATGCCCTGGACCCCACTGAGGGTGTCATGTTGTACACAGCTTCTCAGGCTAAAGATCTGGCCCCAGTTTTAAACGAGGGACAGTGGACAAGAACCATACCCCGACTCTGCAGATGGGAAGCTGACAGCATCCACCTCCATCCACTGCTCAAAGCCCCTAGAACAGCTTCATGGGCTGCTGCGACTTAGCCACCCCTTCCCTGTACCCAGGTCCAGGGTCCCCAGGGTGGAACCTGTACCTCCACACTCTCTCCCGCCGCCTCCTCCTCCTCCTCCTCTTTCTCAGGCTGCTTCTCCTGCAGTGCTGGGCAGCTCGGGGCTGGGCCCACTGGGCCCTCCTGCTGCTCCTGCCTCCCCTGCTGTCCCTGCTGGAAGCGGGCGATGGCCTTGTGGTCCTTCTGCCGCTTGGCGCGCATCACCTGACTGCACAGGTCTCGGCTGGAGGCGTTGATCTCAAATATAGTCTGTGGAGGGGACACCCAGTCCTTTGCCCACCAGCCTCCTACCCCTAACCCCACCCTTACCACTTGGTGGGCTCCCTATTGGCATTCTTCCCCAAGTCTTCCCCAGTGTCCAAGGTGGGCACTCTCATTATCTGCACTTCACAATTAGATAGACCCAGGCCAGGCGCAGTGGCTCATGCCTGTAATCCCAGCACTTTGGGAGGCTGAAGCAGGAGGATCACTTGAGGTCAGGAGTTCGACACCAGCCTGGCCAACATGGTGAAACCCCATCTCTGCTAAAGATACAAATATTAGCCAGGTGTGGTGGTGGGTACCTGTAGTCCCAGCTACTGATGAGGCTGAGGCAGGAGAATCACTTGAATTCAGGGGGCAGAGGTTGCAGTGAGCCGAGATTGTACCACTGCACCCCAGCCTCGGTAACAGAGCGAGACTCTATCTCAAAAATAAAACAAAAACACAAAGAGAGACCCAGGCCAGGTACCATGGCTCACGCCTGTAATCTCAGCACTTTGGGAGGCTGAGGCAGGAGGATCACCTGAGCCTAGGAGTTTGAGACCAGTCTAGGCAACATGATATGACCTCATCTCTACAAAAAATAAAAAAATTAGCCATGTGTGGTGGCATGCACCTGTAGTCCCAGCTACTCAGGAGGCTGAGATAGGAGGATCACTTGAGCCCAGGAGGTCAAGGATGCAGTGAGCCATGATTGCACCACTGCACTCCAGCCTGGGTGACAAAGCAAGACCCTGTTTCAAAAACAAACAAAAACAAAAACCCAGAGAGGGTGAGTAACCAGCCCATGGTCACATGCTAGGAAAAACCATAGCTTGTTAACCCAAGTCCATTTGACTTCAAAACTGGCGCTCTTAACTATGACAGCTCCTCTCCTGATCCCAGCTGGCTGGCAAGCTTACTCACTCCCGAGTAGGTTTTTCCTTTTGTGCATCCCCTTCCATATGCACAAGATGGGGTGCCTAATGGGAGTCAACAGTTGGGAAGGAGGGAAGGAAGCTCAGGAAAACAAGCTCTTCAGGCCTCTAACAGACCGGGAGCATGTCACTTCCCCTTGTGAACCATCTGTTAAGTGCTAGGGAATGGCTGCCCCATGCCACCTGCTGTGGGCCAGCAGGGATGGTTCCAGAACAAGGGGCATCTCAAGAGAGGCTGTCAGAGCCAAGGCTGCAGGTTAAGAAGATATAAGCTCAGATGAAAATCCCTGCTGGGGTCCTGCTGGGGGTCAGGACTGCAATCTGAGTCATGGCACCACCGTTGTCACTGTGTGACCCCAGGCCACGGGCCATCTGTCTCTGGCCTCCACTGAGCCAGGACTCAGAGCGTGGTCTCCGCCCGGCCCCACTCACCGCCCGGGAGCGGTAGTTCTTGATGCTGTCCACCAGCCTCAGCCGCTGCAGCTCCTCCTCCTCAAAACGCAAGCCTGGTGGGAAAGCAGTGAGGTGTCAGGCTGTGGGTGGGGTCAGCAAGACCCACCTGCCACCCCTACCCTGTAGAAGGACTCACTGAAGAGGGGGTGCAGGCCCAGCCCCACAAGGTCCAGCTCCTTGGCCCTCTTGATGGACTCGGGTGAGGGCGCTGGGCGTGAGCGCACATACTGCTGCTGGGCGTTGTCGGCTACGCGGGCCAGGCCCCGTAGCTCCAGCGATGCCTCCAGGGTGCTCTGCAGGCCACTGTCCTCCTCGTCCACCACACTCTGTGGCACCCGACCCAGCATGCCATCCACACCAGCCGCACCTGCACCCCACACAGCACCTTGTCAGGGGTCTTTCAGTCCAGCCCGCCTGTCTGCTGTCCGACCACCATTCCTGGGTCTCACCCTGGCTCCAGAATCACAGGTAAATGGCTACAAAATAATCACTGCAAAGAACACCAGCACTTACGGAGGAGCTAGAGAGCCAGACACTTGAATACACCGACAGGGGTCAACAAACCGCGGCCGGCCGGCCAGCTGCCTGCTGCTTCTGTAAATGGCTCTACGGGAGCACAGCTGCACTACTCGCTGATGCATGGTCTCTGGCTGTTTTTGCACTACAAGGCCAAGGTTGAAGAGCCACCCTGGATCACATGGCCCACAGAGTCTAGAATATGTACTATCTGGCTCTAAAAACAAAACTTTGTTGGCCGGGCACGGTGGCTCATGCTTATAATCTCAGAGTTCTCGGAGGCTGAGGCAGGAGGATCACTTGAGGCCAGGAATTGGAGACCAGCCTGAGCAATGTAGTGACACTCCATGTCTACAAAAAAAATTTTAAATTAGCCGGGCATGGTGGTGTGCACCTGTAGTCTCTCAATTACTCATGGGGTGAGGCAGGAGGATCACTTGAGCCTGGGAGCCCAAGGCTGCAGTAAGCCATGATAGCGCCACTGTACTCCAGCCTGGGCGACAGAACAAGACTTTGTCTCTCTTAAAAACAAAAAACTAAAACAAAAAACAACCAACAGCAACTTTGCTGACTCCAGCATTAGAAATTCAATTTCCACAGCAACCCTGTTCTACAGATAAGAAAACTGAGGCTTAGTGTGGTTCAGTTGCTACCAGGACTGTCAAATGAGTCAGTTGCAGAGACAGGATTCAATCTAGGAAGAGTCCATACTAGCAACAGCGATACTTACGGTAATAAGTAACAGCAACAGTAAGAGCAGAGGATGCCGGGGACAGAGGCTTCCTATGTGCAAGCACTGTGCTGAGTTCATCATCATCATCTCCTTTACCTCACACCAAAAATATGAGGAACGTACCTGCTTTCTTTTGTCGTCACGTTCTGACTTTCTACTACAGAACATCTACAACCGTAAGCTAGGCACGGCGGCTCACACCTGTAATCCCAGCACTTTGGAAGCCTCCAGCACAGATGGAGAATCACTTGAGTGCAGGAGTTCAAGACCCAGCTGGGCAACATAGTGAGACCCCCATCTCCACAAAAACTAAAAAATCATCCAGGCATGGTGGACCTGCCTGTATTCCCAGCTCCTCAAGAGGGTGAGGTAGGAGGACTGCCTGAGCCTAGGAGGTCAAGGGTGCAATGAGCTGTGATCATGCCACTATACTCCAGCCTGGGTGACAGAGTGAGCCCCTCTCAAAAAAAAAAAAAAAAAAAAAAAAAAGGCAAAACAATGAAAGGAAAACACAAAAAGCCTTGGGAAGAGTGTGATGGACCTCATGGGCCCATCACCCACCGTCAATTACCAACATTTGGCCAATCTTGCAAGAAAGGCCCTGATGAGTCCATTTTAGAGATGAGGAAACTGAGGCTCCTGGAGGTTTAGAGATTGGCCCAGGGGCACATGGTGAGGGTCAGGGTCGGAAACCAAACCCTGCACTGGGTCAGGAGCCTGCCCTCTTCCCATCTCTCCAGATTAAGCACGTGCTGGGCCCTGCTGACCCCTGGCTAGCTCTGGAGCAAAAGCAAGATGTCTCTCCCTAAAAGCTAACTGCACCGGGGGTGGTTTCTGCCTGGACATTGTGGGAGGCTCCTTCCCTCCCTCTGCCCCTCCCACACCCATGCACAGCTCTCAACCCAGAAGGTCGGAGATCTGTAAAGCCTGCACAGGGCTGCGTGCTGCCTCTAGCCCTGAGCAGGCCCTGGGTGCAGGGTCCATTTCCTTCTGCTCCTGCCTGTCACCGGGCCCCTGGGGTTGCTGGGTGGGGCTGTGCTCACACCTCCCTCACTTGGCCCTTGCACTCTCGGCTTCGCCCCCAGGAAAATGCTTTGAAATGCCCCCTCCAATTCACCCCTGTGTGGCGCCCAACTGAGGCCTCCACCTCCAGTGACTGCACAGGCTGCCCCTGACCCCGGCCAGGCCCCATAGCCCTTTCCTGTGCCCTTGCATCTGACCCCAGACTCTCCACTGCAGTGTCTGCTTTCCAGCTGCCTCCAGGCATGGACTGGGACACTGCAGGGCCACACGGTCACCTGAGGGGGCCACAGCCTGGACAGAGATCACCACTGGCTGCCAAGAGTGAACAGCCAAGGAGAAGGGGGCCCGGAGCTCTGAATCTTAGCTCCCCACCTTCCTGCGGTATGCACGTGGGTAGGCCTGTCAGAGCCGTTCTCCCATATGTGAAGCGGAGGTGACTGACAGCCCTCCCTCCAGCACAGATGGACAAATGAGGCAAGATGTGTACAGGGCCCGGGAACCAGCAGGACTGCAGGTGGAAGCCCATAGTTGGAGGCCCATAGATGGAGGCCATGGTGATTCCTGTTGTCTGTCCCATGCATTCCCACTCTAGGGTGTATACAGAAATGTCCTGTGGGTGGCCGGGCACAGTGGCTCACACCTGTAATCCCAGCACTTTGGGAGGCCGAGGCGGGCAGATCACCTGAGGTCAGGAGTTCGAGACCAGCCTAGCCAACATGGTGAAACCCTGTCTCTACTAAAAACACAAAATTAGCTGGGCGTGGTGGTGTGTGCCTGTAGTCCCAGCTACTCGGGAGGCTGAGGCAGGAGAATTGCTTGAACCCAGGACGTGGATGTTGTGGTGAGCCGAGACTGCGCCATTGCACTCCAGCCTGGGCAACAAGAGCGAAACTCTGAAGAAAGAAAGAAAAGAAAGAAAAGAAAAGAAAGAAAAGAAGAGAAAAGAAGAGAAAAGAAGAGAAAAGAAAGAAAGAAAGAAAGGGAAGGAAGGGAAGGAAGGGAAGGAAGGGAAGGAAGGGAAGGAAGGGAAGGGAAGGGAAAAGTCCTTTGGGCTTGGTCTAAAGGTGCCTCAGCCTCCCTCCCCGCCCCCTGTGCTCCCCTGAAAACTCAGTCAAGTATAGGGTCACACACTAGATGCCTGCAGGGGCTGGGCAGGCTATACCAACAGGAAAGGGAGGCAGGCAGGGGCTGCAGGGGACCAGGGAGCCTGTCTAATGGGGGCGCCACAGCTTAGCACCCAGATCCAACCGTTTCCTAGTAGATCCCAGAAATCTGGATTGTTGTGGGAAATCCTGAGTTTAAAATAGAGGGATTAGCCAGGCACAGTGGCTTGCTTGAGCCTAGGAGTTGGACGCTGCAGCGAGCCGTGACTGCACCACTGCACTCCAGCCTGGGCAAGAGTAAGACCCCGTCTCATTAAAAAATAAAAGGAATCAGTCGGGTGCAGTGATTCACACCTGTAATCCCAGCACTTTGGGAGGTGGGTGAATCACCTGAGGTCAGGAGTTCGAGACCAGCCTGGCCAACATGGTAAAACCCTGTCTCTACTAAAAATACAATAAAAAATTAGCTAGGCATCTGTAGTCCCAGCTACTTGGGAGGCTGAGGCAAGAGAATGGCTTGAACCTGGGAAGCAGAGGTTGCAGTAAGCCAAGATCACACCACTGCACCCCAGCCTAGGCAACAGAGCGAGACTCCGTCTCAAAAAATATGAAATAAAAATAAAATAAAATAAAATAAAATAAAATAAAATAAAATAAAATAAGGAATCATCTTCTCCTGGGGTCAAACCCAGCCCCACCTCCTCCCACAGCCAAAACAGGGCCCACGAACTCTATGGAGACCCCTAACCCCACCCAGCCTCCACTCACCTGAGGGGTCCTCGAGGGGTCGGGCAAGGGCAAGGGAGCGGCCCAGGAACAGGTGCAGATCCAGCAGGTAGGGAATTTCGTCAGGGGCCACCAAGGAGTAGGCTGTGCCACTTCGGCCAGCCCGAGCCACACGGCCTGCAGCAAGGAGACGTTCAAGCTTAATTAAGCAAATTAGAGGAACCTGGACCCAGCATGAGTCCCACAGACCAGATCCTGAGCGGGTGAGCCTGGCCAGGCCTCGAACTCCCATAGCTGCTCTCCCCACCTATGCACAGGGAAGTTCAATCATGGTCTCTGGGTTGATCTGTGAGAGTGTGGCCAAGCTGACACGGTGCCCTGGGAGACTAGCAGAAATATAGCAAAGGCCTGCTCATGAGCATGATCAACTCTTCAGTGCCCCCACTTTTGAGAATTGCCCCCAAAGATGCAAACATTCACACACAAGGAGGTTTAGTATGGCCCTGACTAGGAGAGCCCCAAGTTTGGAACTAAAGGCTCAAGGATAGAGGACTGGTTAAGTGAATTAGCTGATGGCCACACAGTGGGGAATTAAACAGCTCAGAAAAAGAGTGGGCAAACTGCAGCCTACAGGGCCAGGCTAGTGGCACCCGCCTGTAATCACAGCACTTTGAGGGGCTAAGGCAGGAGAATCACTTGAGGCCAGGAGTTCAAGAACAACCTGGGCAAAATAGTAAGACCCCATGTCTACAAAAAATGAAAATTAGCCAAATGTGGTGGTGTGTGCCTGCAGCCCTAAGTACTTGGGAGGCTAAGCTGGGAGGATTGCTTGGATCTGGGAGTTCAAGCTTACTGTGAGCTATGACCATGCCACTGCACTAGAGCCCAAGGAACAGAGTAAGATCCTGGCCCCTTGCTTGTCTGCGTAAATAAAGATTTATTGGAACACAGCCACACTCATTTGTCTATGTAAATGAATAGGCAGCATTCACACTACACCAGCAGAGATGAACGGTTATGACAGGGACAGTATGGTCCACAAAGCCTAACGTTTCATGTCTAGCCCCTTATAGAAAAGATGTGCCAACCCATCACAGAATGACATTTCATAGTAAACAAAAAACATTCGCTATGTGTGGTGATGTAAAAAGAAAAAAACAAAAAGCAAGTTACAAAAAAGAGCACCCAATATGATTGCAATTTTGCATGAAATACATAAATCCCTACACAGCATTACATTCTGGCTTGTGTCTGTATCTTGGGAAAACAAGGTGTTATGACATTTGGAGATTTCATTTGAGGTTGTCCGACTGGCACTGTTGGTCTTGTGAGGCACAAGAAATTCCTTTTGGGGGGTCCTGGGGACCTCTCTAGGGACATGCAGAACCAGCCCTCCACACAGCAACGAAAACTAGGGGACAGCAGACAGCAACAAGAGGGAAGTGTGCCCACCATATGACACTTATGAATTAAAAGAAGGCAAAGAAAGTGGAGTAACAGTTACCAGGGGCTATGGGAGGGGAATAAGGAGATTTTGTCTGATGGGTAGAGCTTCAGTTTTGCAAGATGAAAAAGTTCTGGGGCTGAGCATGGTGGCTCACACCTGTAATCCCAGCACTTTGGGAGGCTGAGGCAGGCGGATCACTTGAGGTTAGAAGTTCAAGACCACCCTGGCCAACATGGTGAAATCCCCGTCTCTACTAAAAACACAAAAACTTAGCCAGGCGTGGTGGCAAGCACCTGAAATCCCAACTACTTGGGAGGCTGATGCAAGAGAATAGCTGGAACCCAGGAGGTGAAGGTTGCAGTGAGCTGAGATCATGCCACTGCACTCCAGCCTGGGGGACAGAGCAAGACTCTATCTCAAAAAAAAAAAGGTTTTGGGGACAGATGGTGGTGATGGTTGCACAACGTGAACACACTCAATGCCACTCCACTGCACACTGGGAAATGGCAAAATGCTGAATTGTATGCTATGTCTACTTTACCACAACTTAAAATAGAAACATCAGAAGAATGGATGCACACCAAAATGACGGCCATGTCATCAAAGAGCAATGGGGAACAGCGATCTCTGAAATGAGACCACAGCTGCTCCGTGACTTACAAAGGGCTGCATCTCAATAAACCCAACAGCCGTCAAAAACACACTCACTGCACCTAACCCACTAAACGTCACAGCTCAGCCAGCCTGCCTTGAACATGCTCCAAACACTTCCATTAGCCTATCCTTAGGCAAAATCATCCCACACATAGCCGATTTTAAAATAAAGTGTTGAATATCTCATGTAACTTATTGAATCTGTACTGAAAGAAAAAAATAGAATGGTTGTATGGGTGCTATTGTAAAGTCAAAAAAACCATAAGCTGAATAATTGGGTCTTTTTTTTGTTTTTTGAGACAAGATCTTGCTCCGTTACCCAGGCTGCAGTGCAGTGGCACAATAGGGAGTTTGAGACCAGCTTGAGCAATACAGCAAGGCTCTGTCTCTAAAACAAGCCCACAGCCACCCCATATGCAGTGTCAGGAGTTAAGCCTTGTACCCTTGGCTTCTGCCAGGATCCAGCACCCCTGCCTGCCCCAGGGCCAGCCATGGGCCGCTTACCCACACGGTGCAGGAAGAGCTTGCCCTTGGCAGGGAAGCTATAGTTGATGACATTGTCCAGCAGCGGGATGTCCAGGCCCCGGGCGGCCAGGTCAGTCACAATGAGGGTGGAGCACTTGCCAAGCGTGAATTTGGCAAGGTTGATCTTGCGGGCTGTCGGGTCTAGGGCACTGTAGATGTGGGCGCAACTCACCCGCTGGGTCGTCAGCAGCTGCTCAGAGCAAAGATGGTAACAAAGTGAGAAGGAGACTTGGAGGAGAAAGGAAAGGAAGCCAGGCCATGGTGGGGGACAGGCACTGAGGTGCAGAGAGAAGACCACGGGTTCTGGAGTCTGGCACCCTTGGTCTGAATCCCAGCTTGCTGGGTGACGCCAGTTTGGGGAGGAATGGAGCTTACAACACCTCCCACCTCTCTGCAGGGCTGTCTGAGGATCAGAGATGATGTGTGCAGAGGGCCCTCATCAGAGATGATGTGTGCAGGGAAGCTGCAAATGCTACCTCAGTGCACAGGCCTTATCCTGATTCTGCTACAAACAAGCTGTGTGACCTTGGGCAAGTTACCAAACCTTTCTGTGCCTCATTTTCCTCATCTGTACGAATAATTGCCCCTTCTTTGTAGCCTTATTATGAGGATCACATGAGTCAGTATACACAGTGCTGAGAACAGAGTCTCAACACGGGACACTCATGATGGCGCTAGCTGTTCTTTACAGATTACTATTTAAACTGGGCGTGGTGGCTCACGCCTGTAATCCCAGCATTTCAGGAGACCAAGGCTGGAAAATCACTTAAGCCCAGAAGCTCAAGACTAGCCTGGGTAACACAGCAAGACACCATCTCTACAGAAAAAAATAAAAATAAATCAATAAATAATGAGCTGGCATGGTCAGGCATGGCTCGTGCCTAGAGTCCCAGGTACTTGGGAGGCTGAGGTGGGTAGATCACTTGAGCCCAGAAGGCAGAGGCTGCAGTAAGCCATGATCATGCCACTACACTCCAGCCTGGCCAAAGGAGCAAAACTCTTGTCTCTAAAAAAAACTATTTAAAAATTACTATTTTGGTCTTATTCACTGGTGACCCCAGCAGCTGCACAGAGGAAGCGTTGTTAACTGTGTGTGGAGTGAGCGAAACCCAGTGAACCATGTCCTCAGATAACAGACCCAGGTGTAGCCGACGGGGAGGCAGGCACTGACAGAAAGGGGCCCCCCGCCTTCTGGGGCACAGCGACTCCCCAGGCTTTGACCCAGGCGAGGGTCACACAGGGATAATACATAGGAAAAAACTCTGAGCCACTCACACATGCTAACAGCACTTCACACAGCTTACTACATGCAGGTCATGCCTCAATCTTAAGAAGTCAAACAAACCAAACACTAAAAATCTACAGGAAAATGACAGGATGGCAGGGACAGGTTTCAAAATAACCCGGATGATAAGGGGAAATAACGGATGAAGGTCAAGACCAGCTATGAGCTGATAACAGTTGTACCTAGATAACGAGTACCTAGGAGTTCATCATATTATTTTCTGATCTTAGTATGTCTTTGAAATTTTCTCACAATAAAAAGATTAGGCCAGGCGCTGTGGCTTACACCTGTAATCCCAGCACTTTGAGAGGCTGAGATGGGCAGATCACTTGAGGTCAGGAGTTCAAGACCCGCCTCGCCAACACAGCAAAACCCCGTCTCTAAGAAAAATGCAAAAATTAGACAGGCATGGTGGTGCCTGAAGTCTCAGCTACTCAGGAGGATGAGGAAGGAGAATCACTCAAACCTGGGAGGTGGAGGTTGCAGTGAGCTGAGACTGTGCCACTGCACCCCACTCTGGGCGACAGAGTGAGATGCCATTTCCAAAGGAAAAAAAAAAAAAAGAAATGTTTTCATAGTAAAAAGTTTAGGCTGGGCACAATGGCTCACACCTATAATCCCAGTACTGTGGGAGGCCAAGGTGGGAGGATCACCTGAGCCCAGAAGTTCAAGACCAGCTTGGGCAACTGAGAGAGAACCTGTCTTTACAACATACAAAAATAAGTAACAAATTAGCTGGGCATGGTGACAAGCACCAGAAGTCCCAAGTACTCGGAAGGCTGAGGTGGGAGGACTGTTTGAGCCTGGAAGGTCAAGGCTGCAGTGAGCCGCGATTATGCCACTGCACTCCAGCCTGGATGGCAGAGCGAGGTTCTGTCTCAAAAAATAAAAATAAAAATAAAAATAAAAATGACCATCTTGAGCCCAGGCCCAGGTTCCTGGTCCACTCTCATGCTGCCCTCTAGTGACTGCATAGGGAACTGCAGCTCCAAACTCCAGCTGAAGGAGGTGACGGTCCCACTCAGGACTGGGCTCACCTCAGTGAGGTACTCGGCATGGTGCTTCGTGGCCACAAACACCACGGTCTGGTCCTGGGGTCGCACCACGTTGCGCAGCAGGTGGAGCAGCACGGCAGCCTTGGTGTCCTCCCGCACGAGGAAGAAGGAGGTCTGTGGGGAGAGGGCATCACGAGTTGGCTTTCGGGATCCTGGCCCAGAGCCTGCAGGGCCCACCTGGACACACCCTCCTGGGACAGGACAGGTGCAGCCTCACCTTCAGCTGCTCGTTGAGCTTGGTGTCCACGTCAAGCCGGATGAGCACAGGCTCTGTGAGGCCTGCAGGAGACGTGGGGGAGAGTGGGGGTGTCGCAGAGGGACTGGACCCCCAGGCCCCAGCCCCACCCCCAGCCCCCATCTCCACCCCCAGCTCACGCACCAGCGCGGGCAAATTCCACCAGCAGTTTGGGCAGTGTGGCGGAGAAGAGCACCGTCTGGTGGCCCCCGGGGAGGCGGGCGATGATCTCCTGCAGCTGCTCTGCGAAGCCCATTTCAAAAAGCCTGGACGGGTAGAGGGCAAGACCGGGTCAGAGGGGGCCTCCACTCCCTGGAGTTCCAACCTCAGCCATCCTTGTCCCCACAACTTCTGCGGTGTCCCAGGGCTCCTCTCTCTAACTCAGCCCACTCACACTTTATCGCGTGACTTCATCCTAAGCAACAATAACCTTGAAATCTGGAATCTGTCTCGGTTATGTTCTTACAAACTCATGCTGAAATAATCGACAGCAGCCCAGGCTGACTGCAGAGGGTCACGCCTGTAATCCCAGCACTTTGAGAGGCCAAGGTAGGAGGAGTTTGAGAACACCCTAGGCAAGACCCCATCTCTACAAAAAATAAAAAATTAGCTGGGGCCGGGCATGGTGGCTCACGCCTGTAATCCCAGCACTCTGGGAGGCTGAAGCAGGTGGATCACCTGAGGTCAGGAGATCGAGACCATCCTGGCTAACATGGTGAAACCCCGTCCGTAATAAAAATACAAAAAAAAATTAGCCGGGCGTGGTGACAGGCGCCTGTAGTCCCAGCTACTCGGGAGGCTGAGGCAGGAGAATGGCATGAACCCGAGAGGCAGAGCCTGCAGTGAGCCGACATCGCACCACTAAACTCCAGCCTGGGTGACAGAGCGAGGCTCCATCTCAAAAACAAAACAAAACAAAACGAAACAAACAAAAAAAAACAATTAGCTGAGCGTGGTGGCGAATGCCTATACCCTCAGCTACTCAGGAGGCTAAGGTGGGTGGATCCCTGGAGCCTAGGAGGTCGAGGCTGCAGTGAGCCATCATCACACCAGACTGGGTGACAGAGCAAGACCCTGTCACCATCAATCAATCAATGATAGCAGTCCCTCCCCTCTTTCCCCACCTCCCCCTCCCCAACTCTGCCAGGGAGGGTTCTAAGTACTTTACAAGTATCAAGTCTTCGGGTCCTCACAGCACCCCTGGGAGGTACATGCTACTTTATCCCCATTTTGCAGTTGAAGCAGCCAAGGCCCAGAGATGCCCAGTGATTTGCCCAAATTCAGAGCTGAAGTCGCAGAGCTAGGACTGGATCCCACTCCTGTCTGGCTCCTGAGTCCATGCTCTCAACTTTGTGCTTTTAAAAAAATATCTTTGAAATCCCACGTTAGGGGCCGGGCACTGTGGTTCGTGCCTGTAATCCCAGTACTTTGGGAGGCCGAGGCGGGTGGATCACCTGAGGTCAGGAGTTCGAGACCAGCCTGGCCAACATGGTTGAAACCCCATCTCTACTAAAAATACAAAATTAGCTGGGCATGGTGGCGTGTGCTTGTAACCCCAGCTACACAACAGGCTGAGGCAGGAGAATCACTTGAACCTGGGAGGTGGAGGTTGCAATGAGCCAAGATTGTGCCATTGCACTCTAGCCTGTGTGACAAAGCGAGATTCCATCTCAAAAATAAATGAATAAATAAATAAATCCCATGTTAGATGTCCTACTATTTATTTCAATACTCCTGAAATGCAAAATTATAAATATTGGTCAGAGAGCCCCACAGATGAGCTCCAGCACCACTTATGAGGAGTTCTGCAGCCCACATCTGGGGAGACATTGCTTCGATCTTGGCCACACGGGTCTCTCCCGGCAGAGCCTTCCTCTGGTTGACCTCTCTGCCTCCGCTTTCCCAGTTCAGACACAAGTGCTCAGGGCTGACCTGCAGCCTTACCGGTCGGCTTCATCGAACACCACGTATTCCACACTCTGCAGCTTCAGGTTCATTTCCACAGCCACATGCACCAACCGTCCAGGCGTGGCAATAATTCTGGAAGAGGGTGCACAGGCCAGGTGACCCCAGGGCCAGGGCTACCACCATAGTTCTCTTACACCCCCACCACTGGGAAAGGACCTCAGGGAGTCATCCCCAATCCACAAACTCACATGTCGGGATTTTCGTGCAGGGCTGCAAACTGGTCTTCCATCCTAGAGAGGAGAGAAGGGTTTTAGCTTGATAGAACAGGTCTCCGGTTTCCCTTCCCATAACCAAACGTCCAGGTGAGGCTGCACACCCCAACCCCAGGAACACACACCCGAGGCTTAGAACTAAGGAAAGGCCAGTGCTGAGGTGAGGCAAAGGCATTGCCCTGACAAGAGATACAAGCTGAAATATTCAAAAGAACGGTTATAACAGAGTTCCCCCAAAGAGATGGGCTCAACTACAGACCTCAATTCACTCCTTCTGTTGGTCCAGATAGCAACAAAGCTGCCTTCTACCCACAGCGCCTCCAGCAACTAACCCTGGAACTACCAGCTCCAACTAGAACTCAGGTTCCCCGGATCTCTGTCAGCTCTCGTCCTTAAACCCTTTGGACACACATCCCTACTTTTAGTCCTCCTCTGAAGCACCCTTGGGATACCTATAGGAGCCAGGGTAGCCCTGGGCCAGGACTAGCCCAGGGAGGCCCTTCTGACAATCACAAACTTTAGAAAGAATAAATGACAATGGAGACAAAAGCACTGAAAAGCAAACTCTCTGAGAATCAAGAGTGTTAACAGCAGCATCCTTAAACTTTCTCCCTTAAAGGGGCTGCTCTTTAAGGCAGAAACTGTGAGATAAGGCATGGAATGAGGCAGGAGACTGGATTCCGATCCCAGCTCCACTACGGAATCATTGCCTGGCTCTAACCTGTCACTTCCTCATTTTGCTCATCTGTAAAACAGGTGTGGCACCTACTACCTAGGAAGGGTGGTACCTGCACATCAGGCGATAATACAGCTTACGAATCTGAGCTATTATAAATATCCCTCAATTCCTGTGCTTTCTGCTTCCAAACAGCCCACAGCCAGGCATGGTGGCTTATGCCTGTAATCCTAACACTTTGGGAGGCCAAAGCAGCAGATCGCTGGAGCCCAGGAATTCAAGACCACCCTAAGCAACACGGCGAGACCTCATCTCTACAAAAAACACAAAAATTAGCTGGGCGTGGTGGTGCACACCTGTAGTGCCAGCTACTGGGGAGGCTGACGTGGGAGGATCACTTGAGCCCAGGAGGCTGAGGCTGCTGTGAGCTGTGAGTGCGCCACTGCACTCCAGCCAGGGTGACAGAGCGAGACCTTGTCTCAAAATAAACAAAAAACAAAAACCAAGCCCACAATTAGGCATATTAAAGTAGATACACCTGTCTATCCTGTGAGCTGACGACTCTATTTCAGGAGCATCAGAACTTCTGAGCAGCAGTGCTTCTGTGGACAATTTATTTTAACATTTTATTGTAGGATTTCCTTTGTTGGTTTTTTTTCTTAAGCCAGTCAAATTTAGCAGTGAGGGGTTGTACACCAACTTTAATGATACTAATGTTGGTAAGTTCTGATAACCTGCTACCACTGGACCAGCCTTGTTGGGTTTTTGTTTTGTTTTTTCTTTTTCTCTTGAGACAGAGTCTCGCTCCGTCACCCAGGTTGGAGTGCAGTAGTGCCATCTCGGCTCACTGCAACCTCTACCTCCTGGGTTCAAGTGATTCTCCTTTCTCAGCCTCCACTGTAGCTGGGATTACAGGCATGCACCACCACGCCCAGCTAATTTTTGTATTTTTAGTACAGACAGGGTTCCACTATATTGATCAGGCTGGTCTCGAACTCCTGACCTCAGAGGATCTGCCCGCCTCGGCCTCCCAGAGTGCTGGGATTACAGGCATTTCCCACTGGGCCCAGTCTTGTTGGTTTTTTTGAATGAGCACAGAAGTTGCCATTATTAATAAGCAACAGAGCTAAATCAAACTAATGTCCTGGAGACACAGAGATGTGCC
Source organism: Papio anubis (assembly GCF_008728515.1). Lineage (NCBI taxonomy): Eukaryota > Metazoa > Chordata > Mammalia > Primates > Cercopithecidae > Papio > Papio anubis. The sequence goes on from NC_044984.1 coordinate 107,492,056, forward strand.
TGCATGGTGGTGACCCTGGCGTGCGGTGCAGGGACCTTACCTGTCTCCACCCAGGATCAGGGCAGTCTTGAGGCCAGTGAACTTGCCTAGCTGAGAAGAGAAAGTGATTGAGAGAGGGCAGGAGTGAGATGACAGCACACTCGTGGCCTTTGTGCCCGGTCCCAAGTCAGCCCTCGCCTCCCACCTCTCCCCAAGCCCACACACACCTCCTTAGTGAACTTCAGGGTCTGCAGGGCGAGCTCTCGGGTGGGCGAGAGGATGAGGGCACGGGCCCCAGTCTGGGCACTGTGGGTCTTGAGCCGCTCGAACATGGGGAGGAGGAAGCAGGCCGTCTTGCCACTGCCCGTCCGGGCCATGGCCACCACGTCCTTGCCATCCAAGATCACTGGGATGGTCTGGAGAGGCACAAGCAGGGAAGGTCAGGGTCAGCTCCTCCCAAACACCACATGATCCAGAGCTTCAAGGTCCTGAGGAGTGGGCGTGCTACGGATCTCAGTGAATGGGCAGGCACCTGTCACCCAGCCTTAAGCCTATTCTTGCCCATTCTTTCAAAAGCCTGTTAGCATGCCTCTAAGGATAAGCGGCTCACTACCCCAACTCTTTCCATTGCTGGAACACCCTTCTTCAGGCAGAGCAGACTCTACCTCCTGTCCAGGCCTCCTCAGCACCCCAGAGAGATGGCTTCCACTGGGTGAAGCATCTGAGAACAATAATCATAATCCCTGGATGATAATAGGTGGCTGCGAGTTGCCTGAGCTGAGGCTTAGTTGTGGGAAGCCTCTGGGAGGCTCAACTGGCAGAAAGGCCCAGAGTCTCTGCTCAGCTCGGCCCAACCTTCTCCACTGAGGACGTGGGCACGCTAGCTGGGGCTTCAGCAGAGTAAAGGGGGCAAGAGATATGACAGCTGGGACAAGGGGTGGCTGTCAAGGGGCCAGACAAGAGGGCCATGTCAATCCTCCCTGGCCCTCACCCGTCGACCGCCCCACCCCTCACCTTCCTCTGGATGGGCGTCGGCACCTTGTACCCCTTCTTCATGATGCCTTTGAACACCGGGTAGCTTAGGCCTGGGAGAGACATGGAACCGTCAGGGGGCCAAGGGAGTCCCCGCAGCACCAACCACAGAGAACTTTACAGGACAAATGACAGCTTCATCAACAATAAACAACAAGAAAAAAAGCAATAAAGCAGAAACTGAAAGGTGAAATGAGACTTAGGAGACAGATCTGACTGGGGCACTTGAACCTTATTTGCTTTTCTGATGTGAACCCACTCTTGATGTCATGAGACAGCAGGGATCTCTGAACGCTAATGGGGTCTTAGACGACACTGAGAAGCTGTGCCTTCGTTTTAGGTGTGGTAAGGTCCTGCGCCTCTCAGAAGTGTGTGCGGACACAATGAGGATGTCTGGAACAAACTTCAGAATCACCCAGGTGGTGGGGAGGGACAAGAGGGTGAGGGCATGGATGGGAGCTCGCTTTGTTGCTTAGGCTGGACTTGAACTCCTGGCCTCAAGTCATCCCACCTCTGCCTCCCCAAACGCTAAGATAACAGCATGAGCCACCGTACCCGGCACTCGTCTTGATAGTTGAATCCTTGCTCTAGCTGCTACTGATTTGTAAAGAGTAACAGTCAGGCTTTAATTCCGGCCAGCCAGGTGTCCCCACACCACCAACCTATTCCATCCTTTCCCTCCTTCTGAAATGCCCCTCTGCATGCAGTAAGTCCCCGACTGTCTTTGCCTGTTCCTGCATCTGCATCGCCTTTCCCGAGGCCTGTTCTAATTGCCCTCTCCTATGTCAGGCGCACTGCCCCACTAGAAGGACCTGAATGACTGGGAGACCAGATCTGCTACCCTAGTCTACCCAACCACAGTGCTGGGATCAGAGTGGACATCAGTGATGGAGTGCAGAGGCGGGGTCGATCCCCAGCTGCCGCTCCCGCGAAGTCCCCGATGCCAAACTTGCACCCACCCATGGACTGGAAGCCTCCAGATTTCTTCTTTTTCTTGTTCTGGGCACGCACCATCTCCCGGGTGTCCGGCTCCACATCTGAGGTGCATTCTGAGGTGGGGAAGGTGGGCAGGGGTCTGCCAGGTCCCAGCTGGGAGGGAAGAACAGAGAGGCAGTGTCATTTCAGGCACAGTGGGATCACAGGGGGCAGGGAAGGGGGCTATGCTGTTGCCCTCTCTCCCCGATTCAAGCCAATGATGCTTCCGCCAGATCGTCACTTTTTTGCTAGTAAGTTCTCCTTTGGCTGGGCCAGGACAGGACAGAAGTCTGGAGTGGGGTCTGCAGATAGACTGTCTCGGTTTGAATCCCAATCCTGTCACTTACCAGCTGTGAGACCTGAGGGATGGGACTTAATCTCCCTGAGCCTGTGCTTCCACACCTGGAGAATGGGGACAACAAGCAGAGGCCTCCCAGGGTGCTGTGAAGATCATATATATATATGGGTGAGTGTCAAACTTAGAAAGGTGCTTAGAAACGTGGTGGTATTATCACTATCATCATCACCACCATCAAAGCCCTCAAAATTAAATACCTGGCTGGCGCAGTCGCTCACGCCTGTAATCCCAACACTGGGAGGTCAAGATGGGCAGATCACCTGAGGTCAGGAGTTCAAGACCAGCCAGGCCAACATGGTGAAACCCCATCTACGAAAGTACAAAAATTAGACAGCCATGGTGGTATGTGCCTGTAATCCCAGCTACTCAGGAGGGGGACGTGGGAGGATCACTTGAACCCAGGAGGTAGAGTTTACAGTGAGCCGAGATCGCGCCACTGCACTCCAGCCTGGGCAACACAGCAAGACTCTGTGTCAAAATAATAATAATAATAAAAATAAAAATTAGCCAGGTATGGTCACTTGCACCTGTAGCCTGGGTGAGAGAAACCCTGTCTCAAAAAAAAAAAAAAAAAGTAAACACACATTTTTTTTTTTAAGAGACAGGGTGTCACTCTGTCACCCAGGCTGGAGTACAGTGGTGCAGTAATGGCTCACTGCAGCCTTGAACTCCTAGGCTCAAGTGATTCTCCCACCTTAGACTTCTGAGTAGCTGGGACTACAGGCGTTATACTACCACACCTGGCTAATTTTTTAATTTTGTATTTTTTTTTTTTTTGGTAGAGATGAGGTCTTACTACATTGCCCAGGCTAGTCTTGAATTCCTGGCCTCAAGCATTCTTCCCTTCGTGGCCTCCCAAAGTGTTGGGATTACAGGCATGAACCACCACACCCAGCCCCTAAATACTTTAAAGAGCCAATCAAAATGCCTACTACGTGTGAAGTACGAGACTTTTCCAAGCTCTCCCGCCCCCTACCCCCACCCCACGAGTCGCCAACCAATCTCCTTTCTGATCTCTGGTCTGTCTCGTCCTGGTCTCCTTTCTGCTCACCCAGGACCCACTTCTCCTGGCACAGCTAAATCCAATACAGACACCTCCTCTGGGGAACCTTCTTGGACTCCAGGGCTGCCCCCTTTCTCTTAAAAATAGCATTTATGGCCAGGCGCGGTGGCTCACGCCTGTAATCCCAGCACTGGGAGGCTGAGGTGGGTGGATCATTTATTTGAGCCCAGGAGTTTCGAGACTAGCCTGGGCAACATGGCAAAACCCCATCTTTACCAAAAAATTTTTTAAAAAAAGCATTTAAGGAGCAGCAATTCATAAGAGTGGCTGAAACTTACAAGGCCATGTACTGTAAGCTAGGTGCTGCTCTGAGAATTCATACAAATTAACCCACTTAATCCTCACAACAATCTGAAGTGGGTACTATTGTTCTGTCCATTTTACAGAGAAGGAAACTGAGGCACAGAGATAAAGTGACGTGCCCAAGGTCACACAGCCAGCAGGTAGTGGGTGAGGGATGTGAACCCTGGCTTCAGAGACTGTGTTCTTTTCACTGTGACCCTCTAAGGTTGACTACAATCCTCTAGGGCAGAGCCATGGCCTGTCTTGAACGGTCTGCGAGTTTAGAACGGTTTTTACATTTTAAGGAGTTGCAGGAAAGGAAAAAGAAATCAAACAAAAAACATAGTAATCTTATATGGCCCAATAAAACCTAAAAAAAAGATTTACCATCTGGCCCTTGATAGGTCGGTTAACCCCTGCTCTAAGCACATGAAAACAAGGTGCCTGGGACACATAGGCACCTGCAATAGCTACTGAACAGCATGTATGAACAGCATGTCCTTCGGTCTTTTTTTTTTTTTTTTGAGACAGTCTCATTCAGTCACCCAGGCTGGAGTGCAGTGGCAGGATCTTGGATCACTGCAGCCTCCACCTCCTAGGTTCAAGCAATTCTCCTGTCTCAGCCTCCCAACTAGCTGGGACTACAGGCACGTGGACTACAGGCACGCGCCACCAGGCCTGGTTAATTTTTGTATTTTTAGTAGAGACGGGGTTTCACCATGTTGGCAAGGCTGGTCTCAAATTCCTGACCTCAAGTGATCCGCTCACGTTGGCATCCCAAAGTGCTCAGATTACAGGCATGAGCCGCCACGCCCAGCCTCCTTTAGTCTTTTCAACTTTTTTTTTTTTTTTTTGAGACAGAGTTTCACTCTGTTACCCAGGCTGGAGTGCAGTGGAGCAATCACAGCTCACCTAGCTCAGGTGATCCTCCTACCTCAGTCTCCCAAGTAGCTGGGAATACAGGCACACAGCACCATGCCCAGCTAATTTTTGTATTTTTTGTAGATGCAGAGTCTCACCATGTTGCCCAGGCTGGTCTTGAACTCCTGACATCAAGTGATCCTCACTCCTCCGACTCCCAAAGTGCTGGGATTACAGGCATGAGCCATGGCACCTGGCCAACAATCTTTGAAACATATATAATCATTTACTTGCCTTCTACAGATGTGGAAACAGTCACAGAGAAGTTAAGCAACCTCTCCAATGTCCCACAGCCAGTGCAAGGTTGGGCCAAATTTGAACACAGGGCGGTGCCGTGAGAAAGCCCTTGGTCTGAACTACACACAGACTCCTCCTCTTTGGTACTCACTACCTCTGCCCACCTGTGCTGTTCATTACCTTTAGTAGTTTCTCTACATTTGTTGAGCACCTACTGTGTGCCAGGAGCTGGCTAGGCTGGAAGGGGAGGGAGACGGTGGGATGAGGTCTCCTCCAGTTCCTGCCTTGGGGTTTGATCCTTTCTCTTCATATAAATGCCCACTTACTCATCTCCTTGCCCTGAGCCTACCTGGTGCCAGGCACCTGCTGGGAACAGGACTGTGGGAAATAATGGGCAAAACCCTTCTGCCCCGTTGGTGCTCACACCTGTCCCCTCATGTGTACATGTAGCATTCAGTAATGGAAAGGGCACAGGCCTTGGAATCAGACAGTCCCAAGTTTGAATCTCCTGGCTCTTGTACTCACAAACTGTAGGGTCTTGGTCAAGTTTCTTTCTTTCTTTTTTTTGTAAAGCTGGGATCTCCTTTTGTGTGTGTGTGTGTGTGTGTGTAGCCACTGCTCACTGTAGTCTCCGCTTCCCAGGTTCAAGTGATCCTCCCATGTCAGCCTCTGTAGGAGCTGGGACCACAGGCAGGCACCACCACGCCAGGCTACACTTTTGAGAGAGTCTTGCTCTGTCACCCAGGCTGGAGTGCAGTGGTGCGATATTGGCTCACTGCAACCTCTGCCTCCCAGTTTCAAGCGATTCTCCTGCCTCAGCCTCCCAAGTAGCTGGGATTACAGGCGCGTGCCACTACGACGGGCTATTTTTGTATTTTTAGTAGAGACAGGGTTTCACCATGTTGGCCAGGCTGGTCTTGCACTCCCCACCTCAAGTGATCCGCCCACCTCGGCCTCCTAAAGTGCTGGGATTACAGGCTTGAGCCACTGCGGCCATCCTCATTTTTTAATTTTTTGTAGAGTCGGGGGCCTCCCTATGTTGCCCAGGCTGATCTTGAACTCCTGACCTCAAGCAATCCTCCCACCTCAGCCTCCCTAAGTGCTGGGTTTACAGGCGTGTAGCCACTACACCAGGCCTTTGACTATTTCTTAACCCTCGAGGCCTCAATTTCCTCCTGTGGAAAAATGAAGATGACAGTTGCCGGTGGTGTTAGCACAGCGTTGGTGTGAGGATTACATAATAAGGCTCGTACAGCTCTTAGCATGGAGCCTGGCACATAGTAAATGGTCAACAAACACAAACTGGCCGGGCTCATGCTAATTTTTAAATTAGCTTCCCAGAGGTTTGGGGGCGTCACTGTCTCAAGCCACGCAGTCCGGCCTCCCCTTAACTCAACCTCCCAAGAACGCTCCAAACTCTCAAAGTCAGATTTTCTGCACCGGCACTTTTCATTGGGCGAAAGGCAACCAGGATCCGCCCCATGTACAGGAGGCAGCCAATGAGAGACGCGCGACCAAAACCCGGCAGGAAGGCCCCGCAGGCTCCAGCCGCGGGACCCTGAGCCTGACAAGCCCCGAGACACGTGCTCACGCCGGTGGTCCCAAGACCGGTCCTCGGGCCGGCAGCCTCCCTCCTCACTCTCTGCGGAGCCCACTCCCCAGCTGGGGAAACTGAGGCCTCGGGGCGCTGCCGGGAGCCGGGTCTCGGGCCCCAAAGTGCGTCCCAGCCCCACGCGCCTACCTTCTGGGCGCGGGCGTCATCTTCCGCCTGGATCTCAAACTCGCCGTCCTCCGAGTCGCTGCCGCGGGCCTGGGAGGCCGTGCCTCGGCGCTTCCGGAGCCCCTTCTTCTTCCTCCACTGGGCCATGGCAGCTCTCGACCGAGGGCCGGCCGCCGGGCGCCTGCCTGCCGCCATTCGGGCCTCGCGCTGGGAACGCAAAAGGGGGCGTGGCCTGCGGCGCGCACCAACTGCTTGGGGCGGGGAGGCGCGATGGCCATGTGACCTCGGCTGCGCTTTCGCCAGTGTCTGCGGCCCTGGGCGGCCTAGTACACCAGCCCCTGAGTGAGTGGCACCAGAGGCCCCTCGCCGTGTTTAGGTACCTCCTGGGCGTCAGGGGCGTGGCGCCCGCCCCTGGGCGGACTCCCCCCATCCCTTGGCGCGAATGGTCCGGGCCGCGTCCGCAGTGCTGCTGGCTGCTCCCTGTTTGCTGGGTGCTAGGTGCTGGGTTCTGGTTTTCTGGATGCGCGCGCCGCTCACACGTCGCCTGTGCCAGCTCCTCGGGTGAGTTGGTCCGCGCTCGGTGCCCCGGCACGGCCTGGGCTGCCGGCGGTCCGGGGCCCCAGGCATTCCGGGCTGCAGATTGACGCGGATCCCGGATGCACCGCGCTCCCCCGCGCCCTCGCCGGGGGGTCCAGATCTGGTGGGAAGAAGACGCGGGGAGGGGTCCCTGAGGACCCCGATGACTACGAACCAAGATGCTCAGGTAGGAGAAAGCTCAAAAATGCAGGGACCTCGGGCATTTTTTAATCGGGTCATTGATTTGGGAGTCGCAGAATGTGGGGCAGTGGGGGCGGCGGTGATCTCCCGATAGCAGTGTAGCCAAGTACACAAGCTCTGGACTCAGATTTCATTTCCACCGTTTTAGCTTTATAGGTGTGACCTACACATGTGACTTCACCTCAGTTTTGTGATCCGTAAAATGGACAAATTCGAAGCTACTTCACAGTGCTGTTGAGAGGATTAAATGAAACAATGCTTGTAAAGCTCTTTGCAGGAGGTAGGCATGGAATCCACGCTGGCTGTCATTGCCCCCGCACCCATCAGTACACACAGGATATAGGAATGTGCCTGTCTCCCCTACCACCATAGTGCGTTTTCTGGTTGGTGCCTAAATGGGCACAGGTGTCATCTCTCCTTAACCCCCAGAGTCATTCTATAAATAATTGCCAGTAGCACCCCTTTCTCCACCATTTTGACAACTAAAAAAAAAGCCAAAAAAATTTCCAAAATGCCCCCTGAAGTTGACAGCTCCCCTTTGAGATATTGGTTGAGAGAGAACTAAACCCTTGGGATGAGAACTTCAGAGACTACCAGTATTCCTCCATTAGCACTGCTGTGGCTCAGGGGTGCTACTCTGACCTCTCACAGGGAGCCTCGGAAACAGGGCCTGGCCGGCAGAGCACACCTGCTGTCACCAGGGACCACAGGCAGCATGAAGAACCCTGTGGGGCTCACCGTCAGTGGGATGCAGACCCTCCGCCTTCAGCACCGCTGCCGGGGTAGCTACCGGGTCCAGGCCAGAACGTCGTATGTGGATGAGACTCTGTTTGGCAGCCCAGCAAGCACCCGGCCTACCCCACCAGACTTTGACCCGCCCTGGGTGGAGAAGGCTAACAGAACCAGAGACGTGGGCAAGGAGGCATCGAAGGCCTTAGGGGCAAAGGGGAGCTGTGAGGCCACCCCCTCAAGGGGCAGCACCCCGACCCTCACTCCAAGGAAGAAGAACAAATACAGGTAATGGGGTAGGGAGGTACAAATCCTGTACTCAGTGCAGCCACCTGGATTCCAGTTACAGCCCTGATGTTCACCTACTCTGTGACCTTGGGCAAGCATCTTGACCTCTCTGAGCCACAGTTTACTCATGTGGAAAATAGGACCAATGATTCCTACCTAGGGGAATTGTTGACGGATTAAATGAGAGAGGGGTCTGCAGCACTTCGCACAGTAACCTAATACTTAGCTGTCAATAAATGGTAGTGTTGATGGTTGTGATGGTGGACTCCCTATCCCCAAATGTCACAAACTGGGCATCTGAGGCCCAGAGGAGTCAACTGATGCATAAGATCACAGAGAAATTTGCATAAGGTTATTAATATTAATATGATCGATCCTTGAAATGGCATAGATGTGGTGTTTCTGAAGTCATTCTGAAAATGGGTTTTGGCTCGGTGGGGTAGCTCATGCCTGTAATCCCAGCACTTTTAGAGGTTGAGGTGGGATCACTTGAGCTCAGGAGTTTGAGACCAGCCTGGGCAGTGTGGTGAAACTGTGTCTTTACAAAAAATACAAAAATTTGCCAAGTGTAGTGGTGTGCGCCTGTACTCCCAGCTACCTGGGAGGCTGAGGTAGGAGGATCGCCTGAGCCCAGGAGGCAGAGATTGTAGTGAGCCCAGATCATGCCACTGCACTCCAGCCTGAGTGACAGAGTGAGACCCTGTCTCAAAAACAAAAACAAAAAAAAAATTGAAAGTGGGTCTTGCTGCATTTTTATGAACAAGTTAGAAAAATAGGAACTAATGCAAATTGTCATTGTTGTTAATTAATTAGATTAGAATTAGATTATTTGGACTGTTTCAGATTAGTATCAGCCTGGAGGGAGGTGTCTAGTGGTGAGCCACAGGACTCTGTCCTGTTTATTGTTTACAGTGGTTTGGACAAAGACACAGAAGATGGCCGGGCGTGGTGGTTCACGCCTGTAATCCCAGTACTTTGGGAGGCTAAGGTGGGCAGATCACGAGGTCAGCAGATCGAGACCATCCTGGCTAACACGGTGAAACCCTGTCTCTACTGAAAATGCAAAAAAATTAGCTGGGCGTGGTGGCTGGCGCCTGTAGTCCCAGCTACGTGGGAGGCTGAGGCAGGAGAATGGCGTGAACCCGGGAGCTGGAGCTCACAGTGAGTGGAGATCGCGCCACTGCACTCCAGCCTGGGCGACAGAGCGAGACACCATCTCAAAAAAAAAAAAAAAAAGAAACAAGACAGAAGATTAGCACAGTAGTTGGCTAGGGCCACCATGACAAAATACCACAGACTGGGTGGCTTAAACAACACAAATTTTTTTTTTTTTTGAGAAGAGTCTCTCTCTGTTGCCTAGGCTGGAGTGCAGTGGCACGGTCTTGGCTCACCACAACCTCCACCTCCCGAGTTCAAGCAACTCTCCTGCCTCAGCCTCCCAAGACTACAGGCACACACCACCATGCCTGGCTAACTTTTTTTTTTTTTGAGATGGAGTTTTGCTCTTGCTGCCCAGGCTGGAGTGCAATGGAGCTATCTCAGCTCACTGGAACCTCCGCCTCCCAGGTTCAAGCGATTCTCCTGCCTTACCCTCCCGAGTAGCTGGGATTATGCTGGCTATTTTTAGTAGAGATGGGGTTTCTCCATGTTGGTCAGTCTGGTCTTGAACTCCCTACCAGGTGATCCACCTGCCTCGGCCTTCCAAAGTGCTGGGATTACAGGTGTGAGCCACTGCGCCTGGCAATTTTTGCATTTTTAGTAGAGATGGGGTTTCACTATGTTGGCCAGGCTGGTCTCGAACTCCTGATCTTGTGATCCGCCTGCCTTGGCCTCCCAAAGTGCCAAGATTACAGGCGTGAGCCACTGCACTTGGCCATAACACATATTTATTTTGTCACAGTCTGGAGGCTGGAAGCCCAAGATCAAGGTGTTGGCGGGTTTGGTTTCTCCTGAGGCCTCTCTCATTGGCTTGCAGTTGGCCACGTTCTCACAGTGTCATCATAGGGCCTTTTCTCATTTTTTTTTTGTAATCCTTCAATTACATGCAAGGGCCTTTTCTGTATACACACACACCCTTGGTGTCTCTTCCTCTCATAAGGACACCAGTTCTATTGGATTAGGATCCCCCACCCTTATAACGTTATTTAGCCTTAGTTACCTTTTTTTTTTTTTGAGACAGAGTCTGGCTCTGTTGCTCAGGCTGGAGTGCAGTGGCGCCATCTTGGATCACTGCAGCCTTTGCCTCCCGGGTTCAAGGAATTCTCCTGCCTCAGCCTCCTGAGTAGCTGGGATTACAGGTGCACGCCACCATACCCGGCTAACTTTTGTATTTTTAGTAGAGACGGGGTTTCACCGTGTTGGCCAGGCTGGTCTCAAACTCCTGAGCTCAAGTGGTTCGCCCGCCTCTTGCTTTCCAAAGTGCTGGGATTATAGGCGTGAGCCACCGCTTCTGGCCAGCCTTAATTACCTTTAATTAATCTGAATAAGGCCAAGTATAGAGACATTTGGGGTTAGGGCTTCAACATATGAATTTGGGTGGGCACAATTCAGTCCATAAGAACTGGCCAACTAAATTTAAGGTTCATTCTGAGCCACAGGGACATATTTCAGATGACAGAAATGAAATGAGAATGGGAATGATGCCTATTATAAAAACAAGAATCAGTTTTTGCCAGTTCTGTAGACAAGGCAGGGTCAGGTGGAGATCAGCAACACTGATACCTACAACGTGGCTGAAAACACTGAGAAAACACTGAGGTAAAGATAGGCTGCATTAACGGAAGTATGGTGTCCATGAAAAGGGAGGTGCCAACTCCCTGCTCACCTGGAGGATGGAATTTTCTTCTGGATGCCAACAGGTAGAGGGTGTCAAGTGAGGGGTTGCATAAGAGGTAGAGAAGTTACTGAGCAAAAACCTTGGCACCAGACATATGCAGGCATTAGCCAATGTGGTTTGAGCAGCTAAACCAAGTGGCAAAAGGTTGCCCTTTCAAAGACTTGCAGTTTGGGGATAGAAACACTTTCAGTCCTGGCCAAAACCTATGGGCATGGAATCTTGCAGGTATGCCATGAATATCTGTTGAATTAAAAAAAAAAATAGGCCAGGCAGGCTGACTCAGGCCTGTAGTCCCAGCACTTTGGGAGGCTGAGGTGGGAGGATCGCTTGAGCCCAGGAGTTTGAGACCACCCTGGGCAACATAGTGAGATCCCTGTCTCTACAAAAAATAAAAATATTAGCAGGGCATGGTGGCGCATACCTGTAGTCCCAGCTACTCTGGAGGCTGAAGTGGGAGGATTACTTGAGCTTAGGAGTTTGCGCCTGCAGTAAGCTATGATTGCACCACTGCACTCCAGCCTGGGTGACAGAGTGAGACTCCGTCTCCGGAAAAGAAAGAAAAAGAAAGAAAAGAAAATGGGCACAGTGGCTCACTCCTGTAATCCTAGCACTTTGGGACGTTAAGGCAGGGGGTTGCTTGAGATCAGGAATTCAAGACCAGCCTGAGCAACATAGTGAGATCTGATCTCTACTGAAAAAAAAAAAAAAAAAATTAGCTGGGCTTGGTGGCACCATGCCTGTAGTCCCAGCTACTAGGGAGGCTAAGGTGAGAGGATTGCTTGGGCCCAGGAATTTGAGACTGCCGTGATCTGTGATTGTGCCACTATACTCCACTTGAACGACAGAGTGAGACCATGTCTCACAAAAAAAAAGAAAAAGTGGAGGCTCTAAAGACAAAGGTTATACTAATTGTGACTCTCGATTGCAAGTGACAGAAAACTTATTCAAACTGGCTTTCCCAGGAGAAGGCATTTGGGGCTCCTGTAAGAGGGGCTCAAACTGTGGCTGGAACTGTCTGTCTCCACCTTAGTGCTACTTTTCCCTGCATGCCGTTCAATCTCCAGTAGGAAGGAGATGGCCACAAACTGCTTTGGGCTGACATCCTATCAGCTTAGCAAGAAGTAAAGTCAGGTGGCAGAAAAACGTCTCTTTCCTAGTAGTTTCTGCAAAGGTCCTAAGGCAGATTCTGATTGGAGAGGCTTGGGTCAATCTGGCCATTCCTGAACCAGTCCATGTGGCCAGGAGGATGGAATATGCAAATTGTCCAGGCCTGGGGCACATGCCTGGGAATTGGGTCAGGATGCAGGGGCAGTGGATGTTTCGCAAGGTAAAATCAGTGGAGACCGGGGACAGTGGTGCCACAGAAGGCTGTGGCCTCGCTATAGGTTTCAGACTGGGAGACAGGGACTCCTGGGATCTGCAGGGAACCCTCCTCTGCTGCTGCCAGTGCCTGGGGATGGGTGGGAGAGCTGTTAAAGTTTTGAGGGGTTGTTCATCCCCCCCGCTCATGGCGTTTATCTTCCCTTTGCCAGACTGATCAGCCACACCCCGTCTTACTGTGATGAGTCGCTGTTTGGCTCCCGATCTGAGGGCGCCAGCTTCGGGGCCCCACGGATGGCGAAGGGGGATGCCGCAAAGCTCCGTGCTCTCTTCTGGACACCACCAGCTACCCCCAGGGGTAGCCACTCGCCCCGCCCCAGGGAGGCCCCACTGCGAGCCATTCACCCAGCTGGTCCCTCCAAGACGGAGCCGGGGGCGGCGGCAGACTCCCAGAAGTTATCCATGGATGGGTTACACTCTTCATGCCCCCTGAGGCGGGGACTTTCCCATTCCCTCACCCACCTGAATGTCCCCAGCACTGGTCATCCAGCCACCAGTGCCTCCCACACAAATGGGCCTCAGGATCTCAGGCCTTCCACATCAGGGGTGACCTTCCGGAGCCCCCTGGTGACTTCCAGGGCTCGCTCAGTTAGCATTTCAGTGCCAGCTACCCCACGACGAGTTGGGGCCACCCAGAAAGCAAAGCCCCCTTGGAAATGATACTCTTTCATCAGGGTTGCCTATGGGGCCACAGCGAGAGGTGTAACCCCTTGCCAGGTAGGAGGACATTCATCACCCAGGGAACCCCAGGTATGAAGCCCCTGTGGGGGCAGACAGACATAGCAGGGGTGGGCAGATGCCTCCCTTTATCCTGACAATCTCTAGTCGATTCCTGCCTTTTTCTCCCGATTGCAGATGTGGGGGCCACCTCTAAGATGCCGTCTCCAGCCCTGTCTCAACCACACTCCAAATTAGTGCCAACCTAGGGGCCTGGCACCTCCCACATCATCCATTTTCTTGCTGCCAAGTGCAAATAAATGGTGTAATTGCCAACCTGGAGGGTCCCCTCTCCTTCAAGCCAAGCTTCCTGCTCAGGATTAGTTTCCAACTGAGTCTGCAAGCCCTAGAGTTTTCCCAAACTGTGTGTGAAGCCTGGAGAACACAAGGGCAACTGGGAGATTTTTGAGTGAACATTGTTTCATCTTAATATGCTTCTGTATTTATTTTCATGTACTAAATATATCAGCTTATCAAAGCCATGAATGTTCCTTTTTTTCCCCCTTAGGGTAAAGGCCATTGTTAAGCCTGAGTTGATTTAAATAACAAAGTTAAATACAACAGGTAGTACAAGGATGTGGCAGACAACATGACAGTGGTGAGTGGGTGACTGAAGTTTGGGAACCCGGGGCCTCAGGAATTGCTGGACTCTTCCTCCCATAGGCTTCTGGCTAATGCTACTAACTTGTGGTTGGCCAGCTCTTCCTGAGCTCAGAATACAAACAATAGTATTTTTTTAGTTTTGTTTTTAAGTTTGTATGTGTGTGTGTTTGTTAAGGTGGGAAATAAAACAATGGCTAGGACTATGCCAAGTGGAGGGTCCAAGAAAGCCAGACAGTGACCTGTGTGTCTGCAGAGCACTTAGAATGCAGCCCAGGGCTTAGGAAAAGCAGCAAAGCCTTTGCACAGATGGAATTGCATCTGGATTGGGCTGTGTGGGCTGGGCTCTGGGCCTCTCCTTGCCCCCGTCTTCCTGTAAGGCACCTCCAGGAGGCACCAGGATTCTAGGGAGTCCAGTTGGAAGCCATATCATCCGTTTGGTACGTCTGCCTTGGGGCAGGGAGAGTGGACACTGCTGGGGAGGGAGATCTGCAGTGCCCAGGACCAGGGACACACGGAAATGCCTGTGGGGTCAGGCAGGCCAACTGCGCTCTCATGTAAACATGCTTTGTTTTTTGGTTTTTTGTTTGTATGTTTGTTTGTTTTTGGTGATTCTTTTGTTTGGTTTTGTTTTGTTTTTTAAGACACGGGGCCTCGTTTCCTTGCCCAGGCTGGAGTGCAGTGGCGCGGTCATAGCTCACTACTGACTTGACCTCCCGCTCAGCCTCCTGAGTGGCTGGGACTACATGAATGTGCCACCGTGCCCAGCTAACTTGTTTTAAAAATTTTTTTGGACCGGGCGCAGTGGCTCACACCTGTAATCCCGGCATTTTGGGAGGCCGAGGCTGGTGGATCACGAGGTCAGGAGTTCGAGACCATCCTGGCTAACATGGTGAAACCCCGTCTCTACTAAAAATACAAAAAATTAGCTGGGCGTGGTGGTGGGCGCTTGTAGTCCAAGCTACTTGGGAGGCTGAGTCAGGAGAATGGTGTGAACCCGGGAGGCAGAGCTTGCAGTGAGCCGAGATCATGCCACTGCACTCCAGCCTGGGTGACAGAGTGAGACTCCATCTCAAAAAAAAAAATTTGTAGAGAGGGATTTCATTCCTTCCAGTAAGAAACAAGAAAAAAGGGGAAAAAAAAAAAGAGTCACGAGTGGGCTGGTCTCAAACTCCTGGCCTGAAGTGATCCTCCTGCTTCAGCCTCCCAAAGTGCTGAGATTAGAGGTGTGAGCCACCTTGCCCAGCTGCAATGTGCATTTTAAACATATAGAATGTTTAAGCTTCCTGGAACTTTCACAAACAATTAGTTACTTATGCCCAACTCAGCTTTTCCTGAAACATCCATTTCTCTTTTGCCTTCCCATCTTCCCCTTAGTTTCCATAGACATAGGCCAGAAATACCTCTCTTTCCTGGCTGGGCATGGTGACTCACGCCTGTAATCCCAGCACTTTGGGAGGGGGATGCCAAGGTGGGTGGATCGCTTGAGGTCAGGAGCTTGAGACTAGCCTGGCAAACATGGCAAAACCCTGTTTCTACTAAAAATACAAAAATTAGCCAGGCATGGTGGCGCATGCCTGTAATCCCAGCTACTCGGGAGGCTGGGGCAGGAGAAATCACTTGAACCTGGGAGGCAGAGGCAGTAGTGAGCTGAGATCCAACCAGTGCACTCCAGCCTGAGCAACAGAGCAAGATCTTCAAAAACAAAAAAACAAACAAAAAAACACCTCTCTTTCCTCCCAACTACAGTAAAATCTGGCAATAGCCCAAGGTAACACTAAAGGGTAATGACACCAGGCTGTGGTGTATGTAAGGCAGTTGGGGGTGGTGAGGACGGGGGCAACCTACTCTCTACCATCTAAAGGGGGCTGCTGCTGCTGAGCCCTAGAAGATGTACAAGCCTGGGATATCTGGATGATTCGATTTTTTTTCCAGGAAAGGGAGAGTGCTGGATTTCTATGTGGTGGCCCTCAGTTTTTTAAATGCCGACAAATAATTTAAAAATAATTGTCCAGGCCAGGTGTGATGGCTCATGCCTGTAATCCCAGTACTTTGGGAGGCCTAGGCAGGAAGATTGCTTGAGGCCAGGAGTTTGAGACCAGCCTGGGCAACACAGTGAGACCCTGTCTCTCTAGCCACCTTTTTTTGTTTTTATTTTGTTTTATTTAGTCTTGCTGTGTCACTCAGGCTGGAGTGCAGTGGCACAATCTCAGCTCACTGCAATCTCCACCCTCCCAGACTCAGGCAATCCTCCTACCTCAGCCTCCCAAGTAGCTGGGACTACCAGCATGTGCCACCATGCTGGGCTAATTTTTTTATTTTTTATAGAGACAAAAAATAAAACATGGGGTTTTGCCATGTTTCCCAAGCTGGTCTCAAACTTCTGAGCTCAAGTGATCTATCTGCCTGCCTCAGCCTCCCAAAGTGCTGCGAGTACAGGTGTTAGTAACCATGACTGGCCTAAACATTTTTTACATTTAAAAAAAAAAGAAAGTATTTTCTGACGGTTTCCTGAAGCAGGTCGTGAGACTCTCATGTGAGAGGTGCCCTCCCTATACCCAGAGGAAAGTTATATCCTTATTTCTGAAGACACAGGGACACAGAGAAGAATCTAAACACACAGGTCTTGCTAAATTTCCCCCAGCTTATTACCAGTAGATCATACCTTTTCTGCCCTATTATGTATCACCACAACTATCTACTCTTCATCAAATGTAGCGTAAAAGCACACAGGCTTAACTGTTTCTTCAGGTCTACATTTCCTCATGAAGGCTCCGGTGTCATGTAAAACTTACATTAAATCAATTTATATGCTTTAAAAAAAAAAGTTGTTTTAAATAATTGTTCAGCTCCCTGGAATGTGAAGCTGAGGGCTGCTGTGACCTCAGGACTCCCTCTGAGCTTTCACAGTGCTGGAGCGGGGGAAGTTGCAGGCAAATTAATCCCAGAACAGGGTTGGGGGCAGCCTGAAACCTGAGGCCCTGCCCCTCCTGGAGTTCCCTGCCTGCTTCTGTGCCCTATGGGCAGCTGGGACCCACACCCCACTGCCCTGGTGGGTGATGTGTCCATCATGGCCATGGCAGCTTCCGGGCTGCAGCTGGGGTCTGGTTGCCCAGTAAGGCTGAAGTAAGGAACCATCATCTCCAGGCTGACACCCCAGGCTGCACGCTCCTCGTGGAAACGCCATCTGTGAGCTGGACACACACAGCCCACAGCCCTGGGTAAAGAGATTTATTCATAGAGCGTTCCCTTCAATGCGGCTTCAAATACTTTTTAATTTATTAAATAAAAACATCATGAAAGCCATGAATCTAGTGCTCTCTATCCCGGTGGCTTCCTGGCCTGGTCTCTGGGAGGATAAGGGTCAGTAGCAGGCTGGGGTGGAGAGCTCATTTCTTGCCTTTGCCCTTCTCCTTGCCTTTCTGCTTGCCCTTCTCCTTGCCCTTTGCTTTGCCCTTGCCCCGCTTCTTCTTGGATCTGAGCAGGGAGCGCACCAGGTATCCCTTCCAAAAGGCCTGGATTAACGTGGCTGCCCGCACCATGCGCACCATCTCCTGCTCCGCCTCCATCCTTTTCTTGGAGGTGATCTCTCGTTCTTCCCGGATCTGCACAAACTCTTCCACCAGCACTTTGTGCCTCCGCTTCAGCTCCTCCAGAGCGATCTTCTCCTCCCTGTGAACAGCTTCGAGATCCTCCAACTCCTCCTGGGGTGAGGGGTGGGGCTGGGGTCACCATGCATAGAGCGCCTCCTCCCACCCTCCTCCCTGAGGCCCCCCACCCTTCCCAAATGGGCTTCTGCCCCAGCGATGCCCCTAAGCTAAGCTGTTCAGCATCTCGGTCCCAGTGAGGTGGATGGGGAGAGGGGATGGGCTCCATCCCAGCTCTAGGAAAGACCCCACTGAAATAATTTCAGGAACAGGAAAAGAACACGGGCTTGTGAGTTGGGCAGACTTAGTTCTAAGTCCCAGCTCTGCCACACCTCAACTGACTTCACCTTTCAGGCTTTCGTTTTTCCTCATCTGAAACATGAGGATGATTCCAAACCCAGGGGCTGTTTCTAGGATTAAATGACCCGATGGACACAATGTACTGGACATGATGCCAGGCACACAGTGGGGACACAAGAAATGGAGGCTGCTGCCATAAAAGCAGTCTGTTCCACAAGACACCAGAGGAGAAGGAACTTTCTCAAGCCTCAAACGGAGTTCCAGAGTTTTTCCTTATGTCTAACCATAGCCTCTGCTGCTGTCATTTACACCTGTTTTCCTTCCTTCCACTGACGTTTACCCAGCATCTACAAAAAGCAGAGCACTGCCAGAGAACACAGAGCTGGGTGGACAAGGTCCCTGCCCTCAACCAACCCACAACCCTCATGCGGCCCAGAGAAACGAGAGTCCCAGCCTGCAAAGCTCCCCTCTCCAGGCCCTGACGGTTGCCCAGGACAAGATTCTGACTTGCCCTTCTCTGAAGAGCACACCTGGCTTTGGCTCACTCTGGCTCATGTTACCTCCAGTGCTCCCCAGGCTTCTCTGGCCTCTGGGTTGGAGCCATGGGCCACCAATGTTATCCCAGTGCTGGGTGAAGGGTTTGGGGGTGTCTCGATTTGAAGGTTCTCACCCCCGAGCACTTCCTCCAGGCCAGACCCTATGCTGGGCACACACTTGCAGCTATGGTGTCTCACCCAATCCCTGCCAGAGTCCCAAGATGGTAATTACTGCCTCTGCTAATCAGATGCAGAAACGGGCTTGGGAAGGTCAAGTACCTTGCTTAAGGCCACACAACTGGCACATCTCAGGTGCTCAATAAAAACTGGCTGAGTGACTGAGTGACGCGGTGGAGGCAGGCTCCCATCTGAGTCTGTGGGGAGGAGCTCCAGCTTGTGGGGGTGCTGGCAGGAGCCCATCCAGAGGAGTATAGGATGTGGACACTAGATGGAGCCACGATCATTAGGCCCAGGGTCAGGCCCTTCTAGCCAGTCGCTTTTTTTTTTTAATAGAGACTGGGTCTTGCTCTGTTGCCCAGGCTGGTCTTGAATTACTGAGCTCAAGCGATCCTCCCACCTCGGCCTCCCAACGTGCTGGGATTACAGGCATAAGCCACCACACCTGGCCTTGCAGCTTCTGGCTCTTTTCTTTCCCACCTCTCATTCTGCCCCAGGCTGGACAAACCCTTTAAACAGAGGCAGGTGTTCCCCGCAGAGAGGCTCAGAAGTTTGCCCACTCCATGGACCATCCCAAGGCTGCTCTTCCCATTCATCCCATTCCTAGAAGGTCTTGGGAAAAGCACGCAAGAGAGACTTATTCAGCGACAAATACCTGCTTCTCACCCATCTCTGTATCATATTTCTGGATCCAGTTCTCGATTTCCGTTTCTACTTTATATTTCTTCTAGAAAAGATCCAATTTGTCATTGTTTGATGAAATATATTAACAATCAACAGCACTGAGCCCTCTGTGCATCACCAGGCCCTGTGGCAGGTGCTTGACATGCCTCGCCTATTGAATCCGCGCAAGGAGGTTCTCTTTTCTCCATTTCACAGGCAAGGAAACTGAGGCTCAGACATGCTATCTCACTTGCCCAAGGTGACAGAGCTAATGGGTGGCAGAGCCTGAATTTGAAACCAGCAGTCTGGTTCCAGGACATCCTAGGCAGAGGAAGCAGCAGGTGCAAAGGCCCTGAGGTAGGAACAAGTTTGTGTTGTTTAAAGGACAGAAATCAGCCTGGCGTGGTGGCTTACGCCTGTAATCCCAGCACTTTGGGAGGCTGAGGCAGGCAGGTCACTTAAGGCCAGGAGTTTGAGACCAGCCTGGCCAACATGCCAAAACCCCATCTCTACTAAAGATACAAAAATTAGCTGGGCATGATGATGCACGTCTGTAATCTCAGCTACTTGGGAGGCTGAGGCAGGAGAATTTCTTGAACCCAGGAGGCGGAGGTTGCAGTGAGCTGAGATCACGCCACCACACTCCAGCCTGGGTGACAGAGCAAGACTGTTTCAAAAAATAAAAATTAAAAAAAAAAAAAAGGACAGAAATCGAGTCAGTGTGGCTGGAAGGGAGTGGCAAGGAGGGTAGTGGTCCCCAACAAGGTCCAAGGGAAAGGCTGTGTTACAGAGGGAGTGTCAGCAAGAGGAGCCTGTATTCTCAGGAAAGGGTGAGGTAAAGCCACAGGGTGATATAGATGCAATGGAGGGACATGATCTAATCTTGTTTTTAAAAGATTATTTCCACCATAAAAAGCAATGAAGCACTGATCCATGCTACAACATGGGTGAACCTTGAAAACACGGTGCTAAATAAAAGATTCCAGACACAACTGCCACAGAGGATTCCATTCATATGAAGTGTCCAGAACAGGTGAATCCACAGAGACAGAAAGCACATTAGTGATTGCAAGGGACAGGGGTAAGAAGAGAATGGGGAGTAACTTCTTAATGGATATGGAGTTTCATTTTGAGGTGATAATATTTTGGAACTAGATAGAAGTGGTGGAATTGGGGTCACACAACTTTGTGAATATACTAAATGACACTGAATTGCTCATTTTAAAATGGTTTCATATTATATAAGTTTCACCTAAATTAAAAATAAACAGGCTGGGCCAGTGGCTCATCCCAACCATTTGGGAGGTTGTGGTGGGAATAGGAGAATTGCTTGAGGCCACAAGTTCTAGACCAGCCTGGGCAACATAGCAAAACCCTGATTCCACAAAAATTAAGAATTTTTTTTCTTTTGAGATGGAGTTTCACTCTATCACCCAGGCTGGAGTGCTGTGGTGCGATCTCGGCTCACTGCAACCCCACCTCCTGAGTTCAAGCAATTCTCATGCCTCAGCCTCCCAAGTAGCTGGGATTACAGGTGCACGCCACCACGCCTGGCTAATTTTGTATTTTTAATAGAGACAGTGTTTCATCACATTGGCCGGGCAGGTCTTGAACTCCTGACCTCAGGAGATCCGTCCGCCTCGGCCTCCCAAAGTGCTGGGATTACAGGTGTGAGCCACCGTGCCTGGCCAATAATAATAATTTTTAATTAGCCAGATGTGGTGACATGCCCCAGTAGTCCCAGCTATTCACGAGGGCTGAGATGGGAGGATCGCTTGAGCCCAGGAGCTGGAGGCTGAAGTGAGCTATGATCACGCCACTGCACTCTGGCATGGGTGACAGAGTGAGACCCTGTCTCAAAATCAATCAATCAATCAACCTCTTAATCCTACAGAGCAAGAGCACTTAGCTTGGGTACCATGGATAGGCCAGCTTCAGGGGGCCCGGGCTCCCTGGGGAACTGTCCACTAGGATGTGTATGTACATCTGTGCCTTCTTGCTGGGGGAGAGGCCCGTGGCTTCCATCAGATGCTCAAGAGTGTGACACTAAGAGACTGGGGACAAGTATTAAAAAGGGTGCCTTTTACGAGGAAAGAGATTTGGAAGTTGGGTGTGTGCTAGGCCTGGGTCTTGGCTGAGATGATGAAGGAGAAGGCAAATGGTTTTGGGTTTTTTTAAGAGATAAGGTTTCACTCTTTTGCCCTGGCTGGAATGCAGTGGCGCAGTCGTGATTCACTGCAGCCTCCAAACTCCTGGGCTAAAGTGATCCTCCTGCCTCAGCCTCCCAAGTAGCTGGGACACATTGGCTTGGATTTGGGCCTTCCCTGCTCCTGTGCCCTTCCCCTCCACCACGCCACTTCCTGAGTAGCTGGTGCAGCCCTGCCCTGCCCAATACTGCTGGACCTCCAGGAGTGATGGGACAGTCCCACCCGTCCCCCGCCCCAGGGGCCCCACCGGCCCATCTTCCCTGCTTCCCGCTTCCCACTTCCCACTTCCCGGGGCACCTTCCTCAGCGCCTGCTCCGCCTCCCGGTTCTCCATGACCAGGTTGTAAAACTGTGACTGCAGCTGCAGGATCTCCTGCTGGATCTTGGCTACCCTGGCCTGTGATGCCCGGAAATCGGCTTTCTGCTGCTTCTCGGCCTCCTGCTTAGTGCGAAGGAGGCTGTTCTCTGAGAACTTGAGCACCTGGTGCAAGTGGTTTTTCAGTTCTTGGATCACAAAGTTCTCCTTTTCCACCTGAGCCAGGAAGAGAAAGGGCTCTGTTAACACCTCCATGCCCAGCCAGGCACAGTGGCTCACGCCTGTAATCCCAACACTTTGGGAGGTTGAGGCAGGTGGATCACCTGAGGTCAGTAGTTTGAGACCAGCCTGGCCAACATGATGAAATCCCATCTCTTCTAAAAATACAAAAATTAGCCAGGCATGGTGGTGCACGCCTGTAATCCCAGCTACTCGAGAGGCTGAGGCAGGAGAATTGCTTGAACACGGGAAGTGGAGGTTGCAGTAAGCGGAGATATCACACCACTGCACTGTAACTTGGGTGACAGAGTGAGACTCCATCTCAAGAAAAACCCTCCATACCAACTGACAGTCACCAGAGGCTGGCACCACTGCATCCTCCCTCAGGGCCAGGCATGCCACCTGGGTTATTATCTCTCTAATCACACCCCCAACCCTGCAGTGGAGGTCAGGGACAGCCTGATTACAGACAAGAAAGCTGAGGCTCAAGGAGGTGGCTTCATCTGTCTGGGGTTGCCCAGCTCAACGGGGGCCTGAAGCTAGGTTTGTCTGACCTCGAGCCCACGTTCCTGGCCACCACTTTCTATTTCCTTGCACGAATGAAGGGTACAAGCTTGTTGGATGGAGGCCACAGGGGAGGACCGGGACAGCAGTGATCCTCCTCCTGGGGACACAGGAGGGGAGGCCCAGCTGGCAGACACTTGGTGGGGTGCATGAAGGTGTGCGATGAACACAGGCTGCAGGGATCACCACCAGGCTCTCTCCTGAGGGCCTATGCCTGGCTTGTCCCCTGCCTTGGGTGGATTCTCGAACAGGAATGGGGGTGGAGGATGAGACAGTTTTGTAAAGAAGCCCTCAAGGCTTCTCATATACACTAGAGTCTCCCTCTGAGCACAGTGGTGCTATGGCTGCTCACGTCACCATCTTGGGCTTGGGTCAGCTGGCAGCAGGCCTGCCGGGCATCTGCTCACCTCCTGCACACTGGGGGCAGGGAGGCAGCGCCTTTGGGGCAAGCCCATCCTGCAGGCAAGGCTTGAGGCACCAGGAGCTCGGAATATGATCGGCAGTCAGAGCTCTCCTTGTAGACTCCCCACACGTGCCTGATTGGTGTCTCCCCTCATTGTACACTGAGGTTCAATGACATGAAATTTGTCCACCTGGCAAAAATGGCATTTGACCCCAGGTCAGTCCAAGGTGAAGCCCCAAGCTGGTTCTAGCACCTGAATGAGACCAGCATGGCCACCTGTATCCCTCTGCCTATTCCTAGATGATACCCCTTCCACCTTACAAGTAACCTCACTGCCCGAGGGCTCAGCAGCCCGTCCTCTGTCCACTCAGCAAGCATACATCATGCCCCTCCTTTGGACAGGCTTACTAGGGACACAGTGGCAGGCTGAAAGAGACAAGGTCCCCTTTTCTTGTGGAGGAGCCAAACCTCTCAAGACCACACATATCACACACAGATATGTTATCCACAAAGTTGGGTGAATGTTACCAACAAAGTCAGATGAATGCTTTAAAGGACAAATTCAATGAGAAGTGCCCAACCCAGCACCAGGGAGGAGGGTAGTGAATAGCTTCCCAGGGCCTTGAACCTCTCATCAGTGGTGGGGGATAGAAACAGAAGGGCCTGTGACAGTGCAGCCTGGCTACCGCCCATGTCTGTTCTCCCCAGAGAGGCTGTGGGGTAGAATGTGGAACATAACACGGCCCGGTGACAGGTGGTGGGTCCTTCCTAGCACCTCTCTCTGCTGGGTGTGGCTACCAGATGTGCATGGAAGTTCTGTGTGCCACGTCCACATGTGTCCTTAAGGGGCAGAACCAAGCCCTCTCCTCCCCTTTCCTCCTTCCTGTTGGCTGGACCGGGGGCCACATGATGGGGAAAGCTGGAGCAGCCATCTTGGCCCACAGGCAGAAGTCCTACGTGGGGTCAGCAGGAAAGTCACATCGAAGAAGCCAGACCTCTGACAACTTGGGGAGCAGAGATGCCACACCAGCTCCGGTATTTCCACTACGGAGAAATATATTGCCATCTTAACTAAGCCAAATCTATTTTGGGTGTCTCTGTTATAGCAGCCAAATCTGTACTCACACATCATCTCACAGGATTTTTGTAAAGATTTAGAGAGAAAATGTATGTAAAACAAATACACTGTGTTTCCAATATGACAATTATTATTAGGTTTGGGATCATGCTACCGTTTCTTTTTTTTTTTGAGATAGGGTCTTTCTCCGTAGCCCAGGCTGGAGTACAGTGGTGCGATCTCAGCTCCCTGCAATCTCTGCCTTCTGGGCTCAAGTGATCCTCTCACGTCAGCCTCCTGAGTAGCTGGGACTCCAGGTGTGTACCACCACACCCAGCTAATTTTGTCTTTTATGTAGAGACGGGGTTTCACCATGTTGCCCAGGCTGGTCTCGAACTCCTGAGCTGAAGTGATCCACCTGCCTTGGCCTCCCAAAGTGTTGGGATTACAGGCGTGAGCCACCACACTCCCATTTCCCTTCTTAAAATTTCTTCTAGCTGGTGTGATACGCCTATAATCCTAGCTACTCAGGAGGCTGAGGCTGGAGGATCCCTTGAAGCTAGGAGTTCAAGACCAGCCTGGGTAACAGAGTAAGACCCCATTTCTTTCCTTTCTTTTCTTTTCTCTTTTCTTCTCACCCTTTCTTTCCTTTCCTTCCTTCCTTTCTTTCTTTTAATTGAGACAGAGTCTCACTCTGTCACACAGGCTGGAGTATGATGGCATGATCTTAGCTCACTGCAACCTCCACTTCCTGGGTTCAAGTGATTCTCCTGCCTCAGCCTCCCAAGTAGCTGAGATTATAGGTGCCCGCCATCACGCCCAGCTAATTTTTGTATTTTTAGTAGAGATGGGGTTTCACCATGCTGGTCAGGCTGGTCTCGAACTCCTTACCTTAGGTGGTCCACCTGCCTCGGCCTCCCAAAGTGCTGGGCTTACAGGCATTAGCCACTGTGCCCAGCTAATTTTTTGTATTTTTTTTTTTTTAGGAGACGGGGTTTCGCCATGTTGGCCAGGCTGGTCTTGAACTCTTGACCTCAAGTGATCCATCCACCTCGGCTTCCCAAAGTGCTGGGATTATAGGTGTGAGCCACCACTTCTGGCCAGAGACCCCATTTCCAAAAAAAGAAAAAAAATTTAATTAGGCATGGTCACATGTGCCTGTAGTCACAGCTACTTGCAAGGCTGAGCCAGGGGGATTGCTTGAGCCCAGGAGTTCAAGGCCAGCCTGGGCAACATAGTGAGACCATGTCTCTACAAAAATTTAAAAAATTAGCCAAGAGTGGTGGCGCATGTCTGTAGTTTCAGCTACTCAAAAGGCTAAGGCAGGAGAATCGCCCAGGAGGTCAAGGCCACAGTGAGCTATGATCGTGCCACTGCACTCCAGCCTGGGTGACAGAGCAAGATCTTGTCTCTAACACTAAAAACTTCTAGAGACCAAATTCCTTGATTAGGTCTCAAGGCCCCATGTGATCTGTCTCCTTCCCCTGCTTTCCCAGCCCATCTTTGCCCCTTCCCTCTAGCTCACTGGCATTCTCTGGGTTTCTGAACTAGCCAGGCTCATTCCTATCTCATGACTGAGGTACACTCTACCCTCCACCTGGAACAGGGGTTGGCAAACTATGGCCCACAGGTCGAATCCAGCCAGTCACTTGTATTTGTAAGTAAAGTTTTGTTGGAACACAGCCCGTTCATTTATATATTGTTTGTGGCTGCTTTCCCCCTATAACAGCAGAGCTAAGTTGAGTAATTGCAACAGACCATCTGGCCCACAAAGCCTAATGTATTTACTATCTGGCCCTTTGCAGAAAAAGTTGGCGGCCAAGTGCTGTGGCTCACACCTGTAATTCCAGCACTTTGGGAGGCTGAGGTGGGACGATCACTTGAGACCAGAAGTTCAAGACCAGCCTGGCCAACATGGCAAAACTCTGTCTCTACTAAAGGATACAAAAATCATCCAGGCATGGTGGCACATGCCTGTAATCCCAGCTACTCGGGAGGCTGAGGCACAAGAATCACTTGAACCTGGGAGATGAAGGCTGCAGTAAGCTGAGATCACACCACTGTATGCCAGCTTGGGCATAGACTAAGACTGTCTCAAAAAAAAAAAGTTTGCTACTCCGTAGCTTGGAAGGTTCTTCCTCACTGTACTTGCCTGGTTCACGCCCTCGCATTCTTCATATCTTGGCTTCAATGTCCCTGACCCTTTTGGTATAAGTTGAGTTCTCCTGTAACACTCCCTTATAGCACATTGTCCTTCTCAAAACTGTAATTAAATGAGTTTTTAATTCCTACCTTCCTTACTGTGAACTCCATGAGGCTGCAACCACATGGGCTTATTTATAAGACCTGGTACCTAGTAAGTACTTACAATACTTTGTGGAGTAAATGAATTAAAAAAAGAAAGAAAGAAAGAAAGAAAAGCTATTTAGGCCAGGCGCGATCCCGGCACTTTGGGAGGCCAAGGCGGGCAGATCACTTGGGGTCAGGAATTCAAGACCAGCCTGGCCAACATGGTGAAACCTCATCTCTACTAAAAATAAAAAAATTAGTTGGGCATTGTGGCAAGCACCTGTAGTCCCAGCGACTCGGGAGGCTGAACCAGAATTGCTTGAACCCAGGATGTAGACAATGAAATAAATAGAGGTTCCTCTTCAAAGGGACTTTCCTCCCAGTCTAATTCAGAATAGGTAGTAACCTCTCTTAGAACCAAAATTTACTCAAAGACCTGTGCTAATATTCTTCAATTCAGCTAGCTATAATAAAGAAATCAATAGGCCAGTCGCCGTGGCTCACGCCTGTAATCTCAGCATTTTGGGAGGCCAAGGCGGGTGGATCACGAGGTCAGGAGATCGAGACCATCCTGGCTAATATGGTGAAACCCCGTCTCTACTAAAAATAAAAATAAAATAAAAATAAAAAAAATTAGCCAGGCATGGTGGCAGGCACCTGTAGTTGCAGCTACTCGGGAGGCTGAGGCAGGAGAATGGCATTAACCCGGGAAGCAGAGCTTGCAGTGAACCGATATCATGCCACTGTACTCCAGCCTGGGTGACAGAGCAACAGTCCATCTCAAAAAAAAAAAAAAAATAAAAAAACAAAAGAAATCAATATACTCTGTTCTTAGCTCCCACATTTTAGCTTAGATATTTGCCCTGGCATACCTGAACCAGTCTGAGCAAGCATTAGGTGATAGCCTACTCGTCTTCCTTATTTGGAGGTGTTTTTCCCTCTCTCAGCATTCCAGAAGTTACTTCCTCTCTTCCTTTGTTCCCCTCTGCTTTTGCCTCTTTTGGGAAGTTCTAAGTTGCTAGCCAATCGGGTTGAGTACAGAATGTGAGGTCCCGTTCCAGGCAATGGAAACTGGACACAGCAGAGGGTGGATGCGTCAGGTTATAAATGACCCTGTCTCTTTTGTTCACGTGTGCTCTCGTGGGAAGACTGCTAGTGAGTGGCACCCTTTCTGCAGAAAGTAAACTAGCCTTGCTGAGAGATCCTTTGTCTCAGTGTTGATTTTGGTGACACCAAGTACGCATTCCCAACACAGGAGGCGGAGGTTGCAGTGAACCAAGATGTTGCCACTGCACTTTAGCCTGGGTGACACAGCAAGACTCCATCTTTAAAAAAAAAAAAAAAAAAAAAAATCATGGGGGAGGCCGGGCACAGTGGCTCATGCCTGTAACCCCAGCACTTTGGGAGGCCAAGGCAGAAGGATCTCTTGAACCCAGAATTTCGAGACCAACCTGGGCAACGTAGCAAGAGCCCATCCTTACAAACAATCAAAAAATTAGCCAGCCATGGTGACACACACCTGTAGTCCCAGCTACTTGGGAGGGTGAGATGGGAGGATTGCTTGAGCCTGAAAGATGGAGGCTGCAGTGTGCTGTGATCATGCCACTGCACTCTAGCCTGGGCGACAGAGTGAGACCCTGTATCAAAAAATCAGTCAATCAATTGGCCAGGCGCAGTGGCCAGCACTTTGGGAGGCCGAGGCAGGAGGATCACTTGAGGTCAGGAATTCTAGACCAGCCTGGCCAACATGGCGAAAACCCCTCTCTACTAAAAATACAAAAATTAGCTGGGCGTGGTTGCGTTATGTCTGTAATCTCAGCTACTTGGGAGGCTGAGGTGGGAGAATCACTTGAACCTAGAAGGCAGAGGTTGCAGTGAGTCGAGATCATGCCACTGCACTCTGCCCTGGACAAAGAGCGAGACTACATCTTAAAAAAAAAAAAAAAATCAATCATTGAGGAAAAACCCAACCAACAAAAAAGATTTGTGTCACTCCTTCAGTAATTTCAGCAGTACTATGAAACAATACCTCTGCATTCCTGTTCTTCATTCTCTCCGCCAATTCATTTTCAAGAGTATCGATGATTTGTTGGTTATTACTATTCTGTCTATTGATATCCTGTATGAACTGGGCCTTATGCCTCGCTTCCATGGGACTAGTGACTAGTTTTTCAAATAGGAAACCACGAAGCTCTATTAGGCTGTCAATAAAATTCTGGGCTTCTGCACTTCTACTCTGCGTCTGCATCTGCAGGAGCCTAGCAGCCTGTGGGTTGCTGAGCAAGAGTCTCAGGACATTCTTGGTGGAGTCTTTGATCTGCTGCGTAAGTGGTGAGAGGCTGGATTTCTGCAGCTCTATGGAAAGGAGGCGGTCTCTGAGCCACCCTTCCTCCTCAGCCTCTTCCTGCTCCTGCAATTGCCTTTCTTTCTCCTTCAGGCACCTGACGTTTTCCAGGAGGACCTGGCAGAGATCCTCGTGCTCTCTCACTGCCCTCATGATGTCCTCCCCCAGCACCCCCTCCACATCCTCTCTGTTGGATGCCACATATGACAGCAGGGTCACCAGCTCCACCTTGTTGATCGCCTCATCCAGGATGGACATGATCCTTTTGGCCTCAATGGTGGTGAGTTTGGTCCTAGAGGGAACCAAGGGTTTTAGTGGGTCAGCTGGCCTTTTAGATGGGTCTGTCTTTGGCCCTATTCTGGTGATGGCAGGGGCCTGATACAAAGGGGCCATGGCAAGAATGTCTAAAGCCATCTTGTGAGCAGCCCTCTGTGCCTCTGTAGGTCCGCAGAGATGGTAGACTACTTGGGTCTCATGCTTTTATTGTCTCTGGCCAACCTGCAAAAGGAAGAGGTAGGTGTGAGTGTAGCTGTGCTGACATCTGTGTGGTTAGTGTGGCTGCAGAAACCACAACTGTTGACATTAAGAGTTCATCTTAGGTCCTCTGTCGCTTTTACACAGAACCTTTCTCTGGAAGCAGTTTTCAGCTTTGTGAGGGTGTTAGGGCCACAAGGGCAGGAAGACCAAGCCTGGAGGCGTCTCAGGCACATGTGTCAGGCAGAGACTAGCCAGGAAGACAGATGCCATTCTAAGGATTTAAAACCAGAGACTGGTTACCTCAGTGATGGGAGAGTTGAGAGGCCAACCAGGGGAAGACAAAGCCATCCCACAATTGTCAATGGCAGGAAGCCACCACATGAAGAGGTGGTGAGCCTGGGGCCCAGGGTCACCCAGGGGAAGCTTGAACTACAGCCATCAGTTCCCAGAGGAGCTAGAGACATTGCCGGAAATGCAGGTGAAAGAACGGTGGCAGTGGGGGAGGAGAAATACCCTGGTTTCTCTCTTTTTACTGCCCTTGGCCAAAACCAGCAGGAAACCAACTGACAAGGGAGCCTGGGCAATGGAACCGCAGGCATCAGCCTAAGTCTGAGCAGGACAGGGACAGGGACAGGGCAGACAGTGGTTAAGACTAACAGGACTAGGAATGGCACATTTTCACTGATTTTAAAGTTTTTTTTTTTTTTTTTTTTTTTGGTTTTTTTGAGACAGAGTCTTGCTCTGTCGCCCAGGCTGCAGTACAGTGGCACGATCTCGGCTCACTGCAACCTCCGCCTCCTGGGCTCAAATGATTCTCCTGCCTCAGCCTCCTGAGCAGCTGAGACTACAGGCGCACACCACCACGCCTGGCTAATTTTTGTATTTTTAGTAGAGACAGGGTTTTGCAATGTTGGCCAGGTTGGTCTCAAACTCCTGACCTCAGGTGATTCACCTGCCTTTGCCTCCCAAAGTGCTGAGATTACAGGCCTGAGCCACCACGCCCGGCCATTTTTAAGTACTGATTTTAAAAATTGGTGGCATGGATGGTGGTGAAATACAACTTTGAAATACAATTTAAAAAACCGTTTCACTAAATGCGATGTTGCATTCTGAATTGGATTCTGGAGTGGAAAAAGGACATTAGTGGAACTGGAGAAATCCAAATCCAAATCCAAATCTAGTCTAAAGTTTAGTTAATAGCATTGTACCAACATTAATTTTGTAGGCACTCTGTTACCCTGGCTGGAGTGTAGTGGTGTGACCATGGCTCACTCCAGCCTCAACCTACTGTGCTCAAGTGGTCCTCCTGTCTCAGCCTCTCAAGTAGCTAGGACTACAGGTACTCGATGCCAGGCTAATTTTTTAACTTTTTGTAGGGATGAGCTCCACTATGTTGCCCAGGCTGATCTTGAACTCCTAGGCTCAAGCAATCCTCCTACCTTAGCCTCCTAGTGTTGGGAATACAGACATGAGCCACCGTGACGGGCCTAATTTTGTGGTTTTCACAAACACATCAAGTTTATCTAAGATGTTAACATTAGGGGGAGCTGAATGGAGGGCATACAGGAACTCTCTGTACTATCTTTGCAACTTTTCTATAAATCTACATTTATTACAGAGTAAAAAGCTTAGCTAAAAGACTGTTTCAGGCCAGGCCTGGTAGCTCACACCTGTAATCACAGCACTTTGGGAGGCCAAGGCAGGCGTGTTACCTGAGGTCAGGAGTTCAAGACAAGCCTGGCCAACATGGCGAAACCCCGTCTCTACTGAAAATACAAGAGAATGCCAGGCATGGTGGTGCGTGCCTGTTACTTGGGTTAATCCCAGTTACTTGGGAAGCTGAGGCATGAGAATCTCTTGAACCCAGGAGGTGGAAGTTGCAGTAAGCCAAGTTTGCATCACTGTACTCCAGCTTGGGCAACAGAATAAGACTCTGTTTCAAAAGATAGATAGATAAGTAAATAAATAACTGTTTCAGAAAAATCTGTAGGGCAGAGATCAGTAATTTATATTGCTTTCATAGTACCATGGCTAAAAGTACTAGCTTTGCACAGCCCCGCTTGGGTTCAAATCCTTGCTGGGGGTCTCTGGGCTGCTCATTTAATCTTCCAGAGCTTGGGCTTCCTCAGCTGTAAAACAGGAGTCCTCAGGATCAATGAGAAGCTTCCAGCACAGGGCCTGCATTCTGTGAAAGTTCAGTAAATAACTAATAGCATTAACACAGGAAAACGAGAATCCCAAGCCCAGGACTTTAGTGATTTCTGATGCAACTATCAAACGAACACCTGCTGCCTTGGCCAGGCACAGGGGCTCATGCCTGTAATCCTAGCACTTTGAGAGGCTGAGGTGGGAGGATCGCTTGAGCCCAGAAGTTCAAGACCAGCCTGGGAAACATAGCAAGGCCTCATCTCTTAAAAAAAAAAAAAAAAAAAAAAAGAGAACACCTACTGCCCAGGATGTCTGTCCACCCGCCAACACCATGTCTCAGATGGACACCCACCATAACATCCCCATCCCTCACCATGATTCTTCTGCTTCTCTTCCCCCTTATCCTGTTTGTTCTCCAGGTTAAGTATCAGCATATGACATCCCTATATACACCTGTTTATTTGTTTATTGTCTGTCTTTCCCCCCTCTCCTAAGAAGTAAAGCACCAATGAAAGCTGTAAGTTACTGCTTACAGGTTACCTGTGCCACTTTTATTTTCATATTGTCTGTAGATGTGAGAAATGTTTTGAAGAAAGAATCATTAGGACTTGATGAGTGAAAGAGTTTTGAGTTTGGGTGACTGGTAGAGAAAGATGGGGCCCTTAAGAAACTATGGCAGAAATTGGGAGAGGAAGTTTGGAGGGGAGAACAATGAGCTCACTTTTAAACTCATTGAGCTCTAGTTGCCGTACTGCAGTGGACAATGGTGTCTTGGCCTTCCCATGATCCATTTCCTCTTTTTTTTTTTTTTTTTTTTTTTGACACAGGGTCTCACTCTGTCACCCAGGCTGGAGTGCAGTGGCACGATCATGGCTCACTGCAACTTCGACTTCCTGGGCTCAAACAGTCCTCCTGCCTCATGCTCCCGAGTAGCTGGTACTATAGGCACGTGCCACCATGCCCAGCTAATTATTGTATTTTTATTTTTGTAGAGATAGGGTCTCGCTGTGTTGCCCAGGAGAAGGAAGTGACACTTGAAGCCACAAAGATATCTTCAACTCACCAAACCAAAGAGCACACCAAGAGAATGGCAGGGAATCAAAGAAACACCTAAAGTGACTAAGAACGAAAAAGAAAGGCAGGCCAGATCAGGTGCTAAGGATGTTTAGTTCCTTGGCAAGGCAGAATGGATTCAAAATCAGTCCAGGTGTCATGGTTCATGCCTGTAATCCCAACACTTTGGGAGACTGAGGCAGGAGGATTGCTTGAGCACAGGAGTTTGAGGCTGCAGTGAGCTATGATCAGGCCACTACACTTCAGCCTGAGCAACAGAGTGAGGCCGTCTCTTAAAAAAAAAACAAAAACAAAAAAAAACAAAAAAACAAAACAAAACAAAACAAAACAACCAGAAGCCCCTTTGGGAGCAGAGGACTGAGGATTATCTTCAGTCACTTTGGTTCACACACACTTCCTGTTCCCTAATGAATCTCATGAGATCCTTTGAGGCTTTTCCTGAAGACAAAGTTTTAGGAGGCTGGGCATGGTGGTCACACCTGTAATCTCAGTACTTTGGGAGGCCAAGGAGGGAAGATTGCTTTAGCCCAGGAGTTCAAGATTAGCCTGGGCAACAAAATGAGACCTCTACAAAAAGTTAAAAAAAAAAAAAAAAAAAATTAGGCCGTCACAGTGGCAGGTACCTGTAGTCTCCGCTATTTGAGGAGCTGAGGCAGGAGGACTGCTTGAGCCGGGGAGGTTGAGACTGCAGTGAGCCATGATCGCACCACTGCACTCCAGCCTGGGTGACAGAGCAAGACTCTATCTCTCCTCTTTTTTTTTTTTTAGCCAGAGTTTTGCTCTTGTCGCCCAGGCTGGAGTGCAATGGTGTGATGTTGGCTCACTGCAACCTCTGCCTCCCAGGTACAAGCAGTCTCCTGTCTCAGCCTCCCCAGTAGCTGGGACTACAGGCATGTGCCACCATGCTAGCCCAATTTTGTATTTTTAGTAGAGGCAGGGTTTCAGCATGTTGACCAGGCTGGTCTCGAACTCCTCAGGTGATATGCCCACCTCAGCCTCCCAAAGTGGTGGGATTACAGGTGTGAGCCACTGCGCCAGGCCTAGATCCTATCTTATAAGTGAAAAAAAAGTTTTAGGGACAGCCATGGAGCTTTATCAGCCTCTCCGAGGATGAAGGATCTTTGCTCATGGCCACAGGATGAATGTGAACAAGGTAGTTAATGAATGCAGTCCTCTCCATTGTAACCCAAAGCTCTCAGGCATAAATCAAAACGCCTGAATTCTTCAGAGAATGCGGCTGGAAATGCAACGTTATATGAAATGTTTCCAATTTGCTTTCAGCCAAATTACCTCTTTTGCTTTAAAGGGCAAACTTGTTTTCTTTGATTATGATGACACCCATCAGTTCTTGACAGCTCATTTTCGTGAACAAGAAAAAGCCCGTGGAACTAGGATTGAGGGGAAATGCATCTGACTCTGATGACAAAAATGACTGGAGAATCTCTTTTCCTTGAATCCTAATATGATCATTTCATGTCCTTTTTAATGCCACTAACCTTAATATTTAAATCATTTCCAACTTAAGCATCTCCTTTTAAAATTCCTGCCCTGAGAGTGAAGCAAATTGTTAATGGATGGGAAACTTTAATTGGATATTCCCTTTATTTGTCATTAATTCTGCTGATGAACTTTATAAATGGAAATATATCTTTATCATGCAAATTATACCTCATCTTCA
The DNA here is from genome assembly GCF_008728515.1 of Papio anubis. NCBI lineage: Eukaryota > Metazoa > Chordata > Mammalia > Primates > Cercopithecidae > Papio > Papio anubis. The sequence goes on from NC_044984.1 coordinate 107,526,048, forward strand.
TTCAAACAGGCTTGTTGGATATTTTATTACTTTCACTCTTAGAATATTTTGAGGAAAAAAAAGATTTGAACTAAATTATATATTTCTCCCCCTGGAGAGAAGGAAAAAACCCAACACTTACAACTACCCTACAAATCCAAACGGGCACGTGGAAAAGTCAGAAGGTGTTAAAAAAAAAAAAAAAAAAAAAAAAAAAAAAAAAAAACCCGAAACAACTGGAGTGTGGAAGATGGATTTCTCTCTCTCTTTTTAAATTTACTCTTAATTTAGATTCTGGGGTACATGTGCAGGTTTGTTATACAGGTAAATTACACGTCATGGGGGTTTGGTGTACAGATTATTTCATCACCCAGGTAATAAGCACAATACCTGATAGGTAGTTTTTCCATCCTCATCCGGATCTCATTTTAAGGAATACCATTTTAACATTAGCTAAGTAAGTTCTTGAGAAGTTACTGTGTAGCAGACACTGTTCTGAATGCTATATACGAACTAATTCCTTTAATCCTTGCAAGAACCCTATGAGGTAGGTGCTATTACCTCTATTTCACAGATGAAGAAAGGGAGACAGAGAGAGGTTAGATGATTCTAGTTAGTTTACAGCTAGGAAGTGACAGAGCCAGCACTCCATCAGCAGTAGTCTGTCCAGTCTCTTGATTTTAAGATTGACTTCTGGCCAGGCGCAGTGGCTCACGCCTGTAATGCCACCACTTTGGGAGGCTAAGACAGGTTGATCACTTGAGGTCAGGAGTTTGAGACCAGCCTGGCCAACATAGTGAAACCCTATCCCTACTAAAAATACAAAAATTAGCTGGGTGTGGTGGTGGGCACCTATGGAGGCTGAGGCGGAAGAATTGCTTGAACCTGGGAGACGGAGGTTGCAGTGAGCCAATATCGCACCACTGCACTACAGCCTGGGTGACACAGTGAGATTGCGTCTCAAAAAAAAAACAAAAAACAAAAACAAAAAAAACAAGGTCTTGCTATGTTGCCCAGGCTGGTCTTGAACTCCTGGGCTCAAGAGGAATTTTCTTTTTAGCCTCAGAAAGATCTCACTACCCTCCAAACCTCTAGCTTTCTTCCGAACTCTGTATGTTTTATCTGAGTCTTTCAAGTCTAGAGAGGGGGAAAGAGAGGGGCTAGAAAGAGGCAATAGATTCATGATGAAACCTGCTATCTGAAGCAACTACTTCACAGTAGGTGCTCAATAAAGAAATCACTGTTGCAGTTGGGCTCGGTGGCTCACACCTGTAATTCCAGCACTTTGGCAGGCCGAGGCAGGTGGATTACCTGAGGTCAGGAGTTTGAGATCAGCCTGGGCAATATGGTGAAACTCCGTCTCTACTAAAAATACAAAAATTAGCCGGGTGTGGTAAAACATGCCTTTAATCCCACCTACTTGGGAGGCTGAGGCAGGTGAATCACTTGAACCGGGGAGATGGAGGTTGCAGTGAGCTGAGATCGCACCACTGTACACTCCAGCCTGGGTGATAGCGTGAGACTCCGTCTCAAAAAAAAAAAAAAAAAAAAGAAAAAATCACTGTTGAATAAATGAGATGGCAAACCCAGATTTACCAATAGGCCTGTCTCCTCACTGGGAGATGCTGGCATAATAGGATAATGTTGTTTTGGCAAATATATATGTCCTGGATTGGAGTCAGAAAAGAGAGTCATTTTTTTTTTTTTTTTTTTTTTTTGAGGCCGGTCACAAGCTCTGTCGCCCAGGCTGGGGAGGCTCTGATGGCAATCTCCGCTCACTGCAAGCTCTGCCTCCAGTTCCGCCATCCTCCTCTCAGCCTCCCGAGTGCCCCTAAGGACTACGAAGCCGCCGCCCACCCGCCTGGCTAATTTTTTATGACTGTAGTAGAGCCAGAGATTTCACCATGTTAGCCAGGATGGTCTCGATCTCCTGACCTCATGATCCCCAGCCTAGGCCTCCCAAAGTGCTGGGATTACAGGCGTGAGCCACTGCGCCTGGCCGAGAGTCATATTTTCATGATAAAACTGTAGGCCAAGAATTGGCCTATGAATTGTTTTGCATCCCTTTACTCAGGGCTTGAAATTTTTTAAATAAAAGATTTAAATGTAATTAAGTTTTTACTTTTTCATAGTTGAGTAGTTTCTTTTTTTGTCTTTCTGTGACTAGTTTTGAACTATTACCCAATCCTCCTCTCTCGTTCTTTTTGAGAACCTGTGTTTTACGGTTTATAATTGGTCTGTAAAAGATTCCCAGGCTAGGGCTGCAGCAGTGAAAGCTGGAGGTATTGACAGATGGGACCCTGTTTGTAATGCTGCCTGGGTGGCTGTAGGCTCTAGGATTATCTGGTGCTTTGGAGACAGAGGACACGGGATAGTGACTCAGGTTGGGAGGGAATGTGCCCCCCTCCCCGGACAGATTTCTATGTTGCTGGTTATGATGAAATACTTTCCACTGGCCACAAGCTATAGAGACTTGGGCAAGTCCTCTTGATCCTCTGGGCTTTCATTTCCTCATTACTGAAGTGGAAACTAAAAACACATCTGGAATGCAATTCCAGTGTCTCACCACTTCCTGGCTGTGTGGCTTTGGGTAAGTCGATTAACCTCTCCAAGCTTTGGTGTTCTACCTGTGAAATGGGGACACAGCACTGTTGTGGGAATGAAATGAAATCCTTGCTCAAAAGTGTTACGCTTTTATGACTCTTAGTACTACTTCAAAAATTATATGTTAATATCAACACTTTAATATTTCCTAAAATAGATGTACCTTTCAACAAAATAATATGGTATATGTTTTTGTCAAAGGCTTTATAAAGAGCCAAAACAGAGGCAGTTTTTACTCCTTTTTACTATTTTGTTTTTAATTTTGCTGGTTTCTACATTATTCATGTTCTCCTGTTAGTGACTGAAGAAGACCGAGCTCCCTTAAATCACTCCCTATTGTCCAGTCTCCCCTCCTTATCAATCAGTTCATCAGGAATTTTAATTCCTCTTTTGGTTACAGTGTCACTTTAGAAATGCTTATTTCTGGTTATATCTAACTGTAGACAGTATCACTTCGGCAGTTTCAGACAGAAGGATTTCCTAGTAGTGAATTTAGATTATTCTACCATCAACTTCTCCAACTTGAAAAAAATATTTAACTACTACACACCTATTAGAATGGCCAAAATCTAGAACACCGACAACTCCAAATGCTGGTGAGGATGTGAAGCAGAAAACTCTGTCATTGTTGGTGGGAATGCAACATGGTGCAGCCACTTTGGAAGACGGTTGTTTTCTTACAAATTTAAACCTGCTCTTACTGTACGATCCAGTAATCACACTCCTTGGTGTTTACCCAAAGGAGTTGAAAATGCATGTCCACACAAAAACCTGCACACAAAAAAAGCTTATGGATATTTATAGCAGCTTCATTCACAACTGCCAAAATTTGGGAGCAACCAAGATGTCCTTCAGGAGCTGAATAGCTAAATAAACAGTAGTGCACCCAGACAATGGAATACAGGATTATTCAGCGTTAAAAAGAAATGAGCTGTCAAGCCATGAAAAGACATGAAAGAAACTTAAATGCATATCACTAAGTGAAAGAAGCCAATCTGAAGAAGCTGCATATGGTATCACTCTAACTATATGACATTCTGGCAAAGGCAAAACTATGGAGACAGTAAAAAGATCAGTGTTGTCTAAGGGCTGGGGGAAGGGAGGGATGAATAGGCAGAATAGGGAGGATTTTTAGGGAAGTGAAAATACTATGTACCTTACTACAATGATGGATACCATCGTTATACATTTATCCAAATTCACAGAATGTACAACACCAAGTGTGAACCCTTATCCGTTATGTAAACTATGGAATTTGGATGCTGCTGCTGATGTGTCAATGTAGGTTCATCAGCTGTAACAAATGCACCTCCCTGGTGGGGGAGGTTGATGGTGGTGCAGGCTGTTCATATGGAATAGGGAGTATATGGGAACTCTCTCTACCTTTCTGTCAATTTTGCTGTGTATCTAAAACTGCTTAAAAAATAATATCTTAAGGTTGCAACCCTTTATGGGGCAGTGAAATCAATTTGCCGACTGGGACTAGTGTTAAAAATAAATGAAACAGGGTCAGGCACGGTGGCTCACGCCTGTAATCCCAGCACTTTGGGAGGCCGAGGCGGGTGGATCACCTGAGGTCAAGAGTTCGAGACCAGGCCAGGCGCAGTGGCTCACGCCTGTAATCCCAGCACTTTGGGAGGCCGAGACGGGAGGATCACGAGGTCAGGAGATTGAGACCATCCTGGCTAACACGGTGAAACCCCATCTCTACTAAAAATACAAAAAATTATCCGGGTGCGGTGGCGGGCGCCTGTAGTCCCAGCTACACGGGAGGCTGAGGCAGGAGAATGGCGTGAACCTGGGAGGTGGAGCTTGCAGTGAGCCAAGATTGCGCCATTGCACTCCAGCCTGGGCGACAGAGCAAGACTCCGTCTCAAAAAAAAAAAAAAAAAAAAAAAGAGTTCGAGACCAAGCCTGGCCAACATGGTGAAACCCCGTCTCTACTAAAAATACAAAAATTAGCAGCGCATGATGGCGGGCACCTGTAATCCCAGCTACCTGGTAGGCTGAGGCAGGAGAATTGCTTGGACCCGAGAGGCGTAGGTTGCAGTCAGCTGAGATTGAACCACTGCATTCCAGCCTGGGCAACAGAGAGGGGCTCTGTCTCAAAAACAAAACAAACAAAAAACAGCCTATCTCAAACCCCTCCTGCTCTCAGGCACTAACGTATAATGTTACTTTATGTCAGAAACCAACCCCCCATGAACAATTTCTCCCTGGATTAACAATTTCTCATTCTTTAGGTCTTAGCTCAACGGCTACCCCTTCTCAGACAGGAACACACAGCACTTTACAACCTGTGGAAACTCTCTCACCTTTCCTGCATGGTACTAACCACGCGTGTATTTTTTTTTTTACAGCTCTATTGAGGTGTAATTTACATTACCATAAAATTCACCCATTGTAAGTGTAAAACTCAATGACTATTTTTGTAAATGTATCTAAAGTTGCCACATCAGTTTTAGATACAATCCTGTTTTAGAACATTTCTATCACTCCCCCAAATTCCCATGAGCTAATCTGCAAACGATCTCTGTTTCTACTCACGTTTTTTTGTTGTAGTTGTTTTGTTTTTGAGACTGAGTCTCGCTCTGTTGCCCAGGCTGGAGTACAGTGGTGTGATCTCGGCTCACTGCAACCTCCACCTTCCAGATTCAAGCAATTCTCGTGCCACTGCACTCCAACCTGGGCAACAACACAAAACTCCATCTCAAAAAAAAAGAAAAGAAAAATCGTAAAGCTCAGATCAAAATAATGAAATACTCATTTGCTTTTTTTTTTGAGACAGAGTCTCACTCTATTGCCCAGGCTGGAGTGCAGTGGCATGATCTCGGCTCACTGCAACCTCCGCCTCCTAGGTTCAAGTAATTCTCCTGCCTCAGCCTCCCAAGTAGCTGGGAATACAGGGGCCCGCCAGCATGCCCTGCTAATTTTTGTATTTTTAGTAGAGATGGGGTTTTGCTATGTTGGCCAGGCTGGTCTCGAACTCCTGACCTCAGGTGATCCACCTGCCTGTGCCTCCCACAGTGCTGGGATTACAGGCATGAGCCACTGTGCCTGGCCTATGTTTAACTTTTTAAAAAACTGCCAACTATATTTCAGATTGGTGGTACCAATTGGTATTCTGCTGTACCTACCAGCAATATATGAAAGCTAGTTTGTTTATTTATCTACATGATGATATTTGGGATTGTCTTTTTGATTTTTAAATGTCTACTCAACTCTTTTGCCCATTAAAAAAATTGAGTTGTCCTCTTGAGTTATAAGAGTTATTTTTATTTTCTACATACAAGTCTATTATAAGACACATGATTTGCAAATATTTCCTCCATGTCTGTGCCTGTGGCTGATCTTTTCATTTTCTTATGAAAATATCTTTTGAATCTCAAAGTTTTTCTTTTTTATATATTTTTTTGAGACAGGGTTTTTCACTCTGTGGCCCAGGCTGGAGTGCAGCAGTGCAATCATGGCTCACTGCAACCTCCGCCTCTTGGGTTCAAGCGATTCTTCCACCTCAGCCTTATTTATTTATTTATTTATTTATTTATTGAGATGGAGCCTCGCTCTATCACCCCGGCGGGAGTGCAGTGGCACCATCTCGGCTCACTGCAACCTCCACCACCCGGGTTCAAGAAATTCTCCTGCCTCAGCCTCCCGAGTAGCTGGGATCACAGGCATGCACCAGCATGCCCAGCTAATTTTTGTATTTTTAGTAGAGACAGGGTTTCACCATGTTGGCCAGGCTGGTCTCAAACTCCTGGCCTCAGGTGATCCGCTGCTCGGCCTCCCAAATTGCTGGGATTGCAGGTTGAGCCACTGTGCCCAGCCCTCAGCCTCATTTAATCATCACAAGAAACTCTCTATCTTCAGTAGGTACAAAGAGATTACATTTTAAGGACGGAGATGGGAAATAAATTCCAAAGTTAGGACAAAGGCAAAAGTGGTATAATAAAAATTACCTAATTTATTTATTTATTTGGGACAGAGTCCTGCTCTGTTGCCGAGGATGGAGTGCAATGGCGCGATCTTGGCTTACTGCAACCTCGGTCTCCCGGGTTCAAGTGATTCTCGTGCCTTAGCCTCCCGAGTAGCTGGGATTACAGGTGCACCACCATGCCCAGCTAATTTTTGTATTTTCAGTAGAGATGAGGTTTCACTATATTGGCCAGGCTGGTCTAGAACTCCTGACCTTTAGTGATCTGCCCGCCTTGGCCTCCCAAAGTACTGGGATTACAGGCGTGAGTCACCGCGCTAGGCAAAAACAACAACAACAACAACAAAAACAAACAAACAAAAACTACCTAATTTAAACACTTAAGTGAGATGGCCCGCTCACCGAGGAACGTATGGTCGTTGGGTGGAATGGGAGGGGACTTATAAACCCCCCTCCCACCCACAGCTCCCATGTTTGACTTGAAATAAGTTAACTACGATGTGACTCTGCTTGACTGGTGTCCTCGTCGTTTTAGGGATGAGGGAGTGGGGCCATGAAGTGGGCAGGTAGAAGGGGAAGAATGGAGGCCGGCTCCCTGCAGGCTGTGGAGCGAGAGGTCCAGACTGAGGCAGGGGCTGAGGGACGGGGTCCTGAAGCTGAGACGGGATCGCAGCGGGGGCTACCAATTTCTCAGGGAGCCAAAGGACATCGGGCTGAACCCCATTCCACATCTCCCCCGATCCGCGACCCTTTCCCACCTGGTTACTCACCCGCTCTGACGGCTCCAGGTTTCCCTAGCCACAGTTACCGCCGCGGTCCCAGCGTTGCGAGGTTACCCGCCAATCTCAGAAGGCGGGACTCTGTGTCTGACTGACCTTTCTTTTCACCATTCAATTTCTTGTTCCGCTCAATTGTCCCCACCTCCTGAAGTCTGACCAATCAGAAGTACCGCCATTTTGACCTTGCACCAATGGAAAGACTTGGGGCTCCCTCTGGGTTGGACTCAACGATTAAGGCGGGGAAGATGGGAGGAGAAAGGGGCGTGGATTCTTCGTCCCGCCCCTTCTTAAGGAGGCGGGCAGGGAGTACTGCCTCTGCTGCGGGCGAGACCTGCGGAAAGACGTGAGAATTGACCAATCAGAGCTCATCATGGTAGCCCAGTTAGCCAGTAGGACGCTGTGAAGGGGAAATGGGGCGGGGCCAGCGGGGTTGAGAGGACGGTAGGCGGTGGATGGGAGAGCTGGCGCAGCTACCCTGGTGGCGGTGGCTGAAGTGGCGGCGGCTGCGGCGGCTGCAACAGCTGCGGGCTCGGGGTTTTGGCGGCGGCGCCGGCGGGCTGGGCTGCGTGGTGCGGACCCCGGCGCGCGGTCCGGGTTGCTGGGGCGGCGCGTGTAAGAATCCGAGGGATGCGAGGACTTGGCCAGAGGGAGAGGGCAGGGATCAGGGTCAGAGGGCGCGGAGTAAGGGGTTGCGGCGCGGCAGTCTGGTGTGGGAGGTGGGCTGAATGGGCCCAGAGAGGGCGCGGGGAAGTCTCCGCCGCGCTTCTCTCCGTCCAGCCCGGGCCGGGGCTTTGCACCCTCTCTCCTTGCCCCCGACTTCTTGGGGCGACCCTCACGTGGGCGCCCAGCCAGGGGCTGGGAGCACGCGGAGCTGGAGCCAGCGCTCCTGCCTCCTTCTTGCTCCCTCCCTCGCTCTTCTCCCTGGCGCCCTCAGGTGACCCCGCAGGAGTCTCGTGCCCGGGTCAGGCTGCCCGAGCGGACAGCGGCATGGCAGCTGGCCCTCTTCCCCTAGGCCCTTTCCCCAGGGCTGGCCATTTGGGTCCTCTGTAGAGGCAGAAGCAAAGCCCGCGGAGGGAACACTGGACCAGGACTCAGGAGTCCCGGGTTCTAGCCCCGCTCCTGCACTGTGTGACCTTGGGCAAGTCTCTTCCCCTCTCTGGACCTCATTTTTGTCTCGCTGGACAAATGACGTGTTTGAATTCAAATCAGGGTACTGGTTCTAGTCGTAGGTGTATATAGGGTCATGGTTAAGCAGGAAGGTTCCCTGATTCAGACTACCTGGGTTGAAACTTATAAGAGACAAGTTAACCACACCAAGATTCAATTTCCTCATTCGTAAAGTGGGGATATTAGCTAAGATAGGATTTTTCAACAGCAGCTCAATTGACATTTTGAGCCACATAATCCCCCGACTCCACCCACCAGCAATCCCCTCACTCCCAAGTTGTGACAAAGATGTCTCCAGACATTCCTGATGTCCCCGTGGGGGCAAAAATCACCCCAGTTGAAAGCCAATGGGCAAAGACAATACAGGCAGGCAAGCAGTCATGTATTAAACAGTTAAACAACCGTGTCCAAGCGTTTGAATGCGAGGACTTTAATCTGTGGTGGCAGATATGAAAATTATGCATGAACCGCCCCCCCGCCTCTTTTTTTTTTTTTTTTTTTAGCCCATCATTAATGTTAGTATATTTTATGTGTGGCGCACGACAGTTCTTCCAGCGTGGCCCAGGGAAGCCAAAATGTTGGACAGCCATGAGTTAAAACATAGAAACCACTAGCCATTATGATAATGGTAACATTAAGAAACCTATTCTCTGTGAGTTAATAAATTCTCCTGCCTTCAAAGTAAATATGGGAGATAATTGTCAAAGCTGAGTAATGGATACAAGGAAGTCCACATATATATTCTCTGCACTTTTGAGTATGTTTGAAAATGTCTGTGGTAAAAAGTTAAACCAAAACGACAATACAACCATAATTCTTAAGACTGCCAAATAGTAGTGTCTCATCTGGGATTTCCTCTTCTGCCTCTCCACTGCTGAGATTTAAAAGCAAAATAAACCCCCAGATCTGGAGGAAACTTAAAAAAAAAATCTCACAGGAAGTGTGCTGGGCAGAGAGCTACGGGCTTAGCGGCAAGCAGAACGGTGTTTACTTTCGCTGCCTTGTTTCAAAAAGTTGTACCGTTCCCTGTGGATGCACGCGGATTTGCTCAGAGTTGTTCCAGTGATTCGAGGAAGAAGTCAGTCGCTCAGTTGCCATTGACTAGGTCAGTTAGGAGGCAAAATGGGTTGATCCCAGAGCCCACTGCTTGAGGAAGGAACTTGCTGCTGTTTGCAAGTTCAAAGGTCTGCTGTCAGATCTGCTGAGTGTTTTTTTTTTGTTTGTTTTTTTGGTCCGTCTCAGCGGAAACAGGAATGTGCATAAATAGGAGCTGTAACAGGCTAGCTTGGAGTGTTTTACTTATTTAGTTATTTTTAAATTTTTAGTTTATTTATTTTTTGAGATGAATTCTCGCTCTGTCGCCCAGGCTGGAGTGTAGTGGCATGATCTCAGCTCACTGCAACCTCTGCCTCCTGGGTTCAAGTGATTCTCCTGTCTCAGGCTCCCCAGTAGCTGGGATTACAGGCATGAACCACCCCAACTGGCTATTTTTTATATTTTTAGTAGAGACCAGGTTTCACCATGTTGGCCAGGCTGGTCTCGAATTCCTGACCTCAAGTGATCCACCTGCCTCGGCCTCTCAAAGTGCTGGGATTACAGGCATGAGCCACTGCACCCAGCTGCTCTGAGTGTTTTAAATTGAGAGTTAAGGATGAGCATTTTTACTGTATTAAAAAATACTCATCAGTTAAAAAAAAATACTCTTTTCCCCTTCCTGGGACACCTAAATCTAAGAGAACAACTCCTATATAAAAATGATATAAAAATGACACATTTTAGAAGTATGTTTCTAACTGTTCCTGAGAGGCTGCGTGGTAAAGCTGAAGTGAAAGATGTGTTTTAAATCTGTATATATGGGCAAGTACATATTGGTGATTGGAGCTAGATGCTGCCTAAATGCATGGCCCAGACTTCGAGGAATTATAGTGTAATGGCTAGGAATACAGGTTTGGAGTCACACCATAGTTGAAAGCTTGGCTTTTTTTTAGCTGTGGGTCCTTGGGCAGGATACGTAATCTCTCTGTGCCTGAAGAACCCACCACCCCCATCCTGTAATGGGGGGATAATAGGCCTGCCTATCTCATGGGGCTATAAAAAATTTTCAGTTAACTTTTACTTATGAAGTGCTAGTAGGGTCCCTCATACATAGTAAGCACTCATTAAGTATTAACTATTATTATTATTATTATTATTATTATTATTTTGAGACGGAGTCTCGCTCTGTCGCCCACGCTGCAGTGCTGTGGCGATCTGGGCTCAACTGCAAGCTCCGCCTCCCGGGTTAACGCCATTCTCCTGCCTCAGCTGGGACCAGAGCTGAGTCCTGTAGCTGGAACTACAGGCGCCCGCCACTATGCCCGGCTAATTTTTTGTATTTTTAGTAGAGACGGGGTTTCATTGTGTTAGCCAGGATGGTCTGGATCTCCTGACCTCGTGATCCGCCCGCCTCGGCCTCCGAAAGTGCTGGGATTACAGGCGAGAGCCACCGTGCCCGGGCGAGTATTAACTATTATTTTAATGGTTGTATTTTTTGTCATTTTATTTTATTTTATTTTATTAGTTATTTATCTGAGATGGAGTCTGACTCTGTCGCCCAAGCTGCAGTACAGTGGCACCATCTCAGCTCACTGCAACCCCTGCCTCCCAGGTTCAAGTGATTCTCCTGCCTCAGCCTACAGAATAGCTGGGATTATAGGCGCATACCACCACACCCAGCTAATTTTTGTATCTTTAGTAGAGGCGGGGTTTCTCCATTTTGGCCAGGCTGGTCTTGAACTCCTGACCTCAAGTGATCCACCCGTCTCTGCCTCCCAAAGTGCTGGGATTACAGACGTAAGCCACCGCACCCGGCCTTTTATTTTATTTTATTTTATTTTTTAGAGACGGGGTCTTATTCTGTTGCCCAGGCTAGACTGCAGTGGTGTGATCATAGCTCACTATAACCTCCAACTCCTGGGCTCAAGTGTTTCTGCCACCTCAGCCTCCCAAGTAGCTAGGCCTAAAGGCGTATGTCATCATGCTAAGCTAATTTAAATTTTTTATTTTGTAGAGATGGAGTCTTGCTACCTTGCCCAGGCTGGTCTTGAACTGTTAGGCTCAAGCAGTTCTCCCACCTTGACCTCCCAAAGTGCTGGGATTACAAGTGGGAGCTACTGTGCCCAGCCTATTTTTTTCTTTAAAGTCTTTACAAAACTTACGAGTAAATGTAAAGAGAAGTGGAGGTAGAACATATTAGCCTTAATCTCACTCTCCAGACAGAATTACCCTTAACTTTTCAGTATTTGTTCTTGCAGGGTTCCCTCCTCCATATTTTAAGGCTATTATACTGTAATAGTTCTTTTATTCTATTTTTTAAAATTTATTTTATTTATTTATTTTTTTTTTGAGACAGAGTCTCACCCTGTCGCCCAGGCTGGACTACAGTGGCTTGATCTCGGCTCACTGCAACCTCCGCCTTCTGGGTTCAAGCAATTCTCCTGCCTCAGCTTTCTGAGTAGCTGGGATTACAGGCACGCGCCACCCCGCCCAGCTAATTTTCGTATTTTTAGTAGAGATGGATTTTCACCATGTTGACCAGGCTGGTCTCGAACTCCTAACCTCAAGTGATCCACCCGCCTCGGCCTCCCAAAGTGCTGGGATTACAGGTGTCAGCCACCGCACCCGGCCTAATTCTTTTACTTTTTAAGAGACAGGGTCTCGCTCTGTTGCCCAAGCCAGAGTGCAGTGGTGCAGTTGTAGCTCACTGTAGCCTTGAACTCCTGGGCTCAAGTGAGCCTCCTGAGTAGCTGGGGCTACAGGTGCATGCCATCTGCCCAGCTAATTTTATTTATTTATTTATTTATTTTTGTATTTTAAATATTTATTTTATTTTTTTTCTGTGCGTATGCTTACCCAACTGGCTTTTTTTTTTTTTTAATTTTTTTATAGAGACAGGGTCTTGCTGTATTGCCCAGGCTGGTCTCAAATTCCTGGCCTTAATTGATCTTCCCACCACAGCCTTCCAAAATGCTGGGGTTACAGATGTGAGCCACCCCACCGGCCAATTTTTTTTTTTAATTGAGATATAATTTACCGTTTTATTATTTTTTAAATTAAGATATAATTTACCATTTTATTTAATTGAGATATAATTTACCATTTTATTATTTGTTTTGAGACAGGGTCTCTGTCACTTAAGCTGGAGTACAGTGGCACAATCTCTGCTCACTGCAGCCTCCACCTCCCGAGTTTAAGCAATTCTCATGCCTCAGTTTCCCGAGTACCTGGGATTACAGGCACCCACCACCAACCCCAGCTAATTTTCTGTATTTTTAGTAGAGACAGGGTTTTGCTGTGTTGGCCAGGCTAGTCTTGAACTCCTGGCTCAAGTGATCCACCCACCTTGGCCTCCCAAAGTGCTGGGATTATAGGTGTAAGCCACTGCGCCTGACCCTAATTTACCATTTTAAAGAGTATACTTGAGTGGTTTTTATTCACGAGGTTGTGCAACCATCACCACTATCTAATTTCAGAATAGATTAATCAGTCATGGCTGTATTTTAATAATTATCTTTTGTTTTTTTAATTCCCAAACCCTAGAAGATGCCTCTAATGGAGGAATTTCTGAGCAGCACCCCTGGCCCAGTGGCTTTGAAAGGGAGCTCAAACCAGAGACTATTTCAAGCCCTGGACATCATATCCTGAGGGCCACAGGAGAAGAGAACATGGCTGTGAGTTTGGATGACGACGTGCCACTCATCCTGACCTTGGACGAGGGTGGCAGTGCCCCACTGGCTCCCTCCAACGGCCTGGGCCAGGAAGAGCTACCTAGTAAAAGTAAGATGGTGGGGTGGGCTGTGGGGAGCCCAGCTTTTCTGTTTCAGAGGCTGAGAGGTGATAAGCGCTTTGTGGTCTGATAGTTGGGGTGTGTAACTTGTTGCCTGGCCCCACGTTTGAGCCCCAAGTTCTGATACAGAAAATACTCCTGGGAGACTGTGGGTTTCTCCTTCCACACCCCCAGCTTGGCAGTGTTTCTGGGGGCCTAGCTGCCCTTCTTCATGCTCTCATTCCCTTCTCCACCTTTCTGCCTTGCACCTGAGGTACCTTGGCCTGCCTGTGGATGCTTGGCGGGGACCTCAGGCCAACCTGCTTTGGCTGCCTTCCCTGCCCCATTCCTTGTTAAAAAAAGAAACAGATTTCAACACCAGCCTCTGTCTGTCCCCATCTGAAACCGTTGGCAGGAAAGCAGCACTGCCCGTGTCTCTTTGCTCCATCTCAGTCCCCCCTTGCCCAGGACAGCGGGGAAGAGGGCGAGTGTTTTGTCATGATCCATTGATTTGAGGGCTTGGGGTTTTGCTTTGTCTTCCTCTGAACCAAAGCCTAGCACAAAGTGAACCCAAGTGCGGCAAGGAGCTTTAAATTTTTTTAATTTTAAATGTGTTTCTGGCAGAATGAGAGGCCTTGAAAACCTTTCTGGTTCTCATCCCGCAGCCATTTGTTTCAGTTGCTCAGGCCTTGGGCTCAGGAGAGGCTTAAAATAACTCGCCTTTTCTGGAGGGTCCTAAGACGTTGGGAAACAGTGCTTTAGAGTCTGCTTAGCAAATGGATGTTCCACCATCTGCCAGTGCTCCCCAGCCAGGCAGAGATGTTTGGGGCCAAGGAGAGACGAGCCAGGCTCTCCCGTCTCCTTTGTCCAGGGAGAATTCGTTGAGTTGCAGGGAGTTCGGTGGCCTCCCCTGGGAACTGATGAAGGAGAGCAGTGTTTCCAGTGTTGTGAGTGTGGTGGGGAGCCCTGGCTGCCTAGAAACAGGCTTCTCTTTGCTTCACTGTGTTCACCCTCATCTAGGGTGGCAGAGCTGGGCTGCCCGGGAGGATTCGAACATAAACCTGATTCTTCCCCAAGTGCCACTCAGGGATGAGAAAGCAGTGGTTCCGATTTCAGACTGTCTGTTTGCTTTCTGAAATCCCTTTGCAAGGTTAGGCAGTATTATCTCTATTTTATAGAGGAGGAAACTATGGGTCAGAAAGGTCAAGTAACTTGTCTGAAGTCATACAGCCAGGAAATGGTTGAGCAGAGATTTGAACCCAGCATCATCTGACTCCAGAATTCCTTCCCCTTCTCCTCTTCCTTCCTTTATTTCTTCAGTTGCTCCTCCCTCTCCTTTTTTCTTCACCACCCTTAATAAATGTGAGCGCAGGCCAGGCGTGGTGGCTCCTACCTTTAATCCCAGCACTTTGGGAGGCCAAGGCAGGAAGATCACTTGAGCCCAGTGATTTTGAGTTCAAGAGCAACCTGGGCAACATAGCGAGACCTCGGCTGTGCAAAAAAATTAAAAACTTAGCCGGGTATGGTGGTGTATGCCTGTAGTCCCAGCTAATCAAGAGGCTGAGGTGGGAAAATCGCTTGAACCCAGGAATTCGAGGTTGCAGTGGGCTATGACTGCACCACTGCCTTCCAGCCTGGGCAACAGAGCAAGACCCTGTCTCAAAAAAAATAAAAGGTGAATACAGGCCTTTAGCATTTATATTATCTCCTTATATAACCCCAATATAGGGTTGTTATTATTATCTGTATTTTGCAAAGGAAGAGACAGGCTCAGAGAGGTTAAGTAACTTGTCCAAGGTCACACAGCTAGCAAGCAGTAAAGCCTGTCTGATCTTTCCTCCCACACCACAGTGGAAGGTGCTTTGGGGAAAGGGATGAAAGTGGTTGTGGCTCAGTTTCAGCTTTAGAGAGGAATGCTTCCTAGTGAGGGAGAGTGGTTGGCCTACTAAGGGTGTGACTTGTGTCTGGAAATAGCCAGGCTCAAGATTCTAAATGGGAGTCCTGGCTGTCATCGTGAGTGTCACTTTTAAGTCCCTCCAACGTGCCTGTTGTGATGGTGGGGTGTCCAGCTTTCCTGTGGGATGAAAGTGGCAAGAGAGCAACCCAGTCCTATGTCAAGATCAGGTTTTGAACATCGATGAATAGGAAATAGGCCAGAGACACAATAAGACTCCCCTTGGCTAGGCCACTAGCGAGGCTGCTTTTATCTTGGCAAAGTTAGTGGCTTACTTTTTTTTGTTTCTCAGGAATAAAGAAATGTATAACCAACTGCTGGGGTCCAGGGACATTGTGTTTCCTGCACAGCACATTAGCATCTTAGTTTCCTCTCTCAACTTCTTACTGGGTGGTTTTTTAAAACCTCAATGACTCGGTATAATTCACCAAGCCTGACTGGGAAGAAGAGTAGGACCTGTGCAAGTAAACAAGAGATTTCAGAGGAAGCCTGCTCTGCCTTAGCATAGTAGGCCTTTGCTATTTTGTGCTTGGATTTTGGCCTTGACCTTCTACCCCAGTGTCCCCCTGTCCCTGCTGTCTGAGGAGCAGTCCTTCAGTCCTTTTTTTTGAGACAGAATCTCGCTCTGCTACCCAGGCTGGAGTGCAGTGGCACAATCTCGGCTCACTACAACCTCCGCCTCCCGGGTTCAAGCAATTCTCCTGCCTCAGCCTCCCAAGTAGCTGGGATTACAGGCATCAGCCACCACGCCTGGCTAATTTTTTTGTATTTTTAGTGGAGATGGGGGTTTTACCATGGTGGCCAGGCTGGTCTTGAACTCCTGGCCTCAAGTGATCTGCCTGCCTTGGCCTCCCAAAGTGCTAGGATTATAGGCGTGAACCACTGCATCTGGCCCTGAGGAGTCCATCTAAAACACAAGCCCACCCTGGTTGTTTCCCTGTTTTAAAGCTTCCTGGGACTTTCCCATCCCTCTGGGAGTGTTGGGGAGGGCAAGCTCTTCAGCTGGCAGATGAAGCCTTGCTGTTCTAGTGCCTTCTTGCTTGACCGGTCCCATTTCCTGCCTCAGTCCACAGCATCATTCTGCATTTAGTTTGGTGAATCCCCTGTGCATTCTTAAACCTCTCCACCTTGCTGGCAAGTCGGTCTAGAATCCCTTTCTCAGCCTCTTGTTTGCTCGTGGCCTCCAGTTCTGTCTGGAAAATCCTGCTGATAACACCGTCTCTTTGAAGCCTTCACTGAACTTCCCCTTCCTGACAGAGCTAATTACTCACTACCCTTTTCTGCTTCGGTATCTTGATTAGGCTTCCATTATTACAAGTAGATTATGGTGGAGTAATTACACATTTAACCATCTGATCACCAACTAGGCCCTGAAATCCATTCATCTTTTTTTTTTTTTTTGAGATGGAGTCTCACTCTGTCGCCCAGGCTGGAGTGCAGTGGCACCATCTCAGCTGACTGTAACCTCCACCTCCCAGGTTCAAGTGATCCTCCCACCTCAGCAGCTGGGATTACAGGCACGCATCACCATGCCCAGCTAATTTTTGTATTTTCAGTAGAGACAGGGTTTCACCATGTTGGCCAGGCTGGTCTCAAATTCCTGACCTCGAGTGATCTGCCCGCCTCGGCCTCCCAAAGCACTGGGATTACAGGCATGAGCCACCATACCTGGACCATTTATCTTTGTATCACATAGCTCAATGCCCACAATATGCAGGTACTCAACAAATCATGGTCAGAATCAATGTACTTGGATTTCTGGGGCCTCGCAGCTCATGGGAATGGCAGTCAGTGTCAGGACCCAAGTTAGAGGTGGGCAGCCTCCTTCCTGCCGCCTCTTCTCACCATTGCTTTGAGTCCTATTGCTCTCAGCACAGCTGAGTGTCCTGGTGGCTGCCATCATTGACCTTTGTCTTTGGTTGCTGTAAACCTTTGAAGTACTAAGGAGTTGGCAGAATGCAGATGCAGGCCATCCTCGGAGTTGGCAGTGACCGAACGACACAAGCTTTCTAAGGCTGAGTCGCCATCAAGCCTGGCATTTGTTTTGGCCCAGCAGCTGCTGAGACCTTCTCGGCACTGTACCTCCACGCTTCATGTCTGCTTGGGCACCCCTAACAAAACACCATGAACTGGTGGCTTAAATGACAGAAATCTAATTTCTCATGGGTCTGGAGGCTGGAAGTCTAAGACCAAGGTGTCAGCAGGTTTGGTTTCTTGCGAGGCCTCTTTCCTTGGTTTGCAAATGGTTGCCTTCTTGCTGTGTCCCCACGTGATTGTCCCTGAGTCTGTGTGTCCTCTTCTGATAAGGACACCAGTCCTATTGAATTAGGGCTCATCCGTATGACCTTGTTTTACCTTAATCACCTTTAAAGACCCTTTCTCCAAACACAGTCACATTCTGAACTACTGGGGGTTAGGACTTCAGCCTATGAATTTGAGGGGGACACAGTTCAGGCCATCACACTCCTACCCCTTCTTCAGAGGCAGGGGCCGAGGAATCTGGTTGTGCTGCCTGTGACCTTTAATCCTATGTGAGGGCCTTATCCCTGTAGGAAATTGGAGGGTTTGGGTTTTTCTCCTTATATGGGCAATTGTGGATTTAATCCAAGACTCAGACATCTTTGGGCTCTAAGCGTGGCTGCTGCAGTGCTAATGAATGACTCACAGGCAGCACGGTGTCAGGTTGATAAAGGAGGCAGGTATGAGCAGAGGTATTTAAAGCCTGGAAACTAGGAACAACCTTGAGAACAGTCAGTGGGGCCACTGTTAGAGCGGTTTAGAGACAGACCACAGTCCACACCGTGTGGCAGGCGGTAGTCTCACCCACCATATTCAGGGAATCAGCACAAGTCTGAACATAGTGGGCAGTCCAAGGAATTTCCCAGGGTACCTCTGGTCAGACTCAGCTCTGCCTTCTCCCTGCCTTTAAAGCCAGCCACTGCCTAAGATGGGCTGGACCATGTGCCTCTTCTGAGTGAGGGAAGGATTGGGCTCGGTGGGGCTGGCTGAGGTCTGAGCAGGATGCTCGGTCTCTGCTTTGGTGCCAGGTTGTTTATGGTTTTCAGGTGACAGGTCCTGCAGCTAAGGCCCGAGGTCACAGCACAGAAAGCCTACCCTCTCCCTCCTTCACGTCAATGCCTGGCACACCATCAGGAGTTCACTAAGACCCAGTGCAACCTCAGCAATGTGGAGGATCCCTGCCCCCTGGCAGGGGCCCCCATGTTGCATCCTGGTCCCCTTTTCAGGGTCTTCATGCAGCCAGGGCAAGTTGGCACCAGGCTCAATCAAGGTGGGCCAGAGCTGTTGGCCTCAGGGCCGCTGTAACCAGGAGGAGCTGGGAGAGATCCTTACCGGCTGGCACCAGAAGATAATCCACCCCGAGGCATGCACTCCATCACTGATATCTGTACTGTAGCTCTGCCTCTGACCAGATGGCCCCAGCATACTTGCCAAAGAGTGAAGAAGCCCAAGGGGCTTGCACAGCTTTTGTCACTTGTGATACCATGGTGGGTGGAGTGGTTGAGCTGAGTATAGTGCTTAGCTACTCCAAGCCTCAGCCTGCTCATCTGTAGAATGTGACCATGATGGCATCCACCAGTAGAGTCGTTGCGGGGGATTGAGTGAGATCATTGTGATCACCTGGTCAGTGCTCAGCCGGTCATAGGCGTTATCATGCCAGAGACTGGGCTTTCTTGGAATATCCTCCATGAGCATAGGTCCTGAACCCAGGCCATGATTCAGATCCTTCTTGCTTCACTCCTGGCACAGCAGGTGGCCCCTGCCGAGCTGGGACGCCTCCATGTAGCAGCTGGAGACCAAGCAGCAATTTGATTTTCACAGGCTCCCACCGAGCTTGGGCATTTGGCTCCGCTGGAGTCATTCCCCTGGCTTTTACAGGGCCTTTCCAAGGCAGAGCGCTGGGTGTCACCAGACCAGCAGTGGCACCAATTAAAATGAGTAAGCATCCAGCATGCTGGGCAGGAACCTTGCAGCCGAGCCTTGGAGCTTTCACTTCCTCAGCCCTCCGCTTCTTCATTGGAGGGATCCTGTCTGTTGCCTTAGGCCCCCTGCCATGAGATGCCGTCTCTTCCCGTCCCCCTTTCCCCGCACACAAGACGCTGCCGCTCTAAATGGCAGTCGTGGCAGCTGGGTGCAGGCTGGAGCACCTGCCACGCTCCTCCCCGCTCGCCTTGGGGAGGGCTGAGTTCACGTTTGCTCTGAGAGCGCTTCATGAGCCAGAACCGTGAACTTCTCAGCTTCCCCTTTGGGGAGGGAATATGGGAGGGCTTGGATGGCTCACAGCAGCGTGCCACTGGGGGCATCTGGTTGCAATGCCCTCTGCGGGGAGGTTTCAAATGACAGCAAGGTAGCCCAGGAACAAACCTGGAGTGACATCAGTCTTGAAACAGCCCCCATGCTGCCTTCCTGCTCCAGGAGCCCCGGGCAGCTCTCCAGTCTTGCCCTTGGCTGGAGTGAATCCTCTGGTTCAGGCATTCTCTGACTGTCACCCTTCTGCCCCCAGGCAGGAGGGTATGTGCCTGGGTCAGAATATGTGCAGTCATAATCATGGCCTGTGGGTGTTGAGCCCTTGCTGTGTGTCAGGCGATATCCAAAGCACTTTTTTTTTTTTTTTTGAGATGGAGTCTCGCTCTGTCACCCAGGCTGTAGTGCAGTGGCGCAAATCTCGGTTCACTGCAAGCTCCGCTTTCTGGGTTCACGCCATTCTCCTGCCTCAGCCTCCTGAGTAGCTGGGACTACAGGTGCCCGCCACCACACCTGGCTAATTTTTTGTATTTGTTTTGGTAGAGACGGAGTTTCACTGTGTTAGCCAGGATGGTCTCGATTTCCTGACCTCGTGATCTGCCTGCCTCGACTTCCCAAAGTGCTGGGATTACAGACGAGCCACTGCGCCCAGCCCCAAAGCACTTTTGTGCTGCTGTCTATCATTTGGTCCTCCCTCACAGCAGATTTGGGAGGCCGTTACTTTCAATATCATCGTAGAGAAGAGGAAACGGAGGCTTTCAGAGGTTGAAACTTACCCAAGGTCACGAAGCCACTTTGACTTCCTTTGAACCCATGTCTACTGACTCCAGAACTAGTCTCTTACCTAATGTGCCCCCCGTGAGGTAGAGCTCTGTGGAAGAGGTAGCATTTTAGGCTGAATCTCTTTCTTTCCCAAAAGGAAGTTGGTTTCTATCTTTATCCCTTTTTTAAATTAAACTTTTATTTCCTCCAAGGCAATTATTTTAAATGGAGTTCCATACCTGGAGCTCCCTTTCATATTGTAAAAATAGCACAACTGATGGTGTTTCATTGTGAAGCTGTGTTGGATCATCCCAGAGAAGCCCCGAGACAGGGGAAGTGAACACCACACCACAGAGGACAGCCACGCTCTCACCATCTGTGGAAACTAGGCTTTTCCCCAATGCACGCCTTTCCCCGATTCTTCCTCTGCATAGAGACATTTGGCTGCTTTTTCCATCGTGGTGGTTAGAACAAGAAAATTTGGGCGGAAAATGGGAGTTCTCAGGAGTCAAGATTTGGGCCTGGGAGAGGAAGGATGAGGAGGAGGAGTTTGGAGTGGGGCATGAAGGTAAACTTCCAAGGCCAGGTGGGCTTGCTGTGGGCAGTGACCCCTTGAGGTTGTTGACTCCCAGTGGCAGGTGACCCCATATCCGGACCTGCCTGGTAGAAGTCCCTGGACTGAGCCAGATACCCAAATTGGAGCCACTGGTGCTTGTGTTGCCTTTTGTACCGGATACCCCTTACGCCTTGTTTACTTTTTGTTGGAGATATTTATCTCCTTGTAAAAAGTGCAGTTCTTTCCCTACCCCAGTCACGAGGCTGTGACTCAGAGGAGGTATAAGGTCGTAGCATAAAATCTGAGAGCTGGGCCACCACGTGGCCTGCCGGGCCATGGGCATGCTGGGGACAGTGTGCACTCTCTGAAGGGACACTGTGACTTACTCTGGCTAATCGCTGTCGTATAGGATCACAGGCTGATTGCTAGCACATTTGCCAGTTTTTCAAAAGAAATTAGAACCTATATTTTTAATCAAAAGTCTTTTGATTCGTAAATAGTGGCAACCAATTCATATATGTCTTCAAAGTAGCCAGCTGAGTGAAATCTGGTCAGTAGGCTGCCCCTGCTCTCTCTGACATAGAACATACCGATTCACCCTTTGTTTTCTGTTCAGAGAAGACTACTTCAAATTAAGGAAAAGAGTACAAAACCAACCAACAAACTCTCCATGGCCCCTGAGGTTATCTTCCTCTTCCAGTGGCTTCCAGTGGGAATCAGAACAGGTCAGGCAGTCTCCTCTTTGCCACTAAATGCTTTACCCAAAGAAAGACCAGATTTCATTTGACTTTGGAATCAAAGCTGGGGCTGGAGGGTGGAGGTATCAAGCCAGGCCAGGCAAAGGGAGATTTGAAGCCAGGGCAGGTGGGCGCATCTCCCAGGAAACCCTGCATCATTCTTTCCTGGTGATTCTTTCCTTCTTTGTTACGGTTCACATGAGTCTAGGGAGTGCTCATTCTACATTCTTCCTTCTTATCTTCATCCTACGCCATTTTGGACCCCTACCTTTTTTTAAAAGTGATTTGATTCGGGCTGTGACCTTTTTTTTTTTTTTTTTTGAGACAGAGTCTCTCTCTGTCACCCAGGCTAGAGTGCAGCAGTGCAATCTTGGCTCACTGCAAGCTCCATCTCCCGGGTTCACGCCATTCTCCTGCTTCAGCCTCCCGAGTAGCTGGGACTACAGGCGCCTGCCCGTGGTAAAAAATTACCATGCCCTGCTAATTTTTTTGTATTTTTAGTAGAGATGGGGTTTCACTGTGTTAGCCAGGATGGTCTCGATCTCCTGACTTTGTGATCCACCCGCCTCGGCCTCCCAAAGTGCTGGGATTACAGGTGTGAGCCATTGCACCCAGCCGGCTATCACCTTTTTTGGTTGTTGTTAGGTTTGACTTTGAGATGTGTAATAAAGATTCACGTGAGCATTAAAAGTTTTTTTAAAAAGTAATGGTTTAAAAAAAAAAAGGAAAAAAACAGTGGTTTAATAGCTAATCTTCTTTTTTCTCTAAATTGTCACTTCCTTGTCAACTGAAAAACTAAGTCGAGTTATTAAAATGGCTGCACATTTAGGACTTAGAACAGCTGCCCTGAAAGTTAGAAGAAGTGCGTCAAATGTAGTTACAGCTTGGTCTGGTTGGCAGTGAGATGAGTATAGAACATGCTGCTTTTGTGGTGTATAACTCTAGAATGGTTTAGGGGAGGTGGGCATGGCTTCCCAAGAAGGTGGAAGATGGGGGCAGGAGGACATGGCGTGGGTCTGCTTGGTGAGGGGTTGGGGTAGCATCCAGATTGGCTTTAGAGATTGGATTAAGCTTGAGTGTGCTGAGGGTCTAAGGAGATAAACAGGAAGTGAAAGACTCTCCCAGAAGAAAGGAACAGAGGAGGAAAGGTGTACATGTGCTGGAGTGGGTGGCACCTGAGTCAGAGGGTTGGGGAGAAAGGTTGGATCCAAATCTTGAGGGTCTTCTTGCCTGCACTCCTAGAGCCATACTGAAGAGGAGCTGGACCTTCATCCTGGGGTGGAGGAAAAGCCCCAGGGCACTTTAAGCAGGGGAACGACCATTGTTTTTCAAGAGAGTGTCTGAAAATTCATCCATACTGCCCTGCCAAGAGCAGTTGGCAATGATGGCAAGACCAGGCAGTGTGGAGGTGGCCCAGGGACACGGGGTACCCGTTGTGTTTTTGCCTGAACAGTGTTTTAAGAGGCAGCGTAACCAAATAGTTGCTATGCAGATACAGCTTGACATCTGAGTCTGCATGCCCAAGCCCCCATGTTTGTTACCTGCCTGGTGCCTGTAGGCATTTGAGTTTGTAGCCCCTGGTTGACTTCTGACGGTACAGCCCTTTGGCTGGAGACCACGCAGCTCAGCCAGGGGAGTAGCAGAAGATCAACTATGGACAGGTGTGACTTAGGAAGAGGTGGGAGTTTGGGGTGCTGGGGAGAGGGACTGAACATCCCAGGGAGGGGAAATGACATAGGCTGAAGTAAGGAGGGGGTTGCAGTGAGTCGAGATTGCCACTGCACTCCAGCCTGCCTGGTGACAGAGCAAGACCTTGTCTCACCAAAAAAAAAAAAAAAAAAAAAAAAAAAAGAAGTAGGAACTCTTCTGAGACTCTCACCCTGGACAGGGTCAGAGATTAGCATGCTGGGGGCAGATTGGATTTGGGGTGTTGTTACACGAACTCTGGGGTCAGACCCACTGAGTTTGAGTCCAGTCCTGCCTTCTACTGCTGGGACTTTGGGCAGATGATGTAACCTCTCTAAGCTTTGATTTCCTCATCTGTAAAATGACACTAATATTAGTGTTACCTTTTAAGACTGCTTTAAGGTTTATACAAGATAGCATGCCTCACACAACTAGCACAGTGCCTGGCTTATACCAGAATAAGCATTGGGTGGATGTCAGCCATTATAATTAGGGTCAGGGGTCAGAGCAGGCATATCCGTTTTATGGAGTGCCTAAAATGCCGATGGCAGAAGTTTGGACCTGGTTGAGTTGGGCATGGGAGCTGCTAAATGTGTTTGGGCCAGAAAGTACCTGATGACAGAGCATCATCCTGCTGACATCTTGCCCCCTCAGGATGCTGTCTCTAGCCGCTTTGATACACCTTGAGCTTAGCAACCCTGGGGTGGGTCAGCCCTGAATAGGGGTTACTTTTCCCCCTGGAGATTGGGAGGTGGATGGAGAGGAAACTGCCAGGCTGTTCTGCAGTAGTAGGAGCCAGATTTGGCATTTTTCTCTCTGTGTCTGTCTCCCTGACCAGTCACTGAACTTCCCCAGGTCCTGGAAGCTCAGCTCAGTTCCTACTTCTTTTTTTGTTTTTTCTTGAGTCAGAGTCTTGCTTTGTCGCCCAGGCTGCAGTGCAGTGGCACAGTCTCGGCTCACGGCAACCTCCGCCTCCCGGGTGGAAGCAATTCTAGTGCCCCAACCTTCCCAGTAGCTGGGATTACAGGTGTGCACCACCACACCCTGTTAATTTTTTTGTATTTTTTAGTAGAGACAGGGTTTCACCACATTGGCCAGGCTGGTCTCAAACTCCTGACCTCAAGTGATCTGCCCGCCTCGGCCTCCCAAGATGCTGGGATTATAGGCGTGAGCCACCATGCCTGGCCAGTCCTTACTTCTTAAAATGCACTCAGGAAGCATCTGGACAATGCTGAACAGATGAGGACTTCCACAGGCTCACCTGGCCTGGCGCCCGGCCCAGGAGGGTGCTCTTTGATGAGAAACATCCCAGCAGTATTGGGCACGGAGGAAGTAACTAGTGAAAGAAAGGCAGGGCTGATGGGAGGAAGATGTTTGACTGTGCCCAGCCCTGTCACACATCTCCCACTTTGCCCTTCCTAATCCCACCACACCCAGCTCTTAGGATCAGAAAGTACGTTGAAGTTCCAGGGCCACTCTCCTGAATAAAAAAGGTGTGGCTGTTTCCGGCAGATAAGTTCCTGCTTTGTTCCAGTGCACTGACACATTCTC